>NC_064626.1:449001082-449626082 GCF_023864275.1 Schistocerca cancellata | reverse complement strand
CACCTGCATCAGCAACCGTAGTAGTTGAGCGCCTCAGAGAGAACCTGCAGAACGTCGTGAAGAAGTTTCGTGATCATACTATTGTAATAGGGGGAGACTTCAATCTACCAGGTATAGAATGGGATAGTCACACAATCAGAACTGGAGCCAGGGACAGAGACTCTTGTGACATTATCCTGACTGCCTTGTCCGAGAATTACTTCGAGCAGATAGTTAGAGAACCAACTCGTGAAGCTAACGTTTTAGACCTCATAGCAACAAATAGACCGGAACTTTTCGACTCCGTGAATGTAGAAGAGGGTATCAGTGATCATAAGTCAGTGGTTGCATCAATGACTACAAGTGTAATAAGAAATGCCAAGAAAGGAAGGAAAATATATTTGCTTAACAAGAGTGATAGGGCACAAATCGCAGAATATCTGAGTGACCACCATCAAACGTTCATTTCTGAGGAAGAGGATGTGGAACAAAAATGGAAAAAATTCAGAAACATCGTCCAGTACGCCTTAGATAAGTTCGTACCGACTAAGGTCCAAAGCGAGGGGAAAGATCCACCGTGGTATAACAATCATGTACGAAAGGTACTACGTAAACAAAGAAAGCTTCATCATAGGTTTAAGAGTAGTCGAATCATAGCTGATAAGGAAAAGCTGAACGAAGCGAAAAAGAGCGTAAAGAGAGCAATGAGAGAAGCATTCAACGAATTCGAACATAAAACATTGGCAAACAATCTAAACAAGAACCCTAAAAAGTTTTGGTCATATGTAAAATCGGTAAGCGGATCTAAATCCCCTATTCAGTCACTCGTTGACCACGATGGCACCGAAACAGAGGACGACCGAAGAAAGGCAGAAATACTGAATTCAGTGTTCCGAAACTGTTTCACTGCGGAAAATCGTAACACGGTCCCTGACTTCAGCCGTCGCACGGACGCCAAAATGGAAAATATTGAAATAAACGATATCGGAATTGAAAAACAACTGCTATCACTTAGTAGCGGAAAAGCATCCGGACCAGACGAGATACCCTTAAGATTCTACAGTGATTATGCTAAAGAACTTGCCCCCTTTCTATCAGCAATTTATCGTAGATCGCTGGAAGAACGTAAAGTACCTAGCGACTGGAAGAAAGCGCAGGTCGTTCCCATTTTCAAGAAGGGTCATAAATCAGATGCGAATAATTATAGGCCTATTTCGCTTACGTCAATCTGTTGTAGAATAATGGAACATGTTTTGTGTTCTCGTATTATGACGTTCTTAGATAATACAAATCTCCTTCATCATAACCAACATGGATTCCGCAAACAGAGATCATGTGAAACTCAGCTCGCCCTATTTGCCCAAGAAATTCACAGTGCCGTAGACACTGGCGAGCAGATTGATGCCGTATTCCTGGACTTCAGGAAGGCATTTGATACGGTTCCGCACTTACGTTTAATGAAAAAAATACGAGCTTACGGAATATCGGACCAAGTTTGTGATTGGATTCAGGATTTCCTAGAAGAAAGAACTCAACATGTCATTCTTAACGGTTCAAAATCTGCAGATGTAGAGGTAATTTCGGGAGTACCGCAAGGAAGCGTGATAGGACCTTTATTGTTTACAATATACATAAATGACTTAGTTGACAACATCGGTAGCTCCGTGAGGCTATTTGCAGATGACACGGTTGTCTACAAGAAAGTAGCAACATCAGAAGACTCGTACGTACTCCAGGAAGACCTGCAGAGGATTAATGCATGGTGCGACAGCTGGCAGCTTTCCCTAAACGTAGATAAATGTAATATAATGCGCATACATAGGGGCAGAAATCCATTCCAGTACGATTATGCCATAGGTGGTAAATCATTGGAAGCGGTAACGACCGTAAAATACTTAGGAGTTACTATCCGGAGCGATCTGAAGTGGAATGATCACATAAAACGAATAGTGGGAAAAGCAGGCGCCAGGTTGAGATTCATAGGAAGAATTCTAAGAAAATGTGACTCATCGACGAAAGAAGTAGCTTACAAAACGCTTGTTCGTCCGATTCTTGAGTATTGCTCATCAGTATGGGACCCTTACCAGGTTGGATTAATAGAAGAGATAGACATGATTCAGCGAAAAGCAGCGCGATTCGTCATGGGGACATTTAGTCAGCGCGAGAGCGTTACGGAGATGCTAAACAAGCTCCAGTGGCGGACACTTCAAGAAAGGCGTTACGCAATACGGAGAGGTTTATTATCGAAATTACGAGAGAGCACATTCCGGGAAGAGATGGGCAACATATTACTACCGCCCACATATATCTCGCGTAATGATCACAACGAAAAGATCCGAGAAATTAGAGCAAATACGGAGACTTACAAGCAGTCGTTCTTCCCACGCACAATTCGTGAATGGAACAGGGAAGGGGGGATCAGATAGTGGTACAATAAGTACCCTCCGCCACACACCGTAAGGTGGCTCGCGGAGTATAGATGTAGATGTAGATGTAGATGTAGATTATCTCGTGGGTGCCTCATCGCGGTCGCTATGTGGGGTCGAGGCAGTTTCAGATACGTTTTTACAGTCTGACGATAATTTATGGATCTGTAGTTTTAGCTTGACGATATCCACTATGGACAAACGGTAGTTACTTTTATTCTGAAGAAGGTTGGGTTATCCCGACTGAAACCTAGGTAAATTCTAGCAAACGGTGCAACTGAGGCTGTTGGTTATTAAAATTAAAATTGAAAAAAAATGTTATTACTTACTGAAAGCCCTCGTAGATACGAGATATTATGAAACATATATCATCTTCATGGAGGAAACTGTGGTCCATTCCGTTCAAATCGCTACTCCAAAGCCATTCTCCCACTCTTTCTTCAAGTGGTTCTTGGGAAAACTGAGATCTCGTCTGCTGAAATGGTCTCAAACGATCAGTCCACTACCTCAGCTCACTGTCGTGCCAGCTGCCTAATACAGTAGTATTATTTTCTACCGCTGGCTTAATTCGTCTTGTCCTCACTGTGGACGTCGTTTAACAAACATTATCCAAATTAAAGATAACAAGATACTCCATAGCTCAAATAAGAGCTGACTGCGCACAAATAAACAGATATATTGTTTCATACCCACTTACGATTGTTACAGACGATCCGTTACATGACGATCAGCTTGCCTTCAGGGATCGTGAAGGCACTAGAGAATCTGTTCTGACGCTATACTTGATATTTAAAGCAACACTTCGGAAAGTCAACATGCGTTTGTAGAGTTTGTCGTATCAGAAAAAGCATTAAACTAAAATTGTGCGAGATATTAAAATTATCAGGAGATTACGTGTAGCTATAGGGAAAGATGAATCATGAACAACGTAACGGTGACTGAGCCGTGGTGCGGCTCGCGTTGTTGCTAACCCCAGACTGCACGGAATCGGTTTTGCTGTCCGCATTGACTTGCTGTGTTGTACGTAAGATCCGATTGGGATCTCAGAAAGCATTATGACTCTGTGTTTCACAACAAATAGTAGGCCACTGATGCTGCTATCTGTATATGCACCAACACTTATCTCAGCTGCAGATGCCAAGGATCAGTTTTATAGACAACTCACCGATTTGGTACAAGGAGTGCACTCTGGCGACCGTCTTTGCATCCTTGGTGAATTCAACGATCGTATTCGTAGTGATTTTTCCACTTGCCAGACACGGAGTGGGCAAGATGAATGAAAATGGTCTACGGTTGCTTGAATTCTGTGCAAAGTGTCAGTTGTGTGTCACCAACTGTAAAGGCAAACTGAACCACAAGATTTCCTGGATGCACCCCTGCTGAAAACATTGGCACCAATTAGATCTTATTCTAATTATCTGTGTTGCTTTCTTCATACACGTTCCTTCCTTAGTGCAGACTGTGACAGACACGAATCATGCACTAATAGCGACAAAACTGCGTTTCGTGACTGAAAAGTTTCACTCTGCCAGAACACCTTACAAAACAAAAATTAATCTTTGCCAAAGAAGAAACACTGCTGCAGTGGAAGTATTTAGTGACGAGATACGAAAAGAGGTGGATCCCTGGGACCCAGCCGCTCCTGTTTCTGAAGACTGGCAGAAGATAAAATCGGTTCTTACCGTTACGGCTGGAAATGTGTTCGGTAATCTAGAAGAAAAATCTCAGGATTGGTTCATAGAGAACGTAGATGTCCTGAAATCTCTCCTTGAGGCTAAGCGTCGGGCCACTGTTATCTGTCATAAAAACTCATGCAATTCTACCCGCAGGGAGCTAAGCGAAGCAAACGCAGCTGTTCAACGCACTGTCCGCAACTGCATCAATTCCTATTGGGAGCAACTTTGCACTTGTATACAGGAGTGTTTCAATGCTGGCGACATTGATGTTGTGTCCCCGGGCATCAAACAGGCCATTGGATCCATTCCAAATAGCGTACCACTCAAGGAAATAAATGGAAAAGTTATCACAGATCTAAATCGTCAATTATACCGTTGAGTAGAACATTACTCTAGCCTCTACTCACATCCCATCAACATTAGTCCAAACGCAATGGATTAAATTTCTCATATGATACTTTACCATGACTTGGATGTTCATGCCTACTATGGTGGAGCTTCAAAGAGCAATTGCACAGCTTAAATGTGGGAAGTGCCGTGGCAAAGACAACATCTCCATTGATATTGTCAAACTTAAGCCAGTTTTTCTGCTGCTTTTCAACCTCTTACTGAAACGTTGGGCCGAGGGTACTGTGGCGCAAGACATGCGCGATTCCAATATTGTTACTTCACACAAAGGTAAAGGTGACTGTTGCGATCGCAACTGTCACCGTTGAATCTCACTTGTGATTGTACCTGCAAAAACATTTGCCTGTGTGGTGTTGGGCGGAATTCAGAAGATTGCAGAGCGCATATACCCTGAGGAACAATGTGGGTCTCGTCCTCAACGATATTCAGTTAATATGATCTTCACACTCCGGAAAATTTAGGAAAAGTGTCACGAGCAGAAAACCCCCTGTTCATTGCCTTAATCGACCTAAACAAGGCTTTCGACACAGTCAGCGGAGAAGGTCTCTATGCAGTACTTTTGAAGACAGGGTGCCCTCCAAAGCTCTTTTAGATGATCATAACTTTTCACGAAGATATAGAAAGTGCTGTGGTCTTCGACAGAATCACATCTGGCCAGTTTGCCGTGAAAAGAGGGGTTCGTCAAGGCTCCAACTCTGTTCAATTTCTTTTATTTTTCTTTTTTTTATTAGCGTTCCTCAAAGTTGCTTTTGGCGAAACTAACCTGGGCATTCATCTGTATACCAGAGCTGATGGGAAGCTCTGCAACATTTCTGTACTCAGATTCAAGCAATTCCGACAAGACTTACTGGTAAATAGCCGTTTATTTGCTGACGATGTTGCATTTGTAGTGCATACTCAAGACGATCTGTAAGTGCTTGTGGATACATTCTCTTCTACATGCAAGCTCTTCCCCATAGACGGTTGTCATGGCAGAAGGATACACAGATCTGCCTGTCATCAAACAGGACGGCTCCATGTTGAAGTTAGTCGATAAAATCTGATACCCTGTTTCAATAATGACAAAAGATCTCTCTGAGCCGTGCGCGGCTCGTGTTCGTGCCGTTATTGCTTGACATCTTGTCTTGGCGGTACTGCCGTCTCGTTTCTTATTTTTAAGCAAGGCTAAAGGAAAATCAAGACACGTTTATAGGATTGTCCACCTGGAAAAAGCGTTCTAAATGTAAAATGGTGCCAGATGTTCGAAATTCTGAGAAAACTTGAGATACACTAGAGGGAGAGACGGGTAATTTACAATATGTACAATAGTCAAGAGGGAATAATAAGAGTGGACGTCCAAGAACGAAGTGCTCGGATTAAAAAGGGTGTTGGTTGCAAATGATACTCTGAGATGAAGAGGTTGGCACAGGACAGGAATTCGTGGCTGGCCGCATCAAGCCATTCAGAAGACAGATGACTCAAAAAAATATGTTTATCATACGCAGTCATTACAATTGTTCCGTACACTCAAAATGTTTTGGAAAATTTCACACAATTCTTGCTTCTGAAGAGTCTTGATTTCTTCGTTAGGGGTGATGTCCTGTTTAAATTGTCTTCATAAATCTTCTCTTTTCTGTTCTTCTCTTGATCTTCTCTTCTTTTTCCGTCTCTTCCATATTCTGATTTTTGTATTCCAGAACCTGATACCGTAATTGCATTTATATAACTTACAATGAAGCCATGAGGTGTCTCCAGCACTTTTTCAATGTTCTCAGATCACTTTTCTAGATCATCCCTTCGTTCTGTTTGCACTCCGTTGGTTACCATTCAAATATGACTCGAAGTAAGCTTATTCTGCCCGGAAGTGCTAGTAGAAGTCTCCCTCGAACATTATTCGAAACGAAAGGGACAACTCCAAGTTCCCACTTTTATTGTCGTTCGGAAATATATAGAGGGTTATTCTAAATGATGGACCCCTTTTCAAAAGCTCGTATGTATTCAAGTACAAATCCAAAATGAACAAGCTTTGTACCAGTAAAAAGAGGAAAATTCAAAGTTTTTGGCAGGCGGCAGCGGGTGGGTGGTGATGGTTCAGAAGAGGCCTGTAGAGGTCGTTCGTCAATGGGGCCCTCATTCCGTTTCACTGCCAGTTGTGAGCGAGATGTTGACTGTGGAGCACAAGTTTTTCTGCGTCCTTGACTTCACGAAATGTGAGACGTAAATTACAGCGCAACAGGCATTTCGTACGAAACTCAGTATCAAACAACCAACTCGCAGAAGCATTATTCGTTAAAGTAAAGCAACTACAGCCCTCGGTCGCAAAAATTAAGTCTTTTGACCTATTTTCGACACTTCTTCTTCTTATGTGTGTGAAATCTTATGGGACTTAACTGCTTAGGTCATCAGTCCCTAAGCTTACACACTACTTAACCTAAATTATCCTAAGGACAAAGACACACACACACCCATGCCAGAGGGAGAACTCGAACCTCCACCGGGACCTGCCGAACAGTCCATGACTGCTGCGCCTTAGACCGCTCGGCTAATCCCGCGTGTCTTCGACACTTCATCATACCTAACTGGAAGAGTGCAGAAAGTTGAAATAAACAGTTCACATAATATGCAAAAAAACCGGTGATTTCTCAAACTGGGGAACAATCAAGAATGGGGTGCCGCAAGGTTCGGTCTTGAGTCCTCTGCTGTTCTTAATATATATTAATGATTTACCATTCTATATTCACGAAGATGCAAAGCTGGTACGTTTTGCCGATGATACAAGTATAGCTATCACACCCGACAGACAAGAAGTAACTGGTGAAATTGTAAATGATGTTTTTCAGAAAATCATTAAGTGGTTCTGTGCAAATGGGCTCTCACTAAACTTTGACAAAACACAGTATATACAGTTCCACACAGTAAATGGAATGGCCCCATTAATAAATATAGACTTCGATAAGAAATCGGTAGCTAAGGTAGAATATTCTAAATTTCTAGGTGTATGCATTGATGAGGGGTTGAACTGGAAAAAACACAATGAAGATCTGGTGAAACGTTTGAGTTCAGCTACTTATGCTATTAAGGTCAATGCAAATTTTGGCGATATACATCTGAGTAAAATAGCTTACCACCCCTATTTTCATTCTCTACTTTCGTATGGCATCATATTCTGGAGTAACTCATCATTGAGTAAAAGTGTGTTCATTGCACAAAAGCGTGTAATCAGAATAATTGCTGGAGCTCATCCAAGATGATATTGCAGACACTTATTTAAAGAGCTACAAATCTTCACTGTAGCCTCACAATATATATATTCACTTATGAAATTTATTGACAATCTGAACGAATTCAAAAGTAATAGCAGTGTGCATGGCTACAACACTAGGAGAAATGATGATCTTCACTACTCAAGGTTAAATCTAACTTTGGCTCAGAAGGGGGTAAATTATACTGCCACAAAAGTCTTTGGTCACTTACCTAATAGCATCAAAAGTCTGACAGATAGCCATATAGCATTTAAAAGGAAATTAAAAGAATCTCTTAATGGCAACTCCTTCTACTCATTAGATGAATTTTTGGATATAGTAAGTGGGTAATTTCCTAACCCCCTCCAGAAAAAAATTGAGTGTCATGTAACTTTTGTGTAATGTAATATCTTGTATAGACACCTTTTATTAACCGGACACTTTCCAGATCATTACGGAGTGTCGTATTCATTATCTATGGAACAAGTACTAATCTAATCTAATCTACAAAAACAAGTCAGGTCTGCTATTATAGTGGGAGGAGAGGGGGAAGGGGGGGGGGGAGACAAACGGGTAACTAATAAAGAAATAAGAATAACATGTGAAGTCTATGACTACTTCTTTTTTTCTTCTTTTTATTAGTCATTTTATAACCCCCCTCCAATTCATCCTCCTACACCCCCTCCCCCAATTTTTGGGACCGTTGGTTCTAAGTGCTTCAACTTTAATTTGTAAACAGTCGCTAACTATGCAGTCGTGTTTAAGACTTTAAGCTTTTGCCGTTGGTTTAAGCCATTTAAACAGACTGAGAGTGTGTGCAAAGTAAAAAAGCACAGGCTGACAAAGTGTGTCAGAGGACGATGCCCGACAGATTGAAAAAAGTTTTGTACGCAGTCCCAGTATGAGTACCAATAGAGCCAATCGAGAACTAGGAATGTCCCAACCAACTGTATGGACAGTTCTGAGACGGCTTTCGCCGTACAAACCCTACCGATTCCAATTTGTGCAGTCTCTCAACACCAATGACAAAGAGAAGCGTCTCGCATTTTGTGGTTATGTGCTAACAAAGGTGGAGGATGATGCATTTCTACAGCGTGTAATTTTTTGCTATGAAGCGACGTTCCACGTTAGTGGAAAAGTCAGCAGATGCAATGTTCACATATGGGGTTTGGAAAGCCCACTGAGCTGTGGCCGGACCAGCGCCATTAGTACCTCTGACATGAGTACGATCGATTTCCGATTGCATAGGTTTGTCTTGGGGCTTGGGCCGACCCGGGATATAGCGAGTGCCGACTGGGAGTAACGGGAACAACGGTTTGAGAACGCAAGGCGGCGATGCGCGAGTCGGCGACTGGCGGGCAGAAGCGAAGACGGCGTGCCTGAGGCCGGCGGGTGGTTATCACGTGGTAATACTGGAGGTGGCGGGAGTTGGCCCGGGCTGTGCATTCTCAGGGAACCTCGTGAGTTGTGGATGAGCCCGATTCCTTGGAGGGACACGCTATTAAGGTCTTGCGAAGTGTTAGTCTGACATCTTCGCAAACTCGCCCCAGCATCAAGACACCCAGTTAAGTACTCTAATTACTAAGAGCGCTTAGTTAACTGTGATTGTGATCGCTCTTGGTACAGTAAGACGTCGGACGCGTGATATTATGTTTGTATGATTTCATCTGATGCCACTTACTAAGCGTGTGCTCTGCTTCCGCGTAATATTGATGTATTTGCAGAATGTTATTTCATTAGCTATTATTAGCAAGTTTTTAATTTGCTTACGATGTCGGTTAATCCATGTCAATATGTCCTCTGCGGGCAATCTGTGTTTTGTTTCTAAAGGTTGCCGTGTTGCCGTGTTAAGGTGGCGAATATGGCTGTCATTAAGTTCCAGTGAGTGTCGGTTCTCGTGAGCCAGTTCATATCCCACTCTTAGCGTTTGTGTATCAGGCACTGTTTCACTTAAATAAGGACTTGCGAGTGAAATTAGTTGTTGTTCCATAAAAAGACGGGAGAACTGCCGGATATCAGTAACTTCCTGCCACGATATTTCGGCGCAGAGTCTTCTGGCCATCTTCAGGTGAATGCCACTGTAGTAGTGGTAGTTGTTGTTCAGCCTTCATTTTATAGTGTTAATTTACTGGTCAATCTTTAATGTTAAAGTTAAGAAGAGTTCTTTGGCCTCCTGTTGCCGGGTGTGGTCTGTGTGACAGTGAGCTTAGGCAGTGGGCAACCGAAGCGCAGAGCTTCCCTTTAGATCACAAGTCTGGCTTAAGGGCGATGGACTTCGCCTGAGCTCGTGTGTTCGGTAGCGTTTTCTGTGTTCACATTTCGGTGGCCTATTCGATGTGGGGTTGCAAACGGAGCCACCTCTTGGTTCGACGTTAAGTATTCCTTCCCTCAGTCGGCTCCACCGTTCGTGGTTAAACTTCTGCCTTACAAGCTTCGGCCTTAATTCTGTTGCTACACATTTATGATTGTACAAAGTTGTAACTTTTTATGCCTTAAAAACCCATCTTGCAAGCCAGTGGGCATTTGAATAATTTCGTGGTTCGCTCTGCAAGGTTCTGTAGTCTAGTAATTTGCAAGACTGCTCTGGTTACGTTTTAATAAACACGTTCTAAGTATTCGTGTTGATATTGAGGCTGTGTGTCCACTGTTATTTTACATGTAATGTTACAATATCGGAATTGAAAGGGTCTTAAATAACGTGTCTTAACTAGAGTTGTTTTGTTAAAGTTATGGTCAGATTCAGCCTTAGAGGCTTCTGTCAATTTTTGTATGAGATCGTTGCTAATGGTTTATTAGTTTATTAACGATTTTATGCAATGAGAGAGTTTCTTAAATATTTTGCCTGAGTGGCTTTTCTTATTGTTTATGGGAGATCATTGGCTAACGATTTACTATCTTGCTTACGATTTTATGTAATGAGTGTTTCGTAAATAATCTTGCCTGAGTGGCGTCTGTCAATTTGATGTGAGATTGTTTATGGTAGTTAATAATATTGGAATTGAATGTTCATTTAATTGGGTTAGCCCCTCCACTCCCTTTAGATTTAAAGGTTAAACAAAGCAGGTGTCAAGTAAAAACGTTCCACCCGCACTCACCATTGCAACACAGAAGATCGACGTGTCCTGTGCCTTATTCAGTAGTAAGGTTTAAGGACCATTTCTCTTTGTAGAAAGAACTGTAATGGGAATCACATACCTGGACATGTTGGAACAATGGCTGTTTCCTCAAGTTAAGGAAGCTTCCCAGGAATCCATTTTCCAACAGGATGGAGCTCCGCCCCATTGGCCCCGTTATGTACGAGGCTTTTTGAATGATCCTCCGCCTCAGCGCTGCATCGGTCACGGGGGACTTGAGGACATGGCTCTGCACTTCTGGCCACCGAGATCTCCTCATCTCACACTTGCAACTACACTCCTCGAAATGGAAAAAAGAACACACTGACACCGGTGTGTCAGACCCACCATACTTGCTCCGGACACTGCGAGAGGGCTGTACAAGCAATGATCACACGCACGGCACAGCGGACACACCAGGAACCGCGGTGTTGGCCGTCGAATGGCGCTAGCTGCGCAGCATTTGTGCACCGCCGCCGTCAGTGTCAGCCAGTTTGCCGTGGCATACGGAGCTCCGTCGCAGTCTTTAACACTGGTAGCATGCCGCGACAGCGTGGACGTGAACCGTATGTGCAGTTAACGGACTTTGAGAGAGGGCGTATAGTGGGCATGCGGGAGACCGGGTGGACGTACCGCCGAATTGCTCAACACGTGGGGCGTGAGGTCTCCACAGTACATCGATGTTGTCGCCAGTGGTCGGCGGAAGGTGCACGTGCCCGTCGACCTGGGACCTGACCGCAGCGACGCACGGATGCACGCCAAGACCGTAGGATCCTACGCAGTGCCGTAGGGGACCGCACCGCCACTTCCCAGCAAATTAGGGACACTGTTGCTCCTGGGGTATCGGCGAGGACCATTCGCAACCGTCTCCATGAAGCTGGGCTACGGTTCCGCACACCGTTAGGCCGTCTTCCGCTCACGCCCCAACATCGTGCAGCCCGCCTCCAGTGGTGTCGCGACAGGCGTGAATGGGGGGACGAATGGAGACGTGTCGTCTTCAGCGATGAGAGTTGCTTCTACCTTGGTGCCAATGATGGTCGTATGCGTGTTTGGCGCCGTGCAGGTGAGCGCCACAGGACTGCATACGACCGAGGCACACAGGGCCAACACCCGGCATCATGGTGTGGGGAGCGATCTCCTACACTGGCCGTACACCACTGGTGATCTTCGAGGGGACACTGAATAGTGCACGGTACATCCAAACAGTCATCGAACCCATCGTTCTACCATTCCTATACCGGCAAGGAAACTTGCTGTTCCAACAGGACAATGCACGTCCGCATGTATCCCGTGCCACCCAACTACCCTGGCCAGCAAGATCTCCGGATCTGTCCCCCATTGAGCATGTTTGGGACTGGATGAAGCGTCGTCTCACGCGGTTCGCACGTCCAGCACGAACGCTGGTCCAACTGAGGCGCCAGGTGGAAATGGCATGGCAAGCCGTTCCACAGGACTACATCCAGCATCTCTACGATCGTCTCCATGGGAGAATAGCAGCCTGCATTGCTGCGAAAGGTGGATATACACTGTACTAGTGCCGACATTGTGCATGCTCTGTTGCCTGTGTCTATGTGCCTGTGGTTCTGTCAGTGTGATCATGTGATGTATCTGACCCCAGGAATGTGTCAATAAAGTTTCTCCTTCCTGGGACAATGAATTCACGGTGTTCTTATTTCAATTTCCAGGAGTGTATTTATTATGGGGTTATGTGAAGGAAGCTGTTTACGGCCCGCCTCTACCAACCACTCTGAACGAACTGCAGAATAGGATCACTGATGACGCGCACTCACTGACAGCAGGTACGCATTCGCGTATGTGCAACTAGTTTGGCTACCGCGCCGATGTATGCCGTGCACCCAACAGTGCCCACATTGAACATTCATAACATTTATCACATTTCTAATGATTAAATAATTACTAAAATAATTAATTACTAATTATTACATATTATTAAATTTATGAAATTGATATCAAACATTAAGGATAAAAGCTTTGAAACGTCCTGTTTTCATTGGTATAAAGCTTGTTCATTTTGGATGTACACTCGCATAAATACGAAGTTTCTAAAATGGATCCTTCATTTAGAATAACCCTGTATACGTATTTTGCTAACTAAAAACGTACTATACAATTTATAATAGAGTAACATCTCCATCACAGAGCGAGGTGGCGCAGTGGTTAGACACTAGACTCGCATTCGGGAGGACGACGGTTCAATCCCGCGTCCGGCCATCCTGATTTAGGTTTTCCGTGATTTCCCTAAATCACTCCAGGCAAATGCCGGGATGGTTCCTCTGAAAGGGCACGGCCGACTTCCTTCCTTCATCCGATGAGACCGATGACCACGCTGTCTGGTCTCCTTCCCCAAACCAATCAACCAACCAACCAGTAGTAAGTGAAGGGTGCATGTGCTCTCACATATTCCTTGTAAAACAAATATCACAAAATGTTAAAGATACACATTCTTCATGATGAAACTATAAAGACACGCTCTCCTAAAAACGCATAGAATTTGGGAAAACGATGATTTGTGGAATTATAAGGAAGTAGTAAAAGTCGCTATAAAATTTTCAGAAGTAAATCCATTTCATCGATGAGCCAAATCATTATGAGCACCTGTTCAATAGCGCGTTGTTCCTCTTTTCAAACACAGCAGAAGAGAGATTCAGCTTGGCATGGATTCTACATGTCCTTGACACGATTCCAGACATACGTGGCAAGACGTTTCTACGCATAGATCAAAGCAATTACTGCAAATTATTGGAAAATGGTTTGCGGGCATGCAGCTGGTGCCCGATGTGTGTTATAGTGGGTACAGATCAGGCACATTTGCTGGCCAAGGCATCAGTGTGAGTTCACTATAATGTTCCTCTTGCAGCTCGTACATTTATCCCGATGGAAGATGTCATCGCCATAGGGGGAGACTTCAAGCAGAAAGCGATACATGTGGTGCGCAGTAACTTCCATGTAACGTGTCTGTTAGCGCGGACACCCTCCAAAAATACTTGTTTTGGAAATAAAACCGCCTTTCCTTGCAGCAAGAAAGGCGGTTTTATTTACAAAACAAACATTCACGTAGCTCACTATTGCCAGGATGCATTCGATTACCACCACAGATCTCATGGAAGCTCAAATCAGTGTACCCCATAGCATAACTGTGCCCCCACCGGCCTGCATCTGGGGCGTGATGCATGTTCCATGCAACCATTCGCCTGAGTGATCACGTGTAAAGAACTAGCTATAGACCTGATGCAACAAGAAATGCTATTCATTCGACAGGCGACATGTTTCTATTGATCCAGCGTGAAAACTCAGTGATGCTGTAATCACTGCAGTCATAACTGACGATGTCGCGTGTCAACACAGGAACACGTAGGGGTCGTGTAATGAGGAGGTCTATGTTCAACAATGGCCTTTGAAATGCGTGCTCCGGAACACTTGGGCATGCATCTGATCTTGCATCTTGTACAGAAAGGCCATAGATCGCGACCTACACAGTATTACCCTGTGGGGGATCCTCCATCCTCAATATTTTTTGATGAGACGTGGTTGTTCAATACCAAACGGCCTGCACGTCATTTCACCGTACTTCAACAACTTTCCATTACCGCTCGCGACAGCAGTACGCCAACAAGCGAGCAGCTTCGCTATTTCAGAGATCGTAAATAATGACTTTCAGAAAATTATTAAGTGCTTCTCTGCAAATGGCTCTCACCAAATTCTGAGAAAAAATATTACATGCACTTCTGTACAGTAAATGGCGTAACATATAGACTATATATATAGACTATATATATATAGACTATACATATAGGCGTAAATATAGACTTTAAACAGAAATCTGTCGCTAAGGCAGAATATTCAAACTTTCTGGGTGTCTGCATTGATGAGAAATTGAGTTGGAAGAAACATGTTGATGATCTGCTGAAACTGTTAAGTTTATCGCAAATTTTGGTGATAATCATATCAGTAAACTAGCCTACTGTGTATATATTCAGTCACTGATTTCATATGACATCATATTAGGGGTTGTTGTTGTTGTTGTCTTCAGTTCTGAGACTTATTTGATGCAGCTCTCCATGCTACCCTATCCTGTGCAAGCTTCTTCATCTCCAAGTACTTGCTGCAACCAACATCCTTCTGAATCTGCTTAGTGTATTCATCTCTTGGTCTCCCTCTACGATTTTTACCCTCCACGCTGCCCTCCAATGCTAAATTTGTGATCCCTTGATGCCTCAGAACATGTCCTACTAACCGGTCCCTTCTTTTTGTCAAGTTGCGCCACATACTCCTCTTCTCCCCAGTTATATTCAATACCTCCTCATTAGTTATGTGATCTACCCATCTAATCTTCAGCATTCTTCTGTAGCACCACATTTCAAAAGCTTCTATTCTCTTCTTGTCTAAACTATTTATCGTCCATGTTTCACTTCCTTACATGGCTACACTCCATACAAATACTTTCAGAAACGACTTCCTGACACTTAAATCTATACTCGATGTTAACAAATTTCTCTTCTTCAGAAACGCTTTCCTTGCCGTTGCCAGTCTACATTTTATATCTTCTCTACTTCGCCCATCATCAGTTACTTTGCTCCCCAAATAGCAAAACTCCTTTACTACTTTAAGTGTCTCATTTCCTAAAATAATACCCTCAGCATCACCTGATTTAATTCGACTACATTCCATTATCCTCGTTTTGCTTTTGTTGATGTTCATCCCATATCCCCCTTTCAAGACACTATCCATTCCGTTGAACTGCTCTTCCAAGTCCTTTGCTGTCTCTGATAGAATTACAATGTCATCGGCGAATCTCAAAGTTTTTATTTCTTCTCCATGGATTTTAATACCTACTCCGAATTTTTCTTTTGTTTCCTTTACTGCTTGCTCAATATACAGACTGAATAACATCGGGGAGAGACTACAACCCTGTCTCACTCAGCATTAGGGGTAATTCATTATTAAGAGTAAAAGTATTCATTACATAAAATCTTATCAGAATAATAGCTGCAGCCCACCTAAGATCACGCTGCAGACATTAATTTATGAAACTCGGGATATTCATAATAACTTCGCAGTACGTACATTCACTTATGAAATTTGGTATTTATAAGACATCAGAGTTCCAAAATAATAGCGAAAAGCAGAGCTACAACACTAAAAGAAAAAATTATCTTCACTACTCTCAGTTAAATCTGACTGGCACAGAAAGGAGCGAATTGTGCTGCCACAAAAATCTTTGGTCATTTGCCATATAGCCTTAAAAGCCTGCCAGAAAGCCAACATTTAAACAAAAATTAAATGAATTTCTGAATGAAAACTTCTTCTACTCAGTAGATGAAGTTTTAAGTATGAAGTAGTACCTGTAAAAAATAAATAAATAAATAAATAATAAAAGAACATTAAACAAAATAAAACAGAAAAATGAAAACGTTATGTTATGTAAAGAATATGTTAAACTGACACTTTCCACATCATTACAAAATGTATTCATGATGTATGGAACAAGTATTAACGAAAGGTAAAGTCGCTTCCAGCCGCAGAACCGCATCAATGTTCTCTTTGTCAAAATCGCTTATATCAGTGGATTTCCGCATTTTTGGCCCGTGTCTTCAGTAGAATGACTGACCATTCGTCTATCTTCGGCTTACATTCTTTCCTAAGTGCGTCAATTAGTCGAATCTCCAACAGGGGGCTCTCAACCTGGCCGTGGGCAGTGGTCATGATGTTTTGGCTCCTCAGCTTAAGTGCTGCTACAAGGACGTTCAAAAGACAATTCAGTACTCTTCAAGAACCGAGGAGACAAAACCAAACGCAAAATCTTATTTTAAGTGAAAAGCAACATTTATCTGTGAACAAGATGAGACCTTAAGTGGATGGATATAACTGTTTCAGGATAATTTGTGAACAAAAGGAGGCCCAATGCAGATACACGTGGATAAAGTTGCTAGGCAATGAATTCTACAGATAGCTTGCTCAATAAGTACGGGAAGTAGCTTTTGAATTAGGAGGAAAAAACAGCATTCACCTGAGTTTTTCTAATCTACAAAACAACAACAATCAACATGAATACTGCATGTAATTGAAAAGACAATAATAATGGCTTTTATTATGTCGATGAAGATCTTTTTTTAATGTGACTTTTAACACATGACATATTCTCGCACTGAAACTAAGAAACTGGAATCACATCCGTACAACAGCTCGACACTATACCTGCCAAATACATGATCTAAACTACTTTTCATACAGAAAATACAATTTCCTTCCTAACTATATTGTCCAACTCTTCCCAGGAAGTCTTCTCTCGAAACTTCAATAGTAAACCTCTGCGTGATGTACAGTGCCTCTCTTGTAACGTTCGCTAAAGGAGTTTGTTGAGCATCTCTGTAACACTCTCGTACCGCTTAACGATCCCGCGACGAGATGCCCCCACTTTTCATTGCATCATCTGGACCTCTTCCGCCAGTCCTACCTGATAAGGATTTCCTACTGAAGAGCAAAACTTAAGAATCGGTAGAAGAAGTGCTTGTTACTTCTCTCGTGGATGAGGTACATTTCCTCAAGATTGTTCGACGAGTCTTAGTGTGTCGTTCAGAATGCGGCATGTAGTACGGGCTACTTTGAGATACTTTGTTCCACAAGTTGCCTACAGATGACAGATGCTCTGCCTGACCAGATTCATGGTGCAAGCAACGCAACGTCTAATACTGAAAGACTCCTTACGGCCAAAACATTGCATGCCAACAGCAAGCCTATTTACAGAGACCTGGTAGATCCTGAACTGTTGGAATATCTACATGAACAGACTCAGAATCGGAATGAATCTTTGGACAATCTCATATGGACTAGCATACAAAAATGGTTTTTGTTGGGAGAAACACCGTAAGATGGGAGTCTGTGATTCAGTTACTACTTTTAATTGTGGCAGCGGTAGCAGTGTGAAAGTGGCAGAGAATATTGGAATTGTTCCAGGAGTAAACTGCATCAGAGAACATCAGCAGATGAACCAGGTTCACATCGATAAAGCAAAATATATGGCCGAAAAGGCCTCTATGGAGTCCAGAAGGACCAATAGAATGAGAACCATGAAAAACGGTCAAGAGGATGATCAAGGTATGGTGTAGGATGGATCTGAATGATTAAGAAATAAAACATATATTAAGTAAGTTCTAGTCATTTCTAACTTGAGAAGCTCTTCCTGAAAACTTACATTTTTATTTGCATTATTCCCTGCTCATGAACCATTTGGAGCAGAGTACTCAGATTTACAGATAGTTACATTATATTTTTACTGAGTCTACTGAACTGAAATACACTCCTGGAAATTGAAATAAGAACACCGTGAATTCATTGTCCCAGGAAGGGGAAACTTTATTGACACATTCCTGGCGTCAGATACATCACATGATCACACTGACAGAACCACAGGCACATAGACACAGGCAACAGAGCATGCACAATGTCGGCACTAGTACAGTGTATATCCACCTTTCGCAGCAATGCAGGCTGCTATTCTCCCATGGAGACGATCGTAGAGATGCTGGATGTAGTCCTGTGGAACGGCTTGCCATGCCATTTCCACCTGGTGCCTCAGTTGGACCAGCGTTCGTGCTGGACGTGCAGACCGCGTGAGACGACGCTTCATCCAGTCCCAAACATGCTCAATGGGGGACAGATCCGGAAATCTTGCTGGCCAGGGTAGTTGACTTACACCTTCTATCTAGAGCACGTTGGGTGGCACGGGATACATGCGGACGTGCATTGTCCTGTTGGAAGAGCAAGTTCCCTTGCCGGTCTAGGATTGGTAGAACGATGGGTTCGATGACGGTTTGGATGTACCTTGCACTATTCAGTGTCCCCCCGACGAACACCAGTGGTGTACGGCCAGTGTAGGAGATCGCTCCCCACACCATGATGCCGGGTGTTGGCCCTGTGTGCCTCGGTCGTATGCAGTCCTGATTGTGGCGCTCACCTGCACGGCGCCAAACACGCATACGACCATCATTGGCACCAAGGCAGAAGCGACTCTCATCGCTGAAGACGACATGTCTCCATTCGTCCCTCCATTCACGCCTGTCGCGACACCACTGGAGGCGGGCTGCACGATGTTGGGGCGTGAGCGGAAGACGGAAGACGGCCTAACGGTGTGCGGGACCGTAGCCCAGCTTCATGGAGACGGTTGCGAATGGTCCTCGCCGATACCCCAGGAGCAACAGTGTCCCTAATTTGCTGGGAAGTGGCGGTGCGGTCCCCTACGGCACTGCGTAGGATCCTACGGTCTTGGCGTGCATCCGTGCGTCGCTGCGGTCCGGTCCCAGGGCGACGGGCACGTGCACCTTCCGCCGACCACTGGCAACAACATCGATGTACTGTGGAGACCTCACGCCCCACGTGTTGAGCAATTCGGCGGTACGTCCACCCGGCCTCCCGCATGCCCACTATACGCCCTCGCTCAAAGTCCGTCAACTGCACATACGGTTCACGTCCATGCTGTCGCGGCATGCTACCAGTGTTAAAGACTGCGATGGAGCTCCGTATGCCACGGCAAACTGGCTGACACTGACGGCGGCGGTGCACAAATGCTGCGCAGCTAGCGCCATTCGACGGCCAACACCGCTGTTCCTGGTGTGTCCGCTGTGCCGTGCGTGTGATCATTGCTTGTACAGCCCTCTCGCAGTGTCCGGAGCAAGTATGGTGGGTCTGACACACCGGTGTCAATGTGTTCTTTTTTCCATTTCCAGGAGTGTAGAAACTTCATGTTAAGTACGTGCGGCGTTCAACACGTAATGCAACACATTTCATTCCCGGTCAATTTCGATTGAAAAAAATATAGGATTTGTTGTGATACATCGCGGAATATTTCCGCTTCAGCTCCTAAAGTTACATGAAGTTCTGTTAGGTGGCGGCGCTGTATGTAGCCTTCAAAATGATGTCTGTAATAAAGGTGCGTTCCAAGCAGAGGGCTATCCACGAGTTTCTTTCGGCGGAAACCAAGGGTATTACAGATACTCATGGGCGCTTGCAGAACATACACGGAGAACTGGCAGTGAACAAACGCACGGTGAGTCGTTGGGGGAAGTGTCTGCCATCATCATAACAAGGTCACGCAAACCTTTCCGTTTCCACGAGTGCCGTCCGGCCGCATACATGTGTTTCAAATTAATTATTACTCTCTAAATCGCAAGGCACATTTGTTGAAATGTGACCTGTTTCGATTATCACTTGATTATCTTCAGACCAGCAAATGTTGTAAGTCTGAAGATAATCAGGTGATGATCGAAACTAGTGAGCTTTTCACAAAAGCAGTTGTGATCTAGGCTGTTACAATTAATTACAATGATTACAATGTGATCGCTGATTTCTCCAGTAATGTTTGAAAAATATCGGATTTTGCTGCGAAAAGAATGGGAAATAATATGGTGTATTGGAATGCTGAATAAAACCAACTTACTTTCAGAAAAGAAGTGTGTTGCATTAGTTATCCATAGCCACTCGTATAATCTAAATTATGTTGTAGGAAATAGAAAACTTATACAAAATTTCAAGCATGTAATTCAAAAACTGTATTACCGAACCTACTGGCTGAAATGCAATGATTTCATTCAATACAACCAGAAAATAACGTGTGATATATTTCAAAAGTTTCATGTCCATTGTTACAATGAATTCTGAAGTACAGAGATCACTGAAACTTCCTGGCAGATTAAAACTGTGTGCCGGACCCAGACCCGAACTCTGGACCTTTGCCTTTCGCAGGCAAGTGCTCGCCAGGAAGTTTCATACCAGCGCACACACTGCTGCAGAGTGAAAATCTCATTCTGGAACCATCCTCCAGGCTGTGGCTAAGCTATGTCTCCGCCATATCCTTTCTTTAACGAGTGCCAGTTCTACCAGGTTCACAGGAGAGCTTCTGTAAAGTTTGTAAGGTAGGAAACGAGGTACTGGCAGAAGTAAGGCTGTGAGGACGGGGCGTGAGTCTTGCTTGGGTAAAAGGCAAAAGTCCGGAATTCGAGTCTCGGTCCGATTACGAAAATAAAATAAACGCCGAAACCGCCTCAGATAATGGTCCTCCGTATGGTCGACGCAGGAGAAATACATGCCGCCCGCAATGGCAGAAATGGTGAAGATTATATGGCTTTCTGGCAGATTTATGATGCGACACTGAGTGCTGCAGGGATTGTGATTCAGATGATAACTTCGTTTCCACTCCCGCCCGTGACTAGGATTGTCATTTTCTTTATGCATGTAAAAAAAACCGCGGCCTTTACGTTGATATTATGGTTTCCAAATTGTTTTTGCTGTCTCGATACTTTTCTTATCCCTAGGACAGCACAATAGTACGAATAAAAATTGTTTTGTTCTTTTTTACCTTGCCAAAAGAAAAGATAAAAAAAAAAGTTGGTAGAGCACTTGCCCGTTGCCCGCGAAAGGCAAAGATCCGGGGTTCGAGTCTCGGTCCGATTATGGAAAGAAAAGGTTGGTAGAGCACTTGCCCGCGAAAGGCAAAGGTCGCGAGTTCGAGTCTCGGTCCGGCAAACGGTTTTAATCTGCCAGGAAGCTTCATATCAGCGCACACTCCGCTGCAGAGTGAAAATCTCATTCTGCAAATACAGAGATCACTGTCGATAGAGGCCGTTCTAATTCCCTTTAAACTTTATTGAACTTTCGCGCTTTACTAACAGAAGGCAAGACACCAGGACGGCAGCGAAAGGAGGTCTTCTCGGAAGGTGACGGCTGCGGGGCGGCGGCAGGGCTGGCTGGCTTTGCGGTTTGAAGACGGCTCGGCTGAGCTCAGAGCGGCAACTTGCCGGCGCCGCTGGTGGCTCGCATTGTCGGACTGACAGCAACAAAGTGGCGCGCCGGGCCCGCTTTCAGCGCTGCTCAGCCCGAACAGCGCTACGAAAGAGGCGCCCGTGAGCCGCCACCGAGGCAGCAGCAGCAGCAGCAGCAGCATCAATCTCGCGGGGCTATGCGCCGGCAGCAGGTGTCCCCAGGCAGCAGGGTGCTGGCTGGCCGCCTCGTGTTCCTGCGTCCTGGTATCCCGTCATCACCAAAATTCAATAGTCCCAGAGTTCTCTGCGTGACAGACTTGGCGAAGTCGTTATCATAACACTGTTTAGACAACTGTATGCGGCTGTATGGCGCATATTTAAGGTGCCAGGAGTGTTTACAGTTTTTGCGTATGTCAGTCCCCAAATTTTTCAGCCAACTTCTGGAAAATAAGCTAGCATAAAAACTAACAGCCCGTAGCATGGCAAGGAATTCCAGAAGATGCCCACCTGTTGTCCCGAGGTGGTACCCTTAAAGCGATTGTTGCACGACGATCAGCCGCGAACGGTACTGGTCTACCGCGACAGCCATCTGGCGGTAGAACGGGTGAAACTACGAAAATTAGCAGACACATTAACCGCGCGCCAGACTTGAGAGTAGTTCTAAACTGCTGTCAATCAGCGCATGTGCACTAGGTACCGATCGCGCATGCGCAGAAGGGGCTTCCGCAGTGATTTATGCTTGTTATTTGCTTATTGTTCGGTGGCTTGTAGCTAATTTCAAATTTTCGCGTAGGAGATTGTCCGCGTTTTTTTTTTCTCAATAAGTAGGTTTTCATAAATGCGAAAAAAAAACATTTTTTGCCTGTAGACTTTCTATTATCGTAGGTGACTGTGAAAGCATTCTTTCATTTTATTACTTCGTATTATAGAAAGGAAATGCAGCAATGAGGCGTTAAGCGTCCTCATTGAGGCCTACAGCGAGGAAAGTTGCATGTATGACCCTCTGTGTCATAATAAGGTACGTTGGCAAAAAAATGGTTCAAATGGCAGCCGTCCAAAGCGACACAAAGTCGTTAGTGAACAGACGCAAGGCTACAGTGGATCGAGATGAGTGGTTAACAGCAGCAGACAAAAAGAAAAATGAGCGGCGCGTCCGCATTATTTAAACCCGAGGGGGAAATTAATTTCCTGTGTACTGCTGTCGAAAATCATGCCAAATGTTTAGCATGTCATCGGAACCTCATGTGTTTAAAAAAGTTTAGTGCAGACGATTCAAGCATTAAAAAAAACTTATTTTGTGGTAAAAACAATTGCGCAAGAAGATTTGTGGACACTTTCGTGCACTACACAGCATTAAAGAAGATGTGGATTTTTCGGATTATGGTCGAATCATTTGCGAATTACAAGAACAGTTTGAAAACAGATTTTTTGAGATAAGTGAGCTTCAACCGGCCTGAGATATATTTGTTCGCCCAATTTCCCTTCGGGCAACGACGTCTCACAAGTGCTTCAACTACAGCTGATTGACGTGCAGTGCGATATCCGCCTGAAGGACCACTTTCTTATGTGTAAAACGTTGGATGACTTTTACAGCTGTCTTCCATGAGAGAAATATCCTCTTTTGCACTAGCACGCGGCCGAAGTTCTCTCAATGTTTGGTTCCACACATATCTGTCAGCGCCTTTTCTATCTTTTAAAGCTTGCTAAAACTAAGAATCGTTCATTACTTAGCGTCAAAAATTTGACTAATTCTTTGAGGTTATCAGTCTCACGGAATATTGTACCAAACATAGACAAAATCGTTTCCTCGAAAAAGAAAAAAGTGTAAAATGTTAGTTGTCTTCTTTAACAATGTTGACTGTAAGAATTAAAGAGCTTAATAACCTTAATTTTATTTTTTAATAAGTTTTCAAACTAGGTCGGCTAAAATTATTACGTACAAAACAGCTAACTTAGGATCCGACTTCTAAACTCTGAAAACTGGTACAAAAAGATGTAGCCCGAAGTATAACAAAAAATATTTACTAGTAACTGCTAACAGTAAGCATGAGACTCTATATCCTCTACATAAAATTATTTCTAAAATAGATTATTTATGACTCTAGTTCATTTAAGAAACTGATATACTTTTCAGAAGACGCCTATTGTACATATGACGAGTGTGCATGTGCAGTACTAATAGAATGAATCTATGGGTCAGAAAACAACTAAGATGTTCTTCGATTCTTGTTTTCCATATTGTTTTCTAAAGCTTTGCATAGTAATTCCGCCACACGATCACTAGTTGTTACCTGAAAGGTAAATGGGTTGCTTGTTTTACTGCTCATCGGCCTCTTTTGCAGAGGTGCGCTTCCTCTGTTATTTTGTTTACGTTGGATCTGACCGCGGGACAGTCCAGGGCAGAGTAGTGCTGTGCAGTCTCATTCGCTCCGCAGCTGTCTCCCTCGCTCCTATGCCGACACTAGCGACACACGGTCGCGGACGGGGCGCTGAACTACACTGCCTTGCGCCTGCGGGGCGCGGGCGCGCCCGCCGGGCGCAATTCTTGGATGAGCCTGCTCTGAGCTCTATGGGACTAAACTTCTGAGGACATCAGTCCCCTAGAACTTAGAACTACTTAAACCCAACTAACCTAAGGACATCACACACATCCATTCCCGAGGCAGGATTCGAACCTGCGACCGTAGCGGTAGCGCCGTTCCAGACTGAAGCGCCTAGAACCGCTCGGCCACACAGGCCGGCTACGTTGTCAAATGGTTCAAATGGCTCTGAGCACTATGGGACTTAACAGCTGTGGTCATCAGTCCCCTAGAACTTAGAACTACTTAAACCCAAATAACCTAAGGACATCACACACATCCATGCCCGAGGCAGGATTCGAACCGGCGACCGTAGCAGTCGCGCGGTCCCGTGGCTAAAAGACATCCTCTAAAGATTTCCCAGTTTTCCAGGAAAAGTAATGTTACAACAAGCCTGCAGCATAACAAGGCATGTACTGGTATTTTATCAATGATCTAGGCTTTTATGCAGGCCGGAGTGGCCGAGTGGTTCTAGGCGCTGTTTGAATCCTGCCTCGGGCACCGACGTGTGTCATGTCCTTAGGTTAGTTAGGTTTAAGTAGTTCTAAGTTCTAGGGAACTGATGACCTCAGAAGTTAAGTCCCATAGTGCTCAGAGCCATTTGAATCATTTTTAGGCTGGTATGATCATAAAACATACAAACGAATTAATTCTTACTTTCGAGAAGGTGAGATAGCCCAACTCATGACTGTTTCACACTTTATAATTCCGTCTTCCATCATAGACAACAGCTTCTAGAAACAGCCATGTTCATCCTCACAAAGTTTCGAAATTCTTGCGGATCTTCGGCCCTCAGTTCCTTCATAAGCGATATAATCCAATGGCTTCTTTCCTTCTTTTTAGCCTGGATCGCACTCAACAAAGACCGGCTCTTCAGTTTCGTCGTCGTTCTGCCCTAATCCGAAGATTTACTGTCACTGCTAGGGCAATAGCTTCAAAAACAGTGAGTCCTCCATGCACGAAATGTAAATTTAGATATACATGTAGCAGTGTAACCAAGTGTAGTAATATAGAACTAACTATTAGGTAGTAACGTACTAATACATTAACAATTACTTAACAAATAATGATAAACACAAACAAATTTCTTATTAAATAGGAACCTTGAGCTCACATAAATAATTTGAACGAATTACGCTGCAATACGTCACACGACCCCCTTTGTGTTTCGCGCGGTAGAACAAACGACTTTACAAGAGACAAGACGGTTCTGTTTGCGTTTCGCGCGTTATTACCGTCTACTGCGCATGTACGGTACGTATATCCCGCTTGGATGGTGTAATAGGTCTACGTGAACCAGCCGGTAGCTACAGTTCTGCCCAATTGGGGCGCTGGTGCATAGGTGTAGGGACTAGGCACATCGTGTAATAGGGTCTTAAGATAGCGAGAGTTACGCACCATTAGGCACGGCCAGTATTTGAATGGGGGATGGATGACCAGCCAGGATGGCCTCTCGTTGATGATTCATTTTCCTTTACTTTCAGGGCACTGATAGGGTGGGGGGGGGGGGGGGGGGAATAGGAGAGATGCTGACACGAAGTCCCTAATCACCAGTCTTTGCTCCAACACTTAAATTACAAACCTCTCCGTATTGTTTCATCAAGAGAGCGCAAGCGATACTGTTGATGGTGATCCGTTCGTCGGATGGGGGTACATTAAGCTCGGCGACGCCTTGGCTGTCTTCGAGAGGAGTAGGCTATGTGCCGGCACCGAGTTTCTCCCTCTCTCTTCTCTCATCTTCTTCAGCACCACCACGACGCTGCAGTATTGACGTACCCATTACAGCCAGCTACACTTATCATCTACACTTGCACACACAGCAAAAATGGTTCAAATGGCTCTGAGCACTATGGGACTTAACTGTTGAGGTCATCAGTCCCCTAGAACTTAGAACTACTTAAACCTAACTAACCTAAGGACATCATACACATCCATGCCCAAGGCAGGATTCGAACCTGCGACCGTAGCGGTCACGCGGTTCCAGACTGAAGCGCCTAGAACCGCACGGCCACACCGGCCGGCTGTACACACAGCTTCTCAACCAAAAAAGGATATTGTACAACTTAATATCGTTTTTAAACATTAATCACAATATAAGGTTGCTTAACAACGACACCACAACTTATTGAAATAAATTAAATAAATTTCAAAAATTAGTCCGCTGACCTAGACTTCAGGGTTCCCCAGCCATTCATGCTATACAACGTAGCGTTTTATTGTAGAAGGTTACAAGCTACGTGTCCATGAAAGTACGAAGTCGCAGTGTGAGCGCGACGTATTGGAAAAGCTTCTTCCTCTTTACATCTTCTGGCGAAGTGCCAGGATGTCACAGTCAGTGCCTTATACAGATATCGAAGGGGGATGCTCTCGCAATTACCACAGTTTAACAACGGCCCATCCGAGTGTTTACGTAGCTGGCAACACGTGTCCGCTATTCACCGCAGGCCTACTCGATGCAGACTGCCTAAACCTCTCATTGCTGCCTGTCAAGCAGCGCTGAGGGGAGAAACATTACCTCGATTGACCTGATTCGACACTCGCATCTCTATTTCCTCCGCCATTATGCTATTCCTGAAATTGTTAGCAGAGTAGATGGCAGAGGGCTGTTCGAAATCGGAATGTGATTATCCGCAAAGCTGTGCTCGGCCAGTCAGGTTCTACTTTCGTGGCTGAGTCTTAAGTTGCGTAACTGTTTAGTACGTCGTGCTGTTTTTCGTCCGATGTCAGATTTTCCAGATTCGCGCGGTACGTGATAGATCCCAGATGTAGGATGTCTGAGGTTATCCTTACGTCTGAAGCAGAAGGGTCAATCGAGACCGATCGACTGCCGGGTCATGGTCTGCCATGTTCGTCGTTTGGATGCAGTATGACACATCAGTAATAAAATGAAAGAAGGCTATAGATAACTTTAAAGTGGAATTTCCGAACTCATTAGGGGAAGTGGCAACCAAACGAATATTCAAGGTGGTGAGTATAATCTATGAGGCTGGCGACATACCATCAAACTTCGGGAAAAATGCCATCCACACAATTACGAAGATGGCAAGGGCAGATAAGTACAAAAATATCCCACAGTCAGCTTGACAGCTTACGCAGGGACTGTATATCTTGCTGGTTCTGTTTCGTGCGGTGCGAACTAGTGCAGCAGAGGCGCGATGCTGTGCAGCTGCGCACCGCGGCGAGAAATTTAAGCGGAGACGCGGAGGGTGACGTTGATGACAGCACGGCGATTACCAACTTCTGAAGTGATGGTCCGTCTCCTAATTAAAAGTAACACTGCTGTCTGACACCACATGTAGTTCAGGTCTTCAGTGTGGATGCACACCAGGCTTGAACTCTTACGGGAATCGGTAATATGCAGCGAGTAACGAGAACAATGGGCCAGGGGCGCTACATCAGTAGTGTGTCGATGGGTTGAGGATTTGGTTCTGGCGTGAGACGTGCTAGCGTCGTCCACGCAGATGTCATGACCAGTGTCCGTATAGTGCAGTTGTCATGCATCTGTCCAGTAAACGAGCCGGCACGGTAGCTCAGCGTGTTCGGTCAGAGGGTTAGCTGCCCTCTGTAATAAAAAAAACTGAGTTAATCGATCAACAACGAACTTAAACGGATGTCTTACGACGTCCGCCCCGAGCAGATGCACCGAACAAAAGAGAACAAATTGAGATTTAATAAAAAAAAAAAAAGTAAACGTGGGACGCATGTTCGAGTCCCGGTCCGACACAAATTTTTAACTTGCCACATTGATTTATATCAGTGCCCGCTCGCAGCAAATGTCCGTAAATCCTCTAAGACACTACTGTTTTTTTTATATAAAACCATTTGCTTTATCTACTTTATTTATTCAAATTTACATCTGAGAACTTGATCCCGTAAGAAATTAGAAATGTAATAGGAGCAAAGTTGTCTCCAAATTATTACCTTTTAGCGTAATTACAATGTGATGATGATGATGATGATGGTTTGTGGAGTGCTCAACATCGAGGTCATCAGCACCCGTACAAGTTCACAGTCTTTACATTTCCAATCTCGACACTTCTACAATGATATTGAGATGATGACGACAACCAAACACGCAGTCTCTGGCGGAGGAAATCACCGACCCGGCCAGAAATCGATCCCGGGTCTCCGTGATCCGTAGGTTGAAAGCTAGTCGCTAGAGCACGAGCTGTGGACGTAATTAAAATGTGTAGACTGTTTCGGATAACATGTGCTTTCCCCGTCCATTATAAATTTCAAAGCTGCACTGAAATTTATTCTGTAGTCATATCTGAGACTGGAACACAAAACATTCTTGTCGCGAAACTAGTTAGTGTGTGGATGATACTACAGTTTCGCTTCCACCTCTTGACCGGATCATTGTTGTCACCACAATCCATTCGGGTTAAATAAAAATCAACCTTATCCCTACACTGAGTGGCCCTGAGTCAAGTCACTCCGAAGAGAGGGACCTCCGATTTTAGCCTGCTGAGTGCGGTGACTTCCTGACAACGGCGATAAATCTAAGTAAATACTTACATATGCACAAAAACGGAGCAATATATTACAGCCACGTTGTAATTTTGTTCTAGCTTTTCAAGAAATAATTGAGGTTGTATGTGACCGAGTAGTAGTGACTCCAGGGTCTGTAATGTCTGCAAACGGCCGGGGAGCGGTGTGCTGACCGCTTGCCCCTCCATACCGCATTCGAATGACGGTGCGAGGTAGAGGGTGATATGGCGGCCGGTAGACATCCATTAGGCCTTCACTGCGTGATAGAAGAACACACTTATCAGGAACTAGTATTTCCTAACATATCTGACACACAGGATTTTAACGTCGCCGCTTTATCAGAAAGTAATTATTTCCAATAATCGGAAGGGCGTCAAAGGAATGGTATTATTCTGTCCATCGCCTGAATTTGACTTTCGAGCTAAAAAAGCGCTCTTTCAGCACTCGTGGTGAATTCAGTTTATAGATATTACAACAGTTGTTCTGTACTGTCAAACGACCAATAACACTGAAACTGCCGTTTTGTTGTTAAGTACGGGTTTCATTTTTGGTCACGCAGCGTATATTAAACAAGATAACTGTACCAACATCAATTTGCACGTACGTCTGCATCTTCGGGGACTGTATTACAATGACATTTCAGTTTGTGCATCCATAACAAAATAGATTGAGTAATAGTTGGAGACTTCTCGCCTTCCATCATTCTGCTGCACATTTGAATGGCTCTAAAAATGTCACGAGTCCTTTTGCAGTATTTTTGAAGTATCCAGAAACTTTTTCAGAGACGGCGCTCTCCGGTAGCATTGCCATGATTTTATCGTACTACCTGTCTACAAGCTATAGCATTCTAAGCTAGTTGTATCATCTAGTCCCCATTTCTTGCTTCTAGCTTGTCTATATAGAATTCACGTCACTAGTTTCCGTCATGAAACAGATAGTATTTTAGGCAACATAAGTTGTGGAATAAACTATGCAAACACATTTATCAAATCATCCTCCTTTGTTTCAGAATTGTATTCAAAAGATTGCAATGATTTACTGAAATACTGCCGCAAACAAATCTCAACACCAAGAAGGCGTTGTGCGACATAAAGTTGGTAGCGCCTTTCTGCATCTGAAAGACCACATCTCACCAGTCGCGTAAGAGTGGCGCTAGTAGCGCCGCTTTGAGGATCCTAATAAAGTTTGCTTTAAGTACACACTGTGACAGTTGTGAGCGTTTGTTATCTTTGAGGTTGTACGTGAGGAGTTGAAGTCAGTCAAGAATGCCTTTAAGGCAAGAAAGACGCTATTATCAACACCTCTGATAGTTCGAACGAGGTCGTCTAATAGAGCTACGAGAAGCCGGATGTTCCCTCTGCCACACTGCAAAAAGACTTGGCAGGAACGTAGCCACTATACATCATGGTTTGCAGCGGCGATCACGAGAACGTACGGTCTCAAGAAGACCGGACTCCGGAAGGCTACGTGATACTGGCGAGAGGGAAGACCATCGTGTTCGGAGTATGGCTCTGTCGCATTGTACTGCGTCTGCAGCAGCAATACTAGCTGCAGTTGGCACCACCGTGTCATAACTAGCTGTTACAGATCGGTTACTTCGTGACAGCTCCGAGCCAGAAGACCTTTAGCGTGCATTCCACTGACTCCCAACCACCGCCTTTTGCGACTTCAGTGGTGTCTAGCGGGAGGTGTCTTGCGTTTTCTGATGAAAGCTGATCCTGCCACCGGTGCCAGTGATGGCCGTGTGTTGGTTAATAGGAGAGCAGTTGAGGGCCTGTACCCAACCTGTCTCAGTTAAAGACCCACTGGACCTAAATCTGGAGTTAGGGCTGGCGTGTGATTTTGTATGACAACAGGATTATTCTCGTGGTTATCCCACACACCCTGACTGCAGAATTGTACGTTAGTCTGGTGATTCGACTTGTTGTACTGCCATTCGCAAATAATATTCCAGGGGATGTTTTCCAACAGAATAACGGTCGTCTACAAATCGCTATTGTAACCCATCGTGATATGCAGGGTGTCGACATGTTGCCTTGGCCTCCTCGATCACCAAACCGGTTTCCAGTAGAGCACATGTGGGGGCATAATCGGACGACAGCTCTAGCGTCATCAACAAACAGTCCCTGTATTAACCCACGGGGTAATTGGCATGGTAAACCACCCAGAAACTGACATCTGGTATCCATTCAAAACACGTTTGTATGCTTGCATTGAACATTCTGGTGGTCACACCGATTTTTTAAGTACCAGCATTTCACATTTGCAATGGCCTATCTCACACTTATTTTAACCTGTAATCTTACGGTGTTATCTAGACAAGTATATTCATGAAATTTCTTCATTGTACATTAATTACATTCTAGTGATCGATTCTTCTTCCTCAGTGTATCGGCGCCTAGGTCAGTCATAAATGAAATCTCATTACAATGCTCGGGTTTTACTCCTACAAGTTAAATGTATCCTCGATGTATTTCTTAATAAATTCCCCTTACTTTAATCGCCTCAGAAAAGTGAGATGTCACAAATATCACATTTAGCAGAGTCTAATCTTGATAAACAAAGTCCACAGTAATAGAGGTAACACATTTTCCGTGTGTATCAGTCATATATCCGCTATACAGTCATATGTGGTCACGGTTATGGCTTGATTAGTGCTCATCATGATACTCGTCCATATTTCGCCGGCGTGTCTTTCAGTGTTTCGTGCTACTGTCGCACTGTGAGAGAGTGAGTGTTAAGTTCCTATCGGACCAAACTGCTGAGGTCATCGGTCCCAAGACTTACACACTGCTTAATCCATCTTAACTAAGTTACGCTAAGGACAACACACATACCCATGCCCAAGGGAGGACTCGAACCTCCAACGGGGAGACCCGCGCGAAGCGTGGCGAGGTACCGGAGACCGCGCGGCTACCCCGCGTTGCGTCGCACTATAAGACAACATGTTGGAGACGCCTACATGGCCTAGTTATGAATCGACGTCCAAAAATTCCTGACTTATACCGTATACCCATTATTGACGTTAACGGACGAAGATCTGTGGCACACATTTCTACACACCTTTTTACGAGGGCTATCCGGAAAGTAATGTTCGACAGGTAGAGAAACAGAAACGACTGTGAAAATCTGATGAAGATTTGGACAGATGTATTCAGCAGTGTCTCTATTACGCCTGTCGATCGCGTCACGTCGCTCTTTTCAGTTCTCAGCACACAGTGAGTACGTAAAGATTCCTAGAACAATGGTATCTCCTACCGAGATACTATTCATTATTCCAATAATTGTGAGTGTCAGGGACTCCCGTCAACGAGGATGAAATGTCTTTTTGATACTGCCAACGTGTGCTTGATTTGCGCTGCTTCAGAATTAAGACACATAATCACAAGAATCCATCCACAGTAAATACACTCCTGGAAATTGAAATAAGAACACCGTGAATTCATTGTCCCAGGAAGGGGAAACTTTATTGACACATTCCTGGGGTCAGATACATCACATGATCACACTGACAGAACCACAGGCACATAGACACAGGCAACAGAGCATGCACAATGTCGGCACTAGTACAGTGTATATCCACCTTTCGCAGCAATGCAGGCTGCTATTCTCCCATGGAGACGATCGTAGAGATGCTGGATGTAGTCCTGTGGAACGGCTTGCCATGCCATTTCCACCTGGCGCCTCAGTTGGACCAGTGTTCGTGCTGGACGTGCAGACCGCGTGAGACGACGCTTCATCCAGTCCCAAACATGCTCAATGGGGGACAGATCCGGAGATCTTGCTGGCCAGGGTAGTTGACTTACACCTTCTAGAGCACGTTGGGTTGCACGGGATACATGCGGACGTGCATTGTCCTGTTGGAACAGCAAGTTCCCTTGCCCGTCTAGGAATGGTAGAACGATGGGTTCGATGACGGTTTGGATGTACCGTGCACTATTCAGTGTGCCCCCGACGATCACCAGTGGTGTACGGCCAGTGTAGGAGATCGCTCCCCACACCATGATGCCGGGTGTTGGCCCTGTGTGCCTCGGTCGTATACAGTCCTGATTGCGGCGCTCACCTGCACGGCGCCAAACACGCATACGACCATCATTGGCACCAAAGCAGAAGCGACTCTCATCGCTGAAGACGACACGTTTCCATTCGTCCCTCCATTCACGCCTGTCGCGACACCACTGGAGGCGGGCTGCACGATGTTGGGGCGTGAGCGGAAGACGGCCTAACGGTGTGCGGGACCGTAGCCCAGCTTCATGGAGACGGTTGCGAATGGTCCTCGCCGATACCCCAGGAGCAACAGTGTCCCTAATTTGCTGGGAAGTGGCGGTGCGGTCCCCTACGGCACTGCGTAGGATCCTACGGTCTTGGCGTCCATCCGCGCGTCGCTGCGGTCCGGTCCCAGGTCGACGGGCACGTGCACCTTCCGCCGACCACTGGCGACAACATCGATGTACTGTGGAGACCTCACGCCCCACGTGTTGAGCAATTCGGCGGTACGTCCACCCGGCGTCCTGCATGCCCACTATACGCCCTCGCTCAAAGTCCGTCAACTGCACATACGGTTCACGTCCACGCTGTCGCGGCATGCTACCAGTGTTAGACTGCGATGGAGCTCCGTATGCCACAATGCACAAATGCTGCGCAGCTAGCGCCATTTGACGGCCAACACCGCGGTTCCTGGTGTGTCCGCTGTGCCGTGCGTGTGATCATTGCTTGTACAGCTCTCTCGCAGTGTCCGGAGCAAGTATGGTGGGTCTGACACACCGGTGTCAATGTGTTCTTTTTTCCATTTCCTGGAGTGTATATTCTGAATTTTTACTAGTGTCACAAACACTCTTACATCATGTATAGGTACTGTAACAGACTGAGCCGACCGTAGTGGCCGAGCAGTTCTAGGCGCTTCAGTCTAGAACTGCGCTACCACTCCGGTCGCAGGTTCGAATCCTGCCTAGGACATGGATGTGTGTGTCGTCCTTAGGTTAGTTAGGTTTACGTAGTTCTAAGTTCTAGGGGACTGATGACGTCCGATGTTAAGTCCCATAGTGCACAGAGCAATTTTTTTTTTATAACAGACTGAAACGAAATAAAAGATGCAGAAATAAATTTTAGCTGAGCAGGGCTGATTGTAAAAGGCAAAAGATCACTGATCAGTCTACAAAGTATTAATGACGTGTGGATGCTGCAAAACTACTGTTTGGTAAGGTTTATTGTGATGAACTGCTTAATTTCGAAGACTGCTTTATTTAGATCATGTAGTTCTTGTTTTCTTTTTATTCCTGTTTTTGTTTTATTCGCTTTCTTTGTTTCGAGGAAAAGATGAGTGATTCTAACAGCCAGGCAGTTCCACTCAGAGAACACTGATGTTAATTTTATAGTGCAGCAAACTGCTGCTCAGAAATTCGCTTTTGAGTATACTACTTCCTGTAATTCAGTTTCAATAAATCTGCATTTCAAAATATTGTGGTTTTATTTGTCTACAGACCCGCGTGTAAACCGTATCCTTTGTATCATGAGAAAGAATCTGACCGGCTATAAAGGAAGCTATTAAAGTAAAGTTCTAAACTTTGAGTCTTATTACAGGACTGAATATCAATAATGAATTTTGATTGATCCTCATTTATTTGTCTCTTAGATTAATGCATTTTATGTATTCATTTGCCGGCCGCGGTGGTCTAGCGGTTCTAGGCGCGCAGTCCGGAACCGCGCGACTGCTACGGTCGCAGGTTTGAATCCTGCCTCGGACATGGATGTGTGTGATGTCCTTAGGTTAGTTAGGTTTAAGTAGTTCTAAGTTCTAGGGGACTGATGACCACAGATGTTAAGTCCCATAGTGCTCAGAGCCATTTGAACCATTTTTTGTATTCATTCTGGCCGGCCTTTGTATCCGAGCGGTTCTAGGCGCTTCAATCTGGAACCGCGCTGCTGCTACGGTCACAGGTTCGAATCCTGCCTTGGGCATGGATGTCTGTGATGTCCTTAGGTTAGTTAGGTTTAAGTAGTTTTACGTCTAGGGGACTGATGACCTCAGATGTTAAGTCCCATAGGGCTCAGAGCCATTTGAACCATATGCATTCATTCTACGAGCAAATAGCGTCGCAAATAGAGCTTTGATAGCTGGGCCTAAGTTGAATGAAAAAACAGTGAAAACAATGGGAACTTGTGTAATCCTAGGTTTTATTTCGTTTCAGTCTGTTACAGTATCTGTATATGTTATAAGAGTGTTTCTCACACTAGCAACTACTGCAGAATGTATTTACTGTGGATAGATTCTTGTAATTATGTGTGTTAATTTCAACCGCGGAGGGAGGAGTCCCTGACGTAGTTATTATAATAATTATTTGACTCATGGTACGAATCGTATAGCACAAAATGTGAGGGGTCTTTCTCTCCCTTATATCTTTCTTTTTCCTTTTGGGTCATCTGCCTTCTGACTGGTTTGATGCGGCCCGCCACGAATTCCTCTCCTGTGCCAACCTCTTTATCTCAGAGTAGCACTTGCAAGCTACGTCCTAAGTTATTTGCTGGATGTATTTCAATCTCGGTCTCCTCAACAGTTTTTGCACTCTAAAGCTCCCTATAGTACCATGGAAGTCATTCCCTCATGTCTTAACTGATATCCCATCATCCTCTCCTTTCTCCTTACCAGCGTTTTTCACTCTCCGATTCTGCGCAGAACTTGTTCATTCCTTATTTTATTAGTTCAACGAGTTTTCAACATTCGTCTGTGCCACCACATCTCAAATGCTTCGATTGTCTTCTGTTCCGGTTGTCTCACAGTCCATGTTTCACTACCATATGATGCTGTACTCCAGACGTACATTCACAGAAACTTCTTCCTCAAATTAAGGCCTATGTTTGATACTAGTAGACATGTCTTGGCAAGGAATGCATTTTTGGCATTTCTAATGTGCTTTTGATGTCCTCTTTACACCTTCCATCACTGGTTATTTTAATGCCTAGCTAGCAGAATTCATTAACTCCATCTACTTCGTGACCATCAATCCTGTGTTAAGTTTCTCGCTGATCTCATTTCTGCGACTTCTCATTGCTTTCGTCTTTCTTCGATTTACTCTTAGTCCATATTCTGTACTCATTAGATTGTTCATTCCGATACATATATATGGGGTTCCGTGGCCCGAGAGGGAGTTACGATGTTTGGGATTGGCGGTAGCGTCGCGACAAGAGATGGTCACGAGGTCCGAGCGGCCGAAGCCACGAGCTGTGCATGGAGGGTCTGCGCGGAGCGAAGATACCGGAGTACTTCACAGGGGTCAACGTAAACTACAAACAGCAGGTCGACATCCCGTCGGTTGGTTGGCAACATTCGTGTCGGATGAACGCTCGTGGCCTGGCTGCCCTCTTCTATCTGTCTCTCATCGGCACCAAGAACCACTGTGACGCACCGTGGATCCATGTAACTGCTTGCTGATAAAGGATGTAACCTCCCAAGAGAAATATCTAAGACAATTATTAAATATAAATCGAGCCATCGTGCTAAGTGTAACCTCCCCACAAAAAAATGTATGACAATTATTAAATATAAATGGAGCCAAGTGTTGACTTCCAACAAAATTAACGCTAAAATGAATCTGATAAATTTTATAAGGGCAGCTGCGCTGTCCCTCGGCCCTGTGCGATTATAAAATGTGAACAAAAAAAACCAAAATTCTTACATCAGTAAACTCCCTCAATATCTGCTCTTGTTTTGCGGCACAGCTCCGTGCAATGCTGGCGTATATTTAATTCTGATTCTTGGAGGAAATGCATAGGAAAAATTCTTTAAATGGGAATGATTGCCTTTCTTCACAAGATTTACTTTATAAAAAAAATTATTATTGGGACAATTCTTGAACAAATTAATTACAATTACAATACATTATTAGCTGAGCGCAATGCTGCTTCATTACCTTATTTAACAATATACCTCGTCCTGAATCGTGACCAGAGACCCATGTCGACCCCTGCCGACTCCTCACACACTACTGTACTGACTGACTACTGCTGTCGAACTGCTAACTCGCAACTAAACTACATGCTCTCGCGACTCGCTACGTACCACCACTGCTCCTGCCGGCTCGCTACGCGCAACTGAACTCTCGCGCGGTCAAGCGCAGACTAGCCACGATAAATACCTCTCTGGTCAGAGATTCTGTAATGCCTCGCCATCGCTGTACTGAATACACTGAACACATACGTGTTTCATAACCCTCCACTGGGGGGGGGGCAAAAATTTGGCAGCGATGGTGAGTCATTTGGACTTGACATGAGCAACAAAATTTTTCATAATTAATTAACTTTACAATTACAGTAAATACACAGATGTAGAACATGAAGTAAATATGGGGCACATGCACCGAGTACAAAACATATCAGACAATGACAAAATGTGAGTACAAAACATATTAGCAAATCAGAAAAATGTATATACAAATTATTTGATAGATAACAAAAGTGCACACGCACTGAAAAACTCTTTAACATTTTCAGAACAAATAAACAGAATGGCAAAAAATCATGTTGACAAGTGACATGAGTGCACATGCACTGCAGTTCAGAACATATCAGCAAATCAAAATGTACATACAATGAGTAGTAATCATGTTATAAAATGATAAAAGTGCACACGCACTGAAATTCTGAATATATCAGCAAATCACAAATGTATATGCAATAAGTAGAAATCATGTTAGAAAAAATGACAAAAGTGCACACGCACTGTAACTCAGAATATATCAGCAAATAAAAAAAGAAATGTACATACAATGAGTAGAAATCATGTTAGAAAAATATACAATAAGTGGAAATCATGTTAGAAAAATGATAAAAGTGCACACGCACTGAAATTCAGAATATATCAGCAAATTAACAAAAAAATGTGTAGGCCATGAATATAAATCATGTTAGCAAAAAATGTTTTTCCCTATGTTACAAGAATTAGGATAGGAAAGGGAAGGATTGCACCATGGTTGTAGCACTTTAGGCTGCACGCAGCTGCACTGAAAGTCTATATCTTTCCACAGAAGTACAACACCAAGTGAGACAATCTGAAGTTCTTTTCCCATAAGTGTTTATCAGCGTAGCCAAGACACTGAAATGTCGTAGTAATATTCCATGTTATCATTTTGGCAGTACATCAGGTACATCAAACAGTGGGACCATAATAATGTTTCCATCGCTCACGGTGGTGGACAGCATGTCGTGTCAACACCACGCTTTTACAAGGCACACCAACGTAGAATTAGTGTAAAACCAAATATAGTGCTCCATGATCACGAGGATATACAGGACAAATGGATATTGCAGTAATTCAGGGTAGTCAGGTCAGAAGGTGAAGGACATTAAGTCACATATTAGTCTTAAATGAGAATTACACTAGTCTAACAACTGATTTAAGTAATTAGTGGCACTCATCGCCCAGTTACTGAACATTTATGTACTATATATGAAGTATTACAGAATAATGTTCATAAATCATCTGATGACAGCGAACAGTGGCAATCAATGGCCAGTTACAAACCAACAGAAGTCATCATTCAAAACAGGAGCTAATGAGTGTAGCATTAAGCTACTAGCATTCATATATATAGCATAAAAGTGGCATAATACAAATTTAAAATATAAGAAACAGTGGCATTCGTTGGCCAGTTACAAAGCATCATTTTTTTGTATTATTAAGAAGTCATTATTGAAAATCAGTTAATTACTGTCATAGCATTAATAATCATGGGCATTATAAGTAGTCTTATTACAATAAACTGTGGCATTTATTGGCCAGTTACAAAGCATTATATATATATATATATTTTTTGCATCATTAAGAAGTCATTACTGAAGTGACATACTATTCAGAGCTGATCAGTATTATTCAGAATTCTCTTAAACTAGTAGCATTATTTAGGACTGGTAACTACTTTGTTTGCTTTTGAGTTATTGCTGCAAATGAAAATGTGTAACGTCATTCGTCATGAGTCAGCTGTAGCAAGGTTATGAAACAAGGCAGTATATGTGATCACATTTATAAATGATAGACAAAACTGGGTAAAAAAAATGCAAGTAATAGTACAGATTTAATAAGTAACAGGTTTAGTAAGTATCATGAAAAGCTTCTCCTGGAAAAAATACAAAATGGATTATTGAGCTGAAAGAAGAAACGCATACTGTGCTGAAAAGTAGTGAACTTCGAATTAACAGGTAGTGAAATGTGTACAAAAATGTGTATAAAAATGTGTTCCATAGCTGTCCCTTCCAAAACCTTCATTCATCCTACTATGCAATATAATACATACTGTCAAAACGAACTGCAACAAATAGTTAAATAACTACATAGCATAAATACACAACTTCAACATCATCCTCATCTGTAAAGATAAAACTTCATTATCCATCACTTCATTATCTATATTATCATAACTCCATTATTATCATCACCTGTAAAGGAAAAACTTCATTATTCATAGTAGCATATTCTTCATCATTATTCATCACCACTCATTATCATCTGCAAAAAAATCACCTCATTATTCATTATACAATTATTCCTTATTTCTATCATATTTCATCACTAAAACTAAGATGTGTAGTTCTGTCAGACAGCCTGCATCGTTCGCCTCGTATTATGAAAGAAAAAATTAGTTAAGACTGCTATTCTGCGATGTGTATAGTATATTCTTGTTAATGCTTGTCAATTCTGATCGATTTACTGTTCCTCATAAGGTTTTTGTATCTTCTTTCTTCTATTCCGTAGGTGAAATTCCCATTTTTGTTTAATTTATTTCCTTTACACGCATCATTTCTTTCTGAAATTGATGAACAAAGATTAATGTCTTGCATTTAAATCATATACTCATTAGATAAAAACTGGTTTATAGTAACATAACTGAGCATACAGCAAACCATGACAGAAAACGTAATATGTCAGAAACGTAGACAGTGTTCAAAAGCAAAAATGTACACAGAATATCACAATGCAGCAGCAAAAAAAAAAGTAAAGTACTCACGATGTTGAGATATCTTAAAGTAAAAATGTCAAAGTCAACTGGTGTTTGGTATGTCTTAGCTATTTCATAATGCATACAAACAAAACAGGAAAACAATCATACATACAAAAAAATGAAAATGTGCACGGTCTGATGTGTAACGACAAGAAGAGCGACCTGCTAACCTTACCATGCCGGGCACTTGCCAAGAAAAAAACATGATAATCATCAGTAATTAGTCATGTGAATATAATTGCATAAGTGATGATAAAAATTAGTAAATGGCATCATAGCATGTTAAATCATAAAGTGTCTTCATTCAATAAACGGTTTAATGTTGGAGACGTGGTGGTTTCCTTTGGATTTTCTGGTTGTCAAAGTATCGACGTGTACAACATTGGGGTGAGGAATGCTGCGAATCCGATGTGGACCTGCGTATAAAAGTTGAAATTTACTGCACCTACCTTTAATTTTGTTGGATAAATAGTGTGTTCGTACTAATATCATCTGTGCAATGTGAAAGTCACGGCGTATACAAACCTGTTTTTGTTGTCTTCTCCGGCGCTCTGCTGCACGTTTGATGTTCAGCGCAATGTCAATTATTTCATGGTATCGTAGTCGACGAGATGTAGGAAAGTTTATTAATTCTTTAATTTTGTTATGTGGTTCAACATTTTTCAGTATAACACACGGAGATAGCATAGTGGATTCATTTGGTATGGAATTAATTACATCTTGGAATGAGTGTATGTGTGTGTCCCAATCAATACGTTTTTTATGGCAGTATATTCTACACAGTTTACCAATTTCTTTCATTAAGCGTTCACAAGGGTTCGAAGAAGCATGGTACCTGGATATATAGATCGGAGAAATGTTTCTCGCTCGTAACATACGTGTCCATAAAGCAGATCGAAATTGTGGTCCATTGTCGGAAATTACTTTCAACACATGCCCTACATGAAATAGAAAATGTTTTACAAATGCTTTCGAAACAGTTTTAGCAGTAGCTTTGCGTAACGGAGTGAAGGTAACAAATTTTGAAGTGAGTTCAACAGCAACAAAGATGTAGCAATAACCTCTATTAGTTCTGGGAATCGGACCAAAAATGTCTACAGCGGCCATGTGTCCTAATTTAACAGGTACAATGGGATATAATGGAGGAATATGTGAAGTTGTGTCTGACTTAGCTTTCTGGCAAATTTTACATGACGCTAAAACTCGTCGAATACGTTACTCCATGTTCGTAAAATAACAGTTCTGTCTCAGTATAAGAAAACATTTTCTAGCTCTGTAATGTGCGTAACTTAAATGAGTATACCAGATTAATTTGTTAACCAGTTCGTCAGAAATGCATAATAACCAATTGTTGCTGTCTGGATGAGAGCGGCGAAACAGAATGTTGTTGCGTACAGTGTAATGGTTTCTAATGGTAACATTATTCCTATCTTGCCAAAGGTGTTTAATTTCTTTCCATACGCTGTCTTTACTCTGCTCTTGTACTATGTCTTGTAATGACGACGAAATGAAATTTTCAAATGCAACTTGTTGAATGTACACGACGCTCAAATTTGCTTTGCAGAAGTTAGTTGCGACGTCTTGCTGATTGTTACCAAGAGAACGAAATAGTGCGTCTGCTACAACATTTTGTGTGCCGGGAATGTGAACTATTGTAAAATTAAATTCCTGTAGATAAAATTTCCATCTGCTTAATCTATCGTGTGTAAATTTAGCCGAAAGTAAAAATTGTATTGCTCTATGGTCTGTGTAAACGGTGGTATGTCTGCCATAAAGAAAATGCCTGAATCTCGTAAAAGCCCATACAACACATAATGTTTCCAGTTCGGTGACAGAATAATTACGTTCAGCAGGTGATAAAATGCGACTTGCAAATGCGATGTTTTTAATTACTGTACAACCATCTTCTTCAATTTCCTGAAAAATATGTACGCCTAAAGCGGTGTTAGAACTGTCGGTGGCAATGGAAAAATTTCTGGTAAGATCTGGGTGCGATAAAAGTGGTACATTCAACAAAGCGTGTTTCAAATAACATTTTCGTGAACAAGATTCTGCGTGTCAAAATTATTGCTTGCGTTACTGGAATATGCAACCTGTACTGTATTTAATCAAATTCTATCTGACGTGTTATTATTTTCGGGAGGATGCTGTGGCATTCCAACTATTTGTACTGATCTGTTATTTCTTGCTGTCGTGTTACGCTATGGATGACACCTATTGTCTGGTTCATTCATGATAATATGTTGTTGCTGATGTTCTTGCTGCTGAAAAGATCCACTGTTATTGAATGTACGCTGAAAATTGTGCTCATTAATTTTACGTCTGTCGTGATAGTCATTTCTATACGGCGCATTGCGATAAGAATTGAAATATTGTGTTTTCTGTACGTAGTTATTTCTTTGCTGCCGTGCGTTACTATTTATTGTACCAGGGACTATACGTGCACGCGGCGAAACATTGAAGCTTGGTTGACCTTGTAGACTGCATTGTTGGTTAGGTATACTAAGCGGCTGACTTTCATGCTGTTGTGGTGAAAAACATTTATTGTTACCAAAATGTGGTTGCAACTGCTGAAAATTTTGTACATACTGATGATTAAAATTTTTATCTGTTATTAATGTTACGGCGATAGTTGTCATTTCTGGAGCGTCCAAAGAAAAATCGTCACTTTCGGTATATACCTGTCTTATCCGGATTTCTTTAGTCATTTTTCTTAATACTAGGTAGAGCAATAGTTAAAGAGCTGTTTTGATAGATGTAAAGGATAGTAGAAGAGAAGGCAGCAGTGCAGAAAACTAAAGATGAAACAGCACTACTACGGCTCGGGGCCCTATGCACGCTACGGCACATATTCATTAAAGCTTAATGAATCCCCTGAGGTTAATTACGCACTACAAATAATTTTTAACTTTTGCATTACAGGCAATGCTGGTGAAAGTACAAAAATAAATTGACGTATCCAGTTCAAATTGTGTATCTGTGCTCTGTCATTAAATTCCTTAGATTTTCTTACGGATAAAAATTGCTCGTAACCTACGTTATCGTCTCTGAATTTGAGAACATGTTCAGGTTTGTGTGAGAATCTGTTTGTATGTGTCATTTCGGATTTCAAGTCGCGTAGCTTCTGTAAATTACTCAAGTTACACTGGCTGTACGAGTGTGAGAAACGATCGGAGTGTGCCGTACGCTGTGCTGTGTTATTCAGTGAAACATACTTTAATACCTTCGTCATTCTGCCTGGTATGTTGTTCACATTTCTTATCGACTTCTGTATCCGCAGTGGGTGATATTTCTGGTGACTTTAAATTAAACTCGTCGTGTATCTGTGTTGCGTTTTTAGGACATTGCTCAGTGACTGCATTAATTTCGTCTCTACGTGATTCTGTTGTACCTACACGTGTACTACTTAATTCTTGTGCAACAGTTCCAACTTCTTCATTACTGTTACTAGCACAAGCCTTAGTATCCTCACGTAATTGTTCTTTCGTATCATGACACTGCGCGGCAATGGCTCTGATCTGTACACTAAGCTGTCTGGAATTGTTGTCTAATTTTTCATTTAACTGTTGTTTGAGATTTTCGTTATTCTCATTAAGTTGTTTGAAATTTTCCCTAAATTGTTTGTTATCTTCACTCTGTTGTTTGGAATTTTCTTTAATTTCTTGTTTGAGATTCTCGTTAAGTTGTATCATTAATGCCATGAATCGATCCATGTCAATACTACTTACTCTATTCTCTGTGTTGTTCGATGGTGTACCTGAAATTGTCACGTTTTGTATATCCATTTGGATATTCTGTGATTCTTGAAAATGTGTGCTAATCAGATGTGCATTGTTAGTCACTGCATCGGAATTAAATAAATCTGTTGTACTCTGATTACCCTGTTCATTTTCATTAGACAAATTTGTCTGTTCATTACTTAAATTTTGCAAACCGGTTGTGTTAAGCTGGGCAGCGCTCATTGCAACAGAACGCCCCGCGTCATCAGTTGTCGTCAAATTAACAGAGGATACAATTGAATTCGTCTGTTCATCACTAAGATCAAAATCATTATTAGTGGTCGGTAGGTACTGATTGTCAGTAAACGGAGGATTGTCATCAATACATTACGTGTCGCAAGTACTATCGGTCAAGTTGTTTAATTCAGTTATTTCACTCATTATACCTCGCGATGACTATTAATAGTTTTTCGCGGCATTTTTACAATAGTAACAATTATTCACAAATGAAATAAGCACAATGCATAAAGCAACAAACACAAATACTTCAGAGAGCAACGAATTGCCGATGATCTGTGGAAAGAAAGTCACAAAATTAGTAAAAGCATTGCGCCAAATGCTAATTATATTTAAGTAAATAAGAGCAGATATCTGGCTACTTTTCAGAAGATTCTCAAAGAAATACGATCCTGGACCGGATGTCGCCAAGTGTAACCTCCAAAGAGAAATATCTAAGACAATTATTAAATATAAATCGAGCCATCGTGCTAAGTGTAACCTCCCCACAAAAAAATGTATGACAATTATTAAATATAAATGGAGCCAAGTGTTGACTTCCAACAAAATTAACGCTAAAATGAATCTGATAAATTTTATAAGGGCAGCTGCGCTGTCCCTCGGCCCTGTGCGATTATAAAATGTGAACAAAAAAAACCAAAATTCTTACATCAGTAAACTCCCTCAATATCTGCTCTTGTTTTGCGGCACAGCTCCGTGCAATGCTGGCGTATATTTAATTCTGATTCTTGGAGGAAATGCATAGGAAAAATTCTTTAAATGGGAATGATTGCCTTTCTTCACAAGATTTACTTTATAAAAAAAATTATTATTGGGACAATTCTTGAACAAATTAATTACAATTACAATACATTATTAGCTGAGCGCAATGCTGCTTCATTACCTTATTTAACAATATACCTCGTCCTGAATCGTGACCAGAGACCCATGTCGACCCCTGCCGACTCCTCACACACTACTGTACTGACTGACTACTGCTGTCGAACTGCTAACTCGCAACTAAACTACATGCTCTCGCGACTCGCTACGTACCACCACTGCTCCTGCCGGCTCGCTACGCGCAACTGAACTCTCGCGCGGTCAAGCGCAGACTAGCCACGATAAATACCTCTCTGGTCAGAGATTCTGTAATGCCTCGCCATCGCTGTACTGAATGCACTGAACACATATGTGTTTCAAGGGGAGTAACAATCTGTAATCCGGTTGGTGATTTGTTTCATTGTCTGTCTGCCCTCATTATTTTCTGGTTTGTACCCGATCATTAATGCTCTAACTAATCAGCTCTTGGTCATAAATACAGTCGGAACAACTGCACTAAGGCACAGGTTGCCTTTAAACAAAAGAAATTTAGCTGTTAACCGGTTCACTTCTTTGATTGTAATTGCATTTCTCAGTCATTAGTTATAATATTCTCAACCTGTTGTACTCAACTGTTCGTTTCCGTCATTATTGCTGTATTTTAGCTGGATGTTGTCGTTCAGTCGAGTGAGTTCTCTTGTAATAAATATTCGCAAGTGAAGATTTAAGACGTTCCTTTGGATCGGTCTTAAAAACTGACAATCAGTTTAACCTTGAAAATATTAACAGCCAACTGTCACCAGGGTTTCAGTCAGTTATAAAAAGGGACGGGTTGGGGACCAATCGTACCTTGATTGCCGGTTGAAATTAAGAGGTTGGTTGCTTTCAAGTAAGCCTTTTCACTGCCATATTGTTTGCTAGTCTGTTCAGCAGGTGCGCATCTCAGCCTCGAACCTTGTGAATTTCTAATTAAAAGTTAATTCATTTGTTTTAAGTAATTAAATCACTCTTGTCATCGCCGGCTGCGGTGGTCGTGCGGTTCTAGGCGCTCCAGTCCGGAGCCGCGCTGCTGCTACGGTCGCTGGTTCGAATCTTGCCTCGGGCATGGATGTGTGTGATGTCCTTAGGTTAGTTAGGTTTAATTAGTTCTAAGTTCTACGGGACTGATGACCACAGCGGTTGAGTCCCATAGTGCTCAGAGCCATTTTGAACTCTTGTCTTCAATAGTGTTTATAAAGTTTTCTCTGTGTAGCAGAAGGGCTGTTAATAAGACATACTGCGTCCAGCGCGGTAGTAAACACCGCTGTTTCATCCGATAACAGGTAGGCTTCAGGTCCGGCCGTCTCGTAATCATTGTCATGTTGTTAGCTGTTTTGCAGTACGGCGCATCAGATTTATTTTGCAAAGATTAAAAGCTTATTCAACTTAGGGTTTAAGACCAAACGAATTTGGCAAAGTTTTCATTTTGTTAAAACAAAACAAAAAAGGTTCAAATGGCTCTGAGCACTATGGGACTTAACTGCTAGGTCATCAGTCCCCTAGAACTTACAACTACTTAAACCTAACTAACCTAAGGATATCACACTCATTCATGCCCGAGGCAGGATTCGAACCAGCGACCGTAACGATCACGCGGTTCGAGACTGTAGCGCCTAGAACAGCTCGGCCACAAGGGCCGGCTGTTAAAACAGGTTTTATGGTTAAATGCTCCTATTATCTATAAAACACTATTTATATAGCGTTAAATAAACAGGTTGTGTGAAAAAGAAGTTATATTGGTGGGTCCCTTTTTCCACATTTCACTTAATTACAGTAAGTACCACGTATCACTATGAACGTGTCTTTATTTTGATTTAGTCTTGCTTCCATTATCAGCCGCAACGTCAGAGTTTCCCGTGTCGTGCCTATACCTTTTTTAAAGCCTAACTGCTCTTCATCTAGCTCATCTTTAATTTTCTTTTCCATTATTCTGTATAATATTCTTGTCAGCTACTTGGATCCATCAGCTGTTAAGCTGATTGTGCTATAATTCTCGCGCTTGTCAGCTCTTGCAGTCTTTGGAATTGTGTGGATGATATTTTTCCTAAAGTCAGATGACATGTAATCAGACTCATATACACTACACACCAACGTAAACAGTCGTTTGTTGCCATTTCCCCAAATGATTTCAAAAATTCTGTTGGAGTGTTATCCATTCATTCTGCCTTGATCTTAAGTCCTCCATAGCTCTCTTATATTCTAGTACTGGATCCGCTATCTCTTCAAAATGGACTCATATTTCTGCTTCTGTCACATCAGACAAATCTTCCCCTTCGTAGAGGCTTTCATTGTATTCTTTCTACCCATCTGCTCTCTCCACTGCATTTAGCAATGAAATTCCCGTTGCACTCTTAATGTCACCACCCTTGCTTTTAATGTCACCGAGGTTTGTTTTGACTTCCGTATATGCTGAGTCCGTCCATCCGACAGTAATTTCTTTTTCGATTTCTTCACATCTTTTCTGTAGCCATTTCGTCTTCCCTGCATTTCCTATTTATTTCATTCCCCAGCGACTTGTATGTCTGTATTCTTGACTTTCCCGGAGCATTTTTGTACTTCCTCTTTTCATCGATCAACTGAAGTATTTCTTCTATTACCATGGTTTCTTCGCAGTTACCTTCATTGTACATATGTTTTTCTTTCAAGCTTCTGCGATGGCTCTTCTTAGAGATGTCCATTCGTCTTCAACTCTATTGCCTACTGAGCTATTGTTTATTGCTGTATCTATAGCATTAGAGAACTTCAAGCTTATATCGTCATTCCTTAGTACTTCCGTGTGCCTCTGCTTTGCGTAATGTTCCTTCCTTACTAATCTCGTAAACTTCAACCTACACTTCATGACTACTATATTGTGATCTGACTCTGTATCTGCTCCTGAGTGCGCCTTACAATCCAGTATCTGATTTCGGAAACTCTGTCTGGCCATGATGTAATCTAAGAGAAATCTTCCCCTGTCACTCGGCCTTTTTCAAGTATCTCTTTTCCTCTTGTGATTCCTGAACAGAGTATTCTGTATAACTCGTTGATATTTATTACAGAACTCTATTAGTCTTTCTCCTCTCTCATTCCTTGCCCCATGCTCATATTATCCTGTAATATATTCGTTTACTCCTTTCCCTACAACTGCACTCCAGTCACCCATGAATATTATATTTTCATATCTCTTTACGTACTGTGTTACCCTTTCAACAACCTCATATACTTTCTCTATCTTCTCATCTTCAGCTTGTGACCACGGCATGTATACTTAACAATCGTTGTCGATGCTGGTTTGCTGTCGACTTTGATAAGAACAACCGTATCAGTGAACTGTTCACAGTAACATGCTCCCTGCCCTACATTCCTGTTTATAGCGAATCCTGCTCCCGTTATACCATTTTCTTCTGCAGTTGGTATTACCCTATACATATCGGACCTTATATCTCAAGGCGTCGCAAACAGACGCAAGACGCGCCGCAGCCGAGGAAGACGGCTGCCGCAGTACCGCACACAGAGCGCACGGCGCAGCGGGCTGGGAAGTTGATGGCGACCTGGCCCGTCAGCTCGATGGCCTTGGCCCGGCGGTCTGCTCTCAGCTCGCCAGCCTGGCAGGCTAGGCGGGCTGCCGCACGAAACGAACGGCCAGGTGGCGTAACACGGCCTGGGTGGGTTGAGACCAGCACCGTGCATGACCCTAGAGGACAACGCTGCAGCATATGGGAAGTGTTTGTTCACCCACCATACAGCACAGACGTCACAGCCTCTGATATTCATCTCTGCTCAAAGGAATCTTTGACTTCACCAAATGTATCTACTGGATCAGTTGGTTCAGCTCATCCACGGCTTCTTACAGCGGATCCAGCACCGTGGATAGGAGGTGATCTCTTGCTGGGTACCTGGCCACACTGGGATACAGGAAAACGATATGGCATGCAAAGCAGCCAAGGAAGCCTTTCGAGATGGTGTTGTCCGTCAATGTCCCACCGTATTGCACACCATCATTTCATTTTCTGGTAGACGCGTCATGCGTCAGTGGAGATTGAATGGTTGCAGGTGACAGAAAACAAACTGTGGTCGCTCAAATCGACCACAAAGGCATGACAGACTTCATGTCAGCCCCACCGCTGAAAGGAGGTTCTGCTTACCACGCTGCGTATCGGAAATAGTCCTTTAACACATGGCTTTTTCCTCCGGCGGAAGGTGTGAAATCTTATGGGACTTAACTGCTAAGGTCATCTGTCCCTAAGGTTACACACTACTTAACCTAAATTATCCTAAGGACAAACACACACACATACCCGAGGGAGGACTCGAACCCCCGCGGAACCAGCCGCACAGTCCATGACTGCAGCGCCCTAGACCGATCGGCTAATCCCGCGTGGCCCGGCCGAAGGATTCGCCACTTTGTGAAGTTTGGAGTGAGCCACTTCTTTTTCAGGATATATTAGCAACGTGTGTCCTATATACTGCTATTAGAGCAGCTCTCAGTCTCAATGGAGATTTCCCCACCACACTCACCAATACTGAGTTCAGTGTTACAGAGTGGTGAAATTTTGTGCACTGTCAGGCTTCATCTCTAAATTGGTGGGGTGGGGAGCAGATTTTAATACAGTATAAATTGCTCTGTACACTGGGACCGCCTTCGTCACCACCCATGAGTTTGGCAGGCTGACTTTTCGTCAGAGCGCTGATGACCATGATGTGGAGCGCTCCTCACCTCAAATCATTATCATCATCATCACCACGAACCATTGACTATGAAGCCAATGAACCGCAGAACAGCGTAGAAAAATGGCGGAAAGCATTGGTGGATGCTCTCAATGACGAGGCATTTTGAAAGTTTGTTCAGCTCTAGACAAATGTATAAGTCAAAGTGGCGATTGTATAGAGATGTATGTGGAAGGAGTAACAAAATGCTGCAAATAAAGTTTCTCTGAGTTTCGCTGTGGTTTGCATTTCGGGACAGATCTGACCTTACTTTCTGGATAGCCTTCGTAGCAATATAAGAGCCATTACCAATATATTAAAATCCTTTGACAAAAAGTGGGGTATTACCGTCTTGACAGCTGTTTGACATTGGCTATTTACTCTGAAGTGAATGGAAAATTATGTCTAGAATTATTGGCTGTTGGAATGTCCTTTATGGTTAGTCACAGCGCGGAGAACTAGGGGGCTGTGTTTTCCAGCTATTGGCAGCGCCAGTAGCAGCGTGTTCTGGAACCGTCTATAACGTCCTATGTTCTGCATCTACATCCATACTCCGCAAGCCACCTGACGGTGTGTGGCGGAGGGTATCTTGAGTACCTCTATCGGTTCTCCCTTCTATTTCAGTCTCGTATTGTTCGTGGAAAGAAAGATTGTCGGTATGCTTCTGTGTGGGCTCTAACCTCTCTGATTTTATTCTCATGGTCTCTTCGCCAGATATACGTAGGAGGGAGCAATATACTGCTTGACTCTTCGGTGGAGGTATGTTCTCGAACCGAGCTACTGGGCGTCTCTCCTGCAGAGTCTTCCACTGGCGTTTATCTATCATCTCCGTAACGCTTTCGCGATTACTAAATGATCCTGTAACGAAGCGCGCTGCTCTCCGGTGGACCTTCTCTATCTCTTCTATCAACCCTATCTGGTACGGATCCCACTCTGCTGAGCAGTATTCAAGCATTGGGCGAACAAGCGTTCTGTAACCTCCTTCCTTTGTTTTCGGATTGAATTTCCTTAGGATTCTTCCAATGAAACTCAGACTCGCATCTGCTTTACCAACGATCAACTTTATTCATCATTCCATATTAAATCACTCCTAATGTGTACTCCCAGGTAATTTATGGAATTACCTGCTTCCAGTTGCTGACCTGCTATTTTGTAGTTAAATGATAAGGGATCTATCTTTCTATGTATTCGCATCACATTACACTTGTCTACATTGAGATTCAATTGCCATTCCCTGCACCATGCGTCAATTCGCTGCAGATCCTCCTGCATTTCAGTACAATTTTCCATTGTTACAACCTCTTGATATATCACAGCATCATCTGAAAAAAGCCTCAGTGAACTTCCGATGTGGTCCACAATGTCATTTATGTATATTGTGAATAGCAACGGTCGTATGACACTCCCCTGCGTCACACCTGAAATTACTCTTACTTCGGAAGACTTCTCTCCACTGAGAATGACATGCTGCGTTCTGTTATCTAGGAGCTCTTCAATCCAATCACACAATTGGTCTGATAGCCCATATGCTCTTACTTTGTTCATTAAACGACTGTGGGGAACTGTATCGAACGCCTTGTGGAAGTCAAGAAACACGGCATCTACCTGGGAGTCCGTGTCTATGGCCCTCTGAGTCTCGTCGATGAATAGCGCGAGCTGGGTTTCACACGACCGTCTTTTTCGAAACCGAAGCTGATTCCTACAGAGTAGATTTCTAGTCTCCAGAAAAGTCATTATACTCGAACATAATACGTGTTCCAAAATTCTACAACTGATGGACGTTAGAGATATAGGTCTATAGTTCTTCACATCTGTTCGACGCCCCTTCTTGAAAACGGGGATGACCTGCGCCCTCTTTTCAGAAGAGCGTAGCGTTCCAAAGGATTAGAAAAGGGTGCAGGTCATCCCAGTTTTCAAGAAGGGAGACCTACGGTACACCGCTGCAAGAAGGGGGGCAAGTTCCTTCGCGTATTCTGTGTAAAATCGAACTGGTGTCCCATCAGGTCCTGCGGCCTTTCCTCTTTTGAGCTATTTTAATTTTTTCTCTATCCCTCTGTCGTCTATTTCGATATCTACCATTTTGTCATCTGTGCGACAGTCTAGAGAAGGAACTACAGTGCAGTCTTCCTCTGTGAAACAGCTTTGAAAAAAGACATTCAGTATTTCGGCCTTTAGTCTGTCATCCTCTGTTTCAGTACCATTTTGGTCACAGAGTGTCTGGACATTTTATTTTGATCCACCTACCGCTTTGACATAAGACCAAAATTTCTTAGGATTTTCTGCCAAGTTAGTACATAGAACTTTACTTTCGAATTCATTGAACGGCTCTCGCATTGTCCTCCTCACACTACATTTCGCTTTTTTGTTTGTCTGCAAGGCTTTGGCTATGTTTATGTTTGCTGTGAAGTTCCCTTTGCTTCCGCAGCAGTTTCCTAACTCGGTTGTTGTACCACGGTGGCTCTTTTCCATCTCTTACGATCTTGCTTGGCACATACTCATCTAAAGCATATTCTACAATGGTTTTGAACTTTGCCCACTGATCCTCAACACTAACTGTACTTGAGACAAAACTTCTGTGTTGAGCCATCAGGTACTCTGTAATCTGCTTTTTGTCACTTTTGCTAAACAGAAAAATCTTCCTACCTTTCTTAATATCTCTATTTACGGCTGAAATCAGCGATGCAGTAACCGCTCTATGATCACTGATTCCCTGTTCTGCGTTAATTGTTTCAAATAGTTCGGGTCTGTTTGTCACCAGGAGGTCTAATATGTTATATCCACGATTCGGTTCTCTGTTTAACTGCTCAAGGTAGTTATCAGATAAAGCACTTAAAAAAATTTCACTGGATTCTTTGTCCCTACCAACCGTTATGAACGTTTGAGTCTCCTAGTCTATATCCGGCAAATTAAAATCTCCACCCAGAACTATAACATGGTGGGGAAATCTACTCGAAATATTTACCAAATTATCCTTCAGGTGCTCAGCCACAACAGCTTCTGAGCCAGGGGGCCTATAGAGACATCCAATTACCATGTCTGAGCCTGCTTTAACCGTGACCTTCACCCAAATTATTTCACAATTCGGGTCTCCGTCAATTTCCTTCGATACTGTTGCACGTCTTTTCGCTATAAACACGCCTCCACCTTCACTCTCCAGCCTGTCTCAGCGGTATACATTCCAATCTGAGTTTAGGATTTCATTACTGTTTACGTCTGGTTTCAGCCAACTTTCTGTCCCTAGTACTATAAGAGCATTGTGACCGTTTATTAATGAGAGCAGTTATGGGACCTTTCTATAGACGCTCCTGCAGTTTAGTATTAGCACATTAATATTGTTATTTCCTGTTGCATTTTGCCTACTCCTACCTTGCCGCGAATCAGGAGGCGTCCTGTCGGGCCTAGGGAGGGAATTCTCTAACCTAAACAACCCACATGTGCACTCCACACGTACTCCGCTACCCTTGTAGCCGCTTTCGGCGTGTAGTGCACGCCTGCCCTATTTAGGGGGACCCTACATTTCTCCACCCGATAGCGGAGGTCGAGAAATTTGTACCCCAGATCTCCGCAGAATCGTCTGAGCCTCTGGTTTAAGCCTTCTATTCGGCTCCAAACCAGAGGACCGCGATCGGTCCTGGGAACGATACTACAAATAGTTAGCTCAGATTCCACCCCGCGAGCGAGGCTTTCCGCCTTCACCAATTCCGCCAACCGCCTGTACGAACTGAGGATGACCTCTGAACCCAGACGGCAGGAATCATTGGTGCCGACATGAGCAACAATTTGCAGTCGGGTGCACCCAGTGCTCTTTATCACCGCCGGCAGGGCCTCCTCCACATCTCGGATGAGACCCCCCGACAAGCAGACAGAGTGAACACTGGCCTTCTTCCCCGACCTAAGGGGCTCCATCACCCGCCAAACGTTGGAGCTCCCAATAACTAATAAACCACTCCCCCCGTGTGCCTGCTCGGACCTTTCTGAAGGAGCAGCCACATGTCCACTCACAGGCAGAGCGGGCGATGCCACACGGTCAGCTTCCACATTGACCCTCCGCCTCGTGCGCCGCGAACGCCGCTGAACCCGCCACTCCCCTCGGGGAGAGGGTGGCCCAACCGCGCCCGGTACCCGCGAAGATGTCTCGACAGCAGGGACAGTGGGTGAAGCATGTAACACCTGGGGTGTACCATGCGACGCACCAGACTCCCCACTGCCGCTACACTCCGAGGCAGTAGCCTGAAGACGGCTGACCGCGGCCATCAACACCTACAGCTGTTCGCGAACAGTGGCCAGCTCCTCCTGCGTCCGTACACAGCAGTCACACATCCTATCCATCCTAAGAAATCAATTTACTGCAGCGAGTTAATCAACTTTCAACTAGACTGATAATTCACTAAAGGCGGCTGATAGTTGATTAAACTGTGGTTGCTAGACACTTCTTGTAGAAAACAATGAAAATAGCACTACCTGTCTCTGGACTGTATTGAAAACAAACACTAGCACTACTGGCACTATGGTTGACTAAAGGGACTCTCTCTGACGGTATTCAAAACAAACACGAAATCTATGGAACACTGTTACCAGCACTCGACAATTAAAGCTTCGTAAAAGCATAAACACGCGGAAGAAGAAGTGACAAGTAAGAAAAATACAGTTAATACTTAAATAACGTAGCTAGCTGCACAGCAGACGTGAAGCAGACGGCAGTTACACAGAAGAAAAATAAATTGCAGGTGGAAACCCGTGTCCGAAACTATCATCCACCGAGGCAACAGAACATCACATTCATAGGAGATGAGGCCTTTCTACGCTGTAGCTATCTCCGTATTCTCAACTGTCGATCGTGGCAATCAGTCGCGGTCACTGAATCACAAACAACTTCGCCAGACGTTCCGTCCATTCTCCGTTACCGTTAAAAGTAAAATTTGGTGCCGAAGGGGTGGCCTAGTGGTACTTCGACTTTCTGTAGTTTCTATCCTCGATTTTTTTCCTCAAGAGAGCGTCAACGATCTCTTCTGGGACACCTTAGTTTAGATGCGTGGTCATATTACTGAATAGTAGACGTACATTAAAATGGTATATTGGTGAACTTATTTCTTATTTCTTAATCAAGTTAGCCAAAATACTGGCAATTATTTTTATTACCATGACCAGTTTCTACAGTTCTACGCGGTAATCACCGGAAGTGAAAGTTCATCACAAGTAAAGGTGGCTTAAAACCATAAGATTTCATAAAACAACTGTGTACCGTAGTTCAATGTTAGAACGTACATTGTAGCAGTATTAGTTCTATATGCTAGTTACGATACTGAAAGTCGCAGGGGAGCATCAGAAACTCACAAATAAAATAACGCACAATTAAAACGTACAACATGTGATGATGGCCCAGCATACACTAATCACTTGATACAAATATGGCTATTTAACTAGCATATTATTTTCACAGATAAGGAAATAAACAGTTGTTTACATAGTGGTATACGAGAATCGATAAATTTCGATAAATGCGCCACACTGCAATTATCTATTTTCTACCATCTCATTATAATCACATCGATGACATTTTACATAATATTTTAACTTGCAACTTTAAAATAATATTATGTTTTGAAAATATACCGTGTCATTCTCTTAATAAAAAAGTAAAATTTACAACGGAATATACATTTTTTAAAAATGAGTTTACAGTAGAAACAAATCAGATTATTCATCAAAATAGAGCCACACCAAAAGTCGTGACAGAAAGGGTCATCAAAGTAACTACGTGCAAGAAAAATATAGGCCATGGCTGTGGGCCATACCAAATCACGTCAAGAAATACTATCAGGTTCACATAATTGTTATATTCGCACCACCTAAAATGAATTAAATTAATTTTTAAGAGCCAGTGATGCGGTGCTCGTGGTCTAAGTACAGTGCGTTCATTAAAGACTTATCTGTTAACCTGTCAGCGTAATCGCATGGTGTGTTATTGGAAAAGTATTGAGGAGCTTGTGGTACAGTCCTCGAGTTTTTCCTGGGAGCATATGCACTAGCTTACGAAAAAAAAAATGATGTATATTATGGAACAAGAAGCTTACGTACGCTGAAGTGGCCACGTTTTATACCTTTAGTTTTTGATTTACGTAAGCACAACGTATATTTGAAAGTCAGATGTGTACATAGCACCAAACGGCGACAGCTTTTATATAGCAACTACTTAATATGTGAATGAAGTTTGTACATGTAAATGATGTGGTGCTCGATTTATGCTGATTACAGAACTTGATATTTGGTTCAAGAAGACCCAACAGCAAATACATCATATCAGACAGACGAGTAACAGTACATAATCAAATTTTTTTAGTTACTTACATTCATAACATGTAGCACCTGAGGTCTACATTAAAGCGTGTCCATTCAAAAGCAACTTGACAGTCAAAAGAAATCGTGACTGAGTCACTAAATCTACATAAGAGAATACGTATTCCATTTTCGTACAGCACATTCTTGTATTGCCTGCAAAAGCAGATTTGTTTCGTAAGGCTCCAGGTTACAATCTGAGTCAGTACTGGAGGTCTATACCTGTTGAAGTACTACATTTTTTACGTGTAGTAAGCAAAAAGTACTTCCGGAAATAGGATATGATAAAGTACCAGATGCGAGTAACTGTTATACGTGGTGTATCAAATAGGGTGTACCAAACAGAGTCATTCGTTTAAAAAAAGTCATAACCATTATGTTATATGAGGTATGTGCTGGAAAGAGCAAACTCTCGAATTTTACATGGTTCCCGCTAGGCAGCAGCATTGTGTGCCCACTTGTTCTAGTAAAAATGGTATCAGAAAATAGAAAGCGGTTTGTGTTCTACGTTATGCGCAGTGCGAGTTAGTAACAACTGTTCAACGTGACTTCCGTACTGGGTATGGTGTGGATCCTCCTACAGCACAGAACATTAGACATTGTCATGAACAATTCCGAGAAAGATGTTGTTTGAGTAAAGGCAAATCGTAGGGCAGACCCCGAGTGTCTGACACAGACGTCGAACGTATGCGCCATAGTTTCACAGAGACCGCAGAAAACCGTTAGCCGTGCAGCTCGACAGCTCAACATATCCCCAATGCCCCTCTGGCGTGTGTTGCGTCAACGTTTACGCACCTAACAATACAAAATTCAGCTAGTGGAAGCTCTTCGTGAAGGTGACAAACAACAACATGTGGAGTTCTGTAATTTCGTTCTTGCTAAGATGGAGGATGGCAGTTTTCTTCCATGCGTAGTGTTTAGTGACGAGGCAACACTCCATTTAAATGGGAAGGGAAGCCGACATAATATGAGAATATGGAGTACGGAACAACGACATGAAGTTATACAACATGAGAGCGACGCTCCAAAATTTAATGTGTTTGGTGCAGTTTCACGGTAATAGGTGTATGGTCCATTTTTCTTTGCCGAGAACACCGTTACAGGAAGCAATTACCTCCATATGCTTGAGAATTTCGTTTTCCCACACTTGGAGACTGATTCGAACGACTTCATTTACCAACAGATTGGGGCACCGCCACACCGGCATCTGTAAATGCGGGAATTTTTAAATTAAAGGATTACTGAACAATGGATCTGTGCAATGGACCACATGATTCAGCTTTATATTACTGGTCTCCAATGTCACCGGACCTGACTGTATGTGATTATATCTTGTGGGTGTTTATAAAGGACTCTGTTTATATTCTTCCATTACCAACATTACCAACAACAATGAATGAACGGAGACATCGCATAACAGGAGCTGTGGAAGCTGTAACTCAAAGACATGCTCGCTGCAGTGTGGGAACAATTTGAATATCATATTGACACATGCCGTACATCTCAAGAGGGGGCTTATTGAAGACCTAGGAAAAGGTATGAAAAAAAAAAAACTTTTTGAGTTTCCCGATCACCAAAAAACAAAATTCATGGTATATGTGTATTAGATTCCGAAATATAGATGTGCCTCATCGGATGATTCTTTTGATACATCCTGTACAATTTCCTAATATCTGAAGAGAATGCTGTATATAAGTGATGTGGTGCTCGATGTTTGTGGTTATTTAAATACTCCAGTTTTAGTTCAAGTAGACCCAAATATAATTACAGTGTGCCAGTAAAGAATTAGATCAAATGAACCTGGTACAGTGTCAATGACAATGTATAATACATAACAGCATCTTAAGCCATTCTTCAGAATTCTATATGAAAGTGATGTGGTGCTCTATGTTTATGCTGTTACATAACGTGAGATTCAGTTCATGTAGACTCAGCAGCACATATATCACGGTAAATTCGATTTTCATGCTTATTACATAACTTGGGTTTAGTTCGAGCACACGCAACAGTAAATAGTACCTGGTAAGACAGACAAAATACGGTACAATTTATTTATTTTTATTTTTACTTTATGACATTTATAATGTGCAGAATGAAGTTGATACCTTACGTACCACCGATGTGGTGCTTGGGGTCTGCCTGAAAACGTGTCTATTCAAGAACAACACGACATTTAACATAAATCAGTACATGAATCACTAGATCCACATACTTATTCCATTTGCACATCATATGTGCTTTCATTCCACGTGAAAACAACTGAGTATTTTAATCTGTAGGCTTTGAGTCAGTGTTCGAGCTTTATACTTATTGGAGTACTCGAGCCTTAATAAAATCAAGTATCTGCAGATACATCAAAAACTGAAGGGTGACACAGTGATAATTAAAATATAGTAGAATGATGCGTACAACATGAAAAAATCTTATATATGAATGATGCAGCCGTTGATATCTACATCTGACAAGGGAAACTACCCATCGCACACCTCTTAGATTTAGTGGCAAGATAGCCTGTGGATAGCCCATCAAAAACTGAACACAGATCAGGCATGGAATCAGGAAGAAGGTGTACTAAACTGTGAAAAATAGCAACATAAAAACAGTGAATGGACCAAGCTTAACAAGTCCAATATAGAGAGGTAAGTGATTGGGGTGTTGAACTGCCAAGTCGCCGAGCCAAGTTCAAATTTTCCTCGTGACGTTTATTTTTATTTTATTTTTCACAACGTTATGATCTGCCAGTCTACTCACTGAAATATTTGTTCTCTTTCTGTAATCTTGGCAGTTGTTATATTATACATTGTTTACAGAACATGAGTCATGTGGTAAGAATGTTACCACAGCAAGTAAATGTGAAAGCAGGGGAGACACCACATAGACGTCTCACAGAAATGAAACCAACAAATAAACGGGTGATAACTATGTTAAACAAAGGAATTCAAGAATCTAAACTTCCAAAACGGAACGCAACTTTAAAAACGTTAAAACCATGTGTTTTGACAGAGCACAGTGAAATTGTGTGATGGTGAAACTGCTGCGTACTTTTTTTGCAGCTTGTGTGACAAATTGATAGTTTTTATTATTTTCTTAGGAGTGATCACATTCATGCAAACATTCATATGAACCTCTATATCGGGCTAAGATGGTTATCTCACTCACAATACCTACAAGTTAGGTCCGTCGATAAGAGATTCCAATCATATGACACATGTACGAGGATTCGGTTGACTTGTCACCTTGTCGTTCAGTACACCTACTTCCTGTTTTCATGCTTGTCTGTCTACAGTTTTTGATGGGCTGTCCAATGGGCCCTCTTACCTCTAAATCTGAAGAGGGGGGGGGGGGTGGTGGTGGTGGTGGTGGTGGTGGTGATGGTTTCCTTGTGAGTACATCTACCCATGGCATGAAGTCACTACAGTGATAAACCACTATAATGATTATACATTGGTTTCACTGTCACATAAGATATAGTAAAATAAGGTATGACCTTAATGCCAATGAAGTGTTGGTCAAGGTATATTTAAATGTTCTTGTCCCCTCCTGAGGGTACTGGTAAGGTCATCCAGAAGTGGCACACAGGTGCATGGTTACTGGAAGACTGCTATAGTACCTTCGTGCATGGAACATAGTCACAGCATACAACTTACATATTTCTTTTCTTTACCTTTTTGGCCGCTTAGAGCTTGTGGTTTATGTATCCTGTAAAGCGTGAGAGCTATGTCTGTTGTGTTATTCTGTTTTTTTAATATAGACATAGGTACGTCCTGTAGTCAGACCTGGGATGGTAATAAATACTGAAATGTACTTTACCTAAATACATTGCTGAAACATATGAAAAATGAAATTGATATATGTTCAGTGGATGTGGTGCTGTGGGTCTCCCTAAAAATAGTTGCAATGTCGAAGAAAGAATGCTGCAGTTTGTATTCTGAGATATAGTTTATATGTCAGATCTCATCTCATCGAAATGCTGATGACACACACTGTAACATAGATGAAAGTATACATACATGTAATAATAGTATATAATAGTGTGCATAATAGTGTGTGTACTTACAAAATCCCATTCAGGATAACGAAAAAATTCTTTTGATTGGAATTCAATTGGTGATTGAGCAAATATCCTAGTTTTTTGTTGTATATATATATATATATACATATATATATATATCTGTAAATTTTCAAGACTATTGAATTTCTTCCTTTCGATACATTATGTAATACTTTCACATTACGTCAAACATTTGTAATCTTATGTTTCTTGTCTCTCAGATGATCACCAAACGTTGTTTTCGTATGTTCTGCTTCGTGTTCTTTAAATAGAGTATAAAATTATCTACCTGTTTGTCCTATGTAAAATCCCTTACGTTCACGGCAATTCAGCCAATATACACCTTTCTTAATATATTTATGGTCCACTTCATCAATTTTTTGTCTCAGTTTTGACTTCAACATCTTCTTTGAATGAAAAGCGATGACCACATTCGACTCTACAAAGGTTACGTTCCAGTTTGTCTGACACTTTCCCTCTGCATTTCATGGGAACATATTTTATGTTTTGCCTGTTACTCTTCATGTTTTTGTTTTTATTGATGCTCATTCTGTAGAAAGGTCGTGCAGTATGTTACTAGTGTAGCCCTTTACCGAAGACGTGTGCTCCAATGTAACTAATTCTTGTTCAGTCTCTTTCTTTTGTAGTGGCAATTTAGGTAATCGGTCTAATATATTACTGAAATTTGACATTTCGTATCACACCACATGACAATAAGAAGCATTAATAAGCATGCCTGTATTTGTTGGCTTTCGGTAATACTGACTGTATGCCTCTCATTTTGTTTCCTTATAGTTAGATCTAGGTGATTAACGCTGTTATCTTTTTTTAGATTCCCAAATAACACTTTATCTTGTTGTGCATGTTGTTCAGTGTTGTGCCGTAATTTCGAACATTGCTTACACTTCCTTTTGTAAGAACAATGATAGCATCTACATATGTTTTAAAGTATACTGTTTTCCCTTCGAGATTCTTTAACAGTTGACAGAATTTATTTTTAAATTATTTATGAAAGATATAGCTGATACATAGAACTGAAGAAGATGACATGTTTATACAGTCTGAGGTATGGTGAATGTAAGGGATTTTGCATAGGACAAATAAGTAGAAAGTTTTTTACTAGATTTAAAGACCACACAGCAATACATAACATAACAATCTTTGGCAATTATCTCAGAGACAACAAATATAAAATTACAGATAGATGATGAAATATGAAAATATCATGTAATGCATTCAAAGGAAAGAAATTAAATATTCTCGAGAATTTACACCACAAAAAAAAAAAAAAACAGATTTGTTCAATGACCTGTTGGATTAAAATCAAAATAATATCTTTAACGATATTTTGTAACTACACACTATTCTACAAGACAAGTACATCATCCTATTTTGGGCTCTATAACACTGTTACATGCTTTACACTTCCATCTACATTACAATGTATGCTATAATATGCTACGAGATCTGACATGTAAACTATATAAACATACAGACTGTAGCATTCCTTCTTCCACACTAAATATATTTTAGTTAGACCTGGGGCACCACACCCGTTGCATATGCATCCAGTTCATTTTTAATATTTATTGGAGATGTATTTCAAAGAAGAACATTAAGTACTTACTGCCATCCCATGTATGACAGAAGGATACACCTATATCTATTTTAAAAAACCGGAACAACACAACAGATACAGATCTAAAGTTTTGCAAGATATGTATACTACAAGTCTAAGAGGGAAAAAGGTGAAAAAATTTATCGGGTGCTGTTTGCTGTGAATATATTCGAAGTATGAAGATATTAGAGTTTTCTTCTAGTAAACCTGCACTTGTGCGCCACTTTCAGCTGACCTTACCAGTATGCTCAAGAGGGGACAAGACATGAGTAGAATTTTACCAACTCTTCAGCTGTATTAAGGTCATACTTTATTTTACTATGTCTTATATGACTGTGAGATGACTCTATAAATATTACAGTAGATTACCATTATAGTAACTATGACTTCTTGATGTAGGTGGATGTACTCAGATGTAATCTAATTTCAGATAGTGTCAGCGGTAACATGATGTACACCTGTTTCTCTTGCTGCCAGCTTCTTGCAGGGCGTGGTTCCTTGAACTTTAAGTTCCTGGTGTTCCTGGTGATCGTGGTTCATTGTTAGGGCTTTCAGTGTTTATCAGCGCAAATGCAGTTTTCTCTCAAAATTCAATTACGTGCATATTCTTGTCAATCACCTACTTTCAAATAACATGAACATTGACAGGTGCTGTTTTTGTGTGGAGCTACAATGCAGTCATGAGGTACCCCTTCACTTCATTTTGTAAAGTGGAGGCACAAGATGAATTTGATCTGACAAGTCTATGAATGATTTTGTATAATTATATTCCAAAGTATTGTGGATGGTTTTGTGGTTACCTCTTTTCTTGAGAGGGTTGCTTCGATTTCTGGTTAGCCTCTAGTGGTCAGAAACAAGACATCTCATTGCCTTTCCATTTTCCTATAATAATATTTGAGTTATTATTCGTGCATAACATTTCACCTTTTTTGAAATTTTCTTTCATTGTGTTCGTTGGATTTTTCTTTCTTTCATTCTTCGATGTAGCAACGAGGTGGGTTGAATGTTCGTTCAACTGATGGACTGAGATGATGCTTGTATAGCAGTGGTTGACGTATGAAGTGCATCTCGCTTTCAGCAATGGACCCACCAAGTCCATCACTAAACTAGGGGGCATGTATAGAGGACGTGTCACGATCTGCAGGACTAATTTTCTTTCCAGCATACACTTGCACAAGCCGGATATAGCCTCCATGAACAGCCACACTGAATGGATTGAGACCATGTTTATGACGTTTCCTCGGAATATACTAGCTAAACTCCGGCCTTCCTCGACACCATAGTTTCATCAATGGACACTTTCTCACCAGGACAATATACTTCATTAAATTTTTCGTTTACTGGATCAACTGGCCGGCGGCTGTGGACGAGGGGTTCTAGGCGCTCAGTCCGGAACAGTGCTGCTGCTACGGTCGCAGGTTCGAATCCTACCACGGGCGCGGATGTGTGTGGTACCCTTAGGTTAGTTAGGTTTAAGTATTTCTAAGTTCTACGGGACTGATGACCTGAGATGTTAAGTCCCATAGTGCTTAGACGCATTTGAACCATTTCAGCTAGATCAAATAATTTTGAAATTCTGTAGAGTTTGTCGTTTTTCGTACCGAAATTGTGCAACAAATATAGCATATTCGAAATGGCAACAAATCAGTTGCTGGGTAAAGCTTTACTTGCTTCATTTTTGTACAGTATATGCTTTGACAAACCAGTCCACAGAACGAAACGAAAAAACGCTTGATTTCTTCGTTATTTTTTTCTACCCATTGTAGTAGTCTGCTGTACTCTAAACGTTTTCCGTTGACAATACTGTCATAATTCGTCTCTCGGCATAACCACTCGTCTCGGTTACAATCATTTACAAAACTTAGTCGTAAAAAATTCCTTGAAAATTCAGCTCATCGCATCTCCTAGTCATTTTAGTCTTCATATGATCAGCAATTTCCTAATTGCAGATTTTCATAAGAATCATTCATTTTTCATAGTCACATCATTCCAAATAACTCCGAAAGGACAGTTGCTGTTGTTCGTCCTCTATTCCTCGGTTCTCGTGCATTAGAATCCTCGGAATCACGATCGGAACTCTCAGGAGAACATTCAGGAACATCGCCATCATATTTGTCGTCAAAAAACTGGCGTCACTCTCAATGAATTCGCTTGCCTTCTCCAGCCAAACCTAAATTGAGTTGATGTCGTCACTCACAAGAAAACAAGCTCAAATGTTCAATGAAACACGACTCCAAAAACAGGTAACCTCTAGCAACGCTGCCGCTACAGTTATTGCGAGCGTAACCAGAGGTCGTAGACGGTCCGAAGCTCGTGGTCTAGTGGCTAGCGTTGCTACCTCTGGATCACGGGGTTCCGCGTTCGATTCCCTTCATGGTCGCTGATTTTCTCCGCCCGGGGAATCGGTGTTTGTGTTGTCCTCATCATATCCTCACCATTCGCGAAGTGGCGAGACTGGAACTGGAAAGATTGGGACCTTGTACGGGCGCTGATGACCATGACGTTGAGCGCCCCACAAACCATTATCATCAGGTCGTAAACGCAACGAAACAATTGACTTCAGGGCAAACTACAGAAGTCGACTGTCGCACTATCCGTCAACGAAATTCTGAACTAAACGTGCACCGTGTCTCCAAGAGACCAGATCAACTATAAATCTATTTTAAATCACTTAAGCTGTCAATACGATTTGTACTCTCGGCGTGAAATGTATGTATCAGTCTGATACAATTGGCCTGCCGGGTAAGTCACCTTAGGTATCAATTTGGTACAAGCGGCAGCCGAAGTGTTAAAGTAATATGTGGAGTGCTTCAACAGGTATAAACGTCGGGCAACGACTAGTATTACAACTTGGAATGTTTTTGCAGGGAATAGAAGCATGTGCTATACTTGAATGGTATATGTATGCTCTTATGTAGATTTAGTGACTTACGCACTAGTTTATTTTGACTGTCAAGTTACTCTTGAACAGACACCCTTTCACGTAGACCTCAAGCACTACATGCTGTGGATGTATATCATTTAAAAAAGATTAATTTGTGTACTGTAACTTGTCTGCCCGTTATGATGTATTTACTGGTGGGTCTAGTTAAACAAAATCTCAAGTTCTGTCTTAGCGTAAACGTTGAGCACTGCATCAGTTACATATAGGTTTATCATTTTAGAATTTAGATTTTATTATGCGTGAAATATTGTCATTGGTACTACCATTTTCATGTGATCTATAATTCTTCAGGGTCACATTTCTGCCTATGATGATGTATGTATTATTGTATCTATCTGAACAAAATCTAGAACACTACAATAAACATAAACATCGAGCACTACGTCATTTACTTAAAGAATTTCATTCGTTTACTAAGGAGTTATTATATAAAAGTTGTCGGAATTTGGTACCATGTTCACATCTGATATTCGGATGTACGTTATGCCTAATTCAACTAAAAACTACAAGGTATAAACCACGAGCACTTCAGCATACGTCAAGTTTGAATTCCATAATACACGTCAACTTTTTTTCGTAAGCGAGTGCATATGCTCTCAGGAAAATCCCGGAGACCTTATCACCAGCTTCACAATATTTCTCAGTTATCCACTATGCGGCTACGCTGACAAGTTAACCTGTAAGTCTTTAATCACCACGTCACTGGCACATAAAAATTTATGTAGTACATTTTACATGGTGCGAAGAATACAATTATGTGAACCTGACAGTATTTCTTGGATGGTCTGTATTTGTCTTGCATGTAGTTACTTTCATGATATTTTCTGTCAGGACTTTTGATATGACTCAATATCGATGAACAATCTGATCTGTGTTTACTGTAAACTCATTTTTAGAAGATGACATATTGGTACAGCTTTACATATAATGGAAGCAATATTTCGTTGTAAACTTTACTTTCTTATGAAGAAAACGACACTGTATATTTTCAAAACACAATGTTATTTTAAACGTATTACGTAAAAGAATTATGTAAATTGTCTTCGAAGTAACGTTAACGAGATTGGAGAGAACTCATAATTGCAGTGCAGTACATATATTGAAATTTATCGATTCTTGGACGCCATTATGTAAACAGCTGTGTACTTCCTTATCTGTGAAAATATTTTACTAATTAAGTCGCCATTCTTCTATCAAGTGATAAGTGTATGCTTGGACATCATCAAGACTTGTATGTTTTAAGTGTGTGTCATTTTATTTGTGACTTTCTGATGTTACCTCCCAAGTTTTACTTGACCCAATATCACCATGTGACTTTCAGTATCTCAACTAGATCTAGATGTGCATCTAATAACTCTACAATGTACAAGTTGAGTACACAAACACCACTTCTAATGCTTGGTTTTTCAATTTTAAGTTCCGATGATTACGGCGTAGATCTGTCGAAACCGGTCAAAGTAATAAAAACAATAGCTTGCGATCTTGGCTAACTTGATTCTTCAAGTATTATATAACTTCCAGACCGTCCACAAACTGACGCAATGTCAAATGTGTATACAGGTGACATAAGCCATATACCGCCTCTCCTCCCACTCCTAGCACAGTGTGCACGCGTCCTCAGTATGTGACTAAAAAACATGAAAGTAATTTTCTTTATCATGATTCTGCATAACTTTGTCATTATTTCGAGGTGGAGGATACTTGAGCCGTATAAAATTCTATACTAAATGAAAATAGAGCATATGATACAGAATAATTTAAGAAATAACAGAAACTTAAGTTGGCAATGCATAACTTTATTTTCATATTAGGACAGAGTACGTACCAAAGAAGAAGGGAAAGCAAGATCTAAACGTTAAAACCAGAGTTATTGGAGGACATTATACGGACCATTTATGATGCTGTTCTTTTCACAGTAGGATGTTTATGTTGCTGGTCATTTATACTAGCGTAGAAACGATTTGGGCGATGGGGCGGTATGAGTGCAGCGATGGGGGTGGGGGGTGGGGGCACATCACCTCACTGCGTGAATGCCAAGCGTTTTCAATGAACGAGGACACTCGAGATGCAGGTATGCCTTGACTCCGTGAGCGGGTAGCTCTCAGGAACACTGGGCGAAAACTTTACAGATTCTTGTGAGGGCGTAAACTTCGCTGGGCACAATTTCAAAGTATTAGCAAGCACTTCCTTCTTCCTCCCCACCTCTCCAATCGCACACCAGCTCTGAAACTCCACGCACACAAAATTCAGGTGTCCAGTATCCTTAATACAGTTCAATAGTCAATAATTGGATTGGAGGTTCGTATCGTTACATCATGAATCCGAAAGCCCACTCACATTTCAACCGAACTGCGAAAATATTTACTTTTTCCATTCCGTTCCAAATGTGGTGTAAAAGTAAGAAAACAGAATTTCTTCTGGGAGAAACTGGAGTCAATTCCCAGTACGGATATTGAGAGTTGGGTTTACAGTAGTTTCCCAAAATCGCATGAAACGACTGAAGCAATTGTGCACTCTAAAAATAGACGACCGATTGACTTCGTAATCCTCATATAATGGGAGCTTGTGCTCAGTCTGTAATGACCTCATTGTAGACGGGACGTTAAACTCTAATCTTCTTCCCTCTGACCCAGTTGTCTAAGTACTGAGCGGTCCTTTTCTCATTGATGATCTCGGTTGCCCTCACTTCGCTGTACGAATGGCAGAGGTTTTTGGTGGTTTAGTACGAAGGTAAAAGAAACATCGTTAAGAAACAGAGGACTCTGTACAAATTATCTTGTTTTGAAAACAAGATTACGCAGGAAACGACAAGGAAGGAGCACTGAGCTGACAAAATCCACGGTGTAGCGATATGCACAAATAGAATTGGCGGTAGTATCGCGTAGTCATCAAAGAGCAATGCATTGGCAGGGCTGTCATTTGTTCTCTGATGATTTACTTGAAAGGTGTCCGACGTGAATATTGTCGGACGATGGAAATTAACAGACTCTGAACGCGGAGTGGTAGTGGGAGCAAGACGCATGGGACATTTCATTTCGGAAATCGTTAGGAAATGCAATCATCGAGATCCACAGTGTCAAGAGTGTGCCGAGAATATTACATTTGAGGTACAGCCTCTCACAATGGGCAACGCAGTGGCCGACGGCCATCCCTTAACGACCTAGAACAGCAGCGTTTGCGCCTGTGCTAACAGTCAAGCAACACTGCGTGAAGTAACAGCAGAAATCGATGTGGCACATACGAAGAACGTACCCGTTACAACAGTGCGGCGAAACTTTGCGTTAATGGGCTATGGCAGCAGATGAACGAAGAGAGTGTTTTGCTAACAGCGCGACACCACCTGCAGCGCCTCTCCTGGTATCGTGACCGTATCGGTTGGATCCTAGACGACGGAAAACCGAGGCTTGGTCGGATGAGTCCCGATTTTAGTTGGTAAGAGCTGTTGGTAGCGTTCAAGTGTGACGCAGACGCCACGGAGCCATGGACCGAATTTGTCAACAAGACACTACGCAGTCTGATAGTGGTTCCATAATGGTGAATGCCGTGTGTACATAGAATGGACTGAGTCCTCATGGCCGACTGAATCGATCCTTGACTGGAAATGATAATGTTCGGCTACATGGAGGTATTCATTGACTTCATGTTCCCAGATAACGATGAAACTATTATGGATGACAATGCGCTACGTCACCGAGTCGCAGTTGTTCGTGATTGGTTTGAAGAACATTCTGCACAATTCGAGAGAGTGGTACAGCCACACAGATCGCCCAACATGTATCCCATCCAGTGTTTACGAGACATAATCGAGTGGTCAGCTAATGCACAAAATCTGGCACCGGCAACACTTTCCAGTTTTGGACGGCTATAGAATCATCATGGTTCAAAATATCTGGAGGGCCGCGCGTTTAGAGGCGCCATGTCACTGACTACGGGGCCCTTCCCACCGGAGGTTCGAGTCCTCCCTCGGGCGTGTGTGTGTGTGTGTGTTGTTTTCAGCATAGGTTAGTTTAATTAGTGTGTAAGTCTAGGGACCGATGACCTCTGCTGTTTGGTCCCTTAAGAACTCACACACACATTTGAACATATTTTTTGGAAGGGAATCAGTGCTAGGTAGAACTGCTGCACTAAGCGGATCGAAAGGAGCTCCGACATTACATTAGGAGGTATTCCAGGAGTCTTCACACCTCAGTGTATAGTACATATACCGCCATAGATGAATAGTACTTTCTCCTGTAATAAACATCAAAGATATCAAGAGTTCAAACGTGGAGGACAGTATTACACGGGATCAATACCTGGACCGTGAAAAGACCTTAAAAATGTATAAATTACTGAAAAGTTGTGCTTTACATTTTAAAAATGGTTCATGACGGTCTTTCCTCAAGAATAGCTAGGGTAATGCTCTAATTGTTACACAATTGGCGACTACCTGGTCTGACGCTTGAAGAAAAGTGAAAGCGATATACATTGTGGGGAAAAAAATTCGAATACAGATAAGTGATTTCAGAGAGTGACGAATGTAATAATTATGTAGTGAGAAATAATTATCAGAATATGAGAAGACAAAGTAACCGAACTTCTAACGGTTAGCTAGACATAAATCTGTCCATTTTTTCGCATGTTCAGGAGAAGCTTCCCATTATTTTTATTGATCAGTCATCACGAATATCTATGTGTTATGGCTGTCTTGTTACTTAAAAGCATCAGAAGTAAAATCATTGTATGCGTGTGACTGTCAATGAATAAAAAACGGTGTGTATCACGTCATTACATCAAAATGGCATCATACAGATGGACACCAACACTGACGTTGAAGACCAAATATAGACAGAACTATCATAAAATGAGAGAAAAATTAGAAAGGCGTCAGAAGTATCAATTTCAACCATTTGCTTATACCAGTTTTTTTTAATTCGGTCGTTCACGTTTGGCCCGCTTTTATCGGATATCTTGGATTGTTCACGGACAGATAGCGTACACCAATAGAGAGGATATACCACGAACGGTAGTGAAATAAACCGAACAATACTTCCCCATAATTCATTTAGTTAAAACAAGAAGTTTAATGTAAAATAGCGAAAAAGCGGAAGACGCTGAGTAAAATAGCGGCGAAGTAAATATCGTTGTTTTTTTCAAATCATAATCTGTATTGAACCATTGGTGATCGACATTCAAAATGAGAATATAAGCTCTGAAAAATTCAGTGTAGGATTATCCATCTTGTGTTTCAGCGTGCAGCACCCTAAACAATAGCCGAAAATATGTAGAACATACGTGTCATCAGCACCACCACCACAAGCAAATTTCGTCAGTTGAGGAAACAAAAGGCGAAATCTAATGTAAAACGTGAACTAGGCATCTGAAGATGAACCTGTGGTTCTAAACCAGTAGCGGAGCTGTTTGAATAAATAAATAGCAATGTAAAAAGTGACTGGTTACTATAATCTTATGTGTAAGAGTCAACCTACAGTTTTCCGTACCTCCATAGTTACCGAATTTGAGATGTGGGACATCAATTTAATCATCCAGTACATCCAAAATCGCAGATAACTGAAGCATATGTTCTTAATCGAAGACTCATTATAATAGGGACATGAAGAGGACAAGACAGGCATGTTATTGAAAATTCTGTAATACTCAGAAAATATATTGTTTACGAACACAATCTCTAACTCTCTCACTTTAAAATCATCAACAAAATGACTAAATAAAATATGGTGGCCAATATTACAAAGAGGAATCGCAGGTGACGCTAATTAACGAGACGCAGCCTTCCTAGGTAATCTGTACCTTTGGTTGTTTGTGAGGGTCTCCTTTCTGTTTGTGATCACTTGGCTTACCACCATGACTCCTATGATTTTGATTTTTCTGTAGAAATTCTTTATTGGATAATCAATAAAACTCGTCATTCCTGATGAATCAAAACTTCGTTAGCCTTATGACGTTAATAATTTTTATTTTTATCCTCAAAAGTGTATTCTGGGATATGTGACATTCTAAATGGATGGACTCGTCTCGAGGAAATGGTTGCCTGTGAGACGTTTAGGCTATCAGTAGTCCGTGAGTTCGTTCCAGAAGGTATGCTTGGTAGCCCCCTCAGGGATATGGGCTTGAGCAATAGGGTGGCACATGGTTTCGACAAGTTACGTAGCGTATATGTTACAGACCATAAGAGAATACATTTTCAATGATAGTTTTTTATTTTGATTTCGATTTATGATTTTTTTTTAAATACAGCGCTAGAAACAGGTTCCTATCCCTACCCTTACACAACATCAGCGACTGCATTGCATTCACTGATGTCATTATTGAGAGCTCTTAAACCCGAACAGTCCCTCTAAGGGCTCTACATTCACACCCACATATGCACTCACACACATTCATACAAGCGCACGTGCACGTGCACATATACACACAGACACACACACACACACACACACACACACACACACACACACTGAAAAATATGTTCTTAAGCCAAGATTCTGTATAACAGGGACATGAACAGGGCAGTCGTTCCTGTCCTCTCATCAATATCTGCATTTACGGTTGTATGGTTCGTTTTGTTCCTGAAACAGCAAGTAAAGTCCACTTATTACGTCAAGTGGTTCTTTATATGTTGTTATCATTTTATTCTGGAAATGACGACCGCCACCCCATCTGTTACAGTTCTAGTTCCACGACTGCTGAAAAGGCGACGTGCAGTTGCCACGTGTCGAATGGCCGGCAGGGCTGCGGCGAAGGCGGCCCTTTACCCCGGGATCTCCACTCGCAGCGACAAAAGAATCCCATCTATTCCCTCTCCTCCCCTGGGGCTACCACTTCCCACAGACTGTACCTTAAATGCTGCACGGATTCGCAGTTCGTTCCGTTCTTTTTTACAACACATCGGCTTGTGAAATAATTCACTGAGCGCTTCAAAGATGTGTCCATGTTTTCCTTCATCTTGCACTTCTTCTGTGTCATTCTTATTTAGTTTAAAACAAATAGAGACAGGAGCAATATTCTTCGTCTGGATAATTGTTGAGAGCCAGTACATGCTAAACAGTTCTATTTAGTCCCTCTCAGTAACTAGGGATCCTGAATCACGCAGTTCAGTAGCTTTTATACCGTACTATTTACAATGATGCAGCCATGCCACCTATCCCCCCCTCCCCAACCACCGAGGAATTCATATCTAATATAAATTACGTCATATATACATTTAATTAACTTTATTCCCAGGTTCCCTTGTGTATTCTTGTTATTACCAATTCTTTCCTCATTTTCGCACCAAATTATTGTCTCCTTCGTCCGTATCTTACTCTGTCACCTGCTGTTGTGATTACTCCTATTATTTTCTTTTTTTTCGCTCAACAGCGAGATTATCAGCGCCCGAGTTACAGGCACGTTTATCTACTTTCTGTTGGCGACATATTCCGGTAACTACAGACCAATTTCCTTCTTCTCTCCAAATCAAAAGCAGTAATTTAGATAAATATTTTCCTTTGAGCACGAAGAGTTTTCATACTCGCTCACTAAAATCCTGCACTGACTTCAAGTGCTTACTTAGAGCATAAATAATTTTCACAATCATCACGTCATCATTACTCTTTTAGCGTACTGTATGATGAAAGCTATTCTTCAAATTCTGAGAGAATTCATGATGTAACCTCGCCGCATAATCTCTCTGCTGCTTCTCTGTAGTTCAGCGTGCTACGTAAGTCGGTTGTATAAACACTAGACTCGTCCTCCTTATCTAGGTATTCCATCGGTACCGCAGTTCACCAGAGACCGAGGACGGATGGGTTTTCTTCTATTATCCCTTCTCATCTTTGTCCGTATAGTGAACTTCAGAAGATTACTGGGGGAATTACACAAATACTCGTAGTACAAAAAGGACTATTTATCCAAATTTGACGCATTTAAACTTTCTTTGATACCTAATAACATCTACATTTTAGCAGTTCTGGGACTTCGTTACTTTTTGTGTCAGGAATGTCGTTTATGTGACAGGGAAAGTCTTAAAAATATATGTTCTTTAATGGTCGTTTTATTTCAATCCGAAAAATCCAAGCATTTACAGTGTGGTCCACTGAATCCGACATGTGAAAAATAACAGACACCCCGCACTCATAAAACTACCTTCGGTTTATGAAAACCCATTCACTCACGGAATGAGCATAAAGCCTCATGGAAAACATGTGACGTGTTACACAATACACGTACTAAATCGAATTTAATCCCCAGGGGTTGAAGTGCCATTTGTACTATTATCTGGCTTTTCAAGTGCTATAAGAGAACTTGAAAAAGTAAGTACCACATGGCTCAAGTTGAGATTAGTGATAGTCACAATTTACAAATTCTAAACCAGTATCATATACAGGATGTTTATACATTATAGGGGGAAACGAAAAGTGGCGAACAGTGGTGAATGGTACAAGCAAATAACACTAATGAACAGTGATCGAGAAAACAATACGACCTATTATGACTGAGTACATGAACACCGAGATTCAGACAGCAAAGGTACACTTGACGACAAACACATTCCAAGTGCTTCACATGGACATCGTTCATATGAAGGAAGGTTTCAGCACGTCTCTTCATCGATACAGTGCACGTTCAACCACATCAACGTGTTCCGTACGCTTTCACAACTACCCACAATGCCCTCTTGGATTTCATCTAATCTATCAACTGTGCTGGAATACACCAAACCTTTCAAATAACTACATATAAAAAAATTCAATGGGTTCGATCAAGGGAACCCGGGTGACAATAGTATTAGTGAGCCACGCCCGCTATACTTGTTACCGAAATAATATTTACCAGTTCTCAGGTATCCGGAATTGTGACACAACCAAATGAGACAAATTGGTCACTTCGTTATGCCTCATCTGTGGTGTTTCGAAATAAACGTAGCCTTAGATATTAACAATGTTGCAACATCATCAAGACTGCACATGCGCACGAGTCGTATCGAATATTAGGGTTATTTGCTTCTTTCATTGTTTTCTACCCTCCCCTTTCGTTTGTACTTGTAGAACTTCCGGTTTAGAAAGTGATTATGATATTGAACGAGACATTGACCTAAGAGACTGAAGCAAGTTATGAAAAATAAACTAAAAGTAGGAAAAAAGGAAGTGAGTAGACCAGAAGCATAAGCGTTTTAGACAGTACGACTGCAGTTATTGAATATCAATATAGCCTGTTCACAGTGCGGCTGAGTGTGTGCTGGTATGAGACACCCTGGTATAGTAAAACTTTGTACCAGACCAACAATGTCGCATGAGACCTTGTTCTTTCAACCACCCAAGTACGATCAAGACCGGCCTTCACGTACCAACAACATGCTGCCGCATTCATAGGAAACCATACACAGCTGACGTTAGAATGTTCACATCGTCTTAACTGAGTGCAACATCTCAGATCTGCAATATCTCTGCAACACACATCATCTTTGGCTAGTCGTAAACCACAGTACGAAAGGAAGGCTGCCAGGATGGCTGTCTTCACTGATTTACGAAGCTTTCATCGCCATTGGCGAATGAAAGCCTTCCTTGCTGCTAACATTTTTCCGCCTGAGACGCTGAACATTAAAAAGTGGATCTTATCTTCACGAAACAACGTTTCCAAGCAGGTGGCGTTCGGGTCGCGCCTTGTTGGCTTGGCGCGCGAAGTGTCTCGGGCAGTCCGGGTCTCCAGTTCTGACCGTTCCAGTAGACAGACATTTTGTCTGTTATAGCAGTATTTGTTTCATGCAATTTTATTTACTACAGTTCCGACCGTCGCTAGGTACACACATATTGTCTGTAATAGTAGTATTTGATTCATGTAATTTTATTCTCCAGTTCTGACGGTTCCAGTAGACAGACATGTTGTCTGTGGCAGGATGTATTTCATGTTATTTTAGCCAGATATAATGACTGTGGAAAGATATGTTCAATACGTTGTGATCAAGAATAGTTTTTCGTGTCTACATCAATAAATACACGAGTGGCATCCCAAATGATTTATAATTTTTCGTAGCAGCAGTTCCTTGCGATGTTAATTCCAGCCTCAAGAAAAAGAATCCACGACCTGCGTGCTGTTTTCTGCTCTGAGGACATCATCATCATGAAGACAGCAGGTTATTGAAGTGTACAAGAACTTATGTATTTCACACAGGGCAGTGGAAACAACTAGGCACCTCACGTGTACTGCATGCACAGTACAAATGAGCTCAGTGACACGTCATCTGCAGTAAAGCAGAGTAAGAGAGTAGGTAAAGAAGGATGAAAGTATTAACACTATCTCACTTCTATTTCTTTTTTTTTGCCTTAGAACGTACTGGAGGAAACATGCACCGTAAGAAAGTTTATGATGATCGACCACGGTGGAGTTTTCATCACTGCGCCATTTGTCATCTCATAATATTCGTTATGGTACAGCGTGGGAATTTTATTCGAAATTATATGGCACGAATAGAGTGAGTATTTTATTCAAATGCACGCGTCAAAAAAAAAAAAAAAAAAAAAAAGGCTTTGCATCACCCAGTTCAGGAACCTGTACAGAAAATTGGAATAGAGAACAACATAAACATCATTTCTGCCTTTTCATTGCTCATAAAAACCATATTCCATGTTGTACCACCATACAGCGAGACATTCAGAGGTGATGGTCCAGATTGCTGTACACACCGGTACGTGTAATGACCAGTAGAACGTCTTCTTGCATCGATGCATGCCTCTTTCGTCGTGGCATACTATCCACAAGTTCATCAAGGCACTGTTGGTCCAGATTGTCCCACCCCTCAATAGCAGTTCGGCATAGACTCCGCAGAGTGGTTGGTGGGTCACGTCGTCCATAAACAGCCCTTTTCAATCTGTCCCAGGCATGTTCGATGGGGTTCATACCTGAAGAACGTGCGGGCCACTCTAGTCGTGAGATGTCGTTAGCCTGAACGAGGTCATCCACAAGCTGTGCACGATGGGGGCCCGAACTGTCGTCCATGAAGACGAATGTCTCACCAGTATGCTGCCAATATGGTGGCACTATCGTTCGGAGGAGTTCATTCACGCATCGTACAGCCGTTCCGTTACGGCGCCTTCCATGGCCACCAGCGGCGTATGTCAGCCCCACATAATGCCACCCTAAACAGCAGGCAACCTCAACCTTGCTGCACTCACTGGACAGTGTGTCTTAGGCGTTCAGTCTGACTGGGTTGCCTTCAAACACGTCTCCGAAGATTGTCTGGTTGAAGGCATATGGGACACTCATCCGTGAAGAGAACGTGATGCCAATCCTGAGCGTCCATCCGGCATGTTGTTGGGCCCCATCTTTACCGCGCTCTATGTTGTCGTGGTTACAAAGATAGACCTCGCCATAGACGTCGGAAGTGGATTTTATAATTTATGGTAAGGTTCTACGAAACCAAATGGCAGAGGTCATCTGTCCCTAGGCTTACACACTAATTACACTAACTAAAACTAACGCAAAGCGCAACACACGTACCCATGCCTGAGGGAGGACTCGAAACCCCGATGGGGGCAGCAGCGCGAACCGTGACAAGGCGCCATATACCGCACGGCTACACAGCGTGGCTCGGGAGTGAAGTTGCGCATCATGCAGCCTATTGTGCACAGTTTGAGTCGTAACACGACGTCCTGTGGCTGCACGAAAAGCATTATTTCACATGGTGGCATTGCTGTCAGTGTTCCTCCGATTCATAATCTATAGGTGCCGGTCATCCACTGCAGTAGTAGCCCTTTGGCGGCCTGAGCGAGACATGTTATCGACAGTTCCTGTCTCTCTCTACCTCCTGAATGTCTTTACAACGTCGCTTTGGTTCACTCCGATACGCCTGGACTTTTACCTTGTTGAGAGTCCTTCCTGCCTCAAAGTAACAACGCGGACGCGATCGAGCCGCTGTATTGAGCGTCTATACATGGTTGAACTAGAGACGGCACGAGCCGTGTACCTCCTAGCTGGTGGAATAACTAGTACTGATTGGCTGTCGGAACCCTCCGTCTAACCGTCTAAGAGGCGCTGCTCGTGTATGGTTGTTTTCATCTTTGGGCGAGTTTAGTGACAGCTCTGAACAGTCAAAGTTTCTGTGACTGTGATACAATATCCACAGTTAACATCTACCTTCAGGATTTCTGGGGACTGGCGTGAGGCAAAAGTTGTTTTGATGTGTGTACTAGCGTTGACCAGATATGTATTTATAAATATGCGTCCACGCCTGTACCTTGCAGAGTCTGGCCTTATGCTTAAATTTTATTACGTCATATCTTCTGCACTATGTGTATACAATCAGCTGCGTATGTGGATACTATCTGCGAAATTTATTGCGAATAGATTTAGCAGCAAAGAAGTAATTTAATCGTCATACATGATGCGGCAGCGTTCCGGCCAACTCATTGTCTATGACGTCATATTTGCTGAACTACGTTCTGCCCACTGATATAATTTTGCTCTTACATTCAATTTTTATGTGCATAATATCTGTGAAATGTGTCCCGAATACAAATAGCAGTAAAAATGTAATAAATTATAATGTCATGCCTTATGCATTACTTTTACTTCATGAACAGCGGAAAAGATGTAAGCGACAAACAATTTTCCTTTCACCATTTTATAGGGGTTGTGAGCGAGAAAACAATTATTGAGGTTTGAAATTATGTGTAAGGTGCTCTCATTCTGTTACAAAGGATGGATAAAAATCTGTGAATTCATGCTTGTTTTTCAACCTCACCTTCACCCCTTTGATAGGCAGGTACCCAGTAAGGTATATGTATACCAAGTTTGGTCGAAATCGGTCCACTGGCTTAGGAGGAGATGTGGAACATACATACACACACACACACACACATACACACACACACACACACACATCTGTTTTTTATAATATGTGTGGATGGCGCTACGAAAGACTCATAAAGCACAAAATTACCTTCTATTAAGCCAAAATAGCGTTTCTATTTTCGATTTCAAGTAAATGTCTCAGTCCAAAAACATAGAACAAGGTGAACAATTTTTGAGCTCTTAGTGATGAAAGACTGTTTTGTAGCTCAGAATTATTTTTCAGCATCATTCCGGTGATTATATTCCACTGATAAAGAGTTGTTGAGGGTTCACACTATTTCACAGCTGTCTACTCTGAACTTGTTTCCATGTCTTTAGCTACCAGAGTAAATGGAAAATAGCGCCAGATCTCCTTCTGAGGTCATAAGTTTCAACAGTTTTATTCTTAAAATCCTTCACTATTTCCGTTGACAAGAAACAGAGATCTCGTCATTGTCCTTATGAAAAGAGCATAAGTAAGTTCACCCACCGTATCTTTGACCAGGTACCTTTAGAAGGTGAAGAATAAGAATAATCTCTTTTGCTTTCTAAAAATTTCTTGCAAGTGAAATACACTTTAAATATTTCAGTGCAGATCTGGAAACGAGAGCAGAAAATCAGTTACACTCATTTTCAACGGTCCAAACATTTATGAAAAGTTTGTTTTCATATTTGCTTTCGATCAAAATTCAATAAATGTGGCTTTGATGTTGCAAAATGCGTTCTCATAATCAATTCCTCGTGTAAAAATATCGTGTTCTACCTATGTACTAGTATTCGACGAATGTGCAATGTTAATAAACCTCTCACACAAACCATCTTGTGGCAGAGATTCATTTCAATTTATTAAACTGAGGGATCTGTGCACACAACCCTATAGGTTTTGAAAGCAATGACGAAAACTTAATGCAAAAATCTAGTAGACTCTGTACTTAAGTCATTCTGAAACGTGTGCCAAAATCACAAAAACAAAATTTCTCCTTTTCTCACTTTGTTTTTCCCATAATGCGAGGAGAAATCAGAAATCAGTGTCGAGTTGCAAACGAAAGTTGTTTCATTTGTTGCCATATAAATGAAGGTTTCCATTTTCTAAGTACAGTGATTCGATGTATTGAAGTTAAAATGAAAATCAGATGCGTACTCCACGTTAAAATCAACTGCTCTCCTTCGCGAAAGGCTCCGAGAAAGCTCGAAACAAGGAATCTTTTTGACAGTTTCCTAATGAATGCGGAGCGCATTTTGAATTCCAAATGGCGTATCCGCGTCAGATGGCGGGAGAAAGAATAACTCACAGAGACAAGCGAGACCCGACCACGGACCGAACAGACGTGACCGGAGAGCCAATGCGTCGAGAGTTGTGAAAAAAATTAAAAGTTGAGTCCAAGGCTTGAGTTAATGTTCAGCTCGTGTGGCAGCGCGCGTCCCAATCGAATACGGAGCTTCACAGAATACAATATTCCGCAGAGAGATGTGGAAGTATCGTAACAGTATATCTGTCTTAAAAGTTCATTGAATTGTTTACATATCCACTAAAAGTAGGATAATTACGTCGTTTCCTCAACTAATTAACTACCATTGCAGTTAAAAATTATTTTGTTTGAAACAAAATATCTTTTTTCCTTTCCTTTCCTTGCTTATCTGCTTAAGTAAAATAATAATAGAAAGAAACTTAACGGAGTTAACGAATATATCGTTTATTAAGGAACATGTATGTCACTTATCCATGCTGTAGATTCATATTTCTGGAAGGTCAATGCTTGAAGCCGTGTCATAACTTAATTATTAACGTTGATAAACAAATTTGAAAATCAAGGTACAACTCAGTATTAGGGTATAATCAGATTTTTATCTACAGAGGGTAAAAATCTGTTATTCGTAATTCACGCTCTCTTAGATAGGAATGTTTCTGAGAAACACAATTTTGCCTCTTTACTCAATTTCTGAGCTCTAACATTTCGAGCAACTGGCTTATCACATTCTGTAATATTAGTTTATGCACCCTACTCAAGAGAGACGAAGGTATAAAACTGATTTTTAATAAACATTTTGTTGCATCTCATGAAGCTGAACAGTTGTGAAATTTCAACCGCCAATTTAGTGATTACTTACGTCACACTTATTTACCAGCGTCATTTTTCTCTTTCCTAATTTTGTTTTCTTTACTTTCTGCCCAGCATTTTTTTATTTAACGATAACTGTATTAAATCATTGTTGCTGCGATATACCATCTGTATTAAGCTGTAGTACACAGATTTTATTCAGATCAAAGTTCAGAATAACGTGGCAGTTAACATCTCAAAAGAACAGATTATTAGGAGTTAATGTACTGTATTTGTCTTTGTATCCTCCACACAATATCGATGTGTTACTAACATTTAAGGTAGCTACATGTGAGTAGATGAAACGAATGTTAGGGCTGCCTGTCTAAAAGAATGGTCAGAGCAAATGTATTTCTGAACAGCCATGAAGGTGTGATGGGTTGATTACTCTTAAAACAATGTGATCACATATTCATATGAAGTGTAAACTGATAAGAAGAGCAAAGGAAAAAAATGTGCTTTGTCTACACTGTAAAACTGATAACTTGTTCAGGAGAGTATCTTGAAGTTTGAAACCGAATTTTAGTGATACTAATGGGCAAAATTAAAGAATACAAGACTCACTTCGAATGACTTGTTATTTACATTAAATTCAATGTAAATTGATTCCTTAAAAATTTAAATTGTGGTTTTATCGGGATAATATTTAAAGTTGTCATGTGTTACAATTCAAAAACGTGCTACTTGTATATACACTCCTGGAAATTGAAATAAGAACACCGTGAATTCATTGTCCCAGGAAGGGGAAACTATATTGACACATTCCTGGGGTCAGATACATCACATGATCACACTGACAGAACCACAGGCACATAGACACAGGCAACAGAGCATGCACAATGTCGGCACTAGTACAGTGTATATCCACCTTTCGCAGCAATGCAGGCTGCTATTCTCCCATGGAGACGATCGTAGAGATGCTGGATGTAGTCCTGTGGAACGGCTTGCCACGCCATTTCCACCTGGCGCCTCAGTTGGACCAGCGTTCGTGCTGGACGTGCAGACCGCGTGAGACGACGCTTCATCCAGTCCCAAACATGCTCAATGGGGGACAGATCCGGAGATCTTGCTGGCCAGGGTAGTTGACTTACACCTTCTAGAGCACGTTGGGTGGCACGAGATACATGCGGACGTGCATTGTCCTGTTGGAACAGCAAGTTCCCTTGCCGGTCTAGGAATGGTAGAACGATGGGTTCGATGACGGTTTGGATGTACCGTGCACTATTCAGTGTCCCCTTGACGATCACCAGTGGTGTACGGCCAGTGTAGGAGATCGCTCCCCACACCATGATGCCGGGTGTTGGCCCTGTGTGCCTCGGTCGTATGCAGTCCTGATTGTGGCGCTCACCTGCACGGCGCCAAACACGCATACGACCATCATTGGCACCAAGGCAGAAGCGACTCTCATCGCTGAAGACGACACGTCTCCATTCGTCCCTCCATTCACGCCTGTCGCGACACCACTGGAGGCGGGCTGCACGATGTTGGGGCCTGAGCGGAAGACGGCCTAACGGTGTGCGGGACCGTATCCCAGCTTCATGGAGACGGTTGCGAATGGTCCTCGCCGATACCCCAGGAGCAACAGTGTCCCTAATTTGCTGGGAAGTGGCGGTGCGGTCCCCTACGGCACTGCGTAGGATCCTACGGTCTTGGCGTGCATCCGTGAGTCGCTGCGGTCCGGTCCCAGGTCGACGGGCACGCGCACCTTCCGCCGACCACTGGCGACAACATCGATGTACTGTGGAGACCTCACGCCCCACGTGTTGAGCAATGCGGCGGTACGTCCACCCGGCCTCCCGCATGCCCACTATACGCCCTCGCTCAAAGTCCGTCAACTGCACATACGGTTCACGTCCACGCTGTCGCGGCATGCTACCAGTGTTAAAGACTGCGATGGAGCTCCGTATGCCACGGCAAACTGGCTGACACTGACGGCGGCGGTGCACAAATGCTGCCTTTCGACGGCCAACACCGCGGTTCCTGGTGTGTCCGCTGTACAGCCCTCTCGCAGTGTCCGGAGCAAGTATGGTGGGTCTGACACACCGGTGTCAATGTGTTCTTTTTTCCATTTCCAGGAGTGTATATTGCTAGTAAAAGTGAATTTTTTTAAATTGAAAGCAAAGTTGTATTTTTTGTTAAACATTATGTGTCAGATACTAAGTTTGAAACAATAAAGGTACTTCTTGGTAAGCAGGTGCTCTTTGCTATTTTAACTTCATGTGATAAAGTGGTAAAAAGAATAAAATGCAGTATAGCTGTACCCCAACGACCACTTGTCAGCCTAGTACAAAACTTTTGTATAAACCACATTAGTTCCTTGGCTGAAATATTCCTTCAAAACCAGAAAGTACTAATACTTTTACTTTTGATGTTGCCAGAGGTCCCATAAATGCAAATTATTATTATTATCACTATTACTTCTACTACCAATATTATCGTTATTGTTATTATTATTATCAGCATCACACAAAAAATCTAAAAACAGTTTATTATTTATGTTTTACCTCTGTAAGCTGGGGATGGATATTCTCCAGAGCACAAGTCGATATAAGACTCTTCCCACCGATAAAATCCAAGTTCCATTACAGGTTACTCAATGTTGAATGAGGCAGGGATGTTTTTTTGAAGACTGCCACTCTGATGGGTCAGGTTGGGAATGAGATTTCCTCAAATATTTATTTTATGGAAATGACCCTACTTTCTTATCGTAGCTTGACTGAACATTACAATATCATGAAGCTTAGATTTACATTCTTCTTTTGGCATAAGCACGAATCACAAAACCTTCAAGATGTTTCACTTTCTTGTGCAGTAATTGTGTCTCAAAGCGAATTAAAAAGGAAAAAACTTCATTGACATCTTTTCTACCAATATGTTCTAATTTCTGGTAATTGGTAATCTTATTAATTTTTTTCCAGACTTGTTTCTTCTACTCATCATAAATTTTACTTAACATTCCGTTAGGCATTTTAATCTGAACAGTGTACTTATTGTAGGTGGAGCATGTGTCTTTCTTTGGATACCAAAAAGCTATACTGAATTGGCGTTGAATACCGTTCTAATCGTTTCATCTGGAACGTCAAGATTCGGGCATTTTTCCACCGAAAGTTCCTTTGGGAGATACAACTTCCTGTTCTCGTCTTTGCTGCAATGTCTTGATCTACCCTAAACCAATGAATGTGACCATAAACCGCCATTCATACTTCTTTCTTAGTTTCTGTGGCCTACTTCCGTGCTTACCCATTCCAGCCTGAAGAGACCTGCCCAGTTTCAAAAATTTCTGAACTGTCATTAATAGTCGCCTTGTCACACCATGCAATGTCATAAAGGCTTTTCGTTGTACAGGAATTTCATGTACCATGTCGTCAACTTTCACTCTTACTCTGAAACTGAAATTACACACTTGAAGGTCTGCTTCATCTGCGTTCTTCCTTGATCATCCTTTGTGAAGTGGAAGTATTGTAATGAGGCCTTTCAGAAACAATGGTTGTTCGTTGCAGTCTACCATATCACTAAATTTTCATGTACTGTTCTGTTTCTTCAGTCCTTGCTACTTCGAAACTCTTTTACTTACGGTTGCAATCTTCTAATAATTCATGTGACTTATCCCTTAATTTCTTGACGACTGTACTCATAAGCCCTCATAACTACCTTTTTCTAACACTGTTGGAATTTGAAGGTCTCTTTGTCTTTCATCCTCAGATGCAGTACTCATCATTCAATATAAATAATAAATTGTTAAAACTGAAAAGAATAACATAGAACTACTGCATTACTAAACAGTAGTCCCAACAATACCCAATAAAAGAAAATGCTCTGTTTCTTGCTTCAACATTGTTTGACGTCCCACAAGGAATCTATAACTTAATATAGACAGTGGACAAAGCATGTTTATTACTTGTAGCAAGAGACACAGCGTTCTCTGCATGCGTAATCTAAAAGTGGTTATAAAACGTAGACTATTCATATCATCACACTGGTCGATTAACAGTATTCAGCAACACGCAATTCTATATGCCATGGCATACATAACTCATTTTTGGAAAACAAGTGGACAAAGCACGTTCTTTTCCTGTGCTCTTCTGATGTGTGTTTTCCACATCTCCGCCTAAATCATTGGATTCTCCGGGAAGAAGTGCTTCAAGAGCAAGAACAATCTGCCTCCCACTGGGGAGAGGTAGGGGAAGCACTGGGAAGGATGGATAACGTCTAGCAGATAACTGTCCCTTACAATTGACGTATTATGTTGATAGTATCGGATTGCACTCCAGAGCATTTATGTGAAGATGGATATGGCTGAGAAGGGATGGGGGGCTAGGAGGTCAAGAGAGGAGAGAGTATGACATGACAAAAAAGCGTGGATGATAAGATGTACAGACAAACGAGGGCGAAAGTGGACAGAACGAGAGGGGCGGAAGGAGGGGGAGGACAACGTGAACAGAGAGGGAAGACAGGTAAGAGGAGGAGATGGACAGAACGAGGGGGGCGGAAGGAGGGGGAGGAGATCGTTTACAGAGAGGGAGGATGGGTAAGAGGAATAGATGGGCTGAACGAGGGGGGCAGAAGGAGGGGGAGGACAACGTGTACAGAGAGGGAGGATGGGTAAGAGGAGGAGAGGGACAGAACGAGGGGGGTGGAAGGAGGGGAAAAAGAACGTGTACAGAGAGGGAGGACGGGTAAGTGGAGGAGATGGACATAACGAGGGGGGCGGGAGGAGGTGGGAGGAGAACATGGACAGAGAGGGAGGGCGGGTAAGAGGAGCAGAGGGACAGAACGAGGGGAGTGGAAGGAGGGGGAGGAGAACGTGTACAGAGAGGGAGGATGGGTAAGAGGAGGAGAGGGACAGAACAAAGGTGGCGGAAGGAGGGGAAGGAGAACGTGAACAGAGAGGGAGGACAGGTAAGAGGAGGAGAGGGACAGAACGAGGGGGTGGAAGGAGGGGGAGGAGAACGTGTACAGAGAGGGAGGACGGGTAAGAGGAGGAGATGGACAGAAACAGGAGGAAGGAGAAGTAGATCGACAGTGATTCGGGGAGCAAAATATACTTAACAGTATTGTTCTGGATGATTAATAATTTTCCAAGATTTGGAAACACTGACCGTTAGAGTCAGCACAAACAAAATGAAATTGAAAGGCTTCTAACTGCTACCGTCTCAAAAGTCGTTCATTTCATGCTGATGATATTTACTGCTAAAAATGAAGATAATAAGAAGTGTATCCAGAATATATATGATAATGACTAGTAACGAATTTCAGTTTGAGCATGGACGACAAGACGTTCAGTGCACGTTCGTAAAACCCACAAGGTATTGTAATTGATTACAGAGCTCGAATATTTGGCCGACGGAAGTACTAAATGAAAGGACAGATGTATTACACTCGGATTGTCCAAACAACTGATCTAAAAGCGTTGTTCTCAGACAAGACAATTACTTACTTGTCCCCACTTGTGAATGAGGTAAACATTGCATTAAGTTACATTTTTCCACTGGTAAATAAAAAAACTACCAATGCTGTATTCTGTAATATATATCACACATGCCGAAAACAACGAGTTAAGTAGTAAAGTGTACTTCTTGTGCCGATCTGCGACTGTTGGAGAGAGAGAGAGAGAGAGAAAGAGAGAGAGACAGAGAGAGAGAGAGAGAGAGAGAGAGAGAGGATGGAGGAGATATAGAGAGAGGAGAGAGAGAGAGGGAGAGAGAGTTTACGCACAAGCATACTTGCCATTTGTTACTGAAGAATAATTTGCAATATTTACATTTATTTATCCACTGACTAAAAAGCAAAGCTCTAAACTGGAACAAGTATTATTAATCATCTGGCGTGAGCTGTCTCAAATGAACGGCTCTTAACAAACAATGTTTGTACTTCCTTTCTGTTACAGTTAGATAAACATATGTAGCGCACAAAGGCTGGTTTCAACGCATAAAACACGATAAAAGATTTATTTATTAAGAATGATTTTCTTACACGAAAAGATAAAGGATTTCTGTCTGCAAAAAGCCTCTACAAATAGGTAATTAGAGAGAGGTATCCTGTTTGCGATCATTGTTCCCATACTCTCCTGGTTGTGGATCTCAAGTCGATTCTGATTATGTGCTCAGCAAATCTTTCCATTTACGGTTCGAGTATTTTTATTTTATTACGCTGTATTCAGTGAAATTCCTCCCATGGTTTTCATTTCCACCTTGCGCTTATCATCGTCCAAGAGAATTGTATTTTTGACTAATTGCTCTTCACTATTTTCACATAACTGTCACATTCCTCAGTGTGCATTCTGGATTTGCTTCTCTTCACTGTATTACAAGCTTCTGCAGATATATATTACAATATATTCCGGTTACGTGTCATACGTAGTTAAATATGTCTACCTTTTTAACTTTTCTCGTGTTCTGTTCCCGATGTTATTCAGAGTTCGGTTGTTTATTAGCACTCTTTCCCGTCTCAATCCATCTGCGATATATGTAGCTAGAAAGGGCCAGTATCAGATCCCGAGCTAGGTGCAAAGAACAATTGGACAAAAAATAGGATTACAAACAAACTAATTTGTCGGAGACCAAGACTGAAAATGTTTATGGGAAACGGATAGAAGACCAGCAATAGAGCCAACAAGAGAAGAGGGCAATGACGATTTGAGAGAAGTTTCGGCACGAAAACGGAAAGAACGATTTTCTAGAGAAGAAAAAAAGAAACTCAGTTGATTTCTCGACATTACTAATGATAAGTTTACCTTCACAGATAAAACTTTTCTTCTAATAGATCATCCAGCGTTACTATATATCCTGAGCTGGCGTATGCCATTTCTTATTATGACATTATTAAATGTGTTTAAACATTTTCTAATCTTAGAGCTGAGACTCCAAAGAAACTGACAGAAAATTTATTTCACTCAAGTAAACATGTGATCTGACTATAGCAATAAAGTTTTAAGTAATTACATATTACTTATCTGCTTGCTGTGTTTGCATTTAAACCCAGGTACATACAGTCAGTGCTTTATTCTTACGTAAGTGGTGCAATAATTTTAGAATTGCTTCTTTTGATTTACCTTCTCGGAGTGCCAGGCATATTACACCATTTTCTGTAGCATGTAGCAAAGAACAGACTAAGAGTAAGTGTAAATAGTGGTACGAGAGTGCAAAGCCGTGGCAGGAGAAGAGATTTACACGCAATAGTACCAGTTGTTTTAATAGTTCACAGGTTCAGTAACAGCTGCGACGTCTCATTTCGGGAGACTTTAATCTGGAGATATAAGTATGCTCCAGATTAGTCGTGCTTTGGTTGAAGGACTTGTGTTGGAACCTGCTCGTTGACTGCTAGGAGAATATGCCTTTGGATAATAGTTTAAGGTCGAACAGTGTGTATTGTATGCCGTGTCATGGGAAGCTTGCCGCACGTTCGGAGATAAGAACCCTGGGAAGGGGGAGGTAAGAACCCTGGGAACGCTGGACAAAGCAAATTTAACCCGTTGTGAGAAATGTTTGTCACGGCACGTATGCTTTTCCTGGAGTTGTTACGGAACCATATTGGCTTTGGAGACTCTGAGGCTACTTTGCAAGCGCAGAACGGAGGTATGTCGCCAGCAGCCAAGTGTTATTTTCCCGTTCACAGATCACATTTGTACCTGGAAATTCATCTTGCAAGGCTGCTAGGTAGCAGGAGGGAACTGAGCAATCAGGATATTTACGACAAAATTAATCGAAAAGGGGAAGAGACCGAGATATGTGTATCGAGGTGAAGGAGCTGGGACGGCGGTGAGGAAGTCGATGTCTGGCCGGAGTCGGTGCTGCAGGAATGATTGGATAGTGCGGGCTGCGGCCTGAGCGGTTAGACTCAGGGTGAAGGAAGCGGGCGGCAGTTCGGTCAGAATCAGCGGAGAGCGGAGAGGCGCAGGGCTCACTCGCAAAAGTAAAGCACTGCACAGAACTTTCTATAGTCTTATTTCTGGGTGGGGGTAAGTAGTTCTAATCGTTCATAGACTGCAGGATATGCACTTTTTAACCATCTGCTAGGAAAGGAATGGGAGCGTGCAAGAGTGTTGCCGAGGCTCCAATAACGCTACGTGTGCTATTGTAAAAGAACGTAAATACTAAGGTTAGATTAAACCTTGCTTGAGAAAAAGTCAATAAAATAGAAAGATTTATTAAACAATATACTGAGGCTAGACTAAACCATACTTGTCAAAATGTAAAAAAAAATAGAAACGTTCATTAAAGAATGTGAATAAAATCATTTCATTTTCAATTTATTTCGACATGTCCGGTTAACGGCTAATCCTTTCACCAGTATGTTGTTCTAGATCATATGTGCTGTCATTTCAATTTCAGTGTCCGCCGTAACCTGAAAGTGTGAGAGTCTAAATTTATACCCAGTTGTATGCCTTCTGGCACGGATTTCCCTACTGTTCAACGATCGTTATGAACGGACGATGCATCTTCGTGACTTTCACATGGCCTTATGATTTCCGTTTAAATAATTACCGTTCCCTGACTGAGTGAAATTTTTATAGACAGAGTCTTGGTGTGGATGGTGGGGGGGGGGGGAGGCTGATTGAAAATGCAGAGTGAATGTCTTTCCATACCAGATAAGTAAAGGGGTGATAAGTTTAACATCAAATGAACTTTAGTGTGCAATCTGCCTTACACACGATTAATTTTATTTGTTATTTCCACTTCGGATCGCTCCGTACGTATACTCCTACATATTTTATGAAAATAATTGCTTCCAGTGATTGTTCTGCAACTGTGCATTCACACAATAAAATGTCTTTCTATCTGTCCATTCGCCACACGTTACAGCAGCTAATGTCGAGGTTAAATTGCCACACTGTGCACCAGGCATCGATCCTCTGCTGGTACTCCTGCTCTACGCTACCGTTTTCCAGCGTTCAGACTTCCCTGTACACAACAGTATCATTCGAGGAAAGCGTTATGGAGCTCCGGACATTATTAGATCATTTATATATACAGTGAATTTTAATGGTCCTATAACACTCCCTTGAGGTACACCCGGAGTTATTTTTGCGTCTGAAGGTGTGTAACCTTGGAAAACAGCATGCTGTATTCCGTTTGCTACAACTCTTAAATCTAATCACACAGTTTGTCTGATATTCAGCACGCCGGTATTCAGTTTGTTATACTGCAGTGTAGAACTGTATGGAGCGTTTTCTGAAGTCAAGGTAGTCGGTAACTATGCGGGCGCCTGTATCTACTGATTTCTTGGTGTTACAGCCGAACAGAGCCAGCTGGATTTCACACGATCATTGTTCTCGGAACCCACAATGATTTCTCTTTTTTTTATGTCTTAGCAGATGTCCTACCATTCTGTCTGTCTTCTTGTCAGTTTTTTTTTCCATGTATTCCTTTCTTCTCCAATTCTGCAGACAACCACTTCATCCCTTACCATATCAGTCCACCATATTCCCAACATTCGCGTGCAGCGCTACATCTGAAATGCTTCAAGACTCCTGTGTTCCAGTTTCCCAACAATCCATATTTCACTACATAATATGACGAGAGTACATTCTCAGTAATTTCTTCTTCAAGTTAAGGCCTATACTAGTAACCTCCTCTTGTTCAGGAAAACCATTTTTCAGAGTGCTAGTCTGTTTTTTATGTCCTCTTTGCACAATCTACCATGGGTCACTTTGCATCCTAGGTAGTAGAATTCCTCACCTTCATGCTCATCAGTTCTAATGTTAAGTTCCTCACTGTTCTCAGTTCAGCTACTTCTCATTACTTTCGTCTTTCTTCAATTTACTCTTAATCCATATTCTTTATTCATTAGAACTCTCATTCCTTAAACTGATCCTGTAATTCTTCTTCACTTTCATGAAGGTTAGCAATGTCATCAGCGAAGCTTATCATTGATAGCCTGTCACTCTGAATTTTAATCCCATTCCTGAAGCTTCGTTTTACTTCCGTCATTGCTTTTTCGTTTTATAGATTTAACAGCAGCGGCGAAATGCCACATCCCTGTCTGACACTCCTTTGAATCCGAGGACTTCGTTCTTGGTCTTCCAGTCATGTTGTTCCCCCTCGTTTCTTGTAAGTAGGCCTACTGTGTGTTACCCGCCTTTCTCTATAGCTTACCGCTATTTTTCTCAGAATTTAGAACATATGGCACCATTTTACATTGTCGAATGGTTTTTGTAGGAAATCTTGTGAACAGGCCGCGATTCTTCTTCAGTCTTGCTTCCATTATTAGCTGCAACGTCAGAATTGCCTCTCTAGTGCCTTTACCTTTCCTAAAGCCAAACTGATGGTCATTGAAGAGATCCTTTATTTTCTTTTCTGTTCTTCTCCATATTCTTCTTGTCAGAAAATTGGATGTATGAGATGTTAAGCTGACTATGGGATAGTTCTCGCACTTGTCGGGTCTCACGGTCTCGGAAATATCATGGATAAGTGTTTCTGAAAGTCTGATAGCACATCGCCAGTCCCATACATTCTTCACACCAACGTCAATAATCGTTTTGTTGCCACTTCTCCAAGTGGTTTTCGAATTTCCGATGGAATGTTTATCCCTTTTTGCCTTACTTGATCGTGAGTCGTTCAAAGCTCTTTTAAATTCTGACTCTAATACTGAATCTCCTATCTCTTCATTGCCGACTTTTGTCTCTTCTCCCACCATGTCATCGACCTATACAGGAGATTTTCCGGCTCCAGAATCATCACCATAGGGAGCATAAAACAAGTACCCAAATTCTACAATAGAAGGACGTCAGAGATGTTGGCCTGTTGTTTTGTTCCTCTCTCCCAAGAGTCTTTGTTCCCAGATGGACTGGAGTCGTAATGAACACGCATTGCTGGCGCGTGCTGACTGTGTCCGACCAAGGCTGTCACGGACGCCCTCCCTCGTGTAAGTGGCGGGCAGATAGCGGGGATCGATCATGGCGGTGACACTGCGGCGCGTGTAAAGCGCCGCTATCGCCGAGCCGCGGCCCGTCTTATCTTCCGCACGCTGGCTGCCCCACTGCCGCTGCGTCCCTTACCTGTCGCTGGTTATCAACAAAGCGGCCACGTTTGGGACCCACTGCGCAGTGATGTATTAAAGACAACATAAATTCAGTCCCCAGTTTCCCTTCTCGTCACGCAAATATGCAGTACCCTGAAATAAACTGCCAAAAGAAAGCTTCGGCCCACCTGCGTATCTGCGAAAGCGGGTAGACTTAGATTGAAGGAGTGTGGTAGAGAATGAAAGACGACGTGGGGAAATTCACTCACATGAGTGACTTTCAGAAATGGCAAACTGTTACGGTCTCTCGCGCCTATGAACGATAAACAGAAAAGAGGTGAAGCTGATTCAGAGAGATAAAATATTTAAAAACCGGTCACAAATATCCTTGAATTTCGTCATGCCCCTGATGGTCGACAGTGCGACAAATGCAATAACAATGAGAGCATCTATAATTGACCATGGGCCCACAAATACCAAAAGAGAAAAATGTGATATCGCTATAGAAAGTCTTGGAATTTATGCAAAGTGATGGTAGTAAAATTAGTTTTGGAAGAAGACGTGAAACTGGAAGCCTACAAAAGACGTTTGTCAGAAATAAAGTTTAGAGGAGGAGCAGAATGTGGCACCCATAAACAATGAATATCGAATCTGAGCCTTAACTGTGAACATAATAACGTTGATGGCTATAGTAAACAGAACCAACCTTGAAACAGATCGAGCACGGGGTCCCGGGTTCGATTCCCGGCGGGGTCAGGGATTTTCACCTGCCTCGAGATGACTGGGTGTTTGTGTTGTCCTCATCATTTCATCATCATCCAGGAAAGTGGCGAAATTGGACTGAGCAAAGATTGGGTAATTGTACGGGCGCTGATAACCACGCAGTTGAGCGCCCCACAAACCAAACATCATCATCATCATCATCATCTTGAAACAGATCACTGTGGGACACTATTCACTTGCTCAGACTGCTCGGAAACTGTATTGCCGACTGTGATATCGATAAAATCATCTAGAAAGGATGGCCCATATTAGTATACTTAATAGTCCTCGATAGCACTCGTGGAGCTCTCCTAGGATGTGATGTTTGCAAGTAGTGTCGTCGTCCCTTTGAAGATCAGAAATAACGTACTGTCTGCGTGCGAAACATTGTTACATTCCGGCCTCCATAAAAAAAAAGAGAAAAAAGAGTTCAAATGGCTCTGAACACTATGGGACTTAACATCTGAGGTCATCGGTCCCCTAGAACTTAGAACTACTTAAACCTAGCTAACCTAAGGACATCACACACATCCATGCGAGAGGCAGGATTCGAACCTGCAACCGTAGCGGTTGCGTGGTGCCGGCCGGAGTGGCCGTGTGGCTCTAGGCGCTACAGTCTGGAGCCGAGCGACCGATACGGTCGCAGGGTCGAATCCCGCCTCGGGCATGGATATGTGTGATGTCCATAGGTTCGTTAGGTTTAATTAGTTCTAAGTTCTAGGCGACTAATGACCTCAGAAGTTAAGTCGCTTAGTGCTGAGAGCCATTTGAACAATTTTGGTTGCGTGGTTCCAGACTGAAGTGCCTAGAGCCGCTCGGCCACACTGGCCGGCCCCGGCCTCCATCAGTGTGGGCGATAACTCCGAAATCCACATGAAGCGACTAAGTACTTCTTGTCGTTGTAGGACCCAAGTCAGTGACCATGCATTCTTGCTACTTTCTTACGCAGGTACTGAAGGCCACGCTATGGTAACTACTGGACTGTGCACGGTCCTTTCCCTAGCTTCATCAATATATATAAGAGATAGGAGTATTCCGTTTGCATGCCCTCTGAGGTATTGTAACATGCTGTACTCTATTCCTTATTCGATACAGTCTCTTTGACATGAGGCAATGCGCGCTAGAGCTCCCGCGCAGAAGAGGGACAGTTGTGGTCCTCGGTGTTGTTGGAAGGGAAATTCAAACCTCCCTTTCAATTAAATCTCGATCTCAGCGGAAAGTTGGGCCAGGTATCAGTGATCGAACTCAGGTACTCTGCCATTGCCTGTGCAATGTCTCCAGGTGTAGACTACAGACACCCCTGGCTCATTACACCAGTTACAGGTGCTCTGACACATTTTTCAGATATTCCCATTTTGAGGAGCTAGTGGAACGATTTTTCGAGTCCAGTACACGGCCAGTTTTGTTGTCCTACGTATCTTCGCCGTCGCGTCCCGAAATGCGGCGAGTTTGTAGTAAACGTTTGAACCGTCGCAGAGCCATGAATCTTACGCTGATTGTGGAGCGACACACGTCGTTCCACAATAGGACATGTCACCTCTGAAGCCAGCCTGAGGATTTTGGGATAGATACATCAGTGGCATGGTGGATTACGCTGGTAATTTATCCAATATTCTTGACGCTGTCTCTGTTTTACATACAGCTAGTTCGTTATACAGCAGTTTGTTCTGCTAAGCATCTACTGTGGCGACTTTCTTTCACGGACGGGTCTATCGGAGGGTTGGATCAGGACAGTGGAGTGGTCACCTGAATACCGGTGATCTACAGTTTTCCACTGGACGGTGTCTGTAACGGCAGGAGAACAAAAAGCAAGGTCTATGAAGGACGACGACCCCAGTGCAGTCCTATCTGAGGTTTAAGGAGACACAGTTTTTTACCAGAGTGAGGTTTTCGACACATCGACCTCTGTGACAGGACGATGCAGGTTCCCATAGCAAACGATTTACATTAAAATCTCCAGTAAGTCGGATGGGTGGGGAAGTTATTTATGGAATAAACTCAAAAACAGCTTCTCTGTGCAGAATGACGTTTGGTGAGAAATACTGGACAGTGTCAGTAACTGCAGGAGAACAAAAAGCAAGGTCTATGAAGGACGACGACCCCAGTGCAGTCCTATCTGAGATTTAAGGAGAGACAATTTTTCTACCAGTGTGAGGTTTTCGACACATCGACCTCTGTGACAGCACAGAGCACACGATATACATTAAAATCTCCAGTTAGTGAGATGGGTGGGGAAGTTATTTATGGAATAAATTCAGAAAGAGTTACTCTAGCCAGAATGACGTTTGGTGGGCAATACGCACTATTAAGTCTAACGTTGAATGAAATGTGCACTTCGATAGCAACTGTCTGTATAGCTATTCTGAGAGGCATAGAAGCGGAGTGGTAAGTGTCATTCATAGAGTTTGTCATTCCGTTTTTAGCCTTGTATCCAATGAGGTCATTTTTTCGGTGGAGGCTGAATCCCTTGAGCTCAGACGCGTCGATACGTTTAAAGTGTTTTCCTGAAGATAAGGACACTGGGGTCGCTCCTGTGCCAACAGTTTCACCTCCACAAAATATGTTGTGAACCCGTTCACGTTCGACTGCAGCACCGGGCCATTTGTCAGTGATATTTTTGTCGTCCCCCTTCTGTTCCGCTTGTAGAAGGACCGACTTCAGGAGTGGGGAGAAATGGAAGGACTTCAGGGTTTATTTAATCAGACCTCAAACTACTTGATGGACTCGACATCACCTGAGTGCAACTGATGTGACGTGAAGTTGCGTAAAAGGTAAGCGCCAATTCTTACGTTATTTGAAGGTTTTATCAGTGTTGTAATTGACTTTATGAAAAATACATGGAGATCACCGTTTATGTGCTAACTTCTTCCTTTGATGGAATATTTAGGTTTATACATCATCATATTAATCAAGGTAAAGGTGAACACGTCGTATATAGGTATAGAGTCATTTATCTTATCTACAAGACAAGTTGTACACTGTTATAAGACGAGTTTCACATTATCATACGAGAATGTGAAACTTGTCGTATGGGTAAGATACGTATGGCATGTTCATCTTAATCTTGATTAATCTGGCTTTTGCCGTGCGGGGTAGCCGTGCGGTCCGAGACGTCATGTCACAGTTCGCGTTGCTTCCCCCGTCGGAGTTTCGCGTCCCCCCACGGGCATGGGTGTGTGTGTGTTGTCCTTATAGTAAGTTAGTTTAAGTTAGTAAGTCTAGGGACCGATGACCTCAGCAGTTTGGTCCCGTTGTCCTAACTACAAATTTCCAAATAATCAGGCTTTATAAATCGAAACAATTCATTACAGGAAGTAATCGCACGTCATTTATCTTTCAGTTTCACCCAAATTTTGGCACCGGAGGTGCTTTTGTAAGAACTTATTTTGGTTTTTGAATCTATACGTGAAGTCTGTGTGGAAGGACTTACTTTTTCTGATTTCTTCGTGAGTGCTGCAGCAAACGATGTAAAGTTTGGACGGTGAAGAGGTTTGCATACCACTTCGCCTCAGCGTATGGTTTGCGCTTACTCACGCTCAATTCCTGGATTTTGTTTTCTTCCTTGAAGAGTATACAGTCTCTGTTCTCTATTGGATGTGGACTTGAGCACTTGATATAGAAGTTAGGGGAAGTACATGTACTTCTTTCAAGGTGAGCAGCTGTAACATATTTTCCACATGTTGCCCGACCTTTAAACTCCACACTAGTGTGCCCGATATTTCTATGACGTGAAAATTCTCATGGGCTACGGGACGTAAGGTCCGACTTTAAGCCTCATAAATGCTAGTTTTATGCAGGCAAAACCAGTTAATCGTAAGTCAGTGTTAACAGGTCCAATTTTGCCAGTGTTCGAGTTACGCGACACCTTACAACCCCTTCCTTAGCTCACTTCTCCTTAAGCTCTGTAGTGTCCATATACGAGGGCAGTTCAATAAGTAATGCAACACATTTTTTTTCTCGGCCAATTTTGGTTGAAAAAACCGGAAATTTCTTGTGGAATATTTTCAAACATTCCCGCTTCGTCTCGTATAGTTTCATTGACTTCCGACAGGTGGCAGCGCTGTACGGAGCTGTTAAAATGGCGTCTGTAACGGATGTGCGTTGCAAACAACGGGCAGTGATCGAGTTTCTTTTGGCGGAAAACCAGGGCATCTCAGATATTCATAGGCGCTTGCAGAATATCTACGGTGATCTGGCAGTGGACAAAAGCACGGAGAGTCGTTGGGCAAAGCGTGTGTCATCATCGCCGCAAGGTCAAGCAAGACTGTCTGATCTCTCGCGTGCGGGCCGGCCGTGCACAGCTGTGACTCCTGCAATGGCGGAGCGTGCGAACACACTCGTTCGAGATGATCGACGGATCACCATCAAACAACTCAGTGCTCAACTTGACATCTCTGTTGGTAGTGCTGCCACAATTGTTCACCAGTTGGGATATTCAAAGGTTTGTTCCCGCTGGGTCCCTCGTTGTCTAACCGAACACCATAAAGAGCAAAGGAGAACCATCTGTGCGGAATTGCTTGCTCGTCATGTGGCTGAGGGTGACAATTTCTTGTCAAAGATTGTTACAGGCGATGAAACATGGGTTCATCACTTCGAACCTGAAACAAAACGGCAATCAATGGAGTGGCGCCACACCCACTCCCCTACCAAGAAAAAGTTTAAAGCCATAACCTCAGCCGGTAAAGTCACGGTTACAGTCTTCTGGGACGCTGAAGGGGTTATTCTGTTCGATGTCCTTCCCCATGGTCAAACGATCAACTCTGAAGTGTATTGTGCTACTCTTCAGAAATTGAAGAAACGACTTCAGCGTTTTCGTAGGCACAAAAATGTGAACGAACTTCTCCTTCTTCATGACAACGCAAGACCTCACACAAGTCTTCGCACCCGAGAGGAGCTCACAAAACTTCAGTGGACTGTTCTTCCTCATGCACCCTACAGCCCCGATCTCGCACCGTCGGATTTCCATATGTTTGGCCCAATGAAGGACGCAATCCGTGGGAGGCACTACGCGGATGATGAAGAAGTTATTGATGCAGTACGACGTTGGCTCCGACATCGACCAGTGGAATGGTACCGTGCAGGCATACAGGCCCTCATTTCAAGGTGGCGTAAGGCCATAGCATTGAATGGAGATTACGTTGAAAAATAGTGTTGTGTAGCTAAAAGACTGGGGAATAACCTGGAGTATTTCAATGCTGAATAAAACAACCCCTGTTTCAGAAAAAAAAATGTGTTGCATTACTTATTGAACTGCCCTCGTACATGACTTCTGGAGGTTGATGGCCTGCAGTGATGTTGCTGCATATACCAGCAAGTTTCCGTTACGTAGCCACTTAATAAATTTTATGGTTAGAGACCTTTTTGTATATAGAAGGGAGATTAACTTCTCCAAGGCCCAATCTTCGAATGATAAGAATGAAATCCTCACAAACTTAGTGTACCCAGATAAGATATGTTGCTTTTAAGCCGGCTCAGGAGGGCTACCCCCCAGTACTCTCTCAGGGGGATGGGAGTTGTGACTGCCAAACGGACCATCCGAACCGTAGAGAGCGAGAGTTCGAGAACCCTTATTAAACTGAGGCGCGGCAGGTTTTCCAGGGGTTGCCCGTTAGCGACTGTTCCTTATCACTAGCCACCCAGCCTACCGACATATAGCACACGTTGAGACTGCTGGTACTTTTTTGTTCTTAAAAAAAGCCAAGATCACCGTTCCCTGTGGCACACAACGTTACACTACCGCCACGCTGTACAGTGGTGGCTGGGTTATGCCCATAACTTGTGGTGACAGAGGACTCGCAGCGCTCACAAGTTTCCAGCTCAGGAGACGCGGGTTCATCGCAAAGCCCGTACGCAGCAAAGGAATTCTGAGGTCCTTGGGCTGCCCGCAATTTAAAACGCGCCGGGCCCCATATGTATCTTTATCGAAAATACCAAGGACGCTACCAACATTACCATACTTGAATGTTATTCAGTACTATGACAATACATTATGGAACAGATTAATTGCAAACATTCATCCAAAGACTGCCAAGATTTGATAACTCCTGTAGTAAAAAACAACCTAGGTTGTAAGCAACCTAGACTCTTTTTCTTAATGAAAATATATCACGGTTGTTGCACCGTGGCCATAGAGGCACCTTGCCATGATTCGCGCGGCTTCCCCCGACGGAGGTTCGAGTCCTTTCTCGGGTATGGGTGTGTGTGTTGTCCTTAGAGTTAGTTTAAGGTGGATTAAGCCGTGTGTAAGCCTAGGGACCGATGACCTAAGCAGTTTGGTCCCATAGGGACTTACCAGAAATTTACAAATTTCTATGGCCATAGAATGGGAGGATCTATTGTCGATAACTACTTCTTAATCACCTTTACATGTTACGATTTAACAGCGATGACGGAAATGGGAACATGAACAATTGATATTAAAAGCTGTCCTCTATTCGAAGACGATAATTTTGCTCTAGACACGGAATGAAGTTTGGAAAATAGTTCTGACCCAGCTCACATGGTAAGAAATGAACTCAAATGAAAAGACATCCTTCTTTACTTTCATGAGTCTGGGGAATGTTACAGATACAGGTACCGAAATGTTTAAGCACTGCACTTATAATCTAAAGGATTCTGGCTCCTATACCATACGGTCGCTTAACCTTACATGGTTTCCTCTGATGCATTCAAGTGCAAGGAGACATGTCTCCATCATCAATGCCACGTCCACATTTGCTCCCAAATCCTTGAACGGAGTGATCTGGATATCGACGTGAAGAAAAGTTCACACTTGCCGTTCCACTGGCATGTTTTGATTTGTCCGAAGCGGAAAAATGTGTTCAACTGAACAAACAATTGAGGGAAATATTAGTTTCCATCCTTGTTAAAATTTCAATTAATAATTTATGTCTACACTGCAAAAATTTGTTCCACATTACATGTTTCAGCTATGGCGAGTGTTATTAATGCCGGAAGGAGATTACAAATACGAGTTTCCGACGTTGTCGCTTTTTTATTTATTAAATTATGTCTACGCTGTACACATTTATTCTAAATTAAATATTCCAGCTGTTGTCACGCTGAGCACTGTGAAACAGGAATAAAACCGAACAGATGATATGAGAAGTAATATGTATGGAATAGCCTATAACAGATAATGAAGCCAAGCATAACAAATCTAGTAAAATCCAAAAACAAAGTTTAGAGTCACAGGTAGTCCTTATGTCACACACCACAGATCTTTTTGAACACAAAAATTAAAGCCGTCTTGTGGCCCTAGTTACGGAATGAAAGATGATTTAAACTCTGCAAACCAGATGAAGTAAAGTGCAAAAAAAAAAATTACTTGATTCAACCTATCGTTTCATACTACTTTAATATCTGGGTCCCTCCATTTTACTTAATCTGAAACAGCTTCAGAAGTAAAAGATGTTTTTCTGTGAGTTTGTAGCTTATTAATATAAACAGTTTCAAATTACCCGAGTGGTGTCTGTTGATGCAATGGTGATATATATTTAAAAGAAGTTCTGTACCAACATACATCTACATGATTACTCTGCAATTCGCAATTAAGTGCCTGGCCGAGGGTTCACAGAACCACTTTCAAACTGCGTATCTCCCGTTCCACTCTCTAACAACGCGCGGGATAACAAACTCGTAAATTTTTCAAATGGCTCTGAGCACTATGGGACTCAACTGCTGAGGTCATTAGTCCCCTAGAACTTAGAACTAGTTAAACCTAACTAACCTAAGGACATCACACACATCCATGCCCGAGGCAGGATTCGAACCTGCGACCGTAGCGGTCTTGCGGTTCCAGACTGCAGCGCCTTTAACCGCACGGCCACTTCGGCCGGCGTAAATTTTTCTGTCCGAACTCCGATTTCTCTTATTTTATTATGACGATCATTCCTCCCTGTGTAGGTGTACGCCAACACACTTCTGGGACAATGTGGTGATTCAGAAATCATGAGAAGATCCCGCAGCAACGAAAACGCTTTGGTTTTAATGAATGGCATCCCAAAAGGCGCATCATGTCAGTCACACTCTCTCCCCTATTTCACGACAATGTAAAACCAGCGGTCCGGTTTTGAACTTTTTCGGTGTCCTCTGTCAGTTTATCTGATGCGGATGCCACAACGCACATCATTTTTCCATAAGACGGCGAACAAGCGAAGTGTAAGCATCCTCTTTAGTAGACCTGTCACATTTTCTCAGTGTTTCGTTGATAAATCTGAGTTCTGACTTCAACAAACACCAAACTTTTAAGGTTTACTCAGGTAACTTTTCCATTAACTAATACAATACTCATAAAATCCTGATTCATAAAATATGACTAACATGACTAACACATATCAAAGTTCTGAGTTCAAGAAGTCCCAAAATTTTTAAAGTTTACTCGGCCAACTTCTGATTAATTAGAACAATTCTACTTGCATATACCAGGTTAATATGATTTCATTACCTGACTATAGCGAGAAGATATTCCCAAGAAAACTTAACACGGGCCGCTTCCACTCTGAATGGGAGTTAGTGATGGACGCGAGCACACCAGAAGATTTTAACCAATACAAGAAATCCATGGGACAGGAAATGAAATTAAAAGGTACTCAACTCTGCACAGCGATTGAGCTTCAAAAACCATAACTCTCCGCCGAAAGGATGGAATTACAGGACAGGAGTAACATAATCCGAGACATGGAGGGGGGCAGGGTCTTAAATATCACTCAGCCACCGTGGTAGTCTGATCCCAGTTTGCTCGCGTCGACCACTGACAATTATCTGCAACGTAAAACACATCAGCGGTAGACAATATTCTGAGGCATGAGAAACACAATCCTAACTGCACAACTAGTTTATTTCTTTTTTTTATGGGACTTAACATCTGAGGTCATCAGTCCCCTAGAACTTAGAACTACTTAAACCTAACTAACCTAAGGACATCACACACATCCATGCCCGAAGCAGGATTCGAACCTACGACCGTAGCGGTCGCTCGGTTCTAGACTGAAGCGCCTAGAACCACTCGGCCACCAGCGGCCGGCCACAACTAGTTATAAATATCTTTCAATGATATACTCCACAAATGAAGCCAACAGAACTAACCTCCGTCACTTCCTTGGGCAGTCATGGCTTTTGAAATTTGGTTAGCCAATCCCTTAAAACCATCACTAAAATAATGGGATAAAAGTTAGAATAGCAAGAATAATCTCGGCTCACTTGTAGAGGCCAGACCAAAATAATGACATAACAGGTAGAACGGGAAAAATACTTCAGCGCAGCTTGGAACGCCAAACACAGACTTACGCACTACTTAGTTACACTTCATAGCTACGTGTTTTGCCATGCTTCGTGTCTGTTTGGTGGACGTCGTTATACTTCCTTAACTGCCGTCAAGGTATCACGTGACGACGCCAAATTCAGTGATAAACAACTGGAACAATTCCAAATGTTTTTTTAGCACACTGGAATATTTAGTTAATATGAACACCACACACCGAGGCAACTCGACGACTCCTATTCATTCGGCCTGTGTAACTTGAAACCAACTCGACGGAACTTGTCCTTCCAACCTTGAGGAAATCCCCTCACCATGGGCAGAAGATTTGCATTGTAACGGTTAAACATACAATAGCGGCTGGCCACGCTCCTTCGTCTTGCCTACTCGGCCTCTCGCCGTACTGCATACAAACACAGTCCCACGTAACTCCACCTCACACCGCGGATACCCGCACACCAGCCACCAGCAGAGCGCGCGCACTGCAGTTAAAATCCCCCATCGCCAAAGATGTGAAGAAGACAAATAAGCATCTAAGTCGACTCAACGATGAAAAGACAATTGATGGAAACGCGACAGTAACGCACCAGCCCAGTACTCATTTGGATAACTTCACATTTTTCAATATTTACAGTCAATTGCTACTTTTTGCATCGTACAGATATTCTGTCTATATCGTTTTGCAATTTGTTTTTATCACCTGACGACTTTATAGAAAGGTAAACGACAGCATCGTCTACAGTCAGTCTAATATGGCTGCTCAGACTGTCTCCAAAATCGTTTATGTTGACAGAAACAGCAGAGACCCTATGACACTTCTTTGGGGAACGCCAGATATTACTTCCACTTTAGTGGCTGACTTTCCTTCAGTTACCATAAATTGTGACATTTGTGGAGGGAAATTATGAATCGAGTCACACATCTTAGACTATATTCCTTAGGCACTAAATCTGATTAGAAGTCGGTTATGAGGAAGATTTCTGGAAACGTAAAAATATGAAAAGAATATGACATCCCCTGCCGGTAACACTCATTGCTTATGAGAATGGAGAGCTAATTGTGTTTCACAATAATGATATTTTCTGAAACAGTGCTGATTGTTTGTCAAGAAATCGTTTTCTTCGAGGTAACTCACAATGTTCGAGCACAGTATATGATTCAAAATCCAACTGCAAATCGACGTTAGCGATATGGTTCTGTGATTCAGTAGATTACTCCTTTTTCCTTTCATGGGTATTAGTGTGACTTGTGCAACTTTCCAGTCTTTAAATACGGATCTTCCCACGAGCGGCTGGTTGTATATGATTGCTAAGTAAGGAGCCATTGTATCATCAAATCTGAAATGAACCTGTTTGGCATACAGTCAGGACCGGAGGCCTTACTGTTATTAAGTGACTTAAGCTGCTTCACTACATCGAGGATATGCCCTTGTAATTTACTCATCTTGGCAGTTGTTCTTGATCCGAATTCTGGGATATTTACTTCGCCTTCTTTAGTGAAGGAATTTCGAAAAAATGTATTTAGTACTTCTGCTTTAGTTCCACTGTCATCCGGAACATCGCCATTGTTATCGCACAGTGAGGGTATTGATTTTGTCTTTCAGCTGACGTACTTTACAATATGACCATAATCACTTTGGTTTTTCTGCAAGATTTCGAGACAGAGTTTCGTTGTGGGAAGAGTCTAGCATTGAAGTTCACGCATAGTTTCGGGCTTTCATAAAACCTTTAAATTTGGCATGCTTTCTTCCTTGCTTCTGCTACAGTGTTCTGATCTCTTTCGTGTACCGTTGTGGATCACTACCATCGCCCATCAGTTTGTTTCATTTTTACCTTTCAATTGCTGTGATACTATTATTTTGAATTTATACCACATTGGACCTACACTTACATAGTCAGATTGGAAAGAGTGGAAACTTTCTGTTGGGAAGGCGTCAGGCAGATTTTCATTTGGTTTTTTGAATAGATGTGCTTTGCATTTATTTTTCCTGGGTATTAATTTACTCTCGCTGCCACAGCCTTCTGGTCACTGATGCCGGCATCTGCCTTCATAATCGCTGTTTGCTTAGGACTGTTTGTTGCAAAGAGGTCACGTATGTTTTCGCAACCATTTATAATTCAACTAGCAGTTAATGATTTGAGTGCTGGTACCTACGTTTTCAGATTATCTGCGTATCTACTTATGCTGACAGTGATGCGACATATATAGGAATCGTATGAACCCCTTCCGCATCAACTACAGCCTGAAGATGGCACATTGAACGTCGAAACTGGTTGCCACAAAATAAATAAAACCATAAGGACAGCAGTAGGTATTTCTTTATATTTTCTCAAAATAGTCTTAACGTGATTCAAGGAGACCTCTGCCAGACACTAAAGTCTAATTTATTGAATGCAAAAAAACTTTTCTCACTAGACCTCAAATTATATTACACAATTTAGAGTTTGGTTACTAGATCGGTTGCTTTCCATAACCATCTTCAGTTCGATCAAATCGTAAAAAAGAGTTGAATAAGCACTGACGAACATCACAATTAGCACCATTCATGAGGTTACATGCATTCATATTATGGGGTATAGAGTGTTGAAAGCACCATCGAAAGCAAGCCAGATTGTAAACCTCAATCACACAAGATGAGGTAATTGTTGTTGTTGCTGTGGTCTTCAGTCCTGAGACTGGTTTGATGCAGCTCTCCATGCTACTCTATACTGTGCAAGCTTCTTCATCTCCCAGTACCTACCGCAACCTACATACTTCTGAATCTGCTTAGTGTATTCATCTCTTGGTCTCCCTCCACACTGCCCACCATTGCTAAATTTGAGATCCCTTGATGCCGCAGGACATGTCCTACCAACCGATCCCTTCTTCTAGTCAAGTTGTGCCACAAACTTCTCTTCTCCCCAATCCTATTCAATACCGCCTCACTAGTTATGTGATCTACCCATCTAATCTCCAGCATTCTTCTGTAGCACCACATTTCAAAAGCTTCTATTCTCTTCTTGTCCAAACTATTTATCGTCCATGTTTCACTTCCATACATGGCTACACACCATACAAATACTTTCAGAAATGACTTCCTGACACTTAAATCTATACTCGATGTTAACAAATTTCTCTTCTTCCGAAACGCTTTCTTTGCCATTGCCAGTCCACATTTTATATCCTCTCTACTTCGACCATCATCAGTTATTTTGCTCCCCAAATAGCAAAATTCCATTACTACTTTAAGTGTCTCATTTCCTAATCTAATTCCCTCAGCATCACCCGACTCAATAAGACTACATTCCATTATCCTCGTTTTGCTTTTGTTGATGTTCATCTTATATCCTCTTTCAAGACACTGTCCATTCCGTTCAACTGCTCTTCCAAGTCCTTTGCTGTCTCTGACAGACCTACAATGTAATCGGCGAATCTCAAAGTTTTCATTTCTTCTCCATGGATTTTAATACCTACTCCGAATTTTTCTTTTGTTTCCTTCACTGCTTGATCAATATACAGATTGAATAACATCGGGGGTAGGCTACAGCCCTGGCTCACTCTCTTCCCAACCACTGCTTCCCTTTCATGCCCCTCGATTCTTATAACTGTTATCTGGTTTCTGTACAAATTGTAGAGAACCTTTCGCTCCCTGTATTTTACCCCTGCCACCTTCAGAATTTGAAAGAGAGTATTCCAATCAACATTGTCAAAAGCTTTCTCTAAGTCTAGAAATGCTAGAAACATAGGATTGCCCTTCCTTAATCTAGCTTCTAAGATGAGTCGTAGGGTCAGTATTGCCTCACGTGTCCCAACATTTCAGCGCAATCCAAATTGATCTTCCCCAAGGTCGGCTTCTACTAGTTTTTCCATTCGTCTTTCAAGAATTCTCGTTAGTATTTTGCAGCCGTGACTTATTAAACTGATAGTTCGGTAATTCTCACATCTGTCAACACCTGCTTTCTTTGGGATTGGAATTATTATATTCTTCTAGAAGTCTGAGGGTATTTCGCCTGTTTCATTCATCTTGCTCACCAGATGGTAGAGTTTTGTCAGGACTGGCTCTCCCAAGGCCGTCAGTAGTTCCAATGGAATGTTGTCTATTCCGGGGGCCTTGTTTCGACTCGAGTCTTTCAGTGCTCTGTCAAACTCTTCACGCAGTATCGTATCTCCCACTTCATCTTCATCTACATCCTCTTCCATTTCCATAATATTGTACTCAAGTACATCGCCCTTGTATAGACCTTCTATATACTCCTTTCACCTTTCTGCTTTCCCTTCTTTGCTTAGAACTGGGTTTCCATCTGAGCTCTTGATGTCCATGCAAGTGGTTCTCTTATCTCCAACGGTCTCATTAATTATCCTGTAGGCAGTATCTATCTTACCCTTAGTGAGATAAGTCTCTATATCCTTACATTTGTCCTCTAGCCATCCCTGCATAGCCATTTTGCACTTCCTGTCGATCTCAATTTTGAGACGTTTGTATTCGTTTTTGCCTGCTTCATTTACTGCATTTTTATATTTTCTCCTTTCATCAATGAAATTCAATATATCTTCTGTTAACCAAGGATTTCTACTAGCCTTCGTCCTTTTACCTACTTGATCCTCTGCTGCCTTCACTGCTTCATCCCTCAAAGCTACCCATTCTTCTTCTACTGTATTTCTTTCCCTCATTTCCTGTCAATTGTTCCCTTATGCTCTCCCTGAAACTCTGTACAACCTCTGGTTTAGTCAGTTTATCCAGGTCCCATCTCCTTTAATTCCCACCTTTTTGCAGTTTCTTCAGTTTTAATCTGCAGTTCATAACCAATAGATTGTGGTCAGAGTCCACATCTACCCCTGGAAATGTCTTACAATTTAAAACCTGGTTCCTAAATCTCTGTCTTACCATTAGATAATCTATCTGAAACCTGTCAGTATCTCCAGGCTTCTTCCATGTATACAGCCTTCTTTTATGATTCTTGAAACAAGTGTTTGCTATGATCAAGTTGTGCTCTGTGCAAAATTCTACGAGGCGGCTTCCTCTTTTATTTCTTAGCCCCAATCCATATGCACCTACTACGTTTCCTTCTCTCCCTTTTCCTACTACCGGATTCCAGTCACCCATGACTATTAAATTTTCGTCACCCTTCACTATCTGAATAATTTCTTTTATTTCATCATACATTTCTTCAATTTCTTCGTCATCTGCAGAGCTAGTTAGCATATAAACTTGAACTACTGTAGTAGGCGTGGGCTTCGTATCTATCTTGGCCACAATAATGTGTTCACTATGCTGTTTGTAGTAGCTTACCCGCATTCCCATTTTCCTATTCATTATTAAACCTACTCCTGCATTACCCCTATTTGATTTTGCTTTTATAACCCTGAGGTAATAAGGAAGGAAAATGGCCAGCTGCATAAATAAAAGTACTAGCAGATGCCCATTATGTGCAAGTGTACTCGAGATATTACAGTGAGAAACATATACGCAAAGGTAAAAATAGCAACTGTTCCATAGCCTGTCTTACAAAGGACTGATCCATCGTGGCGGATAAAATAGTTGTCATTAAAATGTGCACAAATTAAAGATTAAAAGTAAAGCCCAACCAGTATGGCAAAACACGTCAAAACGAGTGTTACCAGAGGAAAGGTGTCGGCTTGTAGAATGTCAGATGGCCTGATTCTTTCCCACGCATTTCTGTGAACAGCATGTGTGTGTGTGTGTGTGTGTGTGTGTGTGTGTGTGTGTGTGTGTGTGTTAGTGTGTGTATGTCGTTGAACTCGGAAATGTCAGTAACACCCAAGCTGTTTTTGTAGGCATCTGCGGAGCATTGCATGTCTCATGAAGTTCCACAGAGTCAATGTTATTCCTGCGGTTGGCGCTGTAAGTGGGTCGCGACACGAGTATTCACTCAGAAGTTGGTGCCGCTGGCGGGACAGCGGATCTGCGTAAACAGAGCGACTGTCTGGCGCTACAAAAGCGTGCGTTTAGCCGCTATTCCCGCTGCTTACTTGCAGAGAGTACACTGGAGTGACGGTTTCGGATGTGAAATAACATTTGCCCTACTTCGTCCTAGATGCACTCGTCAGTGTAACACGTAGAAAGTGGAATCTGCCCGTACGGAAAGGAAGATGCCGCAACGGAGAGAACTTAACTTATTTGAAACTGTCTAGCACGGTATTGTCTAACCACCTTAATCATCATCACGACTATCGGGCGAATACTTCTCTCAAACTTCTCTCTCTATTAACGGTTCCAGCTTTACCATCCTTCCCACTTCCACAAGTTACCCATTGTCATACACCTTGCACTACCCGCCAGCATAGCCGTGCGTGTTAAAACACCGCTTTCGGTACAGGGAGGTCCGTCGCCCGCAGATCAAATCCGCCCCGCGGATCAGATCCTCCAGGTGGATTAACAATGAGGGTCGGTGAATCGGCCAACCTCGATATCGTTTGTAGGCAGTCTCACACATATCACTACTTTAGTGCGAACCTGTTATTCAAGTCCCGCCTTACCGACGCGATTCTGAAATATTCATAAACCACAACACTGCATGCAATCAAAGGGGGCTTCCATGCAGTGGAACAGCTGTGGTCACCACTTACAGTAATTATGCGAAATCCGTGCATAAGCAATCCGACCCTGCACCGATGCGGGACGAAGGCGCAAGAGAAGAAGAAGATACAAGCACATTACTCTATATTAGAAAACTTTCCGTTTCAGAAACCACGGAAACTCCATCTACTTTCCATTTCTACTTAATCTTCGGTGCCCTAAAGTCTAAAACCTCATCAGCCATTTCAAAAACTTCGTTGTTAATAAGTACTTTTATCTTTCCCGTATGGAATTTGTATCTTGTTTTAGTTTTGTATCTTGTTTTAGTTTCATTTCGCTACTTTAAAATGTTGTCTATTACGATCTTTCACTAAAAGAAATGAACCTCGTTAGAACCGGATTTGAAAGCCTAACGGTAGCGACCAGCTGCCCCGTTGTCCTCAGACCTAAGGCGTCACCGGATGCGGATACGGAGGGTCATGTGGTCAGTACACCCGACACCCCCGGGATAACAAGGCCGCCCAGCAGTGTTAGTGACGTCACACTAAGCGGCCCATAGCCGGCGCAGCAGTCCACGGACACCTCCGTACAGAGGCGCCTGATGCTAACGATCTTCTGTCCGTCATACAGAAAGGAGCGAACTATAATTCGAACCAAAGACCAAATTATATCTAGTCTTGTAAACAGAATAAAGGTTCATAACGAAATACCGATTACATATACGGGCAGGAATAAGTTTAATCGATTGAGGAACTTTGCCACTATTTTATAATTGTCAGAACACTATTTAGCTTTAAAACTCGCATACAGGTGGTGACAAATGCCAACTGACAGCAGGACTTAACATTTTCAAGCTATTACACTGAAAGTAAATTATCTTAAACACTGTCATACATAGCAAAGCCCTCAAAACTTTCGTTTACAATAAGGTAACGAGAGTTCGCTTTATCTCATAAAACACATGACTATTGTGAATTTACTCATATGTTCATGGTGACAGCTCTTTTCAAGAATTTTTTCAAGTGTATCCCCAGTAATAAAGAATGGAAACAAAAGATAGATATCAAATATTCTCCTTTTAACATAGACATCACTGAACACAAGATTGTGTCTTGCACTGTGATACTAAGGGACTGCTCTTTCCTTTAAGAAAAGCCTGACAATTTGAAGTTCACTCTGCTACTGAAGATACACTTCTTGAAACAATATTAAAAATGTTATGAAAGGTAAGGAAATGAAAAACAGCCATGTGCATTACATGTAAGAATGTGAGCAAAAGGCTGAGGCTCTGTTTACTTATCATTTTCAATCTCTGTAGAGCTTATTTCCTTTTCCACGTAGAAATCACCAACTGCAAGACTCATTATTGCTGTCTGTTACTACCAAAGTGCTTTTCTATTTAGAAAACCTGACAATTTGATGTTCATTCTGGTACTGAAGATAAACAATTTTCAGAGGAGTTCTAGAACCTATTCCTGCCCGTATATGTAATCGGTATTTCGTTATGAACCTTAATGCTGTTTACAAGAATATATATAATTTGGTCTTCGGTTCGAATTATAGTTCGCTTCTTTCTGTATGACGGACGGAAGATCATTAGCATCAGGCGCGTCTGTGGACTGGTCCGTGGACTGCTGCGTCGGCTATGGGCCGCTTAGTGTGACGTCACTAACACTGGTTGGCGGCCTTGTTATCCCGGGGGTGTCGGTACAGCACTCTCCCGGCCGTTGTTGGTTTTTGTAACCGGTGTCGCTACTTCTCAGTCAAGCAGCTCCTCAATTGGCCTCACACGGGCTGAGAGTACCCTGCTCGCCAACAGCACTCGGCAGAGCCAGGCGGTGACCCGAGTGTTGGCGATGTCCGACAACAGCGATTACAGCTTTAAGATTGTTATATTTTTAAAAAACTTCTATTAAATACACCATGTGACAAAAAGTACGTGGACACATGGCTCAAAATGAGTTAAAAATTCGTGGCACCCTCCATCGGTAACGCTGGAATTCAATGTGGTGTTGGCCCACCTTTAGCCTCGATTCCAGCTGCAGGCGTAAGTTCAGTCAGGTGCTGGAAGGTTTCTTGGGGAATGGCAGCCCATTCTTCACGCAGTGCTGCACTGAGGAGAGGTACTGATGTCGGTCGGTAAGGCCCAGCACAAAGTCGGCATTTCAAAACATCCCAAAGGTGTTCTATAGGATTCAGGACAGGAATCTGTGCAGGACAGTCCATTACAGAGATGTTATTGTCGTGTAACCACTCCTCCACAGGCCGTGCATTATGAACGGGTGCTCGATCGGGTTAAAATATGCAATCACCATCTTCGAAATGCTCTTCAACAGTGAGATGTTGTAATATGCCTAAAACATCAATGTAGGCCTGTGCTGTGATGGTACCACGCTAAACAAAAAGTGGTGCAAGCCCACTCCATGAAAAACGCGACCACGCCATAACACCACCGCCTCAGAATTTTACTGTTGGCACTACACACGCAGGCAGATGATGCTCACCGGGCATTCGCCATACGCACAACCTGCCGTCGGATGGCCACATTGTGTACCGTGATTCGTCACTCCACACAAAGTTTTTCCACTGTTCAATAGTCAAATGTTTACGCTCCTTACACCAGCGAGGCGTCGTTTCGCATCTACTAGCGTGATGTATGGTTGTGAGCAGCCGCTCGACCATGAAATCCAAGTTTTCTCACTTCCCACGTAACTGTCATAGTACTTGCAGTGCATCTTGATGCACTTTCGAATTTCTATGTGATCGTCTGGATAGATGTCTGCCTATTACACATTCCGACCCTCTTCAACTGTCGGTGACCTCTGTCAGTCCACAGACGTGATCGGCATGTACTTTTTTGTGCTGCACGTGTCCCTTTACTTTTCCATGTTACTATCACATCGGAAACAGAGGAGCTAGGGATGTTTAGGATTGTGGAAATCTCGCGTACAGACGTATGACACAAGTGACACCCAATCATCTGAACATGTTCGAAGTCCGTGAGTTCCGCGGAGCGTCCCATTCTGCTATCTCACGAAGTGTAATGACTTTATATGGAGTACCTCGCAGTAGGTGGCAGCACAATGCACCTAATATGAAAAACGTATGTTTTTAAAGTGTCCGAATCACATAGTGTACCTATATGGTGTATCACTCCAGAAAAGGTTGGGAAACATGGTAAATCCTTGATCGTTCAACAGAGATAGGGGAAAATTTCAAAACTGCCACACTAATCGAATTTTATAGCAACTCGGGAGACAGCCCACTTGTGACGGTAACCTATCGGATCTACTGAACGTGGGAGTCAGCTACCACAAGGTTGTTAGGTAGAAATATACTTCTGTTTAGCGTATGTCATATGAAAACTGCTGTGTGCGCCGTCGCACACGGTACACAGTTATAGCCACACAAGGCGCCACCAGCCAGGCATTTTTAGGAGCTGTGCCACATAGATCTAAAAAGTCGCCATACAGGTCGTGTACGTAACAGGCACCGTGTTATGCTTCTGACAAAAGACAACTGACATTGACTACTTGATACATCCGCCCAGGACAGCGTAGGCGACGATTCTTCCGCCGATCACGGATCAAACCGGGAGCTCATATTCACTCGACCAGTTGCTGGCCAGTTGCCGATCAGTTCCAGTTGCGAGCAGTTGTCACGAAAGACACAAATAATCTGTTGCTGCAGTCACAACCCAGCAGCTATCGACGAGTGACTATTGGACAGTTAACACCGGCCCTATCAAAGTGTTTGTTCTAACTGAGCTTGAACTACAAACTGTCCATGGCAGCCCAGACTAAGCTACTAGATTAATTACCCATCACTTACGTTAGATTAGTGTTGATATATGACAAAACATGCTGCAAGCACTTACGCACAGCAGCTGCATTTCTGTGGTAGGGGGTTTACTCCTGCTGCCTTTTATGCTGCCCACCGAAATAATTTTGTAAAGTACTATAAAAATACTGTTAGAAACTGCCTGTTGAATCAGTAGCAGATTTCAAGCTATGGGAGGGAGAATTTGCAGAATCTCTCTACGGTTGTTCATACGCTACATACGTAGTTGCCACGAAAAAATGTCCAAAAACAACATCAGAAATTTTTCAACAACAATAAATACATTTTTATAAAACCATAGAGAGCTGCATGGCAGAATCAAATGAAGCAGAACCTTGGCTTCCAAAGACCGAATGAAATCAAAACAACTTTGAGAACAGAAAGTCTGTTTGCTGCCGGATACTAAAATCAACTTGACTCGATATTTCAGCGATCCAACTGGTCGCCATCTTCAGGAAATGCTGCTCCTGCTGACGACAGGCTGCAAATCGATGTCCTATATAGGCCACCGTTCAGTACACGGCGCATACGCCGCCCAATACGGTTGCTGCTCTCCAAGACAGGGAGGTGGCGCCGCCATTGATGGAACACTGCTGGCGACGATATATCGCACTCAGGGCCGCACCGAAGAACGTTCAGTTTTGATGCGAGATAATACAGGATTCCATGTCTTCCTAGGAGGAAACCCATTTTCTCTGTTGATTAAATTATCAGCCAACCTAACTGCAATCGCCTCTTTATAGACACTGTTCCAAAAACCGGAAATGTTGGCAACTACCACAGTTTCATTAAATTTCATACTGTGTCCCTCATTTAAGCAGTGTTCTGCTATTGCCGATTTTTCCGGCTGTTGCAGCCTCGTATGAAGGCGATGCTCCTCACACCTGTCATGCACTGTGCGAATCGAACAGCTAATGTAAGGTTTCCCACATTGACACGGAATTTTGTACACACCGGGTTTCCTAAGCCCCAAATCATCTTTCACAGAGCCGAGCCGTGCCCTAACCTTAGAAGGTTGACGGAACACTCTCTTAATGTTAAAATTCCTTAAAATTCGTCCAATCTTAAACGATAAGCCTACAGCATAAGGAAGAAAGGCCACCGATCTATGTTCGTCTTCATACGCCTCCGGCGATGGTCCGAACTTCACAGCACGACGAATCTGTTTCTCGGAGTATCCATTTTCCTTAAAAACAGCCATCAAATGCGCAATTTCTTGGAACAGTGTTCATCAAAAGCCGACGCATACAGATTGGTATCTGCACCCTAAGAGTTGTCATCCACCACACCAACGTAGTCCTTAGGACATTGGTACGGAAAGCATATGTCATTTCCGATGCGGACAGCTTAACCCAAGAACAAGTGAAGCTGGATAGGATACTACGTATGGAAATCACCTTCCAGAGCGTGGATCCATTGTACTGGTGCCAGGAGTCGGACAGCGGATCTTCTGTCAGAATTCTGGCAGTGTATAAACAACCATCTCGATTATATTTTGTTTCAATTTGTCCTTTTATCTGCCAACAAATTACATCCAACTGCATCACGTTTCTTGCATAGCAGTCACTAAAATACTGATACTTTGCGACTATTCCGTCTTTTATATTGTATGTTTCTCCTATTAATATCGTCTTAAGAAGCCAAATGCCGCCAAAACTTTTATACTGAGCCACGTAAGCTGCTGTTCAGCGTCTTCAGTCACTAGGCACTTCACCTGCCACGTGTGCGATCGTAGCCATCGACCTGACTGTGATATGGATCGTCTTTTTACCTTCGCAGCAGCCTTTGGCAAGCACAAAATATTTAACGTGTAGCTTAATGTAATATTTTCAGTGGTATTACGTTGGCAGCTAACGATAATAGTATCACTATTTGTCTAATTTGAACAGGGTGTGCTTTAATTGGATTATTGTTAGAAAAAAAAAAAGCTGTCGACTACTGATCCCAAAGTTAAGGGGGATGTAGGGGCCTGATCGTATATTTCACACAGTATCATAAACATGCAGCCAAAAATTCAACAGTGCCTAGCTTTGATGTCGTTTTGATACCATAGTTTCATCAGCTGGTCTAACAGTTATTCTTCACAGGCTCTCTGAAATACAATGGCATCCAAAATTAAAGCAACAAAATTAAATTTGCCACGTTGCGTTTATTTTACCAAAACAGTATAAATAGATGATAGTAAAGTAGAAACAATATAAAAAAATACAGAATGCAAACAACTGCAACATGCATGAAGGTTGACAGATATGTTCTTCGCTTTTTTCGACTTGCCGGATTTGCACACACATTCCGACAACTGGTTCATGTGCTCAGTATGGGGAGTGATCATCTCTGGCAGCAGTACAGGCCTGATAACGAAGGAACATGCTGTGAATGATGTCTTCAGCATCATGTTGAGTCAGTAACGCCAATTTGCCTTGAAGAGCTCCTCGTACTCTTGGAGAATAATTGGTGGCTTCTGATGTGATGAAAGCCGTCTCCCTACTGCATCCCAGTCGTGTTCTTTGGGATTCAAATCGGGAGACCGAGTACGCCACGCCATTGATGAATTATCTTCCGTTTCCACGAAAACATCAGCCATCTGTGCTCTGTGAGGTCGAGCATTATCGTCCATCAATACGACGTCTGGGCCCACAGCACCTCGCAACAACCGCAGATAAGGTGCCAAGATCTCGTCACGATACCCGACAGCAGTTAAACCTTGCCGATTCACCCGTACAGTTCCATGAAGAGGAATTCAAATGGTAAACATAGTCCCTGCTCACACCATTACGCATCCTTCTTGATCTCGGTTGGGTCTCGAAATCATTATCGACGTTCCCTCCAGATGCGAATCCATCGAGAATCACTCTCCAGGTCAAATCGGAACTCATCTGTGACAACAACATTTGTCCATTGTTCGACCGTCCAGGTGGATTGTTGATGACTCCACTGTAGACGTTCCCTTCTGTGAAGACGCGTCAGAGATAGACAAACAGCATATCTCCGAAAGTAAATACGCCGTGCTGAAGGCTTCTGCATACCCTTTGCCTCAGTCGATACTGACAGCTCACATGCCTGCCCTTACAGCCAAATAACGGTCCTCTCTTGCCGCGGGGAGTGGCCGCACGGTTTGAGGCGTCATGTCACGGACTGCGCAGCCCCTCCCGCCGGAGATTCCAGTCCCCCATCGGGCATGGGTGTGTGTTCTTAGCATAAGTTAGTTTTAGTTAGTTTCAGTAGTGTGAAAGTCTAGGGAACGATGACCTAAGCGGTTTGGTTCCTTAGGAATTCACACACATTTGAACATTTGGTCCTCTCTTGTGAAGTCACACGTGGTCGGCCCTGCCCTGGACTCCAGGGTGCAGTTTCGGTCTCTATAAACTGTCGCCACATCCTAGAAATAACAAAACGATGCACATTAAGCCATCGGGTCAAATAAGTTTGCGTTGGGCTACCGAGAAAATAATACATCGTTTCATAGGTTCCCTGACGTCATCGTTCGCATGGTTGTCCGATGACCGGAATGTCATCTTTAGTTCAGAATACGATCGTAAGGACATCTGGTTGACATTTTGTATGATTCTATCGTGAATTAGACGCAGTACGGGGAAATACCGGTTTGTTGCTTTAATTTTGGACACCAGTGTAAATGTTATAACTATGTTTTACAGTGGCCAAGCTCTGGAAATAGTGTACTGTATTAGCTCTGAAAATAATATTCAGCTTTGATTTGTACTAAATATTTCAAGACGGAAGCAATAGTGCCGTTCCTGATACCTCACTTAGGCAGCCATTTTAAAACTTCAGTTTAAATGTTACTGAAAGCTATGCTTCAGAAACTGAATTTGCGTTCAAAAACAACTTAATGGACGTACTTAAAACTTCCGTTATATTTGTAAAGATAAGATAAAAATTTTCTACATTAAATTCCAACAAATTAAAAAAGATATTTTTGATTAATATAACAAGAAATTTCTCCCAAAATATTTAGTGTAAATATATTAAGTTACAGCAATTGTAGCTTTCTGTGTGCCTTGCTGTAGACATGCATATATAAAATGTTCAAAGAGATTATGCAAACCCGCCGTAGTTGTAGAAATAGCGTTATATAGTTGGTTTAAGCGTATCAATGAAGTGGAGCGCGCCAAGAATGAGAAGCGCGCACTACAGTACACAAAAAGACAAGAGGTGAATACGTTGCTGCTATGGCGTCGCTGCGGAAACATCGTTTCTCTGTATGTCCATAGTTCACACACAACTGCACAATAAGACCGGTTTGAAATCGTAAAAATACTACATGGAAGGACTCGGTATGTATCTTAGCGGAGATAAAAGGTTTTTTTTGCAGGTGAAGTGAAATTCAGTGCTTAAAATTGTGCAAAGAGTAACTAAGCAGAATCGTGGTTTTGTATGCACGGAAGACTACACAATGAAAGGGCTAGGAAATGGTGAAGGCGTTTTCGCTTTGCAAATAATCATTACAGGTTACAAATAGACATACGCATAAGAATACTTCAAAAGGAATATACACGGCAAAGCTGGTACCTCAAGAGGAATAATAGAAGCAGCCCTATGTTTAATCTTCATCATTACGTGAGCATTGTTAAAAAGTAGAGTCTAACATCAAGTCAGCAACTGAGGCGAGAACTTTAAGTTTTAGTTATCTATGGAGGTGGATTTAGTTTTGATAATAATTATTATTTGGAAAATATAAAGCAAAAGGCTACATGTTTCTACATCTTTTGTGATTCATAATCACTGTAAAGCTGTCTTGGCTCAATTAACGTCATTAAGTCCTTAAATATTTTAGCTGTGAAACCTGAACTTAGGATACAGAAGATAGAGCCATTTGTGTTTACTAGAGTGCATCAGTTGACAAAAATGCTTTGTGAGTTCTATAGGTTCTTTGGAGAGACATTTAATGAAAAAACTACGCTAGGTTCTAAACTCATATTTGATTGGTATTACTGAATTGGAGGCAAATAGCAGAGTCTGGATTTCCAGATGAAAGCTTCATGAAATTTGAGAGTAACAGTCATAACAACAAATGAATAATTTTGTTACGAAATTAAAAGATTAAATACTATGAGTTTAGTTCACAACTTTAGTAACAATCTGAAATTAACAAAAGTATTGAAACTTCCTGGCAGATTAAAACTGTGTGCCGGACCGAGACTCGAACTCGCGACCTTTGCCTTTCGCGGGCAAGTGCTCTACTTGCACATGAGGCACAGGAAAGCTACTGCCTGCGTTTGTCTGTGTTTTTGAAAACGGGAGGCGAGTAAGTCTGTTGAAGAGCAGCTTCAGGTAATAGCTACAAAATGCGAATTTTTCTTTTTCCAGGTGATTTGTTTCCTCCGACATGACCATGGCCTATTATCATGCCCAGTACTACTTCAGCGTAGTGCTTTGACATCCATATAAAAATGAAGTAATGGAGGACATTAAATGATCCATTCGTTTAGGAGCTCTGTAGTTTCCAAAGAGTTGCAATACGACTGATGCACGAATAGACCCGTAAATTCACCAAGTTCGCATTTTTCACTTTAAAGATATGCTGTGAGTGCCACTGGTCAGAGAACATTCGTTCAAGTGGTAGTGGAGTTCATATCTTGTCATCCTGTCTGTCCTCATCGCAGCAGCACTGATGCATTCTTTGAGCTGTTACAATGTCAGTGGCAGTGTAGGTACGTAAACAAGGTCCTTAATATATCCCTAAAGGTAAAGGTCACAAGATTGGCCAAGGGAACAAAGCCGCATTGTATTTATCACTACACTCAATCCAACGTCGATCAGGTAGCTTCAACGACTAAGGTACCCCGTCTTGTTGGAGGATGAAATTCTCGGAATCAGCAGTCGTTTATGGAAAGAACCACAACTGCCACATATCAAGGTAAAATGTATGCGTGACAGTCTCCTCACAGAAGAAAAACGGCCCATACAGCTTCTTCTGCAACACTGCACAGAAAACATTAATCTTTCAAGAATATCGTTTATATGCCACAATTTCGAGAGATTTTCAGTGTCCCACACTCTGACAGTGTGGCAGCTAACATATCAAGGTAAATGAAAGCTTGCTTTGTTGCTGAATATCAGCTTGGATGATAAATATTCATACTCATGTTTTTCTTGCCTTGTGAGGCAAAATTGAAAGCACAGGTCATAGGCTTTCGGTTATAATTGTTGCACGAGCTGCAGACGGCACGGTTTACAAAGTGTCAGCCGTTGCAAATTTTCCACACACAATGCTGCGCTAATCCAAATCCATGGCGTTCGTGGATCATTGATTTTCTGGACTGCACACGGTAGGGATGGAAGTTATCATTGAAACGACCGGTATCCGATTATATCTTTTTTTCACGTCATTTTAACGTGATTGTTAAAACCAATCAAAATAATCAGTTCCTGAAATAACCGATTTTCAGTTTCTTATTACTATTATTTTCTGTAGTAAGGGTAGCATTTGCACAAAGATTAAAAACTTTTGACTCACTCAGTTTCAATATACATAGAATCAAAATACTGAATTAAAGTAGCAAATAAGAAAAACTTAATCCGTCCATAGTTCGATGCTGTTATGGAAAAGAGGTAAGTGGTCGAATACTGCACAAAATCACCAGTATTCTCTTATTGATTCAAGGTCTTTTTTTTTTTAACTCTGCTCAAAATTCATGACGTAATCGGGTATCATATTACTGTTTAGGCATTACGAATGGTGAGTGCTAAACGATAAAAACTGGATTGACATGGTGATATCAAAGTAAGGAATGCCTCTGAGTCACTAGTCAACGATCTCGTTTTCGGGTTGCCATAGTAGTTAGCCGGTCTCGTTACTGTTGTCAGACTTACCTGCTGTAATGAACACAGCCTCCTCGGAACTTTCACATGTTAATCGAAATGTTCGTTTGTGGGCAAACTTTGGCCAGATATGGATTCATTTTATAACATAAAACATATATTTCTCATCTGTAGATACTTCTGAACATATATGATTGCCAAAAAAAAATTCTGTTAATATGTTTTAATTATTTTATCCATTCCTTCCATAATATCGATTTTGTACCATGAAAATTAGCAGTCACAACAGCCAGTTTAAATTATCTTAAAAGATATTTACAGTGAATATAATGCTATCCTTTAGTCTCAATGCAAAAATATTTCTGTCTTCCCTTATAATTTTTCTAATTTTACTTTCGGTAGTGAATAGATTTTACAAAGTACGTTAAGAAGAAGCTATTATTTTTTACGTTGTCAAAATTTACAAACCTTGTTATTAATTATTAAGGCCACAAATACTTACCGAAATAATTATTTTCAGAAGATAATACATAAATTAAATCTTAGAGACTATCTCAAATTTGAAAGTCATGATAATACTAGTTTGGACAACATCTTGTTGTAGAATGTACTAGAAGCTGGACCGTAATACATAAGGTAATTTTGGTGACAAGGGCGTCAGAGTAGCTTAAGAAAGCGACAGATAATGTTAAAATAGTTTCAGAGTGGGTTTAACAGCCACTGAAATTGGTACATGTTGTTGTCTGATAGTTTATGTTCTTTGTATACCTAAATCAATTATATCTGGAAAATGGCAAACATGTGATGGGTAATTGTGTAAAACAAGAAAATGATGAAAAGCAATACAATTTCGCAGCAACCTGTGAATTAAACGACCGTGGATAAAATCTTTTCAATAGGTGATACGGGAACAATGGAAGCAGCCCTTTTAGTTCAGAGTAACTTTGCAAGATAAGTACTGTTCATTTGCAAATATAATGCGTTTGTTCTTACTATATACACTACCGGAAGGAAATTAGAGCGTTTTGATCAAATGACGACTTATGCTACGTAAATGATAGTAGATGTGCTGACGACGCAGTCGCCAGCCAACAGACAGCGTAGTAGCACAGCTACGAAAGGGCCAACTGTGTCTACCCTTTAATAGGGGATTCTCACAGGCAGAAGGCTCAGTGTGATGTGAAAGTGTGAAGCAAGCAGGTAGTCATGCCACGGAGAAGCACTCGCGCTCCCTACAGCCAACTGAGCGAGTTGGAAAGGGGCCTTATTGTGGCCTTCCGAGTGGAGGGACGATCCCTTCGAAGAACTGTCACACAAGCTGGACGAGATGCGTCAGTTCTCCAATGATGCTGGTATCAGTGGAGTGTGAGCGTTATCCCATGCATAGGTATTGTTTTTCCACGCAGCATAGACGCCCGTTGGGATCGTCCTATTATAACGGCAGCAGTTACAGATTGTTCAGTTACTACAGCACAGATAGGAGGCCTTGCATCCCAGACGTGTCAACACGAACCTTTGCGTACCGGTTATTAGCAGTGGGACTACGGAGACGCACACTTCTAGCCCTTCGTATTCGCGTCACAGCAACGATGTGCACTGCTCGACCATTGCCGTCGCAGTATCACTTGGAAGATGGAATGGCACGCAACTGTCTTCAGCGATCAAAGCAGATTCTGTCTGCACGCAAGTGGTGGTCGTTTGCGTCTATGACGGAGACTTGGTGAGCCCCGTCTCGTAGTGAACATTCGTCTAAACATACTAGGCTCACGCCAGACCTTAAGGTCTGGCGTGTGATTAGCTACAACTTTTGTTCATAGTTGGTGTTTTTTTTTTGGGGGGGGGGGGCGTAACCACGCTGCCTACGAGCAGAATGTTATTAGACCCCTTCTTTTGCCGTTCTTGCAGCAGGAAGGTGATGCGTTGTTTCAGCATGATAGCATGATAATGCTCGCCGACACACTGCCCGTAAAACTCAACGTCCTCTGCAATACGTGCAGCAACTTCCCTCGCCAGCACAATTTCCGAACTTGTCTCCATTGAGCAGTTGTGGGATATGATGGGACCAGAAGTGACTCGTGCGAATCGTCAGCCAACAACTCTTGCTGAAGTAGATGAACAGGTCGAGCTGGCGTGGCACAATGTATACACAAGCAGTATTTGTCATCTTCACGATCGACTGGATGATGGAGACAGCACCTGCATTTCCGCTCATGATGATTACACCTTATATCAATACGGGTGTTTCACTATAGGTGCCCAGAATCGCTCGTACTATTGATACGTAAATGCACTCATTTCATGTACTCCAAAGTACTGTTGCAACTGTACATCTTGAGTGAACTGGTAATATCCCAAACGGTGTACTAAATTTTTTCCGACAGTATATGGTAAAGTTGTTTGAGATATGAGACTGAGCTTCGTAAAAAAATTACATTCAGTAAAAGGTATTTGCATTACAGTGCCTAGTTGTAGATAGTGAAGATATGAGATTACATCTACATCTACATTTATATCCCGAAGCCACCCAATGGTGTGTGGTGGAGGGCACTTTACGTGCCACTGTCATTACCTCCCTTTCCTGTTCTAGTTCCGTATGGTTCGCGGGAAGAACGACTGCCGGAAAGCCTCCGTGTGTGTTCGAATCTCTCTAATTTTACATTCGTGATTTCCTCGGGAGGTATAAGTAGGGAGAAGCAATATATTCGATACCTCATTCAGAAACGCACCCTCTCGAAACCTGGAGAGCAAGCTACATCGCAATGCAGAGCACCTCTCTTGCAGAGTCTGCCACTTGAGTATGCTAAACACCTCCGTAACGCTATCACGCTTACCAAATAACACTGTGACGAAACGCGCCGTTCTTCTTTGGATCTTCTCTATCTCCTCTGTCAACCCGACCTGGTACGGATCCCACACTAATGAGCAATACTCAAGTACAGGTCGAACGAGTGTTTTGTAAGCCACCTCCTTTGTTGATGGACTACATTTTCTAAGGACTCTCCCAATGAATCTCAACCTGGCACCCGCCTTACCAACAATTAATTTTATATGATCATTCCACTTCGAATCGTTCCGCACGCATACTCCCAGATATTTTACAGAAGTAACTGCTACCAGTGTTTGTTCCGCTATCATATAATCATACAATAAAGGATCCGTGTTTCTATGTATTCGCAATACATTACATTTGTCTATGTTAAAGGTCAGTTGCCACTCCCTGCACCAAGTGCCTATCCGCTGCAGGTCTTGCTGCATTTCGCTGCAATTTTCTAATGCTGCAACTTCTCTGTATACTACAGCATCATCCGCGAAAAGCCGCAAGGAACTTCCGACACTTATTTGAACGAGAAAGAGCGTTTGTGAATAGGGATGAGACTTATAAACTCGTAGCGAAGAAAGAAATAACAAAAAAAAAAAAAAAGTGGGATTTCGTTATAAGAAGGGATAATTTTCATTGTCGGGGCGATGATGATTGGAGAAATGTATCAATTGAAGACGTCAAGTTTGTGAAATATACGTCTGTTCCACGTGAGTCGAGACAACATTGATCGGCAGCCAACGTTACCACCAAGCGCACCCACCATTCCAGCGGAAAATCTCCGGAACACACAGCAGAAGGGCAGTGCGGTGCACACGCGTTACGGGAGACGGGTCGCCGGACTATCGCAAGTCCGGATCCGACCAGAAAGAGGACCGAGTGTTCTCACTGCACAGCTGGGAACGGGCGCTGTTTGCCGGCAGCAAACACGTCATCAGCGATATGTATGTATTGTGTGGGAGCCGGTGTCCGCCCAATCGTTCGTGCCCGAGTACAGTGTACACGAGGGCAAGCGGGCGGCAAACGTCGCAGAAACAGCCGCCTCTGCGCGGCACGTGGCCGCGCCTGGTCTAGAGCACACGTGGCGCAGCCGACATGTAAATAATGCTCGCCGCCCGCCCACATAATACGATCCGGGCTCTGCAGCAGCGGCGCACTTTCCAGTGCGTTAGCGCTCAAAGTCCGTAGGTAAACGGAAACACCGGAGTGTCGATCAGGTAGTCCGATATATATTGCTATTGCCGCAAGCGCTCATTTATTGTCCTCAGTTTGCGCAGTGACACTGGAAGGGTGATTCTGTAAAAGCAAACAAGAAACACCGATTGCCTCGCTGAGAAATTAGATTTGGCTGCGTAGAATCCACGATCCCAGCTGAAATACAGAGAGGATATAAACACTACAGGTAAATTTTCCTAGCTGAATGTTACTGTACGTTATATTGGGTACTCATGTCCTTCGATTCTTATGAATCAAACACTCTTCCTTTTTAAGTTTTTTTAACCACCTATCCAATTCACTATTTCATTTATCATCTAGCTAACAAAGTCGGCTTTTCCCAGGTATTCATTGGCCAATTTTCTATTAGAAACGGAAAAATGAACTGTGTTGGTAGTGGAATATCCTGGACAGTTTCTATATGCTGGGTGCAGATGCTTCGGATGTCTATAGCAACCTTAAGTTGACTGTAGAACTGTCTTAGTACTAAAGAATATGTGTATTAAAACTTCATGCATGATGTTGCATTTTTTCACCCATCTTAGTGTCTGACGTCATATCTCTTGAACTATATATCGTGTAATGATATATTTGGGTAGGTACATTCAGCAGAATAATTATGTGGATACTGTCTACAAAATGTGCTACGGTTAGAGTTAGTAACACAGAAGTAATAAATTATAACGTCATAGGTGATAAGGTAGTTTTTACGCATCTTATTATTTGTTGTTGTTGTGGTATTCAGTCCTGAGACTGGTTTGATGCAGCTCTCCATGCTACTCTATCCTGTGCAAGCTTCTTCATCTCCCAGTATCTACTGCAACCTACATCCTTCTGAATCTGCTTAGTGTATTCATCTCTTGGTCTCCCTCTACGATTTGTACCCTCCACACTGCCCTCCAATGCTAAATTTGTGATCCCTTGATGCCTCAGGACATGTCCTACCAACCGATCCCTTCTTCTAGTCAAGTTGTGCCACAAACTTCTCTTCTCCCCAATCCTATTCAATACCTCCTCATTAGTTACATGATCTACCCACCTTATCTTCAGCATTCTTCTGTAGCACCACATTTCGAAAGCTTCTATTCTCTTCTTGTCCAAACTAGTTATCGTCCATGTTTCACTTCCATACATGGTTTACAAAGTGTCAGCCGTTGCAAATTTTCCACACACACTGCTGCGCTAATCCAAATCCATGGCGTTCGTGGATCATTGATTTTCTGGACTGCACACGATAGGGATGGAAGTTATCATTGAAACGACCGGTATCCGATTATTTATTTATGACGTCAAATCTCCTGCGCTACGGTCGGTAGGTGGTTCTTAGGAAGACAGCCATTGTTGTCAGACAGTAGGGTGTATGTGGACCTGTGGACCAAGGTTGGTTGAAATCAGTCCAGTGGTTTAGGAGGAGGTGCGGAAAACACACACACACAAATATACATATACAGGGTTGTTTCTCTAAATGTGTTTGCCTCTATAAGTTACGAAGTAATAGGCGACGTAAATATTTATTGCGGTAGGTCGCCATAAGAAACGTTACACTGTCTGCGGAGCTATGAACATAGTTAATTGTGCTATTATCCAAAGATTTACAGCAAAACGATACCATTTTTTTAATGGAACAATAATTATTTGTATTATGCACTGGAATCAGTAACACCAGCGGTGTATACACGAATCTAAATTACTTTCCAATCACTTTTAGTTTGGGAGTTACAACCCTTCAAAGTTTCAGGGGCAGATACCACACGCTGTACATAATACATGGCTGTGTGGTGGGTGATGGATGTTCTGGCGGTGCGAAGTTGATTTAAATGAGATGTTCAAATGTGTGTCCATGTTCCTGAATGCGCAATGCAATGTGCCTTCTAAAGGATCTGCGGACGAGATGTAGTATAAGCGGTGTCACTTACCAACATGTGTCCTCGATGCGCACATCTGCGGATGTGGGCTCAGTGACATAAACACGATGCTTTAGATATCCCCACAAAAAATCTAATTATGTTAAAATCGGGTGACCTTGTGGGCCATGAATGAGGACCATGGCACCCCAACCAACTTCCTGCAAATCTGATTTTTAGTTCTTCCACAACAGCACGCGCAAAATGAGCTGGGTAACCATCGTGCTGCATCCACATTTAGATTCTTGTGTGTAGACACACATGTTCAAGGAGACCACCCAAACTAATCACTATAAACGGGCGATATAACTCACCTGTCAGTGTACCTGGGAAGTAGTGTGGACCGATGATTTCATCCCCAAGGATTCCACATCATACATTAATAGACCACCTACGTTGCCGTTCGACAAGTCGTACCCACCGAGGATTGCCTGCGGCCCAGCAGTGCACGTTATGGCCATTCACTGCACCATAATTTGTGAACGTGGACTCTTCAGAGAACATAACACCTTGTAAAAACTCCAGCGTGAAATTAGTCATGGCCCATTCACAGAATGTAACTCTCGCACGGAAATCGTTCCCATGCAGCTCCTGGGTCAGTGACAGGCGGTAAGAGTGAAACCTATGGCCGTGTACTACGCGCCACACAGATGAGAGACTGACACCAGCGACTGCAGAAACTGCTCGTAAGCTGACATGAGGATCATGGTGTACTGCAGCTAAAACAAACCCCTGCGTCTCCTTACTTTTTTCAGTTCTTCGTCTGTTACTGCGTCGCTTTACCAAGCTGTCTGTTTCCAGAAGTCGCTGTTCGGCACGTAAGAACGTAATGGCTGCCGGAGCTCTTCGCCTGGGATATCTCACGGCGTACGGCAGGGCTTCTTCAGTGGCATCGTGTCGGCACTCATCGAGCATCAGTAACGTACTCGTTGCCCGATGTCAGTAATTGTGGTATATTGAGACCCGTTTGTGTGCCTCGAACTGTCGGGTAAACTGCCGTGTGCGGCGACAGGCGGCAGTCTAACAGCGCATCGAGGAATCTTTCCGCTCTTTGTCACATGCGACATTACAACTCGGCCCCACCACATTTAGAAGGCGCATTGCGTTATGCGCAGTGTGTGTAGTATCTGCCCCTGAAACATTGAAGGGTTGTAGCTCCTAAACTAAAAGTGATAGGAATGTAATTTAAATTGATGTATACACAGCTGGTGTTAGTGATTGCAGAGCATGATAGAAACAACTATTGTTCCATTTGCCGCGCGGGATTAGCCGAGCGGTCTAAGGCGCTGCATTCATGGACTGTGCGGCTGGTCCCGGCGGGGGTTCGAGTTCTCTTTCGGGCATGGGTGTGTGTGTTTGTCCTTAGGATAATTTAGGTTAAGTAGTGTGTACGCTTAGGGACTGCTGACCTTAGCAGTTAAGTCCCATAAGATTTCACACACACATATTGTTCCATTTAAAAAATTTTATCTCTTTGCTGTAACTCTTTGGATAATAACACAATAAAATATGTTCGTAGCTCCGCAGACATTGTAATGTTCCTTATGGTTACATACCGCAATGAATATTTCCGTCTCCTATTACTTCGTAACTTACAAAGGCAAGCACGTTTAGTGAAACACCCTGTATATATCTTGCATACCTCTTCGCATCTACTTAATGGCTCGGAATTAGGGACCAAATACTTGCGCGCGTAGGAATACTAATAAACAAAGCCAACTATCCTCACACAGAAAACTATTATCCAGCACTGAATATAAATTGATGTAATCTTATCATACATGTTGTATGTACTAACGATAGTTCAACTACATAGCTCTCTATCATCTGAGGTGACTTCATGAGGACAGCAAGCGACTTCGAAATCAGATCTCCATCTTACTCTCTGAACCAAACGTAGTAAAGAAATGTATCGGCCAAATCTCTTCTAACAAATAACCCACGTGACATGAAACCCGTCAACGAATGCCACTGGCTGAGAACAAAGCGACTTGCCAAAAACTTGCTGTTGATTCATTAAATTAGAAAAGAGCTTGAGAAAAATTTGTATCGACGTTATTGGGACTGGTTAGTACTAGTAAAGCAGGAAAACTATTAATACTCAAGAAAGGTAAAATTCAACAAAATAAAAGAGCCGACTAACAGCCATCTTTCAACACTGCACCGGTTGCATACGTGATCTTATTCCAGAGGAGTCCCAACCACATGGATGGTAACTCCACTGTTAAGCGCATTGACGGCAGATGAAAAAGTACACTGATGGCTTCTACGAGGAGGAGGAACTGTCTGAGCACGTGATTGAAGAAGAAATAGGAGTAGATACGGAAGACACTCGAATGGAGCTTTGGAAGACTTGTGAGCCGTGGCGAACTGGTACCAGTGTTATTTTGTTCATGTATCGTCGATTGTGGATGAGCTAAGCTATCTTTGATTTTCGCCTGTCTTATCTTCCGGGTTGGCGGGCGAAGGGATGGGGTTGATAGCATTCGACGGGTAACCTTCGTGATCTCGTGAGATTCACTGGGAGACGAGTGTCAACGGCTGCCGAACGAGCGTGATGACCGTTACATGTTGTGGTGTGAAATTGGTCGAACGTTTTGGCGACATGAGCAACTTGGAGATACAAGTTATATGACTTCGCTGGGAACAAAATTTGAAGTGCCGCGGTGAAGCTGTCGAACCAGCTCCTTCCTATTGTGTACGTGATATGAAGTAAGTGGTTGTAAATGTGTTTTCTTGACCGACGCACTCAGAGGCATTTAAACTTTATTATTATCTTGAGACTTTCATAGTCGAACATTAAGGTGGTGTGGAAGAGTTCAATTGGCCTAGTTAAATGGTGGCCGTTATCTGAAAGTTTTCTCATAAGTTTTACTAGTGCTCTGTGTTTGTTGTAATCAAATCATTTTATGTTGGCGTTTTCAAAGCCTGCGCTCTGTTAATACAGTTGTCTATGTGCAAAAATGCTTAAGGTCCAAGTTGCGAATATGTCAGTAGTGTAACGTGTTCCTTTACACGCCTACCCATATATCGAGTCAACGGTTCTGCCGAGTGTTTCTGTGTTTCGGAGTTATTGAAATGTCTTTCTGATTCGCGCAAAAACTTTTGATTGTGCCAGCGGCTTGGCGGGGAGTGAAATGCCATCCGAGGTCTAGGGGTGGCAGTGTTTTAGAACCTGGCCACTACCGGGAGTTGTTCACATACCGCCTTACAAAGTTTAGTACTTATCTCCTTCCCGTCAAGGCGGGCTAAGCTGATAGATATATAAATATATATTGTATGTAACCCGTTGTTGTACGAATCTGTTTCCTTAAATATTAGCGACTGGCAACTGGTTAAACTTTAAATTGCATAGCATCTGCTGAGTTCCTTGAGCATCTCTTTCTCGTAGTATTTTATTAACACGTCTGAGCACGTGAACATTCTTTTTGAAAGATAAGTGTTTCTGCTGTAGTTTTTTATGTAAGTGGTTCCATCATAATTGCATCTTAGCTTGGCACTAGTGTTGAAGTATCATTAAGTCACCTTTTATTGATAACTGTTTTCATTATATGTATTTTCAGGGAAATCCTATATAGGAGTATGAATTTCTGAAGTTTGTCAGTAATTCAGTCTTCTTAATAAGTGAAAATAAAGCGAGGGGTATTAGTGCCCGGCGACGTTAAATTTGTAATTGACCTTTTAACAAGTGCTTCTTTAACGGATTGAAATAGTAAGTTTATAACAGTATTTTAGTAAAGAATGTTAAGTGTGGCCATCTTAATAATAACTGGTTTTGAGGCGGTTGAGGAAGTGCTTATGGGAAGTAACTGACAATTCCTGTGCTTAAGATTTCTATAAATGCCTGGCACATTACGTTTTTTATAACTTTCTCTTAAGGGACTGTTTATTTGAGTACTGTGTACTCTGGGTTTCTAACTGTATTTGCAAAGTTTTATCTAGTGGCTCGCCCACAATTTATAACTGTCAAATTCCTTAAAAGGCGTATTTTCAATAAACTGTCTTAATTATAAATTGTGACTACCAACCATGATTCCATCCCGCTTCCTCTTTTATGATGTCTAAGATACGGTGGGTAAGTATGGTACGAAAAGCGACTCACGTACCAAGTTGGTATCAAATGACACAGAAGCAACAGACAATAACCCTACGGCGTTTATAAAATCTACAGCCAAGGTACTGTTCGTGTTGGTGTGTGTGTATGAGACTAGAGACATGCCACGAGAATTTCCAAAAGTATCATCTGCACAATCTCGAAGGTTAGAATGGCAGACAAGTGCTTAACGCCTCGTGGATCCAAGTTGCTAACGAGAGTAATACACAGCGAATGACGCAGGAAACCGAGGATATGATGGATGGCTATTAGTTTGGCTTTCAGAAAGGTAAAAGCACCAGAGAGGCAATCCAGGCGTTGAGAGGGGTAATGGAAGCAAGACTTAACAAACCACTACGCGTTCGTAGGGTACGTTGGTTTAGAAAAAGAGTTCCACAACGTAGAATAGTGGAAGATGTTCGAATCTGTGATAAGAAAGGGGTAAGCATTAGTAAAAGGCGGATGTATATAATACGTACAAGAACCAAGAGAAACCAAAAATACTAGAAGGCCAAGAAAGAATTGATCAGATTAAAAAGGGTAGATGAGCCTCTGGCTACTACTGTTCAGTTTATACATCGAAAAAGCAATGACAGTCTTAAAAGATCCAAGAATGGGATTTAATTCAGGGTTGAAAGATATGAAAGGTATAATTCACTGATGTGATTGCTACCCTCAGTGAGTGTAAAGAAGAATCACAGAACGTGTTGAATTAATGAACAACCTAACGAGTACAATAAGCAAAATGAGGGTACATCAAAGAAAGCGGAAATTAATGAAGAGTACCATACATAAGACTAGCGACATACTTAAAATCAAAATTGGTGGCCACACAATAAAGGAAGTTACATAACAGAAAGTGATGAACGAGCTACGGAGGACGTAAAAATAGGCTATCACAGCCAAAGAGTGCTTTCATTGCCAAATGAAACTACTGATATCAACCTTATTCCTGATTTGACAAAAAAATCTAAAAATATATGTGTGGGGCATAACTTTAAACAATAGTGAGTCTTGGTCTGTGGGAAACCAGAGAAGAAGAGAAACGAAGCATTGGAGAAGTAGTGCTACAGAAGAATGTTGAAAATAAACTGTAATACTATAAGGAATGAAGAGTTTCTCGGCAGAATTGGCATGGAATGAGAACATGGATAAAGTAAGAAGAGTGGACAGGATGATAGGATATGTGTTAAGACGTGAGGGAAAAAGTTAGAAGGCGTTAGAGGGAACTAGAGAGGTGGCACTCCACTCTCTCACTTTATTGTCAGTCAGATTAATATTCATATTTTACGACATGATCTGTGTTCCCCAGCACCACATTTTATATATGTGGTTAATGACTTTTTTACGTGAGGAAATTGTAGGCAGAATGTTCTTACAACAGTTCTGCGTAACCTATAGAGAACTTATATACGAGAGGCCACAGTGGAGACAACTTAGAACAGGGAGACAAATGAATCGGGGGTCATAAATGGTGAGAATAGTCACTTGGCCATGTGAGTGATTCTGGAAGGCAGAGCTCAGTGGATCGTACCCACAGAGGCACTTTGTGTCTGGCACTCCCCTCTTTACACTTAGGGTCGAAGCAATAGGACGCCAGGTCGCAAAACATTTTACCTTTGCCAGGTGACAGTTTGTTGCGAAGGCGGTCAGATGGCGGAAAGTGGATGGCGAAAATCATTTAAAGGTACTGTAATCTGAGGTTTTGTGCGAACTATGGAAAGGTCTTAAAACTACGAGCATTTCCATGTTGGAATCTGGGATTACACGGACAGAGAGGCTGGTGCACTTGTTTAGGAGAGGTAAGATTGTGACCTCATGCCAGGAAGTAGCCAGGTTATTTTAGCGAGCGGCAAAACCATATATTTCAAGAGCACTATTGTCTGTGGAAGTTAAAAGCTTTCTTTCGGAAATTGGAAATAGTCGCCCCCGTATGATTGTATCTCTCCATAAATTAAGGACTATGGTCCCATCCAGGCATAGTTTTTGGCCGAAACATGGCCATGCTTACCATCAAAATGACGCCTCCCTAGTCTAAAATCTTCTTTTTTTGGACAAGAGAGATTTTGAGTCGCTCATTGTCTCCTCTCAGGACGTGCAAAGTGGAGGCTTGCTCCCTCACCATGGGAACCCCGATGCTGTGTGTGGATTGGCCACCAGGACAACGAAACATTGATAAGTGGAATTCAATGAGCAGAGGATAGTTCAATTGTTTGTACAGTTTGTGTGTGGGGGGGGGGGTAGGGGAGGGTGGGTGAGAATTCGTTTTTGCTAATTCGGCTCCCGAACCGACGCTTGGTGGAAAGTGGTAATTTTTTGCCTTCTTCGGCTTCTGGTCTTCCCCTGGAGGAGAACTTTCGGTCCTTCCCTAGTGGGTGAGTCTTGGGGTCTGTAACTTGTAGTTATCTAACAGCCAATAGAATTTTCAATTGTGCAGACAGCGAAACTGCATTCATCTCCGACATATCGTGTGTCACGTCGGTGAACTTACGCGTCCAGAGTCGGCAGTCTGACGTTTGACAATTCCAGAACGCATTTTTTTGCCTGTGAGTCAAATTGGTTTGAGCAGACCAGCAAACGGGTGAACCTCACTCTGAAATCTGCCAGGATTTCAGGGCTCTGTCAGGAAAGTCTCCCACGCTCTAATAATTAGAACCCCAGTCCGTGCTGTTTTCAAATTTTCGCGATCGCGTCAGAACATTACAGCTGGCACAGAACGCCACTCCTTGCCCAAAACGCGTCATTTTTTGCTGCCGCCTGAGTCAAGGTGAAAGGGTGAAGTACTGTTGCATAGGATTGTTAAAGATATTCACAGTTCATGTTCTCTGGTGCACTTGATCGTAGATAATTCCACTTGAATAGAACTGAGCCTCACAGTGAATTCAGATAAACAAAGTGAGAAAGCATTGTAAAAGGAATTATTTCAGGGGGGAATTTGTGTAGTTTCCATCCCAAAGAATGCTTTGCCAATCAAGGACCATCCATTTTTTGATTTGTGTTAGTCATTTTTTGTAGGATTTATCGGCTCGTTGTATTTATAAAAGGATAAATAAAAACTTGTCATTATTTTGGTAAACTTAAATACGCCACTGTTCTCATTCATACACCCTCAATTATTCGTTGTTTTTCTTTTTTTTTGTGGTGATGCATCGGTACACCAGATATTCAAAGCTCACACTCGTTACATTAGTTAATTTGATTATTAATTTCAGCTTTGAAAGTGACCGCAAATATAGGCAACAAAAGTGCCAGGAGTAGATTCACTAAATTCATACATCAAAATTAAGATTGTAGCTGAAGATTTAAAGATTATCGAGAAGGTAATACTTTTCTTTAAGTGAAGATAGTAATATTTAGAACCACTCAACGTATATTTATAATTAAAGCACGCAACAGTCTGCACTTTAAGAAGCATATCACTGAGCTTCTCAAACAATTGAAACAATTAAGTGCACCTGGTTTTGCTATTCGTATAATTGTTAGTCTTTTAAAAAGACGAATAAACCTCCTGACAGACCTTGCATATTTCCACTTAATAAAGTCGTATGGAGTGCACAAAGTACAGATTGCAGTATCACGCTACTTGTATTCACCAATAAAATTATAACTAATCCGTCATAATTTGAGAAGAATGCTGATGTTCGTACGTATAACACTAGAGTAGAAAATTATATTTATTACGTATTATTATAGCTGTCAGCGGTTCAGAAAATATATGAATATGCAAAAGGAGATCAATATGCAGCAACAAAGCTTTTTGATCATTTTCCCAGTAACAGAAAAAATTGACAGACTGTAGGGAAGCAGCCTACTCACGCCGTATAAAATTCACATCAGTCTTTCTACTGTGTGCCAGCGAGACCGCTGTAACTAGCTCTGACGTCATAAATATTGCACAATTCTTAAAAATCAAGTAAATAACCTGAAACATTTCTAGCATGTCAGGAGTAATACTAAATCAATATGTGTTGAATATCAGTTCAATAACTTTAACCATTTTCGAAAATTGGACGTTTTTCTGTAAAAATCATTGGCGCAACAGAAAAGAGCTAGAAACTTAAAATTTTTTATTTAGACTCCTTTTGCATAATAATTTAGTAGAAACAGTATTCTGGATCTCACAAATTAAAATTTTAGTTGAAATTCATGATTTTCTGGTTTTTGTCCTAAAACTTAAGGAAGCAAGATAGATTAAGTAGGCGAATAAATAAGGCTAGGATGTTTAAATTTAAGTAGAAGGGACATCCGCCATAATCATAAAGATGTGAGAAGTTTCAACTGAATAACTATAAAACTATAGCTATAGCGTATCACCAAAGAGCAAGTTCACAGCTCGTCTACTGCGTGTAGTGTAATTAAATTAATTCTCTCGCCCAAAATATTTGACTTAGCCACGTCAGACTTTAATTATGATTACTTACTTGTGTGCTGATTGCACATTTAAATTGAGAGCTTCATCAGCCATCAGCAGAGGAAGCAATGATTTATTTGATAACTTAAAGTGGTGCATTACTAGCCCAGCGGCTAGTCGGGAGAGCGGATTTGATCAGGCGTTCCCTTAGCCGTCAACACCGCGGCTTTATATATAAGACCGCTGCGTGAGGGAAAAAGGCCCCAGTTCTCTCCAGACACTGATTAGCGGACCACCTGTGCCGGGAGTCGCACCGCGTCGGTATCATTGCTATAAACAGCCTCGGATGCCGTAATAAGTTACTCGGGATATGCGTAACCATGAAATCGTTTTCGAGTGAAGTGTTAATTCTGGGATGACTTTAATGATCTATCTTCAGTTTGCGTATGTCGTATTTTCACGTGCCGCCGCGGGACAGACACTCTACCATTATTTAGCGTGGCGTTTGATGAACATCATCATCAAATTATGGCGAGCATTCACTTAAACATTTAATTTGAACAGATATGGTTGCATCAGCGCATTAGACTCTGAACTGCTCTGGTAGTAGGATTGTGTGGATTCTTCTTGGTCTGCGACTTTCAGAATATAGTGAACATTTTAGAGAGAATCGTTTTTGATTATGAATCCCAGACAATCTCCTAATTCCTCAGAGCTAAAAGCTGTAGCTATAAATGTATTTCTCAGATGAAGTGGGCACTAGGAATTCTAATTACAGGCTTCATGTTTTGCTAATCACTTTCTGGTTGCCAATATTGTAGTTAGAGAGCCAGTGTTGAGAACGGTAAACAACAGCATAAATAATAGGAACATTTATATAACAATTAATTTCACCCGCCGCCCCACATATGGTGCATCCGCTGGCAAAAACTAAACATTTATATTACAAACAATTCCACCCTCCGCCCCACATATGGTGCATCGGCCAGGAAGAAAACTGAATAAAAGTGAAAGTGATTTTTAAATATTCGGATTCCGGAGTGAAATGCGACACGCAACTGAGTAATAGAACAGTGATAGTGTTACCTGTGCATGTGGAAGACGCAATTGGATTAACAAAGCATCTGGTTTGACGGAGCTGGCACTGAGTCTATCGGCGTTGCCGGCACCGCGAGAAGCCAGTTTCCCCTCACCGCAGCAACCGGAGCCGCGCCTGCAGTTGCGGGCCCCGCAAACACACAGCAGCCGTCGAAGTGCCGTCTGCAGTTCAATGCGCCGCTTCACATCAGTAATCCTGGTACGCCGCGCCGGCAACGCCATACGTCGTGCAGAAGGGAGTAAGTTAAGTGAAAAGCTGTTAAAAATTTTACTAACCTGCACTAAAAGACTGTCGGCGATGGAACTGCCAGAAGAAACCGAGGTTAAACTTAAATCAGAACCTATGTCTGGTGAGGGAACTGTAAATCCAGACAACGGTTCAAGTGTAACTATGCATGAAAATAGTAATGTTAAAGTGAAATATGAAGTATTGTCTCCTGACAGTAGTGTGAAAAGTGGCAAAGATTCAATAATAGAGACCCCTGTATTAAAGCAGAAATCAGAGAGTATTAAGTTATTGGATGATAGTTTCTCTGATGAATTAAAAGTGAAGCTGTCATCAGAGATGGTAGAGTTTAAAAAGGAGAAGTTAGATATGACTGATCAATCAGAAGTTTCATTTAGTTTTGATGATTCTGGTGCTGGAGCTAGTTTTTCGTCACCTGAGTGTGATAAAAAACCAGCTAGTGAGCAACCCAAAGATACTGGGGCTATTGATTTAAATGTTATATTACAAGCAAAAGCTACCAGTAATGCTGAATTAAAGTCTGAAATAACTGAGGTCAAAAGGAGTCATGCAAAACTGTCAGCCAGTAATGCTAGAATGATAGCTGAATTAAAATCTGATATAATTGAGGTAAATAACAGGATTGTGGCCAGCCAAACTGATTTTAATAAACGATTGGAGGTAATGGACAATACCTTCAAGGCTGGCTGCAATAAGTTGAAAGAGGATCTGGACAGTTTAAATTATAAAATTGATTACAACCATGAGGATATTAAAAAAAAGGTTGCTCAACAATTTTCTGAAATGTGTAAAACAGTAAAATCCGAAGTTGCTGAGGTTCGCAGAGACTTCCAAATGGAAGATGCGAAGCTGGACCACAAGTTAACAGAAAAGATAGATGCGGAATCTGAACTGAGCTCAGATAGGTTTAAAGATGTTAATATAAAAGTAAACATATGTCAAGCAGAAGTAGATGCAATCAAAACTGATGCTACTCATATTGTGCAAAGAGTAGATAATGTTGAAATGAGAGTAGAAAATATTAGTACTAACATTGCTAACATTGAGAGTAAAGTAGCTTCAGTAACTTCTGGTAATGGTAGTAAGATGTGATTCCACCAACTTGGTCTGAACGAGAGAAAATCTCATTTATTAGAAGCCATTTAGCAGGTGACGCCATGCGTTGGCCAGCTGATGTTATGTTGAAGTGTAAAACATTAGCGGAATTTAAAACAGCTTCCATTAATGAGTATTGGTCTAGTAATAAGCAAAATGAAGTGTTGAGAGAATTTTGGAGTGGAAAACGCTTCAATGTAGGCAAGGAATCTATGAAACAGTTTGCCAGGTCATGGATCTCACGTTTGTCACATTTGGCCGAAGAGCTAAAACCTGAAATGATAATACTGGGTCTTGAAGCCAAACTGCCATGGTATTGGCAAACTAGAATTATACCTGCCCCTAGAGACAATCTGGATCGTTTCATTGAATATTTGGAACGTGTAGAACGTGTTGCTGCCAATGAGGAGCAAGCACGTAATACCAGAAATGCTAATAACATTAGTAGTAATTTTAAGAACGAGCAGAATGGCAATGTAATCATCAGAACAGTAGGTGTTCGCTATCCTAAGATAGGTAGGAATTGGAGAAATAATTATCAGAACCAACAGTGGCATCCAAATGATAGTAATTTTGTTCTGAACAAAATTATGCAGGTAAACAACAATGCGGAAAGCAATGCTGTGCCAGTTAACTATAATGGAAATAAAGGAAACAGTAGTAGGCCGAGGCAGGAAAACGAGTTCCCGTCTATGAGAACACTGGCGCTCACCAGGCGGTTACTTTTTCCTAAGCCAGTAATTACAGTAATAGGTAAGACAGATCAGAATACTCAGACTGAACATGTGGATGAGGGGTCGGTAGCATCTAAGGATATAGCAGAAATATTAGATCACTCACAGTATTTGATAGATACCGTGTTAGAGACGCTTTCTAAGTGGGAAGAGAAAGAGAAGGCGCAGCAGTGTAACGGTAGGGAAGAGCTACAAAATACTGAATTGTCAGGTGAAGAAGCAGAAGAAATTCATGCTTATATTTACGATGAGGATGATGTGCTCTTATCTAATGTGCCTGTGCAGCATGTTGCTACTGTACTAATAGATTTAGGACAGGAGGTAAGTGAGAATATAGAGGATAGCCTGTTGGGGGTCGATGAACCCGGTAGCTGTGAACAGTTGTCACTTGAGAAGGAACCCGACGATAATAGTGAAAGTGGTTTAGCTGTAACTAGTGTTATGCCCGGTCTGGAGGCGCAGAATCGCTCAGACTACAGTAATTTGGGTCATGTTCAGCAAACTAAATGTAATGAAGTCGTGCGGTGTTTCGATTTGAAATTAATAGATCGACTGGAAAAGGCAGCTGAAAATGTAATTCAGGAAACCCCTACACACTTTGACCTAAATGTAATGAAAACAGATGTCGATCACTTTAGTTGGAGACAAATCCAAAAGGAACAATTGGATGAGTTTGAGGAACCACCTGTACAAACTAGAATAAGCCACCCTATAATAGTAGTGAATATGTTGGGTATCAATGTACGTTCTCTCTTAGACAGTGGAAGTGAGGTGAGTGTGATATCTCAGTCCTTCTTTGATGCATTACCTGGTAAAGACAAGCTTACAGTAATGAGGGTATCAGGACTAAGAACAATTGGTGCTACTGGCAAGGTGTCAAAAACGGTAAAACAAGAAGCTTTGCTGCCCTTTAACATTAATGGTAATTTAATTGATCATCCATGATTAATTGTAAATAATCTCAGTATTGAGGTTTTAATTGGCATAGATTTCTTTTCGAAATATCAGAGTGTTGTTGACTTTGAAAGAAGCCAGTTAAAAATGGTCTTGCTTAACCGGAGTAATTACGGTACCTTTCATTGATAAATATGTAGTAACTAATGATGAAACTTGGGAGCTGCCTATACGAGTTCTGAAAAACAGGAGATATTGGGAAGAAGGTGTTAATTTTAGTAAAAGTAAGCTAAACACAGAAGAAGAAGAAGCAATTATTTTGGACAAAATAGAAGCTAAATTGCAGGAAATCGATAAAATTTCAGCTAATCAGAAGCAAGAACTGAGACAGGTTTTAAAAAGGCATCATAAGGTATTTTCAAATCGACCTGGCGTGGTCTAAGGTTACGAATGTCAATTAAAGGTGAAACCTGGCCAAGTGTTTTTCAGGAAGCCATAACAAATACATGTAGCTAGGAAGGAGGCGGTTCGAAAGGAGATACAGAGAATGCTAGAGTGGGGTGTGATTGAAAAAGCGGCCAGTGAGTAGAATAATCCTCTTGTTGTTGTACCAAAAAGAGACGAGAGTGTCAGATTGGTCTCTGACGCTCGTTGGTTGAATGAAATAGTGGTTAGGGAAAGTGATAGACCGCAGAACATGGACGTGTTATTGTAAAAGTTCTGGGTAGTAAAATTCTTAACCTCTATGGACATCACGTGTGGATATTGGAATTTGCCACTGGCGGAAAGTTCAAGGAAGTACACAGCTTTCTTGTACGAAGGAGTTTGTTACCAATATCGTGTGGTACTTTTCGGACTTAATATCTCTCTTTGTGCCTTCGTACTTGTGATGTGCCATGTTTTAAGACCAGCCTTAAGTAATAAAATAACAGTCTACGTAGATGATCTGTTGATAGCAACTCCTACCTGGTAATAACACATAGTTTTATTAGAGGAAGTGTTAGAGGCTATTGAGAAAGGTGGCATGAAACTAAAGATTGAAAAGACAGAGTGCGTTAAAGAGGAAATAGGTTTCTTGGGATATATGATAAGTGGAAAAGATATTCTGCCTGACCGAGGCAAGCTAGCAGTCATTGAAAAATTTGAGGCTCCCAGAAACAAGAAGCAGTTGAGATCGATGTTTGGTCTTTTCGGCTTCTATAGGCGTTTTGTTAGTGATCAGGCTTTTAATGCGCCCTGTCCTCACCTCCTGCTGGTAAAAGAATACCCCTTGGGTTTGGACAACAGAATGTCAACAGGCGTTCGAGGTGCTTAAACAATCTTTAATTAATAGTCCTATTTTACATCATCCTGATTTTGAAAAACAATTCTATATGTCTGTAGATGCTAGTGGCTATGGTATAGCTGTGGAGGTATTCCAAGTAGAAATAGAGAACGAACACGAAGTGCACAAGACTACAGCTTTCGCAAGTCGATCTTTACAGGCAGCAGAGGGAAATTATGGCATCTCAGAACTGGAAGCATTGGCAATTGTATTTGGGGTACAGAAATTTGAACAGTATCTATTAGGTCACAAGATAATTGTTTACAGTGACCATAAGGCGTTGACCTTTTTAAAGACCTGTAAGTTGAGGAATGCTCGTTTGGTTAGATATATTCAAGGGAAAAACAATCTGGTAGCTGATGGGTTATCTAGAAGTGCGGAGCTATGTGATGACGCGGGAATTATAGCAACTGACCTAAGTGAAGTACGAATGTTTGCGTTGCACGAAGTAAAGGAAGAAAGTGCATTAAAGAGGGAGATTACGAACTTGAAACGTAGCAGAATGCAGATGATCAGTTGAAATTAGTAAAGAGCTATTTGGGAGATGTGAACTATCATAAGGTTTCGCAATACTACTGTCTGCATTAAGGTATTCTGTTTAGGAGGAAAAAGGTAGGTGTTTCTGAGTGGAAGCTGTGCTTTCCCTCACAACATGTAGACTTACTAATCGACTATGTACACCTGAAGCATGGGCACTATGGTGCAAAGAAGTGCATTGGAAAATTAAAAGAGAAAGTTGTGTTCGACAACATGTACCGCCGTGTTGCCAAGCGTCTAACATCTTGTGTAGTGTGCCAGAAAGTCCGTGCTGCTAACACAAGAATGCAAGGGGATATGCATTCAGTAGAGCCAACTGAGACCCTAGAATTACTGGCTTGTGATTTCTTTGGCCCTCTTCCTGCTTCGAGAGGTGGGTGCACCCATGTTTTTGTTGTTGTGGATGGATTTAGTAAATATGTTAAGCTATACCCAATTAAAAGAGCAAATGCAAAAACGTTGGTAGAAAAGTAGGAAAAGGATTTCTTCGTGAAAGTTGGCGTTCCGAAGAATTTGCTGTCAGACAATGGGCCTCAATTTACTTCTGGTAGATTTAAAGAATGTCTGGATAAGGCCAGAGTTAAACATCTGAAAATATCTGCGTATTTCCCCAAGGAAATATGAGTGAACGTATTATGAGAGAATTGAATAGGTTTTGCAGGACTTACTGTGCTCGGAAACACTCAAGTTTCGCAGAGCACATGAAGTATTTTGAGAATATAATTAACAACTTAAGGCATGATGCAACTGGTTTTGCGCCTTGCAAATTGCTGTTTGGCTAAGAACCGCACAATGTGATTGCAGATATTGTAGAATTCCCCATTCTAACGTAAATATCCACAGACGAATAGAAGTTAAGGGCTAGGGCAAATATGAGAAAAAGAGCATTGGAAAGGAAGAAGTGTCATGACGCAAAAGCTATACCCACTAGTTTTGAAATAGGTCAGTTAGTCCTTGTCAAAACCGAGGAAAAATCAAAGAAAATAAATGCAGAAACAAAGAAATTCATGTTCGTATACCAAGAACCTTTCAGGATCATAGGAAAACCACATGTCAATGCATATAGGCTAGAGTACCCTAAGAGTAAAAAGATATTAGGTCTCAGGAACGTGATCGACCTACAGAAGTTCATAGGTAGTGAATGAATTCTGTAGGGAGGAGGTTGTTCTGTAACCTCTACACAGTGTGGCATCTGTGCAGTCCCAGCTGTGTGAGATCTTCTTTCCTTTTCAGGTCTCACTCACTCTTCGTCTTTTCTATCCGTCTAAAATTTCGTCCTCTTCTTTCCAACACATTAAATTTTCCGTTATGGTTATCAAGCTAATAATAAACTAATGAATTCTGTAGGGAGGAGGTTGTTCTGTAACCTCTACACAGTGTGACAGCTGTGCAGTCCCAGCTGTGTGAGATCTTCTTTCCTTTTCAGGTCTCACTCATTCTTCATCTTTCCTATACACCAAAGTTTCGACTCCTTCTTTGCAATACAAAAATTTTCCGTCATGGCTATCAAGCCATGAGTTCTGTAACCATTCTATCCACCGATTAGTGAAGAAAATACCTAATTTGACAAACCTAACAGTGACATAAACAATAGAGAAGTATGACGTAATTAAGATACAAACGTATTTGAGTAACAAGTATGTATAGAACCCTGGTAATATTATAAGTACAAAGTTGTTGTTTTATTGGAAATGGTCTACCAACAGTAATTTAAAAAGATATACAACTTCGTGTACAAGTAGGATCTGAAGTGGCAGTGAAACCTATTGTATGCTGTAGAGCTAACTAATTAATCGTAAAAGAGATTGCTTAGTGTTATGAAAAATATGCAGATAAGTTGTAAGAATGAACTCACCTTATGTAACAAGGAATGGCAGTGTAATAGAATTGAGTAGTGTTTGTGGCTGAGACGTGAAGGACACGTCCCTGAAGTATTTATAAGGTTGGAGCTGGCCGTTATTTGGTGTAGTGTGTGACAGAACACACCTACACGTATTGAGGTTATGAGTTGGAGGCGGGAATGCGACCATAGGTACCCTTATGTTACATGAGACAGAGCAGCTCATGGTGTCCTAAAGGTTTAAGGAATTTAGCATTACGGTCGTCCATAATTACTTAATGCATTTTAGTGGTAGGTCGAGAGAGACTACCTGTGGTTTCAGCGTCCGATCGAGTGGAAATGGATTGCCACATGAGCAAACTGATCAGCAGCGATACACTATAGATATGATATAAATGTGCTATCCTATGGTTTAAATGTTAATAGAGTGAGTGTTAAATAAGTACATACACTAGCAACATAATTGAGTAACATAATGGCAGACGTGAAACATTATTTATAGCTCAGCGTAAATACACTTCGATGAAGTAAGTACATAATTGCAGATGTGGAACTGACACAGCAGCGGAGGACCAATATGTGGATATAGTAGTCAACTAAACATAGTGTGTTTTGAACACTCAGAACTGTACTATTACCACAAGTTACTCAAATGTACAAAGAAGCTGAGAAGACAACTACTAATCACATATACTCATACTATCTCTAAGAATAAGGTTATCGAAGATGAGTCAGCTATGTAATAAAATACAAATGTATCAGGAATGTACCGAGCATTGGTTCAGTGCTCTGGCCCAGAAATAATAAATTGAAATTAAATAGGATTTATGATTGTATGCCTTGAGCACAAATTTTCTCTAGTACGTGACTAACGGCGTTTTGAGCCATTTGTTTACCGATTTTATGACAGTTAAGTAACTGCAAGAGTAAAATTGAAAAAAATTCTGTTAACTTTGTACCAGTAACATATTGAAAGATAAAATGTATTTATCCCCATTTCACTGTGACCCACACTTAGATATTAAGTGAACAGAGTCTGAGGCACTCTTTTTGTTTGTTCTACAGGACAAACCAGATAATGGCAGCCTCGTAGCTGCGTGAAAGCTCGGAGTGACTTGGACACAACTCACAGTGACCCCTCCCCTTTCCCCATGTAATTCAGAGTGAACGTGAAAGACGCACCCCATAGCAACTTCCCCTCCTCTACCTTTTTGAATGGAAGTGTAGAACGCCAGCCAAAATGGCTACAACCACGTGTGTAAAAATGAAATTGTCATGATTTGTGAAATTTTCTTTCAGGTTTAGAAAAGACTGCTAAGATATAATTATATGTTTATGTATCATGAATAACTGTGTTATTTTCTTTGAATTTGTGTATGTAAAAATATATTTAATGGATTTAAGATTTTCATAATTTTACATATTTTTTGTGCTTTTTGTCTAAGGCAATATGTATGCCAAAGTGTTTCATTGATTTTGCTTAAATTTTGAGTAATAATGCTGCTTAAGAGGCAGTGAACATGCCAGTAATTTAAATAATTGAAGTAGGTTATAAGTTTTCTTTTAATATTTCTATATGTTTACATTTCAATTTTAATTTTCATAGGGAGTTAAGCTGTACTCTTGCTTCCCTTTTTGTAATTAATTTTTTTTCCATTTATATTAAAAAATTAAGTAGAGGGTGATGTAGGGAAGCAGCCTACTCACGCCGTATAAAATTCCTATCAGTCTTTCCATTGTGTGCCAGCCAGTCCGCTGTAACTAGCTCTGACGTCATAGATATTGCGCAATACTTAAAAATGAAGTAAATAACCTGAAACGTTTCTAGCATGTCAGCAGTAATACTAAATCTATATATGTTGAATATCAGTTCAATAAATTTAAACATTTTCGAAAATTGGACGTTTTTCTGTAAAAATCATTGGCACAACAGAAAAGAGCTAGAAACTTAAAAATTTCATTTAGATTCCTTTTGCATAATAATTTAGTAGAAACAGTATTCTGGATCTCACAAATTAGAATTTTAGTTGAAATTCATGATTTTCTGGTTTTTGTCTTAAAAATTAAGGAAGCAAGATAGATTAAGTAGGCGAATAAACAAGGCTACGATGTTTAAATTTAAGTAGAAAGGAGATCCGCCATAATCATAAAGATGTGAGAAGTTTCAACTGAATAACTATAAAACTATAGCTATAGCGTATCTCCAAAGAGCAAGTTCACAGCTCGTCTACTGCGTGTAGTGTAATTAAATTAATTCTCTCGCCCAAAATATTTGACTTAGCCACGTCAGACTTTAATTATGATTACTTACCTGTGTGCTGATTGCACATTTAAATTGAGAGCTTCATCAGCCATCAGCAAAGGAAGCAATGATTTATTTGATAACTTAAAGTGGTGCATTACTAGCCCAGTGGCTAGTCGGGAGAGCGGATTTGATCAGGCGTTCCCTTAGCCGTCCGCACCGCGGCTTTATATATAAGAACGCTGAGCGAGAGAAAAAGGCCCCAGTTCTCTCCAGACACTGATTAGCGCACCACCTGTGCTGGGAGTCGCGTCGCGTCGGTATCATTGCTATAAACAGCCTCGGATGCCGTAATAAGTTACTCGGGATATGCGTAACCATGAAATCGTTTTCGAGTGAAGTGTTAATTCTGGGATGACTTTAATGATCTATCTTCAGTTTGCGTATGTCGTATTTTCACGTGCCGCCACAGGACTGACATTCTACCATTATTTAGCGTGGCGTTTGATGAACATTATCATCAAATTATGGCGAGCATTCACTTAAACATTTAATTTGAACAGTTATAGTTGCATCAGCGCATTAGACTCTGAACTGCTCTGGTAGTAGGATTGTGTGGATTCTTTTTGGTCTGCGACCTTCAGAATATAGTGAACATTTTAGAGTGAATCGTTTTTGATTATGAATCCCAGACAATCTCCTAATTCCTCAGAGCTAAAAGCTGTAGCTATAAATGTATTTCTCAGATGAAGTGGGCACTAGGAATTCTAATTACAGGCTTCACGTTTTGCTAATCACTTTCTGGTTGCCAATATTGTAGTTAGAGAGCCAGTGTTTAGTACCGCAAGCAACAGCAATAAATAAATAATAGGAACATTTATAACAATTATCTCCACCCGCCGCCCCACATATGGTGCATCGGCTGGGAAACATCCTTTCTATATTACATTCTACATATATATCCAATTATTACACCGGCCGCCCCAGATATGGTGCATCGGCCGGGAAAAACAAAACATTTATATAACAAACAATTCCACTCGCCGCCCCACAAGACAGTAGAGCAGCTTTAAATCTAACCTAATATCACTTTTCTGTACAATTCCGTTCCATGGACGAATCTCTATACAGGGTGAACATTAATAAAACCGACAAACTGCTGGGACAGATTCCTGACTGGAAATGAAGGAAAAAAGATCTTATGAACATGTATCCAGAAATGCATCGTTGGCAAGATAGATGGCGCTGACGAATGAAAGTTACTCCCAGCAAGTGCCGCGTGTTCCGTATGTACTGCAGATTGTGTGACTGACATAGGGTACTCTAAGCGGCAGAATGGTCCGGTCTTCACGTCGGGAACAAACCGAGATGGTGTTTGTGTACGGCCAAGCAGATAGTAACGGTCGAGAGGCACCAGGACTACACCAGAACAAGTACCCTCACAAACACCAACCACATCACTCAACATTTCACCCCTTTTTGGACGTTTGTGTGATCATTGATCTTTTCAGACAGACGAATGTACAGGAGGCGACGGATCGGCGTACATCAGATTTGGAGGACTGGTTCCTACAGCTCTAGGCAAGTGGTCCGCCAACAAGGTGTAAATCAAAGAGTGATTAAGTGTATCCTCCATGACAAACGCTACTATCCCTATCAAGGAAAGGATAATGAGTAGTGAATTTCCCTCTACTGGAAGGATTCGTCGATGTTTTTTACACCAGACCTTTACAATTATGAGATTTCTGTGATGAGTCCAGTATACTGACGAAGCAGTATTTACCAGAACTGGTATCATCAATCTGCATAATCGTCATCTTTGGGCTACAGACAATACTTGGGGAATAGCTGACGTGTCTCATCAGCATCGTGTCAGCATCAGTGTATAGGCAGGGATTCTCGACGACCACATATTGGACAGGTTATTATTACCCAACGGCCCAACTGGGAAACGTACTTGAACTTCCCATAGAATACTCTGACTGGGAGACTTGAGAATCTGCCGTTGGCAATATGATAGGTTATGTGGTTTTTTGATGACTTCTGCATATTAGTTCGTTCACACCTCAACAAAATCTTTCCCGGACATGATAGGACGCTGAGGCCTTGAAGCATAGCAGGCTGTATCACCGGAATTAACCCCCATTCATCGAAATTATATCTCTGGGGGCTTCTGAAAAGCGTTGTGTTTGCTGAACAAGTTTCTGAAGTGCAGTTTCTTGACCCTTCAGCAGAATGTTCACGACGCCTGTGACGCTATTCGGAGAGACTGAGAAATGCGATAGAGTGCGGCAATTCATGATGCACATGTGAACGTGTGCATTGCATCATATTGAGGTCACTTTGAACATCTGTTGTGACGTGGATGGCATGACAGCTCCGTACTGTGTTCCGGGACGATTTGTTGTCGTAGCACGCTGACCGTCCATTTCCGGACACATGTTCATAGGACCTTTTTTACTTCATTTCCAGTGCAGAAACCGTACTTGTAGTTTGTCGGTCTTATTGGTGTTCACCCCGTATATTAAGAAAAAAAACATAGCTTTTAAATGTGGCTGGCCGGAATGGCCGAGCGGTCCTAGGCCCCACAGTCTGGAACCACGTGACCGCTACGGTCGCAGGTTCGAATCCTGCCTCGGGCATGGATGTGCGTGATGTCCTTAGGTTGGTTTGGTATAAGTAGTTCTAAGTTCTAGGGTAGTGATGACCTCAGCATTTAAGTCCCATAGTGCTCAGAGCCATTTTTTTTTAATGTGGTTGCTTGAGTCGGACTAAAATATGGTATGTTCATCATTGTTGACACTAATCATGTATACATGGCATTAAACTGATTGGTTCCATTTCACTTACACGTAATAATCGTTCAAAATATGTATAGAACATGTAACTAATACGATATGCATTAAGAGCAAACCGAAGAAAGACGAATGGGGAGCACTAGAAATGCGATTAACGATAAACTTACCGTTAAAATTGGGTAACATAAAGTAGAAGAAATAAATCTGCTTCTGCCAAGTTGGAAGCAAAATAACACATAACGTACGAAGTAAAGAGGGCATGGAAAGGCAGACTATTACAGGCAAATAGGGCATTCCTGGCCAAATGAGCTCCACTGGCGTCAAACATTGACTTTAATTTGAGGAAGAAAATATCTGTGACAGTCTCTCTGGATCACAGCGTATGTATGGACGTGAATCACGTAGTGTGAGGTGTGCCGTGAATCTGAAATTTTTGGCACGTTGTTAACCCTGCCCACTCAGGCACCTGTGCCAGCGCTGCTCTGCAATCTGGCCAGTGGGTGCAGCTGGGAGCGCGCTCTGCTGCAGCCATTCTCAGTTGTGCTGCGGTGGCGTGGAAAGATGAAAGTCCGTCTGCTGCACCGAATCATACCGACAACATCAGTTACTTTGAAGTCGCTGTAAAGAAACTGCCAAAGACACGAAGACTATAGTACAAAACAAACAAGGGGTCTGTAGACAGAGGGCTGCTGAATGATACGTTTTTTGAAGTCATAAGCGCAATGGGTGATGCCTCGAATGACCACCGTGGTAGAATATTGTCAAATGATCTTTCTCGAAAACCCAAAGAAATTCCGGAAATGTGTTAGGCTATTAGTGGCACCGAAGTTAATAGAGAAACTAGAGTTGAGGGTAACAAAGCAAAAGTAGAAATTCTTAATTCTGTTTCCAAATGTTGCTATGCAAAGAAAAATTCAGGGCTATTGTCCAAACATAACTCTTGTACCATTGGAAAGGGGAGTGGTATAACTGTTAGTGTCAGTGGCGTTGAGAGACCACTGAAATTATTAAAACTGAACAAAACTCAGGGTTCCAACTGAATCCTTATCGGACTCTATTCCAAATTTGCAGCTGAGTTAGCCCGTCTGTTAGTTATAATCTACCGTAGATCTACTGAACAAAACACTGTGCCCAGCAATTGGAAGAAAGCACAATTCACAGCTGTCTACAAGAAGGGTAGCAGAAGAGATCCACAAAACTACCGTCCAATATCCCTGACATCCATTTGTTGTAAAATGTTTCAACACACTCTGAGCTTAAACTGAATGAGGTATCTCGAACAGACCGACGTCCTCCATGCCAGACAACATGGATTTAGGAAGCAGAGTTCGTATGAAACCCAACTCGCACTTAACTCACGCGACATACAGAAAGCCGCGAATGTAGGTAGTGAGAGGGATGCAGTATTTCTCGATTTACGAGACGCATTTGACTCAGTACCACACCCACACACATTATCACTTCACTATAATATTAGGGAGTTAGTTGGAACCTGTAAACTCATACAAATACTTGACTGTAACATTTAGTAGGTACATGAAGTGGAACGGTCACTTAGGCTAAGTCGTGGGTAAAGCAGGTAACAGATTTCGGTGTGTTGGTTGAATGTTAAGGAAATCCAATCAGTCTGCAAAGGAGATTGCTAACAAATCACTCGTCTGACCCATCCTAGAATATTGCTCAGTTGTGTGGGAACCAGGACTATGAGGAGACATTGTATGTATATAGACAAGAGTAGTATACAGAGTAGCGTACCGCGAATGTAACTTGTTCGTTTGATCCGCGGGAGATTGTCACTGAGGTGTTGAAACAATTGAACTGACAGACTCTTGAAGATAGATGGAAACAGTCCCGAAAAAGTCTACTAACAAAGTTTTAAGAAACGGTTTTACATAATGATTGTGGGAATACATTAGAGCACTCAATATATCGTTCCCATAGGAATAGTGAAGATAAGATTAGATTCATAACAGAGCACATAGAGGCATTTAAGGTGAGGTGTTGTTGTTGTGGTCTTCAGTCCTGAGACTGGTTTGATGCAGCTCTCCATGCTACTCTATCCTGTGCAAGCTTCTTCATCTCCCAGTATCTACTGCAACCTACATCCTTCTGAATCTGCTTAGTGTATTCATCTCTTGGTCTCCCTCTACGATTTTTACCCTCCACACTGCCCTCCAATGCTAAATTTGTGATCCCTTGATGCCTCAAAACATGTCCTACCAACCGATCCCTTCTCCTAGTCAAGTTGTGCCACAAACTTCTCTTCTCCCCAATCCTATTCAATACCTCCTCATTAGTTACGTGATCTACCCACCTTATCTTCAGCATTCTTCTGTAGCACCACATTTCGAAAGCTTCTATTCTCTTCTTGTCCAAACTAGTTATCGTCCATGTTTCACTTCCATACATGGCTACACTCCATACAAATACTTTCAGAAACGACTTCCTGACACTTAAATCTATACTCGATGTTAACAAATTCCTCTTCTTGAGAAACGCTTTCCTTGCCATTGCCAGTCTACATTTTATATCCTCTCTACTTCGACCATCATCGGTTATTTTACTCCCTAAATAGCAAAACTCCTTTACTACTTTCAGTGTCTCATTTCCTAATCTAATTCCCTCAGCATCACCCGACTTAATTCGACTACATTCCATTATCCTCGTTTTGCTTTTGTTCATCTTATATCCTCCTTTCAAGACACTGTCCATTCCGTTCAACTGCTCTTCCAAGTCCTTTGCTGTCTCTGATAGAATTACAATGTCATCGGCGAACCTCAAAGTTTTTACTTCTTCTCCATGAATTTTAATACCTACTCCGAATTTTTCTTTTGTTTCCTTTACTGCTTGCTCAATATACAGATTGAATAACATCGGGGAGAGGCTACAACCCTGTCTTACTCCTTTCCCAACCACTGCTTCCCTTTCATGCCCCTCGACTCTTATAACTGCCATCTGGTTTCTGTACAAACTGTAAATAGCCTTTCGCTCCCTGTATTTTACCCCTGCCACCTTCAGAATTTGAAAGAGAGTATTCCAGTCAACATTGTCAAAAGCTTTCTCTAAGTGTACAAATGCTAGAAACGTAGGTTTGCCTTTTCTTAATCTTTCTTCCAAGATAAGTCGTAAGGTCAGTATTGCCTCACGTGTTTCAACATTTTTACGGAATCCAAACTGAACTTCCCCGAGGTCGGCTTCTACCAGTTTTTCCATTCGTCTGTAAAGAATTCGCGTTAGTATTTTGCAGCTGTAACTTATTAAACTGATAGTTCGGTAATTTTCACATCTGTCAACACCTGCTTTCTTTGGGATTGGAATTATTATATTCTTCTTGAAGTCTGAGGGTATTTCGCCTGTCTCATACATTGTGCTCACCAGATGGTAGAGTTTTGTCATGACTGGCTCTCCCGAGGCCATCAGTAGTTCAAATGGAATGTTGTCTACTCCCGGGGCCTTGTTTCGACTCAGGTCTTTCAGTGCTCTGTCAAACTCTTCACGCAGTATCTTATCTCCCATTTCGTCTTCATCTACATCCTCTTCCATTTCCATAATATTGTCCTCAAGTACATCGCCCTTGTATAAACCCTCTATATACTCCTTCCACCTTTCTGCCTTCCCTTCTTTGCTTAGAACTGGGTTGCCATCTGAGCTCTTGATATTCATACAAGAGGTTCTCTTCTCTCCAAGGTCTCTTTAATTTTCCTGTAGGCAGTATCTATCTTACCCCTAGTGAGACAAGCCTCTACATCCTTACATTTGTCCTCTAGCCATCCCTGCTTAGCCATTTTGCACTTCCTGTCGATATCATTTTTGAGACGTCTGTATTCCTTTTTGCCTGCTTCATTTACTGCATTTTTGTATTTTCTCCTTTCATCAATTAAATTCAATATTTCTTCTGTTACCCAAGGATTTCTATTAGCCCTCGTCTTTTTACCTACTTGATCCTCTGCTGCCTTCACTACTTCATCTCTCAGAGCTACCCATTCTTCTTCTACTGTATTTCTTTCCCCCATTCCTGTCAATTGTTCCCTTATGCTCTCCCTGAAACTCTCTACAACCTCTGGTTCTTTCAGTTTATCCAGGTCCCATCTCCTTAAATTCCCACCTTTTTGCAGTTTCTTCAGTTTCAATCTGCAGTTCATAACCAATAGATTGTGGTCAGAATCCACATCTGCCCCTGGAAATGTCTTACAATTTAAAACCTGGTTCCTAAATCTCTGTCTTACCATTATATAATCTATCTGATACCTACTAGTATCTCCAGGATTCTTCCACGTATACAACCTTCTTTTATGATTCTTGAACCAAGTTTTGGCTATGATTAAGTTATGCTCTGTGCAAAATTCTACAAGGCGGCTTCCTCTTTCATTCCTTCCCCCCAATCCATATTCACCTACTATGTTTCCTTCTCTCTCTTTTCCTACTGACGAATTCCAGTCACCCATGACTATTAAATTTTCGTCTCCTTTCACTACCTGAATAATTTCTTTTATCTCGTCATACATTTCATCTATTTCTTCATCATCTGCAGAGGTAGTTGGCATATAAACTTGTACTACTGTAGTAGGCATGGGCTTTGTGTCTATCTTGGCCACAATAATGCGTTCACTATGCTGTTTGTAGTAGCTAACCCGCACTCCTATTTTTTTATTCATTATTAAACCTACTCCTGCATTACCCGCATTTGATTTTGTATTTATAACCCTGTAATCACCTGACCAAAAGTCTTGTTCCTCCTGCCACCGAACTTCACTAATTCCCACTATATCTAACATTAACCTATCCATTTCCCTTTTTAAATTTTCTAACCTAACTGCCCGATTAAGGGATCTGACATTCCACGCTCCGATCCGTAGAACGCCAGTTTTCTTTCTCCTGATAACGACGTCCTCCTGAGTAGTCCCCGCCCGGAGATCCGAATGGGGGACTATTTTACCTCCGGAATATTTTACCCAAGAGGACGCCATCATCATTTAATCATACAGTAGAGCTGCATGTCCTCGGGAAAAATTACGGCTGTAGTTTCCCCTTGCTTTCAGCCGTTCGCAGTACCAGCACAGCAAAGCCGTTTTGGTTAATGTTACAAGGCCAGATCAGTCAATCATCCAGACTGTTGCCCCTGCAACTACTGAAAAGGCTGCTGCCCCTCTTCAGGAACCACATGTTTGTCTGGCCTCTCAACAGATACCCCTCCGTTGTGGTTGCACCTACGGTACGGCCATCTGTATCGCTGAGGCACGCAAGCCTCCCCACCAGCGGCAAGGTCCATGGTTCATGGGGGGGGGGGTAAGGTGAGGTAGTGGTGAAATTTCAACCCGATCGCAAAAACATCACAAGGGGCTGAAAATTTGTTTCATAACGTGTCTTGAGATGTTGAATTAAATGGGTAAATTCAATTTACTAAACAATAATTTTTTTCAATTTAGGGTTTTTGAGTTTTGAAAAAGTTATTATTTTTCCAAACCAATACGTGAAATTGTTGGTTATCAAGCACTGTATTCACAAAGAATGTTTGAGGCAAAAGTGTTTAAAACTGACGGACGAGTACCATTTTCTCATTTCAGCCATTTGAAGTATTGAAGTATTGTGATCTTTTCAATACTATATACAAACGAAAAGTGTAGTTAAATTATAAAGATTTAGTTTTTATAATACGCGACAAGAATGTAACGTAAAACAGAATTACTACGACATTAAATAGTGTTTTGCCCGGTACGAAGGAAAGATAAAATACAACTCTATAGGTTTGGAAATTCTATTCTTTATTTTCAGGTTACATGTCACATCATATGCGCATGGGATACGTGTGAATAATACGCAATTCATCAAAACAATCCGGCGTCTTTGGTTACACTATCACTTTCGGATATAGCTTTGTCTCTTTGATGTATGACAAAATCAATTTTTCGAGTTATATCTCTGTATGTTTTCGAATATTTTACTTCAGCTTACTGCAATGCAACTTTGCCCTTATTTGCTGAAACGTGTGCTGTTTGATAAGCATGTTTGAGACCTAATTTTGTTATTACTTCGGAAATAATTGTGAAGAGCCAACATTACATTCACAAGCACTGATGAGAAGCCGCTGCTCTCATTGCGAGAACATATGTCTCTTTGGGACCTGTTCCATATAATACTGTGATAACCTCATTAATATTTTGAGTCATACATCAAGCACTTAGTGGCAGTAGTGAATCATCAGTTAAGGGAGGATAAAGAGGCAGTACTTTATCTCAATAAAGCTGTTTTATTGGTGTTTTTTATTAGATGTGTGAGATCCAGACTCAGTTTCTTTTACCAATGCTGACTAATAAAAACACCGTGATGACTCTCTTTGCGGCAGTGAGATTGCTGAGGATTTTTGTCAGTAGATGGGCAATGATATATGGATGCATTTATTGCAACTTTCATATTCAGTATATAATAAATTGGTTGACACTATTGCAGCTGTAAAATGTCAATCATATGGAAAAGTTTGATTATACGTACCTTTACATCTATATATTGCTTTTTGTAATATTCTGCAAGTTTTTTTCTATCTTAGTGTCCTTCAGTTGTCCATAATACGTGCCACCAAACGTACTGGGCCTTCTTACTGGGCAAACCTCTGTACAACGTCCTAGTAATTCTATTTTAAGCTACATTATTTTCATGCATTATAAACACAAAATTTTTATAATTTATCTACGCTTTTATTTTGTGTATAGTGTTAAAAAGGTCACAACGTTTCAATTTCTAGAAAAAAGTCAGAATGGCCTAAACGAAAAAATGCTACTCGTCCGTTAACTTTAAACATATATGGCTCAAACTTTTTTTCTGAATTCATACCGTGATAACCAACAACCCCACGTATGGATTTTTTCAAAACTAAAAAATCCAAAATTACGAAAAAACTTTTTTAGCGAATTGGATCTACCCATTTACTTCAGCATGCCAAGATATATTATGAAACAGATTTTCGACCACCCGTGATTTATTTTTACAATACAGTTGAAATTTCACCGGCACCTCCCCTTGAAAGATCATTTTTCCCCTTCTCCATTCGTGAATGGAACGGGTAATAGCCTAAATAACTGGTACGCGTCAAACACTTCACAGTGGTTCGCAGGGTATAGATGGAGATGTGGAGACCAGATCCGACACTTTTGTGGAAGCATCGGATATGCCTGTGCTGTATTGTTTGTACCAAGAACGGGCGCGACGACCGAGGCTGTGGTGGCGGGCTGGGCTTGGATATTTTGGAATAACAAATACTGAATGCACTGCCGAGGTTGTCTGTGGAAGCGAGCTGATACTGAGACGACAGTCAGCAGGTCGGAAATGTGCAGCGAGTAAGTCTTTCGCTTTCTCCAGAAGCTACAGTGGCCAGCAATGGGGAGTTACCGGCTGTAGTACAAGGTGCTCTCCGGACTTGTCGTGGGTGTGGCATGGCAGGTCGAGGTTATCGTCATGGACTGCATTTGAAGAACAGCAGGGGGCTGATGGCCAGCAGCCAAGACAGACTTCAGCTGGTACGTGGTGTACTGAGGACCTGACGAGCCTGTGCAGTCAGCAGTCAGGACATGTTTTTACCCGATCGCCAAAGAAGAAACGAACTGCAAACACATACAGAGAAGAGTGGTTGTGTTATTGTTGTAATACTTAGATCATTACCAGTGTACTACAAGGCCCACAGTGTTCGGTAGGTAGCCAGTATCTAATGTAGGTGTTCTGAATACGTAGAGTTCCAATATATACGGCATGGTGAGGCAGCGAGAGTGCGCTTTCTGACTTTTTACCTAATCTCCACGATGAGGGCATGTTATACCATTTTATAAGAGAGGGAGTTGTGTTTCCTGTTTGTAATTATGCTGAAGATGTGTTCAACAATTGTACGTAAGTCTTCTGTATTTCATGCTGCTGTGATTCTGCGTAGGCTAGGTAGCTTTGGTAGTCCTGTTGTATGGAACAGTAGTAACTTGCTGCTTGAAGTCCTTGGTAGTAAAAATAGAACGTGCGATTTTATTCCTTGACCACACTGTGTTCATACAGGGGATAGGCCAAATAATGAGAACATCTGTACTGAACTGGAAATGGTTTATTAATAATGTGTCGGTCATCCATTTGCCTGTAATACAGCTGCGCTGGCTGGCCGCTGTGGTCGAGCGGCTCTAGGCGCTTCAGTCCCGAAGCTTGTGGCTGCCACGGTCGCAGGTTCGAATCCTGCCGCGGGCGTGGAAGTGTGTGAAGTCCTTAGTTTGGTTAGGTTTAAGTAGTTCTGAGTCTAGGGAACTGATGATCTCGGATGTTAAGTCCCATGGTGCTTAGAGCCATTTGAACCATTTGAACAGCTGCGATTCTTCTTGGAATACTGACATATGATGACTGTATAGTCTCCAGTGGAATGTTATACCACTCTTCAATCAGAACCTCTTATAACTCCTGTAGTGACGAGGGTGGTGGAAATCTGCTCCGGAGTCCACGCTCCAATACAGCACACAGAGTTTCGATAATATTCAAGTCCGGGGACTGTGCTCGCCAGAGAAGATGTTGCAGTTCAGTTGAATGCTCCTCATACCACGCTTGTAGTGTCCTGGCTGTGTGAAATGGTGTATAATCGTCCTGAAATATGGCATCATTGTTGGGGAGCAACATTCGAATCATGGGGTGCACCAATCACCTAAAACGTTCACATAATCGTTGCCTGTAACACGGCCTTTGAGAGTAATGATGGGACCAGCACAATATCAGGATGTGACTGCCCACACCATCACGCTTCCACCTCCATGCTTAACCACTGGAGACAGGCAGTCGTGATTGTAGGCGTCTTTTGGCGCTCTCCAGACGTAAGCCAAGCCCAATAGTGGAAACGACGAAAACGCTGACTCGTCGGGCCATATGACGTGTTTCCACTGATAACCCGTCCAGGATTTATTCTCCTGACACCATGTTTTACGCTTCTTTGCGATGGCTGCCATTACTAATAGTGTCGGTATAGCGGCTCGTCCATGAATAGTCGCTGTATGGGAGTTCTTGGTGGACAGTGTCCATAGATACGGGGTCTCGACGATCGATTATGAGCTCTGCAGTCACTTTACCCGACGTAGTGTTGTGTTGTTTTGACACAATTCGTTTTAGCTTACGACGATCTCTGTCATTTAGTTCTGATTTGCGCCCACTATTACGTTTACTTGATGATGTCTTTCCATGTTTTGTGTAGGCTGTCGTCACTATTGAAACTGTTGCTCTTGAAACATTCAATAAGTTGCCTGTCTTGGTTACTGATGCTCCAGCAAGTCGGGCCCCACAATCCGCCCTCTTTGGAACTCTGTTAGGTCTTTCATTGCACGTCGACCTCTGAATGCAAATACGAAGTGTACACTACTCACAAACATCATGCACTGATGCATAATCCGTACTGAACATGCACAGTCCAGCGCGACACGTGCGTTATCTGCGTTGTTGACCGTCAAACACAACCATCCCTTTACTATCACTCTTCACATTATTTTGCCTGTTCCCTGTATGATTGGCGGGTTTCTAATGTTCTATTGATGGAGCGTATGACTTCTGTTTTCTGTTCTTTGTTACTAGTTGTATTCTTGTATTGCTCTGGACTGTCACGGGGCCTAAAATAAATTTCATTTATCTTCGGAAATTATTTCTTTAATTTATTATTGTGCAATCCAATTTTTATATACTCATTACCTCTGAGCAAAATTTTGTTGATTTGTTATTAATTGTCTATTAGTTGTCTAACTTTCTACTGATGCCGTTGTATTTGTGTGATAATACTTATGTAGTATAAAAAAAGCAGTTGGATGCACAGTCCACAGCCCAAATCCCAGTCCACCCGAATCCGGCGCTACAGAGGAAACTGGGAAAGAAGAAAACAAAAGCACTTGTGCTTCAGAATTTGAGGGGGAATGATAAGAATCAATTGAGAAACACTGAGAAGAAACGGAACAGAACGATAGAAGATATGACATCATACAACTTATATGACAGACATAAGACAACTTATACTGTACTTGAGGGAACTGTAGAGAGCAGGGCCGCTACTGCGGGGAGGTGGTGACCGGTTCCTGGGCCCGCCTGCAGCGGTACTCTGCCGCGCCCTGCAGCGCACCTGTGGCTGAGTGACAAACGCCGGCGCCGCCTTTGTTTAGGCGGCCGTCGCATTTGTTAGGCGCTCGCTAATTGCCGCCTCCATATTAGCCGCGGCCGGTGCCCGAGTTACGGTGCCGTAAATCTCTGGTTATTTGATCCCCGCCTGGCACAGAGAGCCCGGCCTCGGGCGCTATTGAAACGCAGGCCCGCTCCGACCCACCGCCGCCGCCGGGCTTTCTCGTAACGAGCCCCGCAGTTAAGAGCTGGCCAGATGTATTTGTTTCCTCATTAGAGCAGTCCCTGTTTCTCTTGTCCTTTCCCATTCGTAGTCGGTTGCTTGTCGGCAGCAGCTATCTCCCTCTGCACCAATAAACGTTTTTCGCCTCTGTTAAATCCAGGTGCCTGTGCTAATATTTTACAGCATCCACTCTATCTCGCAGCACATATACTCCGCAAAATATTTGATAAGGTGAACATCCGCCACTGAAAGTCATACGACACGTATTTATTGAATTAAAATATCCTCCAGTTGCCAGTAATTTTCTTAATTTACCGGGTGATCAAAAAGTCAATATAAATTTGAAAATTGAATAAATAACGGAATAATGTAGATATAGAGGTAAAAATTGACACACATGCTTGGGATGACATGGGGTTTTACTAGAACCAAAAAAAAAAATACAAACTTCCAAAAATGTCCGACAGATGGCGCTTCATCTGATCAGAATAGCAATAATTAGCATAACAAAGTAAGACAAAGCAAAGATGATGTTCTTTACAGGAAATGCTCAATATGTCCACTATCTTTCCTCAACAATAGCTGTAGTCGAGCAATAATGTTGTGAACAGCACTATAAAGCATGTCCGGAGTTATGATGAGGCATTGGCGTCGGATGTTGTCTTCCAGCATCCCTAGAGATATCGGTCGATCATGATACCCTTGCGACTTCAGGTAACCCCAAAGCCAATAATCGCACGGACTGAGGTCTGGGGACCTGGGAGACCAAGCAAGACGAAAATGGCGGCTGAGCACACGATCATCAAAAACGACGCGTGCAAGAGATCTTTCACACGTATAGCAATATGGGGTGTTTTTTTTTTTTGTTTTAGTAAAACCTCATGTCATTCCAAGCATGTGTGTCAATTTTTACCTCTCTTTCTACATTATTCCATGGTTTTCTAATTTATACTGTGTTTTTGATCACCCGGTGTTTCACAACTGCTTCGGAAGCTTGACGTTTGGTCTTTAGCTGGCACCAAAAAATTATGAGAACGTAGATGTATGGCGGTCGGACCAATCGGTCATGGGGGATCACACTCACGTCAGACAAACCCTTGCGTTTGTCTGACGAGGATGTAACTGAGATAGTAATTGGTATACACTGATTCCAAACTGGTAATATTTCATAGCCAGCTGGTAATTCAGATCCAGGAGTTCAATGAATGCCTTTGGTAGTGGCTGGCGGTGGTGGAAGAGAATGATTTTCATTTTACGGAAAAAAAATGGGAAAAAGAGAATTCGCCGAACGAACAAAATACCGCGAACATAGAAGAATCCCGAAAAACACCGTTTACTAGGCAGGTACGATATTGCAGTGCCTGTGTTATTCTGATTACGATGCAAAGTTCCTTTGGACATGCATACATATATCTGCCAATGCCGGGGAAGTGACTTTTAAGTACTACGTCTGACCTGTACGGGAATGTACATAATGGTTGTACGAGTGCAGGTCGTAGACGCATAGCTGAGATATATGAAAGTTTGTTATGGCCGTAAGTCGTGCAAAGCTACGCAAATCATCAGACTACTGTTCGCGATAAGCGGAAAATCCGTGTTCGAGTCCCGCTGCGGCAGAAATTTTCGTTCTTTTCATTCCATTCTGCAGCTGACAGCTGTCCTTATTCGCAATTTTTAATGCATATTCACGCAGTCCAATTCACTCGGAAATCGGCATTATAGCGCACCGACACTTCCAATATTGTCTAACATCGTTTGTCACTACTGACTAACTAAATCATAGTTGGGAAAGTGTTAAAATATCCTTTAACATTCACAAATCAAATTTACGCTTTAACAGTATTTCCTGTTCATTCACAGTTTCGTAATTACATTCCACCAGTAAATACGGATTACTTTACTTTGGTGAAACAATACTCTCGAATCGATTTGTTAGTATGTGTACTGTACAGTAAGTACCTCGAGCATACGTCATATGTATCACACAATTATCAGAAAGTGCTTGCTTTCTATCGGTGTCAGTAGTAGTTGGAAACAGTGCCTGTGGATTCAGCGACCTGCGTTTATAACTCTACCAGCCATTTGCGTCTCCCGCATATATTCCACTCGAGTCTGCGGCTTTGACTAATTTTTAGTGGGCTTAATATATATATTAACCATTAATTATTTGGGTGCATATTGAATTATCGTACGTAAGGTTCAAATCTATATTTGCGGTATTTCTTCAAATGAGAACGTACCAGATTCCACAGCTGTAATTTTTTAAGTTCAATATGGAGCCTAAATAATTATTGATCAGATTTTAGACTGATTTTGTTTACAAACGCTCTGCACTAACAGTCACTTTCTGTGTGCCTGTTCAGATTTCTTACCGCTGTGCCAACAATTCTTTTTCTGTCATATTAATGACATCTTAGTTTATTGAGAACCGACTCTTTTGTTAAATTTCTAGTAGCGTCCTTGAAACGAGCCTGCCTTATATTAGGGGCGATTTCCACTATTACCTGTGAAGTCTTCAACTGATTTACATTACCCTCGTTATTGTTATTATTATTATTATTATTATTATTATTACTATCACTACTTTACAACTTAAATCGTTCTGTTTCGTCGCTCATATAACAACATTTTTACTATAATTGTGTTCATCGATACTGTTATTCCTCTGATTATCAATAATAACGTTACGACTGTAGCCTGATAGAAAATATTTTACGAAGTTTATGCTGACTTCCTGTTCGAAGAGAGTGTCCTCCGGCCTCCTATCACGGAATGTTAGTGGGTAAATAAATGTACATATAGAATTTACATAAAGTGAATTGAGATACTGAAAGTGTATTTTGCTGCATAAAAATGTTCTATTCTTTCATTGTTTACCGAAAACCAGAGGTTCTAACAGTATTGCGTTGGACTTCTTTCGACCGTCACGCGTGGATTCTTTCCGATTCTTTCACCAACACTTGGCTAAAATTCATCTCTAACCGTCTCACAGACGAGTGAATCGACGGAATGGTAAGTGTAAACCGAAATAGAAGAACACCATAACTTCTACGACTAGGAGTTTGATTTTCCGGAATGACTGCTAAATAGTTCTAAAATTAAATTTCATCCGTTTCTCAAACCATATCGTGTATTAAGACAACGATATCTTGCACTATTTCGTTGAAAATTATTATTAATTCGTTGCTGATAATATTTTAGGAAGTTCCCTCAGTTACACTCTATTACTTATTTAATCATAACTAGTTTAGAGGCTATCAGTTAGTAATTCCCTGAAATCAGACTGAATGAATACCGGAGAAATGCGGACACAGAAATATGCGACCAGCGGAGTTTTTCGCACTTTTGTGGATACCAGCCGAGACGGCATCGCCGGATCCGAAAACTCCCTGACGATCTGAGGGTCGTGTTTCCACTAATCCACAGGTGGAGTTTGCAGGTGTTCCAGAACCCGTCGAAAATATTCACGGCTTGAGTTAGCTATCGCCGACTTGGCGCTCTAGGCGTTTTGTGACGTCAGTTCCTGCTATTTCAGGTTGAGGAGCAATTTCATTACGTGAAACACAAAAAAATGTTCTGCGTTATCTCGGCGATGTGCCACGTAAAGCAGAACCAATAGGAAGCAAGGGCGTTTCCTACGTCACAAGCAGAAAACATGACGTCCACAGAAAGCAATATGGCAAATAGTATCTGTCGTGTTCAATAAAGCCCATATTTGGTTTGTTTTGTGTTATACCTTACACCTCATGAATACGCGCTGTTTCTAAGCACCAGCTCATTAAATGCATGGAGAACGATTAGTTGCAAGTCTGTGGGAAGTCTCGTCGGATTTTCACAGTGGTTTCCATTTCGTGACCGATCGTTCCTCACTTTCCGAATAGCTCTCGTATTTGCTAGGTATATTCTAACCTCTGTCATCTCCTACAGTTTTTAACTTCTAAAGCTCCCTCTAGTACCATAGAAGTTACTCCCTGATTTCTTAACACAACATCAAGGCCTATGTTTGACACCAGTAGACTTACGTAGGCCAGGAATTCCCTCTTTGCCTGTGCTAGTCTGTTCTTTATATCTTCCTTGCTTCGCCGTCATGGGTTATTTTGCTTTCAAGTAGCAGATTACTTCACTTTACCTACTTTGTGAACACTTTTGATGCTAAGTGTCTCGTTACTCCCATTTTTTCTAATTCTCATTATCTTTGTCTTTCCCCTTTTATTCTCTCCATACCATGTACTCATTAGACTGTTCATTTGGTTCAGCAGGTCCTATAATTCTTCTTCATATTCGGCAACGTCATAAGTGAACTTGTCACTGCTATTCTTACAAAATGAGTTTTAATTGCACTCTTATTGAAGCTTACTTTTATTTCCATCACTGTTTCTTCGATGTATAGATAGATAAGAGGGGCCAACGACTATCTGTGCCTTACAACCTTCTTATCTGATCACTTCTTTCTTGGACTTCCAATCTTACTGTACATATTGTATTTTACCTGGCTTTCTTTACAACATAATCCTAATATGACAAACAATTTCGAACATCTTGGACCATTTTAAATTCTCGAACGCTATTTCGAGGCCGACAAATTCTGCCAGTGCGCCTTGCTTGCAATATGAAGCACAACGTCAGAAATGTGTCTCTGGTGCCTTTACCTTTCCTAAACCCAACTGATCGTCACCTAACAGATATACAGTTTCTTTTCTCACTCTCCTGTAAATTATTATTGTCAGAAACGTAGATGAGTGATCTGTTAACGTGACTGCCCGGTAGTTTTAGCACTTGTCAGCTCTTGCTATCTTCGAAATTGTTTGGATGTCGGATGGTACGTTGCCAAACTTACAGATTTTAATCAACAATCTGAATTGTTAGTTGCTTGCCACTTCCCCCAATCACCACAATCATTTTACAAACTCCTACGGAATATTATTTAACTTCTGGACACTACTTGATCTCAAGCGTTCCATTGGCCTTTTAAATTATGATACTAGATCCCTTAATTCTTCCATATCGACTGCAATTTCTTCTCCTACAAATTATCTCCCCTCATAGAGGCCTTCAGTCGACTCTTTCCACCTATCCATTCTATCTCATACTTTAAATGTGGAATTCACATGGTATTCGTAATATTATCACTCCTGATTCCATATCACCGCAGGTTTTTTTGACTTTTCTACGAGCTGAATGCTGATTGATGTACTCGTCTTTCATTAATAATCGAAACATCCTCGATCCCGGGTTCGAAACCCTCCTTCGCTTAAATTTTGATTAATAATCAGTATTGGTGGCCAAAGACTGCTGGCATCAGAAGTCACCTTCACTGTGCCAACAGCCTTCTCAAACAGGGCTGAGGGGCGGACAGAGGTCCTTGGGATGGGAAACTGCCCCTAAAGGTGGAGAAATCAACAATGATCAACGGAATGAAGATGCAGAAGGCAATGGAAACCACTGCATTAAAAGCACATTACGTGTATCTACAGGGCATGTGGCCTGTAACTGAAGAAGTGTGATGACGATCTTTCCATTACCAAAAGATTCCACAATAATCCCTCATTCGGATCTCTAGGAAGGGACTGCCAAAGTGCAGGTGACCATGAGAAAAAGACTGAATGACCAACGAAATGATAACATTCTACAAGTCGGGCGTGGAAATTCAAAGCTTGAAGGTTGTAGGGAAGCTAGAAAATATGAAAAGGGAAATGCAAAGGCTAGTGTATGTAGATATAATAGGGGTCAGCGAAGTGAAATGGATGAATGAAAAGTTTTATGGCCAGATGAGTATTGGATAATATCAACAGCAGCAGAACATGGTATAACTAGAGTAGGATCGTTCTGAGTAAGACGGTAGAGCAGAAAGTGTGTTATTGTGAAAAGTGCAGTGACAGGGTTCTTCTTATCAGAATCGACAGTAAACCAAAACCGACAGCTATATTTCAGGTAAACACGCCGACGTCGCAAGCTGGAGTTGAAGAGATAGAGAAAGTATATGATGATACAGAAAAGGTAGTGCAGTACATAAAGGGAGATGAAAATCTAATAGCCACGGGGGAATGGAGTCCAAATGTAGGGGCAGGACTTGAAGAGAAAGTTACAGGAGAATATGGACTTGGGACAAGGAATGAGAGACGAGAAGGACTATCTGAGTTCCGTAACAAATTTCAGCTAGTAATAACGAATACTTTGTTCAAGATTCACAAGAGGAGAAGGTATACTTGGAAAAGGCCGGGTGATACTGCAAGATTTCAGATAGACAGAGATTCAGAAATCAGATACTGAGTTGTAAGGCGGACACACGACCAGATGTAGACTTAGATCACAATGTATTAGTGATGAGGAGTGGGCTGAACTTTAAGAGATAAGTCAGGAAGAATCAGTACGCAAAGAAGTGGGATACGGAAGTACTAAGGAATGACGAAATGCACTTGAAGTTCTCTAAGACTATAGATATAGCAAGAAGGAATAGCTCAGCAGGCAGTACATGAGAAGAGCAATGGATATCTCAATGGACATCACAGAAGTTGGAAAGAAAAACGTAGGTACAAAGAGTGTAGCTGCGAAGAAGCCATGGGTAACAGAATAATAATTCTGTTGATCGATGAGACACCAGAGAAATGTTCAGGGATATTAAGGAATACAGAAATGCAAGTAGCTGAGCAATGAAATAAACAGGAACAACGGAACCGTTGCATGAAAAATGTGAAGAAAGCTAAATAGAAATGATTGCCCGGATGACTGACACAGCATACAGGAAAGTCAAAACAACGTTCGCTGAAATTAGAAGCCAGGGTGGTAACATAAAGAGCGCAACCGGAATCCCACTGTTAAATGCAGAAGAGAGAGAGCAGATACGTGGAAAGAGTACATTGAGGGCCTCTATCAAGCGGAAGATGTGTCAGATGTGACAGGCGAAGAAACAGGAGTCGATATAGAAGAGATAGGGGACCCAGTATTAGAATCAGAATTTAAGACAACTTTGGAGGACTTAAGATCAGATAAGGCAGAAGTGACGGATAATTTTCCATCAGCATTACTACAATCATTGGAAGAAGTGGTAACAAAACGACTATTCGCGTTGGTGTGTGGAAGTATGAGTCTGGAGACATACCATCTGGCGTTCGGAAAAATATCATCCAAACAATTCCGAGGATCGCAAGAACTGACAAGTGCGAAAATTATCGCAAAATCAGCTTAGTAGCTCATGCATCTAAGTTACTTACAAGAACAATATACAGAAAAGTGGAAGAAAAAATTGAGAAAGTTTTAGATGATGATGAGTTTGGCTTTATGAAAGGTAAAGGCACCAGAGAGAGAATTCAGCCTTTGGGGTTGATAATAGAAGCAAGAATGAAGAAAAATCAAGATACGGTCTTACGGTTTGTCGACCTGGAAAAAGCGTTCGACATTTTTAAATGGTGCAAGATGATCGAAATTCTGAGAAAAATAGGGATAGGTTATAGGGAGAGACGGGTAATATACAGTATGTACAAAAGTGAAGCGAGAATGATGAGAGTGGATGACCAAGGAGGAAGTGCTCGGTTTAAAAAGGGTGTAAGACAGGGATATGTTCTTTGGCCCCTACTGTTCAGTCTGTACATCGGGGAAACCATGAGGGATGTAAAAGAAAGGTTCACGAGAAGAATTAAAACTCAGTGGTACGATTCGCTGATGACACTGCTATCCTGAGTGAAAGAGAAGAAGAATTACATGATCTTCTAAATGGAATGAACAGTCTAATGAGTAAAGAATATGGACTAAGAGTAAATCGGAGAAAGACGAAAGTGATGGGAAGTAGCAGAAATGAGAACAGCGAGAAACTTAACATGAGGATTGGTGGTCACGAAGTAGATGAGGTCAAGGAATTAGGTGGATTAACAAGGCAAGGAATGAGGAGGCTCTGCGCAGAGTTGGAGAGGAAACGAATATGTGGAGAACACTGCAAGGAGAAGGGACAGGATGAAAGGACATCTGTTAAGACATCAGAGATGACTTCCTTGGTACTAGCGGGAGCTGTAGAGGGTGAAAACTGTGGAGGTAGACTGAGATTGGAATGTATCCGGCAAGTAAGAGACGACGTATGTCGCAAGTGCTACTCTGAGATGAAGAGGTTGGCACAGGAGAGGAAATCGTGGCGGTCCGCATCACAGCAGTCAGAAGAGTGATGACACAAGAAAAATGCTGAATCAGTCCTACCAACGATCTTTCCTTTTCGTGTTTCTTCACGTTTTGCCTTGGCTGTCATACACTTTCTGTATATGTTTTATTTGAAAGGGATTAATGTTGCTGTATTCCTGTCTTCCCTTGAACATTTTTAAATATATTTCTTTCGTCGGTCAATTGAAATATTACATCTGCTTCTGCTTCCCTCGTCGCAGATACTTTCAGTGTACCTATGTTCTCTGTCCGACACCTGTGACTACATATTTTAGGTATACTCACTCTTTAACTGAACCTGTCAATTTTGCTATACCTATCACAATATCTACATTCTTATCGATCTTCAAACGCCTCTCACAATTCCTGAGGACTTCAATACTACACTTTCTTCCACACGCATTTCTCCGCACGATTCTCTTAAACTTCAGCCCACTCTCCATCATTACTAATCTGTTACATGAGTCTGAATCTGCCCCTGGGTACGACTTCCAATCCAGTATCTGATTTAGGAATCTCTGTCGGACCATGATGTAATGCAGCTTGAGTCTTCAAGTGTGTACAGGTCAAGTACACCTCCACCTCTTACGATTCTTGAACAGAGTACTCCCTGTTACCATCCGAAATTTGTTGCACAACTGAATTACTTTTCTCCTCTCTCATTCCTACTTCTAGGCCCATATTCTCCCGTAACCCTTTCTTCCACTCCTTCCATTGCAACTTTGCTCCAGTGCCCCATGACCATTAGAGTCTCTCCGTCCTGAATTACCCTTTCAGTGGCCTCATGTACTATATGTTTTCATCTTCATCTTGCGACGTTGGCATGTGTACCTTAACTATCTGATGAAAACAACGCAACAGTAGCTCTCTATCTACTCTACTTTCCTGTTAATAACAAATCCTACTCCTGTTATGCCACTGTCTGCTAGTGATGATTTGGCTCTATATACGTCTGACCAGACATCCTTACTACCCCCGCCCCGTCCCGCGTCACCTCCCCTACGTCTAGATTGAGCCTTAGGATTTTACTTTTCAGATTTTCTGGCTGTCCTACTACGTTCAAACTTCTGAGACTCCAAGCTCCAACACGTATAATGTTATATTGTGTAAAGGAACTTAATAATTTTTCTAATTGATAAATAGATAGTTATTCGACTCTCATACCAAACATTAATCTGAAAGGTATTTAACACTGACGGACAAGAGAAGCTTTACGCTCTTCGTTCATTAATTTGTATTAGTTATTTTTCATTGTTCTCCTGCCATGGTGATAAGAGGTGTTGTGAAATTTTAAAGTGAAATGGAGTTACACGATGAAATCAATTCTTGGTCAATATGATTTTCTGATTTACGATACCACGGATCCCAGCTCCTATAACTCTGGGAGATTATTATTATTTTAATTTTATATGGAGAATTTACATGGAGGCGACGATATTCACGACGGCGCAGTTCAACAATAGAGGTACGTGAATGTGTTCATCTCTTTCCCTTCGTGGACGCCAGTGTCAGTTGCGATGTATTTGCCGCGACATTGAGAACCTGCAGTCTTTCTTTTCATTTAATTTTGAAGTCCCACAATTTTCCTTATTTATTCTTAGGTGAATAAATGCAATTTAATCACAATTCTTTTTATCTAGGCCACGGAGAATGATAGTACTTAGAACGTATGTGCCTCTATACCGATCGTACGTTCGCATACAACTGAGTGTGTACCGACGGAACTATATTTATGACACATTTCCTTTACGGTATTAACCCTAGCATTACCAACGGGGGGGCCCAGTAGGCCCACTGACTCAGTTTTTCTATGTTGTATCCACACCCTTTGATATATGAACTTGAAAGCAAAGGTAATTGTTCGTTATTGAATGTACTATTGAGTCATTACAGAATTTCGGAATAAAAATGTAATTAAAATTTTTTACTTGATTTAATTCTCTGTGGGCCTTAAAAGCCCACCCGTTGGTAATAGCAAGGAAAGATTTACGAGGTTGAGTCTCTCGTTTCAAATTCTTACCATGAAACGAATTTTGGCATTGTTGCCTTCAGACATATTATTATGAAGCGGACCATTGTTATTTTCAGTGTTTCTGCTGCTGTTGAACCAGCAACATGAGTAGACATCGTTTACGTGATAGCTCCATTGAAAGAGTGCTAGAAGAAGTTTTGAACGAATCAGATTTAGAGGAAAGTGAAGTGGATGATGATGTGGAAGAAATTAGAACTGATTCATCGTCTGAGAATGAAGATGAGGTTGAAGCCAATCCACCAGATGATAATGATACGGAATGTGATAAATTCATTGCAAAAAGTGGACGAGAGTATATTACGAAGCCATCTCGACAATATCGGCGTTCTGTACAAAATATAGTGCGAGAAAGAATGGGGCTAGGACAACAAGGAAGAATTGCGTCTCCGAAAGAGGCTATAGAGCTCTTTTTTACACCTCAAATTATGAATCTAATAAAACTACACTCAAATGAAGAGGCTTCTCGACTAGGTATTCAGCACACAGATGAAGATGAGTTATTTTGTTATATAGGACTCTTGCTAATCATGGGTTCAAATCATGACAATAAGATACCTGTCCAAGATTTATGGTCTTTGCTTCAGGGCCGACAAGTGTACTATGGATCAATGAGTCGGACCCGATTTTTCGAATTGACTAAAATATTGAGGTTTGATGATAAGAACACAAGAGAAATTCGTCGCCAGACTGACAAGTTTGCTCCAATGAGGGAAATTTTTGAAAGCTTCAATTCTTCACTTCCATTGTATTTCATTCCTGGTCTACATACAACAGTGGATGAGATGTTGTCTTTGTTCCGTGGTCGCTGTCCATTCAAGGTGTTTCTAAAAGAAAAACCTGGAAAATACGGCATTCTAATTCGAATGCTGTCTGATTCTGAGACTAGATATGTGATCAGCATGGACATCTATACAGGCAAGTCAGGAAATACACAGCATTCAAATGGACCGATGGAAATTGTAAAGAGACTAATAAAACCTATTGAAAAATCAGGCCGTAATGTTACCACAGATCGATACTATACTTCAGTGGAGCTTGCTGAGACTCTATGGAATGATTTTCACCTCACACTTGTTGGCACCCTACAGTCTAACAGACGACACATACCTGAAGAGCTGAAGACTACAACTGGCCGCAGTTTACACTCTTCCATCTTTGCTTATACTGACCCTCAGACACAGAGGCCACCAGTTACTCTTGCATCAACGCTAGTCCGCGAGAAGCCAAAACGACTGCTGTTGATGCTTTCAACTTATCACTCAGAAGGGGTGTTGAATGAAGACTCAAAAAAGACTAACATAAATCTTTTTTATAATTCTACAAAGGGAGGCGTGGACACCATAGACCAGATGGCAAGACACTACAGCACAAAGAGAGGAACAAGAAGATGGCCTTTGTCCCTCTTCTACACACTCATTGACATAGCAGCAATAAATGCATATTCACTCTTCCTCCTCAACTTTCCGAATTGGAAAAAGAATTTGCTAAACCGCAGAAGAGTTTTTATCACTAACTTAGGTCTCGAACTAATAAGATCTCAAGTAGATAAACGGGCACAAAATTTGTATGGACTTCAGAAGCCAGTAATAATGGCAATGGAAAGCATCACACAACGGAAGCTCAGCTGCTCTGTAGAACCATCATCCTCAATAGCAGAACCAGGAACACGTGGACGGTGCCACCTATGCTGCCAAGAAGCTGCATCTAAAAAGATCAAGTACAACAAGCTGGGAAAGTCAACTGTTACCTGTTCTCAGTGCCACAAACACGTCTGTGGGAAACACTGCAGGAAGACAGTGTTGTGTGAAAAATGCGTTGCAGAATGAGACAGTAAATTTTGTTTGCTTCATGTAGTGTATCGAATTAAAAAAGTCGTTTTTATAAGAAAACACTATTTTGAAACATTATTCCCAAAAGTATATAAACTGAATCTCGTGATTTGTTAATTTTATTCCTATTATAATAACATCTTTTATTATCCAGTATACAAAAACAATGTCTAAGCATTTTGAATTGTTATTAGAGGTATCAGAAGTAAATAAACTTGATTTATGATAAAATAAATTGTGGTATTCTTTACGGGCCTTTGAGGCCCCCCGTTGGTATTACATGTAACAAAAAATACGTTGGTAATGCTAGGGTTAATTCTTATTTGGAAACGCTCACTCGCGAATGTACATGACTTCTTATTTTGTGGAGTGAGTCGGGCGTATTCTATAATAATGTTACTTGTAATATCCAGTGGATTAGTTTCCACAATTGACCTTTGCCTGTATCGCAACGGCGCTTCAAGCGAAATACTTATTACGCGACCACCATAACAACTCTCATTTCAAAATTACGACACCGGCTGTCTAAGCTTCCAACAATGAAAAATATCACCACCAGGATTACGTTACTTCCCTTTATCAGCAAGTAGTTCCATGGATCCACGGTGCTTCGCAGCGGTTACTCAGTGGTGCCGATGAAAGCCAGATAGAAGAGGGCATCCAGGCCATGAGCGTACTTCCGACACGAGTGTTGCTAACCAAGCGGCGGGATGTCGGCCTGCTTCTAGGCGGCGCTGACCCCGATGATGTACTCCGGTATCTTCGCTCTGCGCAGGCCTCCTTGCGCAGCTCATTGCTTCGGCAACTCGAACGTCGCGACCACCTCTTGTCGCGACGCTGCCACCAATCTCCGAACTTCGTGCCTCCTACCCTCTCGGCAAGCGAACCCCGTATATATATCAGCAAGCAAAGACTTTCTAGAGACACAACCCACAGACACCAACCATTCCTCTTGGATATGGGTAACGGGGCCGCAAGAGGGGTAGTCGATATTACCTTTGTGCCAGTGGCGCCAGACAGAACAGTGTACTAACTCAGTGTTGACATGGCTCAAATTCTTGTGCCTCAATTATATGAGTGACATCTCAGGGGAAGGGTATGAGAGGTGGTACACCTCCGCACGAAGTCAGGAATCAGTAATATTTTGAGCGATAGCGTCCTACAACATAGCGTCAGCATATGACTTACCACAAGGACAGACAAATTTGCACGTGCGCCTCATACTACCTAACGCCGTGAGCCACTGCCAGTATCACTGGGATGGCTGGCGTTTTGTGCGAGAAAGGAACTGATTCCAGCTGAGTGACGGGAAACACCAACCCAACAGCGCTCAACATCGCCTGAAATGTTGTAGGCCGCAAAGTGTTGAAACAGCTGCCGTTCGTGTCCGTCCCATTCTTCCACTGCAGTGTCGAACTTGCGGAACGGCAAGTCCGATCAGTCTCGGCTGCCGCGGTCATCAGTCTGGGTGATTCACTGATGTAAGGCTTGCTGCAGAAACTGCCGGTCGTCCAACAGCAATGTCAACTACGCCACCAGTTGGGAGAATTACATCGATTGATACTTCGTTCGACACAGTTTTCACAGGTTGGGGAGCCGACATGGCGGAAAAGAGAAAATGAAGAAGGAAGACAAAAGCAAAGGAACGGATGGATATTCCACCGTTTGCACAAAACAAGAAAAGATAAGAAAAAAAAGAAACGCACAGTGATCTCCCCGTCGGAGGCGATGAGACACCTGACGAGAAGAGAGGGTTAACCAACTAAACCAAAACCGAAAATGATACCCCAATGAAAACTGCCGATTGAAATTCACACACGATCTGAGTACAAATTCTGTCAGACGGAATTGTATACTGACTGAGTCCCTACCGCAAATATACAACACTGTCTCTTCAGGTCTCTATATCTCCGTTGTTACAAGCAGTGACTCAACACTTCACGAGACTGCAGCCTGACTTCACCCTATCGTGCATGGTGGGTCGTTTGCTTTTCACTAGTTCGGCAGCGCAAGAGTACACAGATCGCCGATGAGCCTACGGTGGCGTGGCATGGCGTGATTGACCGTTGTCAGTAGGTTGCTATCTTTCTTATGTTTGCCCGCTGGGGTTACCACTGAAGCGAATTAGGGGTGTTTGCGCCTGCGCTGTTAAGCGGCGGTGGTGCAGCCGCCTGTCGGCCGTGAGCTGAACGCCGTCTGGTTCCTGGCCGCGAAACGCTGTGCGCCACGGTGCGGTTATTGAAGACACTGCGGTCCTGCCCCTAAAATAAAGTTGCACTGTGTCTCTCCCTTTCCCAAACGTCTCCTGTTATTTCATTATTTCTTACTTTCCCGTTTATCAGACATGATTTTCAATGCTAATTGGTATTGCAAATCTAATCAAGTTAGATGTCTCCCTGCTTCGGCAGTCTTAAGATCTTTATATATAATTCCGACGTACAACACATGCCACAATAATGTGTGAGCCGTGCGTGGCTCGCGGTCATGCCGTTTATTGCTCGTCATCTTGTCTTTATGGCTCTCTCGCCTCTTTGGCAACACTAAGTTTCTGGTTTGCTTGCCCGTGAGTAGCAGCGGCAGCGCTTATCGATAAGTGCACTGTCTTACTATCTCTGGAGCGACCGTTAGTATATCTGGGTCTTCGTCTGTCGGGAGTTGAGTCGGCACGCAGCGCCAGTGAGGTCCGGGGACCCAGTGCTCGCCGACCGCTGGCGACACACATGCACTGTCCGACCGAAGGAGACTGGAGCGGGAACGACCGTTGGTTGGTCGTTCGATCGGTCGTCACATCGGGCGACGTGTATTTGGTCTTTTGACCGTTTCTGGGCCTCGTCAGTGGGTCATCTTGCGGGACGTGAGTCGGTCCCTTCCTGTGCAGAGATTTCGGATGGTCAATGGTCCGGTGTTCGCTCTGCATGGTTGGGTCCGAGCCAGTGTGCCCCTGTCGCTGTGTCTCCGAGTTCCGGGGACATCAAGGGAACTGCAGTGGGCTCCGGACAGCCATGATTCGCCCGACCTTTGCCGACACACATACCTTGAGTGGGGACGACATTGGTTGGTCGTTGGGTCGGTTCTCTCATTGGACGACGTGTATTTGGTCGCCGACCGCTTATGGAAACTACGTGTGCGTCGAGTTGTGGTTTCTCCTTGTTGTTCCACTGTGATTGGCTTTAGGTTTGTTGCAGTTCTTGGTGCAAGTGATTTTATGCGGAACTGTGTGTAGCTTCTGTGATTTGCACTGAGCAGTTATGAATGCTGTCTGCGTACTGGAGTAGGCAGTCGGTCGGTTGGGACAGAGCAGCGAGTGTGCGTTTCCTCGCTGTGTCGATGTTGTCCGGCACAGCGTGTAGTTTGACAGCTTGATGTTCTTCTCCCTAGACATTGTTCTGCTTCGATCATTGTCGTCGCTGATATTTTTGGTTGTCGCTCCGTTGTCGGGTGGAAAGGAATTGATTGGGTTATTGGTTGGTTCTTAAGCCGTCCCTAGGTCGTGCTGGCATCCGATTATATAGTGTTACGCTTGGCTGCCTGTCTCACCTAAGCTTTTGTTAGTCTCCTCCCCAGGCCGACCCTTGGAACACTTCTGAGCACCACTCTTCTGTTGTTTGTAATTGTGATTTTATTTTGTCGCAAGTACTGTGCCACGCCTTCAGCCATGTATTAATTTTGTCTGTTCTATGTTCGGTGAAGAATTTTAAGATTAGGCCTTCAGCCGTGTTTCTTTTTTTTTACTACACTGGCAGGTTCGAATCATGCCTCGGGCGTGGATGTGTGTGATGCCCTTAGGTTTGTTAGGTTTAAGTAGTTCTAAGTTCTAGGGAACTGATGACCTTAGAAGTTAAGTCCCATAGTGCGCAGAGCCATTTGAACCATTTTTTTAAATTCTTCTTTGCTCTGTATTTAGGCCTTCAGACGCGTTCGTTTTAAAATCTGTGGATTTCCTGTCTGTAAGGTTTCTCTGTAATTATATTGAGTTCTTAAAATAACCTTCAGCCGTACTGAGTAAATGCTTATCCTAAGGTTTGTCTTTAATTATTTTGAATAATTAAGATGGTTTTCTGTTGTATTGTGTAAATGCTTGTATTTAAAGGTTGCCTTTTACTAAGTTGAAATGTTATTGGGTTTTCAGCAGAGGAATTAATTCAAATTTTCCTTAATACGCCTTTTGGCAGAAATTTTTAAATGCTTGCCTTTTAAAGAATTTTCTTTGCTGATATGAAATATTATTTCGGCCTTTACCTGAGAAGATATTTTAATTTTGCTTAAGTAAGGCCTCGAGCCGTTTGTCTAAATTCTTGTCCTTTAAAAGGGATTATTTAAGGATATTTTACTTTTACTGACGTAAGGCCTTCAGCCGTTTCTCTAAATCCGTGTTTTAAAAGGAATTATTTAAACTTTATTATTGAGAAGAAGCTTGGGCCCTAAGCCGTGAATTGATCCTTGTTGTTTCAAAGAGAAAACTGAGAATTGGTTATCGCGGAATAAAGTTATGTGTTCTTGTGTAACTAACAGTAACTGATCTTGGCCCCCTTCTACAACCTGATCCGCTCTGTCCTGAATAACCAGATTTCAGTGTGAAAGATTTTGCTAAAGATGTTCCATTGCTCCTGTTGCAAGTCACTACCATTCACTGAGTCGCGGAATGCTTCCAGCGCTTTCTCTCTGGAGATTTCGTCGATCATGGGACTCGTCGTCTTCGGGTGCCAGTGGTAGGAAATCTAAAAGCTGGTTTCACTGCTCAGTTACTAATACATACAGTTCTACGCTTTAGTTTATTTATATAGTTTAACACTAACAGAATTTCTGGTACCGCGCGCTGGGGAATTTGAATCCGCGCCAGACGTCATGGACGTCGAAGACCCATAGAGGTCTCGGCACCGTAAGCTGTGGCGGTGCGCACCTCATGGCTCGCTTTTAGTGTGGGGGGCGCCACAGTGAAACACGTGGTCCCTGCGGCCAATAGTGGCGCCCCCGAGAGCGTACTTAAGCGCCGGACACTCGCTCAGCCAGCGCCATCTCCGGCGGTAAATCGGTTGAATACCGCCCTTCGATTGTGCTCTTCTGGTACCAATCGAAGCGTTAGGTGCTGCAGGTTCCAGGCAGCCAACCAGCCCGTCAGCGTGCAGCAGTCCAGCCAGCAGCGGTTCCCACCAGCAGCCAGCAGCGGTCCCCGCCAGCAGCCACCAGTGGTCACAGCCATCAGCGGTCGCAGCCACCACCGGTCGCAGCCAGCAGCCAGCAGTGGTCCTAGCTTCCTCCAGCAGCAGCAGCAGCGCCACCGCCACCGCCACCGCCACCGCCACCACCACCGCCATCGCCAGCAGCAGCAGCAGGAGCAGAGGCGTCCCCACCGTCCTGCCACCCGGGTCGCCCACCCTGCCGTCAGCAGCAGAGTGGGGCTTCGGCCACCATTTCCTTCGTCCTTCGTCATTCTCCATCCCTTTCTACTCTGTGTCTCTCGTTGCCCTGCCCATCTCTCCTTTGCTTCTTGTCTTGTCCTGTGTTTTTTTCCCCCCTTCTCATAATGTCGACCCCCACCACCTCTTCTACAGCCACCACCACTGCCATCATATACACCTCTCCCACCACTATCACTCCTCCCTCAATCCATCCCCCCACTCCTCACTCTCCCGTCTCCTCAACATCCATAGTCTTTCCGCCACCCAGTTACGACGGAGGCATCGGTTCCTCTCCTCCCTTCAAGGCGACCTCATCCCCATCCCCCAGCACTCCACTCCCGATGTTATCCTCTCCTCCCCCAACCTCCTTGGCCGCATAATGGTGGATGTCCTGGAGCCTATTGGTAGCGACCATCGCCCTGTCCTCCTCACCGTTTCAGACGGTCGTCGGCCCCGCCCCGACCCTCGTATTGACCCTCCCCCTAAGTACGTTCATGACTATTCCTGTGCCAACTGGAATGCCTACCGGGATACCCTCTCCACCCAGGTCGATAGCCACCCCTTCACCTACCACCACCCTGACGATGTAACCCATGCCGCCTTGAGGCCGTGGAGGCCCACGTCCCTACTGTCGCCATCCACCCCCACTGTCCTGCCTTACCCCCACAGGCCGTCCTCCTCCTCCGTGAATCCCGCCGTCTCTACCGTGCCTTTCTCCGCACGCGTGACCTGGACACACTACGGCGCCACCGGCAACTCCAGCGACACATTCGTAATTTGCTCGCGGCTAAGAAACGCCGGGACTGGTGACAGACATGCACCTGTTTAAATGCTACCCTACCTATCAACTCGTCCAAGTTCTGGTCAGCCTTCCATTGCCTTACCGGAACTCCCCCTACTATCCTCTTCTCCATGATGATCACCCCTTCCCTGACACCCTTAGTAAGGCCAATCACTTTGCCTCCTACCTCTCCGATGTATTTTCCATCCCCGATGATCCCCAGTTCGATTACTCCCTATTCCCCAATGTCCGCGATCGAACTGACACCTCTGTCCCTTCCCTCGCACCTGGTTTCCAGTACTTGGACAACATTGAACACACAGAACTCAATGCCCCTATCACTACACAGGATCTCATTGCTACACTCCACACAAAACGCAACACCGCTCCTGGTCACGATTGTGTCACTTATCGTCACCTTCGTGAAGCTCCTGTCTCTTTCCTCACCACCCTGGCCAGGCTCTACAATGTAGTCCACGGTTACTACCCCGACCTGTGGAAAACTTCCAACATCCTAATGTTCCTTAAACCTGGCAAACCTCCGCCCGCCGTCTCCTCCTACTGTCCCATCAGCCTTACCTCGGTCTTCAGCAAGGTCCTGGAATCTATCCTCACCCGACGCATCCACCAGCATCTCCGCCAGCACCGGCTCCTTCACGTTACCCAGTGTGGCTTTCGGCCGTCCTTCTCTTCTGACGACCTTCTCCTTCACCTCACTCATCTCCTTTCCGACCAGCTTAATTCCCGTCACTCCGCAATCTTCCTCTCCCTGGACCTCGAACGTGCTTTTGTCCACGTATGGCATTCCGGTCTCCTCTTCAAGCTCCAAACCTTCGCCCTTCCCATTAACTAATTAACTACGTCTGTCTGATCGGCTCCTTTCTCTCCCGCCGTCCTTCCTATGTCAGCATCCATAACACAGATTCCTACACCTTTTTCCCCTCCGCCAGTGTGCCCCAAGGCTCTGTCCTCTCCCCCCTTATGTACCTTTTGTATACAGCGGACATGCCGCCACCGTCACCCCCAGTCCACCTTCTCCAGTTTGCCGATGACACCGCCTTCCTTGCCCTTGTCCCCACCCTGCAGCGCTCCCAACACCTTCTCCAATCCCATCATGACCGGTTCACCGCTTGTTGCAACGAGTGGTTGCTCAAGGTCTATCCCTCCAAAACCCAGGCGATCATTGTAGGCAAAACCACCCCTTCCTTCCACCTCCTTGATTTATATCTCACCATCTACGGCCGTCCTATCGCCCTCACTCCCACCCTTAAGCACCCTGGCATCACCCTCGACCGTCGCCTCTCCTGGACTCCCCATCTCCGGACAATCCAAGCCAAGGCATGCTCCCGACTCCGTCTCCTCAAGCACCTTTCCGGCCGTACGTGGGGTCTGGACCCCACCACCATCCTCCACACCTATAAATTCCTCATCCGCCCTATCCTTTGTTACGCCCATCCGGCTTGGATCTCCGCCCCCCCCTACCTTTTATAAATCCCTCCAAATCCTTGAACGCCATGCTCTCCGCCTCACCTATCACATTCGTCACCCTCCCCCACGTGGATCCTGTATGATCTCATCCCCTTCCCCCACCTCCTCCTTTTCCTTGAAATGATACGGATCCTGTACACCTCACGCAAACTCGATCCTCCTTACCTGCTAGTCTCCCCCATCCTCTCCCAACCCCGCCCGCTGCTGCGCCTGTATTCCCACATCCCACCCGGTCTCCATCTCTCCACCCTCCTTGCCCTCTCCCATAGTGGCTTCCGCCAGCTCCCCCTCCCTGATGATGTCCTCCTCCCCTCCCCCTACCCCTCCTACCAACTTTGATCCTCCATCCCTCTTCCTGTGTCTGTTCCTTTGGGCACCCTCCCACCCTCCTCCCTTTCTCCCCACTCCTCCACCAGGCCTCCTCTCCCCTGTCCCTCTATTCCTCCTCCCATCTCCTCAGCCATTGGCATCTTTGTTCTCCCCTCTCCACCCTCTCCACCCCCCCCCCTCACCCTTCTTCCCCTCTTGGCAGGTCCCCGGACTCGCACACGCTACGTGGACTTTTGCGCGCCGGAGATCATCACCATCAGTGTCTTGTGTGTGTGACGTCGTTTTGTGTTTTTAGTGTCCGCCGTCACGCTTCTACGTTCACTTGTGCCGTCGGATTCATCAGTGTTATGTGCGCCGTGTCAACGTGTTTTCAGTGTCGTTATGGTCGAGTGTGAACGGCTCCGTGTTTTTTGTGTATCTGTGACCACTATTTTTTGCCCGTCACTATGTTCATTCTAATTCTCCATTCTTGTACTGTTATTGCCAACACTATGGCTGAAGAGCGGCGTAGCATGCCGCTGACAGCCTACCTGATTGTTCAGGTATTAAAATAACAATAAAGAAAAAAATAAAAAGCTCAGCCAGTCAGTCTAATCTCGCTTACGTCGCTTTACAGCTCGCTTGCGCTAGACTGCTTTCTTCCTGGTTCGTGTACGAGTTTGTTTCCTTGTGACTCTGTTGTTCGGTCTTGTCGTATTCGTTCTGTCCTACGTTGGTCGTGTCCGCCCTTTCCCGTTGTTGTTCGCGGGCCTCTCCGCGGGTCCCGCCGCGCTTTCCGTCAGTGCTACCCCGCGTCCGTCCTGGTCGCAGTTACAACAGAATTAACACAGGATAGAGCCTTAGTTTACTGATGGACTGAGAGCGGCAGCCGTTTGGGGCAGAGCTACCTGGATGTCCCCCACCGCTTTGCCATGCGTCGCGACACAAATACAACTCACTTTACTACAAAAAGTTTTGGCCATAGGTGTACTATTTCCTTTTATTTTACGTCTGTTTATTTGGTGCCAGTAAGTGATGAGTTCGTGAAGTGAGGAGAAATGGGTGACACCTTTAATTTTTGCTGAATTATTTAGATAGCTCGATAAAGTAAATATTGATACCTGCCTGTTACTATGCTTTCAGTGCATGAGATCTAGATTGAAGTTAGTTCCTAGCGATTGGATAAATTTGAATACAACGTTAATGACACGGTGTTCAAAAAACAAGACGACACACAGCGAAGGAAATATCCGAATGGGACGGAAATCAGTAGATGTGATGTACATGCGCAGATAAATAAATGATTGCAAGTTCAGAAGTACTTTAGTAAACAGAAAGAGCTTCACAAATCGAGCAACTCAAAAATGCGTTTGTCCACCTCTCATACTTATGCAAACAGGTATTCGACTTATCATTAATTGATAGAGTAGTTGGATATTTTCCCGAGAGGTATATCACCAAATTCTGTCCAAATGGCGCGTTAGATCGTCCAAATCCCGAGCCGGTTGGAGAGCTCTGCCCATATTGCTTCAAACGTTCTTAACTAGGAAGAGTGTCAGCGACCTTGCTGGCCTGGGCTTGGAAAGCATGAAGACATGTAGCAGAAAGTGTAGCCATGTGTAGGCGGGCATTATCTTGCTGAAAGCCATGAAGGGCAGCAAAATGTGGAGTAGAATATCGTAGACGTACCGCTGTGCTGTAAAAGTGCCGCGGATGACAATCAAAGGGACCGGGCTAGGTAATGAAATGGCAACCCCTGCGTAGATTGTTCATTTGCTTGTCTGCGAGGTATAGTTACTGTCCAACTGAGTATATGGATTGAAATTCACAAAGACCATTTGTCCTCGTGCCGACGTGTCCTCTGTTTTCTGTCTTTGCCGGGTGTACGGTGAAATTGCGCTGCAACCTCACACATTCATCCATCGGGCGGCATAATTTATAGTTTTGCATGTTCCTTCGGTATCTGTATGAATACCAATTTGTGACCAATTTGAATAAGCCCTTCGAGGTGCGCGATTTTTCTTTTTTATTCCTATGACTGTAAGTTTAAATATCTTCAGAATAGTGCAAAGGTTTATATAGGGCATTATTCGTGTAAATGCTGTTATAGTGGTCATTGGTACCGTCAATTTATTAGTTGTTCCTTCTCTTCGTCCAACAATCTTCCTGTAAAGACCTCACTTTCTACCTTATTTTTTTCTGTACTGTCGTAACACTCTTCTCAGTGTCGACTAATCATTTTGGGTCCATCTATCCACACTTAAACACCTGACCAGCTTCCAAATGGATAATAAGCATTAATGGCCTGCTCTTGCCTCACATACCTGGAGGTATCAATCACCATAAATAACTATAAATATTACTAATCAAATGAAGTAAATACTGATGCAGTTTTGTTCAGTGCACTGTCCGCAGTCCCCAATATACGTATCTGCACTTAAACGTCTAATACCCTATATGAATTTAAAAGTCTGCCAATTGAGTTAATTATGTAGGCCAACGATGTATCAAGACTTGAGAAGTCAGTGACGTTACAGAATATATGAAACATATTCTGTCAAAAGTGATGCGGCTTGTTTTGTTAACGATCAAAACTTTTATTGTGGAACCAATAACGCAGAGATTGCACAATAGCTGCTGGTTTAGTAGCCTTTATTTTACAACTATTTCCGATCTTACAGGCAATCCTCAGATGCAAAAACATCGCTAGAATGATAGATGTTCCCATTATGATTACCAAACATGTGTGCCAACTCATTGTCAAAAGTTCCTTAAAAATCATTTCTAACAATACCGCACACTAGTTATATTTAATTTGCAACAGTAAATGCTCATAAAAATGCGACAATAGCGTAGCAGTTGTCTCACATACATTTTTGAAAAACCTTCTGTCCTAGTCTTTTGTTACAGCAAAATGTTCTAAATGGTTCAAATGGCTCTGAGCACTATGGGACTTAACATCTATGGTCAACATTCCCCTAGAACTTAGAACTACTTAAACCTAACTAACCTAAGGACATCACACACATCCATACCCGAGGCAGGATTCCAACCTGCGACCGTAGCAGTCGCGCCGATCCGGACTGAGCGCTTAGAACCGCTAGACCACCGCGGCCGGCGCAAAATGTTCTATACTCCACTTCGAAAATACACATTATTTTCATGGAATTTTAAAACAATATTTTAAATTAAGACGAAAACTACCTCTTCTCTTTCCATTTGAAAGTTTTCTGCTGCGTCAAATATGAATGTAGTCATCAACTGTCAAAGTATATCATGAATTTATTTTTAACACCTGTTTCCTTTTATATGCTTCGTCGAACTTTAAAAGGTTTCACTTAATGCGGATAACCGCTCCTCATCTTACCGCACTGCCCTTCATTCTGTTCAGTTTCCCAGAAATAAGGATAACGCCAAAATATACTACGCGATGATGCCATTATTTGTGCTAAATTCAGTTTAAATGAATTGTGTTATGCAAATACGAGAAAATACTTTTAGGCTGCACGGTATCTGTTTTTCCCGCAGTGCACACAAGACCTGCGTTAATGGAAATGATCTGCAGACACGAATAAACGACTAGAAGTAAAATTAAATTAAAGAAGAAAAGAAAACAAATAAGCTGCTACATCATATCTTCACATTTATGACTGCATAAGCTTTTAATAAACCGAAGTATTTAATTTTATCTGGACTTGAAAATTTTCCTGAAGGCTGTATCAACGTTTCATTACTCTCCACTATTTTTGCAAGTTTTCTATACGAAATTCGGCTGATATTGGCTAAGGGATGTTCCTGGAACAATGAAGCGAGGCTCCAATCCAATACCTCCCTCAAATGTCAATTTACATTTCGTGAACTAACACGTCAGACTTGAGAATATTTTTCGACTATCACGTAAGTGCAGGCGAACAAATATGTTCTCGTTAGAATACAGATTAAACCATATTTTCAGATAAAGTACAAATGATTGGAATTCACGGATATCAGTTGAATTATAAACACTTTAATTTTGTAGTACACTGTAGATCTGTATTTTTAATGAAAACCTCGTTATATCCGTGTAGTTTTGTCCTTTAGCTTGCCATTACAAAGTATTGGTGATCACATACAATTCGAGAGTAGACAATTGATATATTTGGTAAACAAGTTGAGTATTTTGTTTTTTCCTGACTTTGGAATATCAAAATTAGCGTACTCTTAAGACCATAATAATAATAATACACAGAAGAAAAGGATTCAATATCCAAGTAAAGGATAACATTCTACAAGAGGAGTGGGGAATGTCAGAAGTTGATACGTAGAAAGGATAGGAGAAACTCTGAAAAGAGAGATACAAAGTCTCACTCTAGATATAGTGGGAGTCAGATGACAGCAACAAAAAATGCTATAATGAGAATAGGATTCACTTTGAATCGGAAGGCAGGGCAGAGTGCGAATCAATGTGAACAGTTTAGCGTTTAATGTATTTTACTTATAATTAATTATTTAGATGATTACTTTATTTGGAACTCGTTTTTTGAAACACAAATATTATATTCTTTTAACTTTTGGGTTGACGATGTATAACGCGGTCTGCAATGCATCGACAAGTCTACCAAGCTGATGGTTAGCACTCCTGCTTCATCTTTGTCGTAAGTTGATAATTGGAATAATATTTTGCGAATACTTCAGCTTCAGCTTCACCATAAGCTTGCTAAACTATAACTACACCACACGTATTAAGAACTTCAATAAACATGTTTAATAATCTTTTGACACGATACAGGTTTTGTAACTACGTAAATAATAATATTTTTTATGAACACTTCTCACCTTATTTTATTATTTTTTATTGAATCGCTTACGTGTTTCACAAAATGATGTATCGCCAACAGCGACCTTTCCGATTACAGATAAAAGACAAACCATTACGTATTTATTTCAGGTACCTTCTTTCCTAAACTGTAACAGTTATTTCTATGTATGATACAAGTCTCAGAGAGTTATGTTGCTTGGCAGTGACACGTCATGCAAAAGTTATTTTCGTCCATCAGTTTTACACTACAGTCTACATTGTGAATTTCTACCGTCCACTCTTCAAAAATGTTAATACACTAATAAACAGTAAATTTTGTAGAAAGTGCTGAAGTATAATACAAAATATTTTACAAGGGCAGTGTTTTGGAAATACATTATAAAGTGTGAAGGACGGAAGACAGCTTCATCACCAGTGGAGAACATCAGGAAGAGGTGAAGCGGCCATAATTATTGTACCTTATAGAAAGTTTCTACTATCAACATTGATAGCTATTATGTTGTTCTAAGGAAAATTTCGAAAACCTTGACAAAGATGATATTCAGCTCTGGGAAAGTCGTCGAAGGGGCTGGCGTAGCTGTGATATGACTTCCTACTGAATCCTGTATAAGCCCTTGCGACATGCCATCAACAAAAATTGACTTACGGCTTACAGCGCAGTGCTCTGTAAACACAAAGCGTTTCAGAGACAATGTACGAGTATGTCGATTGTCAGTTGAAAACTGCGTCAGTGACACTAATATGAAATCGCAATATCCATCCCTGTGAACTAAGCTATCAAGTAACTGTTTTAGTTGACCATGAGATTCGTACGTTACTTTTTGACAATCCCTATTCTTATCGACAGTACACCATAAAAACACGATGAAACTGATTTTTGTTTTCGTACTATGCTCTCTCCATCTGCATAGGCTGTCAGTATTGGCACTAAGCTGCCAATCGGTAGAGATCAAAATACGATTTTATACCGATTGATGTGGTGCCGTTGTTAAAGCTTGAAACTAGAACGCGAGAGAAATTTATGTCAAATCCCCGTCTGACTGATCAGATTTATGTTTTCAGTTTTTTCCATAAATATCGTTCAGGCGATTGCTGGGCTATGATCGATATCTTCACCCTTCTCCAAAAATTTGGTCCAGCATGATCTTGCTCTAGGAAAGACATTTGAGAAAAAGTCTTTTGATAAATTTATTTTCCCACCGTGTTATTATCCCTTTCTCATTTACTTACCTTGTTGGCCGTTCTATTCTTGCCAATATCGATAAATGAAAAAAGAGTATCTCCAGACCGCGTTTGGGAATCAAACACAAGTTATCTGTGGCACAGCCAAATACCTTGATTGCAATGCCAGGGATTACCTTACGGGTAATAAACGATAGTCATAAAAGCTACTTTCCTCAGTTTCTAGGAAGCTACGCATTTACGGATCCCACATTAGTGATCTACATTTAAATGATTACTCGATAATTCACAATTAAGTGCCTAGCAGCGGTCCCATCGAACCACTTTCAAACTATTTATCTTCGGTTCCACCTCCGAAAACAACGCCTGAAAAATGAACACCTAAATGCTTCTATGCGAGCTTTGATTTATCCTATTATATTATGATAATCAATCCTCCCTGGGTAGGTGGGCGTCAACCAAATATTTTCACAGTCTGAGGAGAAAGTTACTGATTGAAATTTCATGAGAAGATCCTACCGCAACGAATGTATCCACTAAAATTCACGTATGATATACACTCCTGGAAATTGAAATAAGAACACCGTGAATTCATTGTCCCAGGAAGGGGAAACTTTATTGACACATTCCTGGGGTCAGATACATCACATGATCACACTGACAGAACCACAGGCACATAGACACAGGCAACAGAGCATGCACAATGTCGGCACTAGTACAGTGTATATCCACCTTTCGCAGCAATGCAGGCTGCTATTCTCCCATGGACGCGATCGTAGAGATGCTGGATGTAGTCCTGTGGAACGGCTTGCCATGCCATTTCCACCTGGCGCCCCAGTTGGACCAGCGTTCGTGCTGGACGTGCAGACCGCGTGAGACGACGCTTCATCCAGTCCCAAACATGCTCAATGGGGGACAGATCCGGAGATCTTGCTGGCCAGGGTAGTTGACTTACACCTTCTAGAGCACGTTGGGTGGCACGGGATACATGCGGACGTGCATTGTGCTGTTGGAACAGCAAGTTCCCTTGCCGGTATAGGAATGGTAGAACGATGGGTTCGATGACGGTTTGGATGTACCGTGCACTATTCAGTGTCCCCTCGACGATCTCCAGTGGTGCACGGCCAGTGTAGGAGATCGCTCCCCACACCATGATGCCGGGTGTTGGCCCTGTGTGCCTCGGTCGTATGCAGTCCTGATTGTGGCGCTCACCTGCACGGCGCCAAACACGCATACGACCATCATTGGCACCAAGGCAGAAGCGACTCTCATCGCTGAAGACGACACGTCTCCATTCGTTCCTCCATTCACGCCTGTCGCGACACCACTGGAGGCGGGCTGCACGATGTTGGGGCGTGAACGGAAGACGGCCTAACGGTGTGCGGGACCGTAGCCCAGCTTCATGGAGACGGTTGCGAATGGGCCTCGCCGATACCCCAGGAGCAACAGTGTCCCTAATTTGCTGGGAAGAGGCGGTGCGGTCCTCTACGGCACTGCGTAGGATCCTACGGTCTTGGCGTGCATCCGTGCGTCGCTGCGGTCCGGTCCCAGGTCGACGGGCACGTGCACCTTCCGCCGACCACTGGCGACAACATCGATGTACTGTGGAGACCTCACGCCCCACGTGTTGAGCAATTCGGCGGTACGTCCACCCGGCCTCCCGCATGCCCACTATACGCCCTCGCTCAAAGTCCGTCGACTGCACATACGGTTCACGTCCACGCTGTCGCGGCATGCTACCAGTGTTAAAGACTGCGATGGAGCTCCGATTGCCGCGGCAAACTGGCTGACACTGACGGCGGCGGTGCACAAATGCTTCGCAGCTAGCGCCATTCGACGGCCAACACCGCGGTTCCTGGTGTGTCCGCTGTGCCGTGCGTGTGATCATTGCTTGTACAGCCCTCTCGCAGTGTCCGGAGCAAGTATGGTGGGTCTGACACACCGGTGTCAATGTGTTCTTTTTTCCATTTCCAGGAGTGTACGTGGTGCTCTCTCTTCTATTTCGCGACGGTACAAAAAAGAGCTGCCCTTCTTCGAACATTTTCGATGTCTTCTGTCGATCCTATCTTAAGCGAACCCCACACCGCAAATCAATATATCAAGGAGTGGATGCAAAAGCGTAGTGTAGGCAGTCCCTTTAGTAGACCTGTAGCATTTTCTCAACGTTCCGTCAGTAAATCGTAGTCATTTACACACAACTTCATGTATGTGATCGTTCCGACTTAAAAAATTCGTAATTGCAATCCCTAAATGTTAAGCTGAATTTTCAGCCTTTATATTTGTGTAATTTATCGTGTAACCGAAATTTAGCGGGGTCGTTTTGGTACTCATCACTTAGAGTCAATTTCCACTTTTCGCACAATACGCTGTCTTGCCGAAGTCGTTTTGCAATTTGTTTTATCACCTAATGACAGAATCATCTGGAAACAATTTAAGAGTGCCACTCTGACTGTCTCCTAAATCGTTTATGTAGTTCAGGAACAGCAGAGGGCCTGTGAAACTTCCTGGATGAACACAAGAAATTACTTCTGTTCTACTCGATGACTTTCCGTGAAATACTATGAACTTTCAGCTTTCTGTCAAAAAGCACGAATCCAGTCGCACAAGTGAGACGATACCTCACATGCACGCCATTTGATTAGGAGTGAAAACTGCTCAATTATTCAATTATCTATCCATCCCGTCAACGCAGTCGTTTCCGCGTTGTGTACAGGTGGTTTTCTCAGAACCGGGGGAGGGTAGGTTGTTGAAGCAAAATATCTTCGAATCTAATAGTTTACGTTGTGCACAAGCAATGTACCAAATACGAGTAATAACAATATATGATCTTTCGTTTCGTTTCATCAAGAAATGTCTGAATGTAAGTAAAAAGAGAAATCATAGGGGCCGCTTGCCGCTACGTCGCAGACCCGCGCGCCTGGCTCTACCGCAACCCGCAGCGCGGCCACGGTCTGTGCCACGCGTTAAATTAATGACTGGCCGGCCAACCAGAGCCCTAGGGAGAGGGGTGGCGCTCTTAGCATGATTATACGTAATGTCTCGTCACTAGACCACAGCAATCTTCACATCATGTCAAGGAGCGAGGCCAGAATTAACTCACAGCTCCCTTCTTTTCAAGCTATGTATTTAATTAATAAGCACTAAGAGATTGAGGAGCAACTAATTACGTCTGCGTTTCTAGACTTGTTGAAATGGGTTACTTTCAGAATTAGTACTCCTCTTAACTAGATCTTGTTTAAGAATTAATCCTAATTTATTACTCTTTGTTTAATTTAACGAAGTACGTTATGGATCAGGTGTGACAACACTGCCCTACTTGGTCCTCTGACGGAAAACAATGTAAGTTAAAACTATCGTGATGAACCTCAAAACAAGACATATGTCTACTATCCCATACGTACGCACCATTCCTTTTATTCTTACACTCTTAAAATGGCAAAAGCGTTTTATTTAAAAAAGTTTAAAACAATTCCTTGCCGCTATAACACGGAACATGTGCTTTTTAAAAGTATTCAACTGATCTAACAAACACCAGTGTTCCACTTTCCAGTTTAGGCAGATTTCTAACATAATACTGAATCCACACAGAGTACCAAAAGATCATCAAGAAAAAGATTACGCTTTGTGATGTTAATTTTTATAATGTGTAAGTAGGTCGTTTAGGTTTTTATGCTGGTAATGCCACGTTGCGCTCTGTGTGAAAATCACTGACCACCGACTGTGCTGCGTGCAGTCTGTGGCTGGTTGGCATTGTTGGAATATTCGCTTGTGTAGTGTTGGGCAGTTGGATGTGAACAGCACGTAGCGTTGTGCAGGTGGAGGTGAGCCGCGAGCAGTGGTGGATGTGGAGAGAGAGATGCCAGAGTTTTGAGAGGTTACTATAAGCGGACGATCTGGACGTGTGTCCGCCAGAAAAAGGATGTTATGAATTGATGACTTTTGAACATTAATAAATACATTGTTTGTTCGCTATCAAAATTTTTCATTTGTTAACTATGCCTAGCAGTAGTTAGTGCCTTCAGTAGTTAGAATCTTTTATTTAGCTGGCAGTATTGGCGCTCGCTGTAACGCAGCAGTTCGAGTAACGGAGATTTTTGCGAGGTAAGTGATTCATGAAAGGTATAGGTTATTGTTAGTCAGGGCTGTTCTCTTGTAGGGATTATTGAAAGTCAGATTGCGTTGGGCTAAAAGAAAATATTGTGTGTCAGTGATGATCAGAATAAGTAAAGAGAGAACTGTCTTAGTACGTTCAGTTTTGCTCAGCTGTCTTTGTATCAAATAACGTAGGAGTTTACCAGCGCAGTCATTCATAATTTTTCTAAGGGGACGTTTCAAATTTGCTGATTTGAATTTACGCAGCTGACTTCATTTCCTGCAGTGTGCACCAAATTTCAGGCAACTGCAAAGCTCGTTATTAGATTCTTCGTTACCAGATTTCCTAAGACGCGTGAAACCCAAAAAATTTGGGTTAACAGTTTCCGATAAAACCTAGCAAAGACACCTGGCATAGGTAATAAACCTGCAACCTGCTGACTGCAGTACTTTAGTCACATCGGATTGTTCTACGAGGAATAGTAATGCTTTACAGAATGTAATCTCAATAAAATTTATGCACCGGAACGCACCTTAGCCTTTCACGGACATTCACATCGCAAGCAATTTAATTTAACATCGCATCTCTCCAAACACCTAAACAACACAGGACTTTAAAAAGGAAACCATGTCGTGATAGTTACCCAACCTGAGACTTCTACCGGAAGTTGTTTAGGTGTACGCTAAATTTACTTTGCAGCGCTGTTGTGAAAAATAAATAACCAAAAACGCAGTGACATGTTAAAAGTTTTCTACCCTCCAACATTGAAAATTTCATTCAGTCTTCCGTGTTCTCTACTGTTGGCGCAATGTCGCCAGAAATCGCTGAGGATATAATGACCACGGTTATTTTACGTTTTACGTGAGATGAACGAGAATTAAAATACGTCGAGTGATGTTTTCAAGACCTATAGCTTAAGCTTAATGTTAATCGCTTAATGCTGTAAGGTTAATGTTAATATTCTAATGTGGGGGATTTACGCAATCGTTTGTGAAGAACACAACACTCAAAAAATGTAGCTCGGAACGATGGAGGTTGTATAGAATAGTACACCCACCAATGAATGAGTAAATCTGCAAACAGATGGAGTACACTTAGGAACAGAAACACCCTGTGATTGGTGATTCGAAAAACCAGATTACGTCAAGAAAGTGCCATGGAACGAAGTGGAAACATGAGAGTACAAACGTATATGTCAAATACATGGCATGCAAGTTGGAGTTTTCCTCTGTAGTCATCGCCCTTCTGACAGGTTCGATGCGGCCCGCCACGAATTGCTCTCCTGCTCCAACATCGGGCCGGCCAGTGTGGCCGTGCGGTTCTAGACGCTTCAGTTTGGAACCGAGTGACCGCTACGGTCGCAGGTTCGAATCCTGCCTCGGGCATGGATGTGTGTGATGTCCTTAAGATAGTTAGGTTTAAGTAGTTCTAAGTTCTAGGGGACTGATGACCACAGATGTTAAGTCCTATAGTGCTCAGAGCCATTTGAAACATTTTTTTTCCAACATCGGAGCAGAAACTGCATGCTAAGAAACTATCAATTATTTGCAGGATTTATTCCTGTTTCTGTCTTCCTCAGCAGTTTCTACCATATATAGCTCCCACTAACGACATGGAATGGAAATCAGTCCCTGATGTCTTAACAGATGCCTTACCATGTTGTGCCTCCTTTTTGTTAGTGTCTCACTTATATTCGTTCTTGGACTTCCATTCTTGTCGTTCTCTCTCAGCTGCTGTACGTACTATGTATTACCCGTCTTTCTCCACAACTTACCTCTACTTTCCTCAGAATTTCGCATACCTTGCACAATTTGACACTGTCGAAAGATGTTCCAGGTAACCAAATCCTATGAACATGCCTTGATTTGTCTTTTGTTTCCATAATCAACCCCAGAACTGTATCTCTCGTGCACTTACCTTTCCTTAAGCAAAACTGATGATCATCTAAAACATCCTCAATTTTATTTTCCATTCTTCTGTATATTATTCTTTTCAGCAACTTGGATGCATGAGCTGTTAAGCTGAATGTGTGATGATTCTCGCACTTGTGACCTCTTACAATCTTCGGAATTGTGTAGATTATGTTTCTCCGAAAACCAAACGGTACATCGCCAGACTTAGATATTCTACACACCAACGTGAATATGTTTTGTTATCACTTCCCCGAGTGATTTTAGAACTTCTGGTAGATAATTACCTATGCCTTCCGCCATATTTGACCTTAAATCTCCCAAAGCACTATCAAATTCCGATTCTAATACAGGATCCTCTATCTCTTATATATCGACTCCTGTTTCTCCTTTTTCCCCGTCATAGAGGCCTTCAACGTGCTGTTTCAACCTATCCACTCTCTCTCCTCTGCGTTAGTAGCGACTTTCTATTGCAGTCTTAATGTTACCATACTAGCTTTTAATTAAACCGAAGGCTTTTCTACATGACGAGTCAGTCCTTCTGACATTCACTTGGTTTTCGATTTCTTCACATTTTCCCTGCAGCCATTTTGCCTTAGCTTCCCTGTGATCCCTATTTATTAGATTTGCAAGTAACTTGTATTTGATGATCTCGAGTTTCGCGAACGGAACGACCGACACAGGACAGGCCTTAGAGAGCTGCCACAGATGGCGCCCAAGTCGGGCGCGGACGTCCGAGGTAACATCGGGGAAGAGACAACACACCACAAGCAGCGCCAGGCGGGCGCGGACGGCAAAGGGAGCACCCAGCGCCCTCTGGGCATAAATACTGGACAAGATCCTCCAACACGGCAGTCTCAGGTAGCACCTTCAGAAGGCAACGAGTTATGTGGCCGAAATACTGTGCCAGAGCGACACAAACATCCGGCAGTAGACCCGATTGTTCCACATGTCAAGATCTCGCTGGGAAAGCCTGAAGAGTTACATTTTTATACTTCATTTTTATACTTCCTTCTTTCATCCACCAACTGAAGTATTTCTCCTGCTAACCAGGGTTTCTTCGCAGTGACCTTCTTTGTACCTTTGTTTTTCGTTTCAATTCTGTGATTGCCCTTTTTAGAGATGTCTATTCCTCTTCAACGGAACTGCCTAGTAAGCGGTGTCTATAACCTTACACAAATTCCGCGTATCTCTTCATTCCTTAGTATTTCCGTATCCCACTCCTTCCTGACAGTCTCTTGACCTTCAGTCGACTCTTCATCACCACTAAATTGTGATCTATGTCTCTTCCTGGGTGCGTCTTAAAATCCAGTATCTGATTTCGGAATCTCGGCCTGATCATGAAATCTCTGCCTAATCATGGTTTCATCTGACGTTAATTTTTCCGTAGCTCTGGGTCTTTTCCAAGTATACCTCCTCCTCTTAAGATTCTCTCACCTGTCGGTTGGAGTGTCAATTATCAGTGATGACCTATAAGTCATTAAGTTGAGATTAGGTCTTAAAGCATGAACTTCACGTTGCACTTACTGAATTCTTGGATACCACTGCAGTAATGGATTGTTAATCAATATGTTCATGATTCGCTTACGATTTAATTTTTCTCAGTGCCAGTTTCAGCCTTTTTCATGCTTGGTCTTGGCAATATTGCGAATTCATGTATAAATGGCTTGCCTTATTGTAATCTGTAAGTTAACTGTACTCCTTTCCATTATGGAACCCTGTTGTAATTGTATGTGGTCTGGAGTTTGAAATTTTTTGGTAACTGAAAACACTCGATATTCAACTTAGATAACTTAATTTTGACTGAAAACCCCAAATAGTTTTCTTATTTCAATCCAGGAATACATGTACATGGCTCTTCCAAAAAACACTTTTTTTAGTGAGTGTTTAAATTCTTAACTGATATAAGGGGCAAAGTCAATTGTAGCACTTTAAGATTCATTTGAAACATTTTGTAACTGTTTGGATTATTAATTGTTCGAAGGCCAAAGCCTAGTGCTCTGTCACTGGATTTGTTAGAAAATATTAAAGATCCAATGTATTGTTTATTCAAGTACCACTGTATGCAAAATTTCAGACTTGCTTGTTTGGCAAAATGAGATGTTCAATAAAAGGCTCAGTAGCTTACAGCTCAAGGATCCCCGCATTAACTTTGACCTGCTTCACGGCTAAGTACCGCTTCCAAGTTTGTGATTATTTAAAAGTATATTTTTCAAGAAGAAATTGGTAGAAGGACACATTCACACACTCTACATCGCTCATGAACTGCGTCATGGAGCAGTTTATAATCAAATGCGTATTGTATAATTATAATGTAGTATGCAGATCCCAATAAGCATTAAAGTTAAACCTTTAATGCTGCATCAAAACTATGAGCAATATTCACTACTCCTAATGACTTCAGTGCTAATTACTTCTTCATCTCCTTTTCCCCTAACCTGGTTAAGGAAAACTGTTATTTCTGCAGCCCGAGGGCTTTCTCGCTGACTCACTACAGAAAAGTTCACATACCAAAAATAGGGGCGTCATAAAGTTGTTGGTGCTGAAAGCCATCTCTGGGCAATTATGGAAAAGAACACGGCTTTCTGCACAGTGAGAGTGTTGAAGAGGCTGTGCGGCATATCCTAAAAACTGCGTTGTGTGACAGTTGAAAAGGAATCCTGTTTAACTACATAAGATCGAAGGGCCAGGTGAAATATCACGGATTCAGAATGCACCTTGTTGTAATGTTTATTCAGATCCTAGTAAGGGATTCTGTGATTGAATCATGCTAATTATTTCAGTAGAAGTGGCTAGTTTTCACATGCTCATGCAAGCAAAGGTTTGGGTTGCCCATGTCTGGAAATTTTTTCGGTAACCAGAGAGATTTTCTGCCTTCTCCTTCCGATCATAACTTATTGGTTAACAATGATAAAATCTGTGACGGTACGAAATCGTCAAACTTAGCTATAAAATTATTGTTGATCGAAACTTCCAACGTCTGCTGCCATTGGCCAGCAAGGTTCTGTTGCTGCAGAACCACAGAAGTTTCATAAAGCCAGCACACTTGCATCGGGTACATCAAATAAACTTGCTTTGGGGCACTTCAGATGACACTTTTCCAGGGATGGAGACAGAGCCGGAGAAAGAGAGGCATCTCCGACTTATAGAGGTGGAGAATTGAAAATTTCTATCCTCTACTTCAGCCACCTTCTACACTCACACAGCTTGGCGAGCACACACCATCGAGGTAGCTAGTAAGACACGGGGATGTGAAGTTGGTAAATTCACATCAGGGTTTCATTGCACAGATTTAGTTTTTACAGCCAGCTAATTGCACCCGTCATGCAGTTTGGCGGAGCTATTGGTGTGCATTCTTGCTTCTCCTAGAGTCTTTCTTCTAATCGCTAACCTCTTTCACAATCATTGGCCGCATCCGTGACATAGTTTCATTTCATTTCCATCCGTCTGTGATAAGGCTACAGTTTGTACTTGCAGTCCCTTGTCCGCTTATTAAGTGTTTATGAACTTGATTCAGTGGGTAAATAATTTTTTGTGTAGTACGGCATTAAACCAAATTATTATAGAGACTGCTAGTTTCCTTTTGTAGTTCAATGAATCCGTTCACTAACGTATCTGTGTGAGGTATGGTATCCCTCCTTCCTTGATTATTAGGGCCATCCATAGTAATTTTCATTTAGTAAGACGTTATCCATTGTATGCCACAGTTTCTTTCAAATCTGTGCGTTCTGATGGGGAGTTTCCCTACCATTTAGACCGCTGGTGATCTTAGAGGTGTGCTAAACAACTATACTGACACATCACGATTGCTGTCAGTGTTTCTGAAATAATTGCTTCTCGCACATGATTAAATAGCTGTCTGAGGTCCTCCTTAGTCACTGGAACCTTCCGTAGCCCCAGAGGGAGAAATTTAATGGTGGCAGGTGAAATCGTCGTAATGGAGTCCTCTCAACAAAACTGCCTCTTTCGCTCCTAGGTGATGTAAGGCATCTCTTGCTTGAAGCATGACGGGCAGGACGTCCATCACGCTAGAACCACATCATGTGACGAGTTCTCAAGGACACATTTTCTAATAACAAGGGTAAAGCACTTACCAGTATTCAAGGGTAAGAAGCATACAGGAAATGGTAAGAAGCTTACAGAAATGAAGTTCATCCAGAAATGATGTGACAAGGCAAAACATCCTTGAGCACCCTGGAACACTTACGAGATTCAACTAAGAGAAGTGATAGAGATCCAACGAAAGGCGGCACATATCGTCACGTAATCGTTTAGTAAGCTTAAGAGTGACGGGGTGCTGAAAAAAGTCCAGTAGCAGTCGCTGGAAGAGAAGCTTCATGGATCAAGGATACTTTTACTGTTGAAATTCCTTGAGCGCACGTTCCGAGAAGAATCGGGCAGCGTATTACTTCCTCCCATACACGTCTCACGAAATGATCACGACAAATCAGGGAGAACAGAGTACATACGTAAGCTTGCCGGTAGCCTTGAGTCACGAAAGGAAAAGGTAAAAGAGAGTAATTTCAGAGACGGCAGAAATATCTTCCGCCACACACCGTAATGTGGCTTGTGGAGAGTATATCCAGATATAAATGGCTTTTATTGTTGATGCTGCTCCGTTTTTCAGGCTCTTTTTCCGTTTTCAGGTGAAAATAAACGCCATGTCTACTTATGTCGATGGCAGGTAAATACTATAACATGGGATAATGGATTTAGTCAGAACAACCTGTAATGCTGCGAGCGGTCTTTAGGGCTTTCTCCAGCTTTTCTGATGAAAATGGAGAGAGGATTCAGTGTTTATCTTCTAATATCAAATATTCACTACTAGCGTTTTCCACAGATGAATTCGTACTTCCACATATCTTACTCAGAATTATTTTCCTACCAACACATTTTTCAGACTCTTACCTTTCTGCACACTTAAAAATATTCGAGCTTTTATTTATGAGATTCAGTAATGATCCACAAATCTGTTTTCTACTCTTTTAACAACTTATTCAAGAATAATATTAGTTTTATCTCTTGAATAGCAGAAAATTTTCTGTGGTTTGTTGTCTTTTATATGACTTCAATGCTAGCCTGATTGTTGCAACTACCTTTGACCAGTCAGCATTCTGCCACAATGTTCCAAGTCTTCTGCCTGTGAGTACTGCTTTCTGTCTTGTTGCAGAACTGCATGCATCATCATTAATTGGATCATTATAGGATTCTGGATGAGAAGATTTGACACATAATTTCTATTCTCTCCAACACACTGTCGGTATATTTACTCTGGTTGGCTTCTTTAACGTTCCAACCACGGTTTCAGTAACAATTACAAAATAAAATTACCTTTCTTCTAGCTTCTATAATTACAAAGCAGTGAGCTGATTTAAGGAAATTTTTGCACGTCTTCAAAATATTACATGATAATAGTGAGTGACGTGAAATCGATCTTCTACCTAAGGGTAGGATAATTTTAGGTGAAATTTGTTTAGTTATAAACATATTATAAACCTCTATAAAAGTTTAAAAAACTAGTTCAGCTGTATCTACACAAATATCACCGTATTGTATGTTGATGCTGAGATCGCTGCAAGTAAAAATCCAGTCACGCAGGAGGATAGTGCAAACATACTATCGCTTCACCGTCGCACAGGCTCCAATAAGGAAAACATAGACATACACTTCCCTGGCTTTGAGAAGCAGCTGGAAGAATATAAATTAATAAGTAGTCAGCTCCATCGAATTTCAGTTTTACGGAAAGTATCCATCGGCAATGCCCACTTACTTAACTTATATTTACCGCGAGTCTCTCGTCTAGAGCGATATCCAAATAGACTGGAATAAAGTGTGGATGATTTCTGTATATAAGAAGAGCAAAAGAGTGGATCTACAAAATTATATATCAATTTATCGAAGCTCCCTACCACAAGGTGTAGACGGATCCGACAGGTGTTGTTTCTTTCCGTTCGCACAGGGAACAACGCTAGTGTTGGGAGGGCTGCGACTTTGAATTACTGTATCAAGCAGAACAGCGTTGTAGAAAGCTAAGTCGTTGACCTTCAATTTGTGCCATTATTTAGGTGCTATTAGGGAGCACTCTGCCCCGGTGTCGGTTACGACATCTCCGTGTGATTTACGTTATCATTTTTCACCATCTAGGAAAAGCGTAAAGAGTCATTTCTTAGTTATTTACCGTCGTTTTGCAGATTGCTATGGCAGAATATCAATGGTTTACTACGGAACACGAAATTCGTCAGGAATTGTTACGGCAACAGGCTGAACATACACCATGGCTAATGCGAAAGTATCAACGAATCGTATAATGAAACTAGCAATGTAATCTTACAATGTGACGATGTGGAAGACACCGCTTCACTTTCTGATGTCAAATTTTTCTGTAGCTGAAGCTTTTACCATGACTGACATAGGAAACGTCTAGCTACTTGGACGTGAGTCTGAAACTACACATACCAAAAAAAGTTTTGCACCACCTCGGTTCCGAGAGTTCCGGTACCTGTACAGATAATTGGAATAGAGACCAACATAAAAATCAATGCCGCCATTTCTATTGCTCATGAAAACCACACATTTGATGATGCACCACCATACAGCGAGACCTTCAGAAGTGATGCTCCAGATTTCTACACACCTATACCACTAATACCCTGTAGCACGTCCTCTTGCATTGATACATGTCTGTATTCGTCGTGGCATACTATCCACAAGTTCATCAAGGGATTGTTGGTCCAGATTCCTCCACTCCTCAACGGTAATTCGGCCTAGATACCTCAAAGTGGTGGGTGGCTCACGTCGTCCATAACCAGTCATTTTCAGTCTATCCTTGGTATGTCCGATAGGGTTCATGTCTGGAGAACATGCTGGCCAGTCTAGTCGAGCGAGGTCGTTATCCTGAAGGAAGTCATTCACAATATGTGCACTATGGGAGCGCGAATTGTCGTCCATGAAGACGAATGCCCCGCCAATATGCTGCCGATATGGTTGCACTATCGGTCAGAGAATGGTATTTACGTATCGTACAGGTGTTACGGCACCTTCCATGACGACCAGCTGCGTACGCCGGCCCCACGTAATGGCACCCCAAAACGTCAGGGAACCTCCACCTTGCTGCACTTGCTGTACAGTGTATCTAAGGCGTTCAGCCTGACGGCGTTCCCTCCAAACACGTCTCCGACAATTGTCTGGCTGAAGGCATATGCGACACTCATCGGTGAAGAGAACGTGATGCCATTCCTGAGCGGTCCATTGGGCATGTTCTTATGCCCATCTGTACCGCGCTGCATGGTGTCATGAATGCAAAGATGACCTCGCTATGGACGTCGGAAGTGAAGTTGCGCATCATGCAGCCTATTGCACACAGTTTGAGTCGTAACATGACGTCCTGCTTTTGCGCGAAAAGCATTATTCATATGGTGGCGCTGCTGTCAGGTTTCCTGCGAGCCATAATCCGCAGGTAGCGGTCATGCACTGCAGTAGTAGCCCTTGGGCGGCCTGAGTGAGGCATGTCATCGACAGTTCCTGTCTCTCTGTGTCTCCTCCGTGTCCAAACAACATCGCTTTGGTTCACTCCTAGACGTCTGAACACTTTCCTTGTTCAGAGCCCTTCCTGACACAAAGTAACAATGCGGACGCTATCGAACCGCGGTGCAGACCGTCTAGGCATGGTTGAAATACAGACCACATGAGCCGTGTACGTCCTTCCTGGTGGAATGACTGGAACTGATCAGCTGTCGGACCCCCTTCGTCTAATAGGCGCTACTCATGCGTGGTTGTTTACATCTTTGGATGGGTTTAGTGACATCTCTGACCAGTCAAAGGGACTGTGCATGTGATAAAATACCCACAGTCAAGGTCTATCTTCAGGAGTTCTGAGATCTGAGGTGATGGAAAACTTTTTTCGATGTGTGTATTTGGTCAGCTAAGCCTGTTGAAAATATGTTTTCATTGAAAATATGTTTTCACGTATTCCACGAAAAACCTAATTACTTACCTCCCAGGAGCTAAAGATGGGACAAAAAGCCTTGTCCAAGAGAGTGAAAGTTTTCGCTGTTTATCACTGACAGTATGATTGACCTATTAGTGAAATACATCAATGAAGAAACTGACCTATAAGCAGAGAGGCCAAGACGATGGTACATCGGTAGAACTGATCCAACAGAAATCAAAACTTTTGTAGCCTGTTGTTCACGTCAATCGTCCTAAAAAATTTGGAATTGATTGTAACGGACATGTTTTTTCACATTACGGTCCACCTTTGTCTCAAAGCAAGGTGACAAAAAATAGATTTGAATTTCTGCTGAGAGCAGTAGTTTTTATACAAAAACTTCTAGGGATTTTAGAAAAAAATGCAATAAATTTGCTTCATTCCGGGAATTTTGGAATTTGTTGAATAAAAATTGCTGGTAATACTACAGACTTTCAGAATACGTCAATGTTGATGCGACCCTTTTAAGATTTTGGGACAGATGCCCTTTTCGTATTTATATATCCCAAAAAGCAGATAAATGTAGTCTCAAGATAATTGGAATGTGCGATGCGAGAACGTTTCATTTTTGTGATGGGATTTCTTATGTTGGTAGAGACAACAGACCCGAAAGTTCCTCACTCCCGCCAAAACAATATGTTCTAAATCTTACTGAGCCATTGAAAGCAATCAGCGCAAATATGACGACCGACAACTCGTTCTCCTCTTGTGTATAAGTTGAAGAATTAAATAAAAGAATACTCACTTTAGTCGGTGCACTCCGGAAGACCAAAAATAATTTTCGCTATCTATGGTAAATCCGTTGTATACATGGAAGAACCCTGGAGATACTAAAAGGTATCAGATAGATTATATAATGGTAAGACAGAGATTTAGGAACCAGGTTTTAAATTGTAAGACATTTCCAGGGGCAGATGTGGACTCTGATCTGTAGACTAAAACTGAAGAAACTGCAAAAAAGTGGGAATTTAAGGAGATGGGACCTGGATAAACTGAAAGAACCAGAGGTTGTAGAGAGTTTCAGTGAGAGCATAAGGGAACAATTGACAGGAATGGGGGAAAGAAATACAGTAGAAGAAGAGTGGGTAGCTTTGAGGGATGAAGTAGTGAAGGCAGCAGAAGATCAAGTAGGTAAAAAGAAGAGGGCTAGTAGAAATCCTTGGGTAACAGAAGAAATATTGAATTTAATTGATGAAAGGAGAAAATATAAAAATGCAGTAAGTGAAGCAGGCAAAAAGGAATACAAACGTCTCAAAAACGAGATCGACAGGAAGTGCAAAATGGCTAATCAGGCATGGCTAGAGGGCAAATGTAAGGATGTGGAGGCTTATCTCACTAGGGGTAAGATAGATACTGCCTACAGGAAAATTAAAGAGACCTTTGGAGATAAGAGAACCACTTGTATGAACATCAAGAGCTCAGATGGAAACCCAGTTCTAAGCAAAGAAGGGAAAGCAGAAAGGTGGAAGGAGTATATAGAGGGTCTATACAAGGGCGATGCACTTGAGGACAATATTATGGAAATGGAAGAGGATGTAGATGAAGATGAAATGGGAGATACGATACTGCGTGAAGAGTTTGACAGAGCACTGAAAGACCTGAGTCGAAACAAGGCCCCCGGAGTAGACAACATTCCATTGGAACTACTGACGGCCTTGGGAGAGCCAGTCCTGACAAAACTCTACCATCTGGTGAGCAAGATGTATGAAACAGGCGAAATACCCTCAGACTTGAAGAAGAATATAATAATTCCAATCCCAAAGAAAGCAGGTGTGGACAGATGTGAAAATTACCGAACTATCAGTTTAATAAGCCACAGCTGCAAAATACTAACACGAATTCTTTACAGACGAATGGAAAAACTGGTAGAAGCCGACCTCGGGGAAGATCAGTTTGGATTCCGTAGAAATGTTGGAACACGTGAGGCAATACTGACCTTACGACTTATCTTGAAGAAAGATTAAGAAGAGGCAAACCTACGTTTCTAGCATTTGTAGACTTAGAGAAAGCTTTTGACAATGTTGACTGGAATACTCTCTTTCAAATTCTAAAGGTGCAGGGGTAAAATACAGGGAGCGAAAGGCTATTTACAATTTGTATAGAAACCAGATGGCAGTTATAAGAGTCGAGGGGCATGAAAGAGAAGCAGTGGTTGGGAAGGGAGTAAGACAGGGTTGTAGCCTCTCCCCGATGCTATTCAATCTGTATATTGAGCAAGCAGTAAAGGAATCAAAAGAAAAATTCGGAGTAGGTATTAAAATCCATGGAGAAGAAATAAAAACGTTGAGGTTCGCCGAAGACATTGTAATTCTGTCAGAGACAGCAAAGGACTTGGAAGAGCAGTTGAATGGAATGGATAGTGTCTTGAAGGGAGGATATAAGATGAACATCAACAAAAGCAAAACGAGGATAATGGAATGAAGTCGAATTAAGTCGGGTGATGTTGAGGGTATTAGATTAGGAAATGAGACACTTAAAGTAGTAAAGGAGTTTTGCTATTTGGGGAGCAAAATAACTGATGATGGTCGAAGTAGAGAGGATATAAAATGTAGACTGGCAATGGCAAGGAAAGCGTTTCTGAAGAAGAGAAATTTGTTAACATCGAGTATAGATTTAAGTGTCAGGAAGTCATTTCTGAAAGTATTTGTATGGAGTGTAGCCATGTATGGAAGTGAAACATGGACGGTAAATAGTTTGGACAAGAAGAGAATAGAAGCTTTCGAAATGTGGTGCTACAGAAGAATGCTGAAGATTAGATGGGTAGATCACATAACTAATGAGGAAGTATTGAATAGGATTGGGGAGAAGAGAAGTTTGTGGCACAACTTGACCAGAAGAAGGGATCGGTTGGTAGGACATGTTCTGAGGCATCAAGGGATCACCAATTTAGTATTGGAGGGCAGCGTGGAGGGTAAAAATCGTAGGGGGAGACCAAGAGATGAATACACTAAGCAGATTCAGAAAGATGTAGGTTGCAGTAGGTACTGGGAGATGAAGAAGCTTGCACAGGATAGAGTAGCATGGAGAGCTGCATCAAACCAGTCTCAGGACTGAAGACCACAACAACAACAACATGGTAAATCCTAAAGAGCGTAACAACAATTCTTCAGTATTTCCTCATGATGATCTTAAGATGTCTGTTTTTTCTGTCCGAAAAAAATGGAACTGTTGTCCTCACTGGTGTGAGCATTCCACTGGCGAAATTTACCAAATCAGCGTAAAACCTGCCATAGTTTAGTTCTATTATTGGACTAAAGGGAGTGCGGATGCTTCTGATAAGAAATTTCATGCAAAATATGTCAAAATAATGACAAGTCGGTGGGATATCCTATACTTCTATGACATTTTAGATGCAGGGGCAGTAAATCCGCATGTAATCTACAAGCTAAATATGCAACAAGAATAGAAAATCACCATGTGACGGGCCGACGTTTTGCAAGAAACTTTCTTTGCGGTCGTTACACTACACTTGAAGAACAGGAAGACAAACCTCCACATTACCAAAATATCGAGGGAACAAGTATGCTACATCCTAAAAGCAGAAATGACCGATGACGCACCATCACTAATTCCTCCAACATCGGCAAGGCCAGGTAAATGTCCCGATTGTGGATGGAAAAAGAATGGAAGAAGGAGTCATCTATGCACCAGGTTCAAGAAAAGAGATAGTGGGAACTCGAGATCATGAGTTGTCCTTGGTGCATATGATTAAATAAATTCGCAGTTAAAAAATGAAAGGCATGTTGTAATTTTGTGCACAAAACGAACAGTTTGGTTTGCTCCTAAGTAATTTTTATAAATGTAAATAATTTCTATAACGTGTATTTGTGTGTGTAAACCAAGTGAACGTTGTATATAAAGGGAAAAACGTTTTTTAGCTAAGTGACATAAACAACACGGTCTCATGACATGCGTCCTGATATTCAACAATGTACCTGTTTGCTGAAGATTTCCTCGGCATATTCAAAGTGTGAATATAATTAATTTCCTTGAGAGAGGAAAGCTTGCCCTTTCCTCACGTGGCATCCTGTGAATCATGGATGAAGGGCATCAGGCAGATTCCATAATCCTAGATTTCCGGAAATAGTCAGATACATTGCCACAACGCAGGCTGTTTACGTAAGTACGTCCACAAGGAATAGTTTCTCAGATATGTCAGAGTGATTCGAATACTTTTTAAGTAAATGAAACCCAGTACGTTGCCGTGGATGGCAAGTGTCCATCAAAGACAAGGGAATCGTCAGAAGTGCCACGCGGAAATGTGACAGGATCGATCTTGTTCTTTAGATAGGTAAACCACCGAGAGGATTGCATAATTAACAACAGAAGATTCATTCTAATCGATCGAATGTGACATGAGTTCGTTTACTTAATTACAGTACTAGCCATTAAAATTGCTACACCACGACGATGACGTGCTATAGACGCGAAATTTAACCAACAGGAGGAAGATGCTGTGATATGCAAATGATTAGCTTTTCAGAGCATTCACACAAGATTGGTGCCGGTGGCGACACCTACAACGTCCTGACATGAGGAAAGTTTCCAACCGATTTCTCATACACAAACAGCAGTTGACCGGCGTTGCCTGGTGAAACCTTGTTGTGATGCCTCGTGTAAGGAGGAGAAATGCGTACCATCACGTTTCCGATTTTGATAAAGGTGGGATTGTAGCCTATTGCGATTGCGGTTTATCGTATCGCGACATTGCTGCTCGCGTTGGTCGAGAACCATTGACTGTTAGCAGAATAAGGAGTCGGTGGGTTCAGGAGGGTAATACGAAACGCCGTGCTGGATCCCTACGGCCTCGTATCACTAGCAGTCGAGATGAAAGGCATCTTATCAGCATGGCTGTAACGGATCGTGCAGCCACGTCTCGATCCTTGAGTCAACAGATGGGGACGTTTGCAAGACAACAACTATCTGCACGAACAGTTCGACGACGTTTGCAGCAGCATGGACTAGCAGCTCGGAGACCATGGCTGCGGTTACCCTTGACGCTGCATCACAGACAGAAGCGCCTGTGATGGTGTCCTCCACGACGAACCTGAGTGCACGAATGGCAAAATGTCATTTTTTCGGATCAATCCAGGTTCTGTTTACAGCATCATGATTGTCGCATCCGTGTTTGGCGACATCGCGGTGAACGCACATTAGAAGCGTGTATTCGTCATCGCCATACTGGCGTATCACCTGGCGTGATGGTATGGGGTGCCATTGGTTACACGTCTCGGTAACCTCTTGTTCGCATTGATGGCACTTTCTACAGCGGACGTTACATTTCAGATCTGTTACGTCCTGTGGCTGTAGCCTTCATTCGATCCCTGTGAAACCCTACATTTCAGCAGGATAATGCACGACCGCGTGTTGCAGGTCCTGTACGTACCTTTCTGGATACAGAAAATGTTCGACTGCTGCCCTTGCCAGCACATTCTCCAGATCTCTCACCAATTGAAAACGTCTGGTCAATGGTGGCCGAGCAACAGGCTCGTCACAATGCGCCAGTCACTACTCATGGTGGCCTGTCTTATCCTGTTGAAGCTGCATGGGCAGCTGTACCTGTACACACTATCCAAGCTCTGTTTGACTCAATGCATAGGCGTATCAAGGCCGTTGTTACGGCCAGAGGTGATTGTTCTGGGTACTGATTTCTCAGGATCTATGCACCCGAATTGCTTGAAAATGTAATCGCATGTCAGTTCTAGTACAATATATCTGTCCAATGAATACCGTTTGTCATCTGCATTTATTCTTGGTGTAGCAATTTTAATGGCCAGTTGTGTATATGGAATATCTGAATCGTTTATTGAAAGGAGGTAAACATTACAGATGAACGGGTGACGTTTTTCTAAATCTGGAATTCGAAGTTTCAAATTTTTAAATAAACGTTGCTGAGTAACATTAACGGAAGATTATGGTGTTTGCTAATTGATTTTGTGAAGGTAAATAGTCTACTCGGGATAAAATTATTTTTCATAAGCTCATTCGGCTTGCTAGACGCAAAATACAACGCGTTATCGCCGAACGTAACTTCCGGCTGACACTTCGCATCTGCTTGTCTGCCGCGCGCGGCGGCAGGCTTCACTATGACATATCGTCCTAACGCGACAGCCGAGAGACAGCGCAGCGGACGACGTACCGTCGCTGTCCATAGTATCGTGAGCTGGCCGCCAGCCCACCGTGAATGCTTAATTACGGCCGGCTTCTGCCCTTGGGCGAGAGACGCAAAACGGGGCCATTAACGTAAAAAATACTCAGCCGTATCGTTAGATATGCGTCGTGTGGTAGCGCTTTAATGTAATGATGATGAATAAGCTGTGTGTCGTTAGGGAGGCTATCGCACGATCTGGTGCGGCACGAGAGCGAGCAAATGCTTCCAACATTCTAACTGTCTGTCTCTCTCTCTTTCTGTCCATTCCCTCTCTCGTCGTCTACCTTTCCCTCTCTCGTCGTCTACCTTTCCCTCTCTCGTCGTCTTTTTATCATACTTGAAGTGGCTCTTCCAGGCTGAGATTTCTGAGTCTGATAAACCGGCAAGCGCACATTTAAATGCTGGTAAACGTTCATTGTAGTCTATCACAAAACACTTATTTTGGCAACAGTACATTGCGCCAGTAATGTGCCTATCTGCTTTTTCCTTTACCATCGTCTGTTTTACGAGGGGGGGTAGAACAAGTAACACTTTTTTCTGTAAGCAGGTTGATTTTATTGGTTCAAATGGCTTTGAGCACTATGGGACTTAACAGCTATGGTCATCAGTCCCCTAGAACTTAGAACTACTTAAACCTAACTAACCTAAGGACAGCACACAACACCCAGCCATCACGAGGCAGAGAAAATCCCTGACTCCGCCGGGAATCGAACCCGGAAACCGGGCGTGGGAAGCGAGAACGCTACCGCACGACCACGAGATGCGGGCGGTTGATTTTATTCTAGGTTCCGATAAGTCATATTATTCCCCACTCTTTTGGCTAAAGAAGACTATTTTTCTATATTATCCCATTTCAAGATGACGACACCTTACGCCACCATATTGGGAGGACCTGTGTGCCCGTATGGTACCACTCTACTGGTCGCCGTTGGAGCCAACGACTTGTTGCAACGTCTACCGTACAAATGGAATTGGAAGGTGCGGCGTCCGGGGTGTAGGGTGGAGGAAGACCAGCAGTCCAATAATGTTTCCTGAGCTCCTATAGCGTGCATAGACTTCTGTGAGGATTTGCATTGTCACGGAGAAGGATAAATTCGTTTGCATTTTTATGGTGATGAACACGTTGAAGTCGTTCCTTCAGTTTCCTGAGGGTTGCACAATAAACTTCAGAGTTGATCGTTGCACCATGACGGAGCACATCAGAAAGAATAATCCCTTCAGAGTCCCAGAACACCATCACATGTCTTTACTGGCTGAGGGTTTGCCTTTCAACTTTTCTTCGGAAGAGAGGTAGTGTAGCGGCACCCCATGCATTGCCGATCTGTTTCCGGTTCGAGAAAAATCTACTACTATCACCCTTGAAACGCGCAAGCAGTTTTATCATGTGGTCCTTCGTTGCCCTTTATGGTCTTCTGTTGGGCGGGTTGGAACCCAGCGAGCACACATCTTGGAGTATCCCTGTTGGTGGACCAGTGTGTTAGCAATACCAACAGAGACGTCCAATTGTGCAGTGTGGTGTTTGATTGAGATGCGTCGTTCACCTCGAATGAGTGATCGGAACCTTTGAACGTTGCAGGAGTCACAGCTGTTTGCGACCAGCCGCCGCGCGGGAGATCGCTTAGGATAGCACAAAGTTGTTGCATTGATAATAGACGCCTCACCCAGCGACTTACCATGCTTTTGATTAGCTACCAAGTCTCTGAAGACATTCTGTAAGCCCCTATGAATATCTGCGATGCTCTGGCTTTCCGCTGGAAGAAATTCAGGGACATTTCGTTTCTTGGAACGCACTTCCGTTACAGACGCCATTTTGAAGGCTACGCATAACTTCGCCACCTACTGGAACTTCATAAAATTATAAGTAACGAATCGGGAACATTCCACGATGTCCCACTACAAAATCTGCACATTTTCAAAACGAAAATGCTGAGAAAAAATGTGTTGTTTACTTATTCAATGCCTCTCGTATTTCTGCGGATACATATTGAATGGATGTGATACCTACTTAATAACGTATTAATGTGTTTCTCATGTATAAGACGTACTCCAGAGACTCAGGGACTAAGACTGAGGGGCCATACAACTGTAGTCGTTGTGTACATAGTTCCGCGTAGTCAGTGCGTACACAACTTTCCCACTAGAGCGCGCCCTGCTAAGCACAATAGCGCAGGCGCAGCTCTCGTCCGTCTCCGCAGTATGAGATGGCGCTGCCTTAGAGACGGACCAAATTCTGCTTCCGCCGCTCCGCGTATTAATATGTAACGCAACCAATGAGATCGCTGCTAATGTAGAACCTTTTCTCCTCGCGGATCACACTCGTGCAGTGATACATGAACGCATGAGGTATTATAACGAGTGTACAGACCTCCAATTAGTCAGTCTGCATTTGTGTGCACCAGTCTGTACCAGTCTGCATTAGTCTGTACCAGTCTATAGTCAAGTTTCAGTCTGCACCTAAGACGAGTATCATATTCCTGTACATAGCCATGAAGATAAATGCATAGACACTTGTCAAGTGTCAGAGATATGTGAGAATAAGATTAACGTACCAAGACCAAAGGAACTTCAGATTGTCAATTGTAAATAGCATCCTGAATCAAGTTACGTAAGGTTTATACTTGTTACTATTTTAATAAATGTGTGTGAAAATTGATCAAGTTCTGTTTAAAGTTGGTCACCGTCAATCTGCTACTCTAAGCGTGCAAGTGGCATTTCTATCGTCTGACCTAACGGCAGAAGATAAACACGCCACAATAAGACCACGAGATATATTGCTGACACTCGCCTACTTCATTAGAGCAACAAGTCAAATAATCTGATGGTGTGTGAACCGAAGGTCTTACAGTACGCACACCATAGTAGTACTCATTTCTGAATCACGAAAACGCCTCGTAAACGCAACTGCAGAAATATTTTCACAGAGAGCCTATCACACTGGCGCTCGCTCCGCGTACAAGCGCGGACACGTGCAGGCACGTTGGCGTACTGTGGAGCTCCGGAAGGAACGGATGAACAGCGGAAAGAGAAACAAAAGAGTCCGGCCTGGCAGGCAGCGTGCGGACGCGGTACAGCCTCAATGGCGCTCCGCGAGGACAGGCGTGGAGGGGAGAGGGGCGCCGCGTGCTGGCGAAATGAGCGACGGACCGGCCCTGCGGAATTAGGCCAGTGATGAGGTCACGGACGGAGGCGAGCTGGCGAGCGCCGCCGTGATTGTAATTACCTAACTAGAGTCGTGCTACAAGAGGGCGAGGACGGTGGTGGCGAAGGGCGGGGGTGGGGGAGGCAGAAGCGGGTGCGCGTGCGGCAGAGGCAGCACGCAGCTTCAGTACGCAGTGACGGAGCCTGCCATGTCTCGTCCCGTACAACAGGCTCGTAATCTGTGCTGAACTCTTTCATCGTCGTTTCTCTTTTTGCAAACGTCAGGCACTAGGACTCATGAGTCAGGTGCACATCAGCCTTTTGATAAAAAATTGCAAACCTTGTTTCTCCCTAAATGCACGGGTATCACTGTGTGATTGTTCCAGTAGTAGGTAACGCAGTAGTACGACAGCGGCATTATATACAGGGTGATTCACGGGGATATGCAAATATTTTAAAATGTTATTCTACAAGTAAAACTATTGAAAAAAGTTCATATAAACATAGGTCCGCAAATTTTTAGTTACGGAGTAACGGCTAATAAAAGATTTTGCTGAAATTTAGCAACTTCGCTAATATGAAGCCTTTGCAGACTGTACGACCTTAAAGTAGAGCAATATTTCCATGTGGTTTGTTGGTGAATCTAATAAAACATGCCCCAGACTTGTTTCTGCATTAGTTTTCCGGAACACCCAGAGAAGCAAAGAAGTAATTTCGTAAAATTTTTAATTTATTAACTACTTGGCCCTATTTGTTTTTTACATTCCAGTCAATTGTGCAAAGTATTCAAGAGAAGTTGTAGAAAATTTAATGTTGAGAAATGATGCTAATAACTTTAACTGAAACTGTATGAATTTGTCAGATAAGCTCAAATAACTTACGGGTTTGCTGCCGGGTGATGTCGTCGGACACAACAGACTGATGGAGTTGCAATGGGAAGCCCGTTGTCACCTATTGTGGCCAATTTGTTTATGGAGGACTTTGAGGAACGTGCATTGGAGTCAGCGACCTTGAAACCTGCGTGTTTTTTTCAGATATGTAGATGATACTTTTGTTGTGTAGCCTCATGGTAGTGAGAATTTAAACCGGTTTTTGGAACATCTGAATTCAATCCACCCGAATATTCAGTTCACTATGGAGGTGGAAAACAATGGATGCCTTCCCTTCCTTGATGTGTTGGTCAAAAGGAAGACTGACGGTACGTTGGGACATTCTGTTTATAGGATGCCCACCCACACTGACTTGTATCTGCCAGCTGATAGTTGTCACCATCCAGCTCAGCGTGAAGGAGTACTTCGCACCTTGGTTCACAGGGCCCACGTTATCTCAGACCCTGAAAGTTTGGCAGCTGAGCTAGCACATCTCGAAGTCACCTTTCGTCAGAATAGTTATAGTGAGAGGCAGATCAAACGTATGTTGCGCCATCAGCCTTCTGTACAACGGGTGAGTGACGATAGCAACGAAGTGGCACCTAAGTCTACGGCCTTTTTGCCTTACGCAGGAAGCATTTCCAACAGGATTGGCGTATTTTACGGAAATATGATGTGAAATGTGTTTTTCGACCACCTTCCAAGATTAAGGCCCTGTTGGCGTCCGTAAAAGATGATCTTGGTTTGCGTAAGGCTGGGGTCTATCGGATTCCTTACAGTTGTGACATGTCATATATTGGTCAGACAATCAGGACTGTGGGAGACCGGTGTATTGAACATAAGCGTCACACACGCTTACAACAGCCGAGCAAATCCGTTATTGCAGAACATTGCCTTGACACCGGTCATCCTATGGAATATAACAACACGGAGATTCTGGCTTGCACGTCAAACTATTGGGATAGTGTTATTAAGGAAACTGTTGAAATTAGACTATCAAGCAACCTTATTAACAGAGATGGTAGATTTTGTTTAAATGCTGCTTGGAATCCAGCTCCGTCTCTCCTCAAAAAACAGAGGGACAAAATTAGTGCTATCTCACCTGTTGATTAATAGTAACCATCGATACTTCTGATGTTGGTTATCTTTGGTTGCGTTGTCACTTGTTCTGTGTGTGGTATCTTTCTTGTTTCTCCTCTATGAACCGAGATATTAAATTTGCTTGCACATTTTTTCTTCCTTGCATTTGTGCCTTGAGAACGGCAGGGTGTGCTCCTGTCGAAATATCGGCGGTGTCCGACGACGTCACCCGACAGCAAACCCAGTAAGTTATTTGAACATTCGATTCGCCGGGAAAAGTTAAGGTCTCACATTATCAGATAAGCTGCTTCTATGAATACCATATCACACGTGAATTCGTGTTAAGCCGGAGAAAACCAAGCTCAGTGTAAAGGAAGTTGTACAGTGTACGTCCAGTTTCACAATAACTGTTCAAAAATGTCTCCACCTAGTTCAATGCGTTTAGCTGCACGTGTATGAACAGATTTTGTTGCTCGTTTCAGTCTCACATGGTTGTTCTTAATTTCGTCTATTGCATTCATAATGCGACGAAGTAATGTCTCTCGTTTCAACGTTAGAAAACTACTGAAACAACGATTGCCATAAATGATATAAACGTTTCTACATTCTTAATGGAAAGTAAACAGATTTACTTGTATAATCTTTGCTTCTCTGGATGTTCTGCAAAGCTACTGCAGATACACTTCTGGAACATGTTCTATTAGATTTACCAGATCAATAACAACAAAATAAATGGAAAGTGTGCTTTGCTTTAACATCGTACAGTTTGCGATGGCCTCATATTTGCCAAGTTGCTAAATTTCAGGTAAAATCTTTTATTAGTCATTACTCCGTAACTAAACATTTGCGGACCTAGGTTTATATGAACTTTTTCCATTAGTATGTAGAATACATATTAAAACATTTGGATATCTTCGTGAATCACCCTCTGGAGGGTTTTACAACTCATGTTCCACTCTTTTAGACGTTATAGAGGGAAGTTTGTACATAAAGCTGTACATAGGAACCCATGTCCTAAAACGTCATCCAACGACGCTACACTGTGTCAACGTTATAGGCACCAGTGCCTGTAGACGTACGTGTATACAAGGTGATTCTGTCAATGTGTTACAAATTTTCTAGGTTATGGAGAAGGATAAATGTATCAATTTGAGGTAACGGTCCCTGTACCGGAAACGAGTGTGTCAAAAGCTATAAGTGAAACCATTCTGATGCTTCTGACAGTGGATGACGTGTACTGTTACTGTTGTCATTAAGACTGTATGGTCGGCAAGTTTCAAAGGTGGTAGTATGGACCAAAACAAGAAAAATGTCTGATAAACATGGACTCTAAAATGCGTACCTTAACATCTATGACCACTTATTCAATAAAGGAGATGTTTTTCACACTAGAGAAGATCAACAAATGCTCGTAGCTCCTCTGTCACGCATTATAGATCTATGTTTACCAGATATTTTTTCTTGTTTTGGCCCACTCTAACACCTCTGAAAGTTGCCGAACCCATAACCTTAGAAACAGGAGTACCAGTATATGTATTCCACTGTAAGGGGTGTCAGAACGGTTTTCGTTTTTAACTTTCGAAGTCTTCGTTTCCGGTACAGGTCACCTTACCTCAAATTCATAATTTATTCTTATCCCACAAACTTTGTAACTTCAACACGGAATCATCCTGTATATATCGGCTGTCGATTATTGAACTACATCAAGATAAAACGGAAGCTAGTTACAAGCTACAGCGTGCACACACTTCATTCAGCATGTAAACGTCACTACAAAACAATGTTCAAATGTGTGTGAAATCTCATGGGACTTAATGCTAAGGTCATCAGTCCCTAAGCTTACACACTACTTAACCTAAATCATCCTAAAGACAAACACACACACACCTATGCCCGAGGGAGGACTCGAACCTCCGCCGGGACCAGCCGAAACGTCACTACAGATATACGGATTTAGGTAACGAAATGTTCTATATGCCGGCCATCATTGGCAATCATGTGGCGCAGACGAATAGCGAAATTCTGTGTGACCCGCTGAAGTGTCGAAGCATCGATGTTGCCGATGACCTCCTGAATAGCTGCTTTCCTCTCAGCAATGGTTTCTGGGTTGTTGCCTTACACCTTGACTTTAATATTGTCCCACAAAAAGGAGTCACATGTGTTCTGATCAGGAAAATATGGCGACTAATCGAGGCCCACGCCTGTGGGCTCTGGGTATCGCAGAGTCAGAATGCGGTCTCCAAAGTACTGCTCCACGACATCAAACACTCCCCTGATTCGATTGAGTCGAGCTCCGGCTTGCATGAACCACATCTTGTCGAAATCAGGGTCACTTTGGATAATAGGGATGCAATCATTTTCCTTAACCTCCACGTACCATTCGGTAGTCAGCGTGCCATCAAGGATTATAGCACCGATTATTCCGTGACTGGGCATTGCACACTGCACAGTTACCCGTTTAGGGTGAAGAGGCTTCTCGATCTCGAAATGCGGATTCTCAGTCCCCCAGATACGCCAATTTTGCTTATTGATGAACCCATCCAAATGAGAGTGGGCTTCGTCGCAAAACCTAACCATCCCTGCGCATATTAATTCCCAGCATGCCCTGCGGCCAACCGTGCAGTTTCACCGTCCTAACGCAAACCGTTCAGTAATTATGATGATTGTATTTCATATAGTTATATAGTTCTATAATTGTCACCCTGTACATAGATCTAGAGGATCTGACGTCTATAACTTAAGCGCTCTGTAGCTTCGTTGGATGTTGTTTCTGGACTTGGGTTCCTAGGTAAAACTAACTCACCTCTACAAAAGTTTTTAATGTGAACTGGGAAACACCCTGTATACATATTTCTGGGAAAAATTGTGAGAACATGGGAAAGGAAATAGACATTCAGAGCGAAATTAAGAAAGAATAGATAATTAATGTGAAGTGGGTAACTTTCGGCCACGACCTTGCCGTCTAATCGGCAACAGAAAAGATGCCAGGCTTGCACCAGGCAGACTTTACGAAATCTCACAGAAAACTTGCCTACAAATTTCTTATGAGAAAACTGAATATGTGAAAAAAAATCCGGTAGGTAATTTTCCAACTGCAAACCGAATTGCGAAAGTGGTGCAACTTATCCATCTCATATCTCTAGGAGAAATTACCCAACTATCAACAGTGAACACAACAGTCAATCAATAAAGATTCCCCAAATTACAAAAAGTGTAAAAGCTTAGTTAGAATCAGTACAGTAAAGTGTCTATTTCTGTCGACGATTATCTAAGGAAAACCAGCTCAGTGTTTCTACCACAAGCAATAAACGCTGCAGGAACTACTGACATTCAGATTCATACGAAAATAAGAGAGACTAAAAAGCAAAAAAGGAAATTTCTAAGTAAAATATTCGGACCAGTTTGTCGCGAAGTAATTTACATGAAGAGGCCATCTCTTTAGAAAGAGGACAATTAAATTTTATGGACATATCAGCAGGATGAACAAGAACAGGCTCACAAGGAAAATCTCTGAACAAAAACAAGACAAAATGGATCACTGAAACAGAAAAAGATATTAAAGAACTGGGGATCACATGAGGCAACATAAAAAATTTAGAACAGTTCAGAAACATCATTAAGAAACATACACCGAAAAAGATTAACAAGCAAATGGTCGGAGGAGCGTAAGAGAGAACACAATGAGATCGAAAGAAGAAGAAAGTAATCATGGTCACTCAAACTCAGTCGCTCTCGTAACATGGAATATTCATGAAAGAAACACACTTCTTGGTACAAATCATACTATTGTTTCTCAAACATTCAGTTCTGAAATGAATGATTTCGACTTAGATGTTGGAAACTTCAGAAGGATAAAAAGTTCTGTGCATCTAGAGGTGCTACACCAGTGAATAACGTAACACACGCTGAAGAAATATATAGGGCAGTCAAATGAAAACTGGGGGGACGTGAGGTTAGCGTGTCGTGTGTGCTTCCAATCTCGCAACAGAGGCCGGGAAAGATGAACAGCTACGTGTAGTGCGATTTTCATCTCAGGAAGAAGTGTCAGTAGTGGAAGAGACATTAATGCTTGAATGTTCAAATGTGTGTGAATTCCTAAGGGACCAAACTGCTGAGGTCATCGATCCCTAGACTTACACACTACTTACACTAACTCAAACTAAGTAATGCTAAGAACAACACACACACTCATGCCCGAGGGAGGACTGGAACCTCCGGTGGTAGAGGTAGCGCAATCCGTGACATGGACCTCAAACCGCGTGGCCATTCCGTGCGGCAATGATTGAATGTCTATTGAGTTTGATGAACACGGTATGTCACGTGCGCGTGTATTTGCTTGGAATAAACGATTCTGAGATGATGGGTGTAACTGAAAGTCAACAGTCAGCCAGGACAGGTTTATCGTGTCGTTACCGCTTCTTTCACTGCTGCGGTGGATGCCTCTGTCAGACGTGACCGACGGCAGACGGTGGAAGACAGTGGACTCATGTTGGGTATCAGCAACGGTACCGCTCACGCCATCATGACAGATAGTCCGAATTTTTTTAAAATCTGTGCGCAGTGAGCTCCCCACGGCCCGACGAAGGAGCAGAAGTTGAACAGAATGTCGACATCACTACAGAACCAGGAACGGTGTTACGATGAAGAATATCGTTTCCTCCACTGTATTGTTGACGCCGGAGTCGAAACATGGAGTCATTTTGAGCTGGAGATGAAACGTCAGATCCAACAATGGAAGCACATGAATTAACTCCCACCAAAAATCCAAAACAGTGCACGCCGGCTCCGGGAAATTCATTGCAATCTTTTTATTTGACTGAAAGTGTTCACTGGTCACTGACTGTTAAAAAAAGCCATCTCAAATAACGAACACTGATTCTTGGACACTGCAAAAACTGATGTGCGTCATCATGTCCAAACGCCCAGGAATGTTGGCGGACGCTATGATTCCGATGTGGAATATTTCCCGACCACCTGTTGCCGAGGTTGATTCGACTACAGTGCAGAAATTCGGCTGGGAAGCGCTTATACATCCACCATGCAGTCCCGATCTGTCACCATTCTAGTTCCATATTTTTGCAGCTGTCAAGAAAGACATTCGTGACCGTCGTTTCATTTCGGACAAAGACGTACACGCCAGGGTACATGGTACATGGTTCCATAGGCAACGGTAAATATTTTCCATGTAGGCATTGACCATTTCCTCTCACAGTGGGATAAATTTATTAACAATTACGGCAGTTACTTTTGAATTAGAAACAGTTTACTTAATGTTTTCCCATCTTCATTCGACTGCCACTTGTAATTAGGGTGGGAACTCAAAAAATTTTGTGTGTCCATAGTAATGACAAGTTGGAACGAAAAAAAAAAGAAAAACAAATCTTTCAACTCCTGAAACAACTCAGCTGAAACACATCTGCACTTCCAATCTTTCTAAACCTTGGCGATAGACGAATCAGTAATTTAACAAATTTTACGTATTTTTATTCAATTATATCATAAGAAATAATAGTCGGTGGAAAAACGTCTTTAAGGAAGAACGTTCTCTCTGCTCGAAAACTTGTTATAAAAATAGTATTTGGTGCTTACCCTCAGACATCTTGTAGGCATATACCTAACAATTTAGACATTGTGACTACTGTTTCAGAGTACAAGTATTTCCTCAAGAAGATTGATGTAAGTAACTCACAACGGTTCGAATGGAACCGTGATGTATTTAATTACAATACCAGAAGAAAATAATGACATCCATTGTTATGACATTCATTATTCCACATTAAGGTAGCCTTTAACAAAAAATGGGTGTACAATATTGCCATCAAAAATTTTAATGACATACTCAAAGATATGAGAAGTTTCATCCTGACAGGTCCAATTTTGTAAAGGAATTTCTGTAAATGTGCAACGTAAAAAAGCAGTGGATGGAAATTACTAAGTAACATATGAAATAAATAAAATTGAAAATAAAGACATCTAACTGGAAGGCATGAATCCGTGTTTACACATGAGTGTGTCACGTTTATACGATTCGCCGTCAAGTGCTCCACGAAACATTAAACTAACAGCAAGGATTCTACAGCTTGTTAAGGTGATTCAAATCACTGCCCATGCTTTTTTTTCTTGTTTGTGTGACACAAGGGATAATGGTGACAAGGTGATTAATCGGGTGAATACGTCAAATAATACCTTAATTCGATAGATATCTCCCGCAATTGATCAGCACTTTAATATGTTTTGCGGCAGCACGCATGGTAATGAAGAATTAAGTGACATTTCGCTTTCGTAGCGCTGACTTGACCTAATGAAAGTGAAACATACCTCTAAAATGTAAACGAATGGTCTTGTCGTACCCAGTGTAACCGAAATAAAACTTTGTTGGCGACATCTTTTATTGGTTCCAGTTCGTCTTAGACTACGCAAACAGCTGATTTTTGCTTAGAAACTAGGCAAGTTGATAAAAATAAGTGGGAGAAACAATCCCACAATGTTCGAACACAGTACTAGTAATGTATTGCTGGACACAGTTGAGTGAATTACATATCTAAGCTCACCTTAGCAAAGCGATATGAAATGGAACGAACATGCGAGGACTGTGGTAGGGAAGGCGAATGGTCTCCTTCGGGTTATTGGGGAATTCTAGTGAAGGGAAAGGAGAGCACAGACCAGTCTTGAGTACTACTCTAGTGTTTGGGATTCCCACCAGTGCTGATTAAATGAACACATCGAAGCCATTCAGAGATGTGCTGCTAGATTTGTTACCGGTAGCTCCGAGCAACACTCAAGTATTACGGAGATGCTTTGACAACACTTATGGGAATCCCTGAAGGTAAGGCGGCGTTCTTTTCGAGGAACACTGATCAGAAAATTTAGAGAAGCGGCATTTGAAGCTGACTACAGAACGATTCTGCCAGCGCCAACGTACATTTCACCTAACTACCACTAACATAAGACAAGACAAGCTAGGGCTTGTTCGGAGGAAATTAGACAGTCGTTTTCCTCTCGCTGTGTTTGCGCGTGGAACAGAAAAGGAAGTGACTAGTACAAGGTTCCGTCCGCTACAAACCATACGGTGGCTTACGCTGTATGTAGATGTAGACACATTCGATTAATACAGTACAGAGCAATAGAAGCCCATAATGGGCCCCACCGGCCTGCGTGCGTTGCGCAGTGCGTGGTTCGAGCAGACGTCCGCGCTAACAGTGGCGTATTTAGACACGACCGCCAACCTATTGTAACGAGAAACTTGATTCATCCGGTTGGGCGACACGTTTCCGTTGCCCACGGTCCAGTCTCTATGACCGTTACCACTGCAGCATAGCTGATGATGCTGTCTGGTCTATAACGGAATTGGTAGAGCTAGTGATTTGCTGCAGCTCCATTTTCAGTAAACAGCACTCAAACTTGTGTTTCAAAAAAGTGTGCCAACGCCAGCACTGAACTCTGACGTTAGATCTGACACAGATCGCTGCCTATCCTGCTTTACAGAGCGGTTAAGACTCTGTGATGATTCCTTGACATCCGAAACCTTGTCGCCTACTCGTGATTACACCGTCTTTCAGCCGGTTTACATAGATGATCACGACAACAGCGCTCGGATAGCGACGATAGCTTCGTTGTTTCAGAGCTGCTCACTGACAGTTATTGGGCCATCAAAATCCGTTCATCACAGTCACTCATGTCTATGTGTTTTTGTATTTGTCCTTCATCATAGTGAAATGATTCCCGTTTCGTCTTTGCTCTGCTTATATTTTCCTTACGGCGTTAATGGCCCAAACGCATCCACGAAGCATTCAATAATGCTGTAGTTATTCGTGTTTTTCTGTCTTGTGTGCGTGTGACGTACTCATTAGTGTAACCTAGAACGTGTTATGGTTGAGCTTCTTTATGACTGCAGTCATCGTTATTACACTTCAATGTGTAGTTTTGGTTGTTGTGTGCCACCTGACCTGCAGAAAAGTGAACCAGTTATACAAAGCAGTTGAACACAATGAAACAGACTGTAGATGAGAAAGCGGTTTACACGACACGAGGATCTCAATTCCTATAATTAATAACTTTTGTAAACATCATTGTAAGAACACCAATTTTAATGAAACATTCTTTTTTTAATTAAAACAGTCTCGATCGCATAAAAACATTTATTAAAATGGTGATCGGTTTCAGTGTGTCTGGGCGATGACCGTCTTCAGACCATTATTTGGATCTACAGAAATCTAACAACAAGAGTTATAAACCGAAACGTGTAAAGGTAAATGTAATTAAAATAAAATATACTCAACGCTGATAGGCGGAGGTAGTGAATGGAGCAGTCACAGTCTGTTGACACACAATCGTCAACTTCTGGAGGTGATGAGAGCACATGGGTTCAGTAGGAGATGCTCTCTCCACCGATTTCTGCATGGCGTCAGTAGCATCCAGTAAGGCGCACAGGAAGTAAAAAGGTTACAGAATAATGTACATTCAAAGTAACAGCATACTACGAAATCAAAAGGTAAAATGAAGATACATAATAACAAAACATAACTGATATAGAATCAGCTTATCAGAGTGCATTAAGTAAACTTACAGGCAGTAAACCAATAGCAATCGGTTCTGAGAAAGAAGACTCCCCTTTATTGTCAGTTCGGCAAATCGCCATCAACTCGTAGAGTACAACCACAGAAAAGATAAATTAAGGAGACACCGTTTGTTGCCGCGTATACAGCGTGAAGCATCGATGTGGACTGTATGGCGATAGTATCAGAGCTGTAACAGCCACCGGCCGCTAATAGGTGTTGTCATGGAACGGAAGTCATGAAGCCCTGTTTGAGTAATGTGTCTTTTGGACGCCGCTAGTGATCGAGCTATGCAGTGACGACCATTAAAAACTTCGTTGTGCACAGCGAAGACATTAAAATTGAATGGTGTTACCCAACGCTCTAGTTCACAAAATAACGGACCTAAAATATAGTGTAGGCAAATATAGAAACGTCAGTGATAGTCGTATTAGTTACACTTCTTAAAGGACCACCATGGGATGAAGAAATTAGACAGGCTTGGTAAGGTACATAAAAGATGATAAAATGATATGGAAATGACATTAGTGACGTATGAAACTTTAAAAAGGGAATCAATTGTTAAAACAGAGAATAAGTAGGTAATTTTTATAACAAGTCAACAGAGTTCAAAAAAATGTTCTCTAAACTCCAACTGCCCGTTCAGTAAAGATAGAGGATTATCTTTGTGTTGTGCATAATTTTATCTCTTTTAGGATATTTAATGCGAATACCTTCGTGGTACTATGGATATCTTTTAAATTAATGTGGGACCCATCAGGTCATTACTTTTTATTACATGCTGGCCAAATAATCATTTAATATGGTTGGTGCCTGATGTATGCTCTCTAAACCGAAACGCGAGGTTGCGACGTATGTGACTTACATATCGTTTATCAAAGGTATCACACAGAATTTTATAAACCCCAGAATTTAAATACTTACTGTTCCAGATACTAATTATGTGCCTGAGCGTATTCTGTAAGAGATTAAGAGTGGTGAGAGCTATGCCCATGTAGTTTATTTTACTAAATTTTTGATTGAAGCTACCTAAATAACCATAAGACTGTTGTAACTTATTAAATAAAAAATCAACTTCATTGTTATTAAATTACTGACAGACCATAGCAACCTGTTTGAAAATTGTCATTTTATTTTGAATTTCATCAGACATAAGGTTTAAGTTTAATAATCTATTGATAGAAAAAATGATTTTTTTTATATTTAAAAGCATGGCAAGAAGCAGCACGTATGACGAAATATGTGGCAGTTAGCTTTCCGTATGTCACAAACCTACATTTGCTGTCAGAACTACGAATGGTAATACCCAAAAAGTTCATTCTTCACGGCTCTTGTTCTACAGTGGCTGGCCGCTGTGGGCAAGTAGTGTAGGCGCTTCAGTCCAAAACCGCACTGCTGCTACAGTCGCAGGTTCGAATCCTGCCTCAGGCATGGATGTGTGAGACGTGCTTAGGTTAGTTAGGTTTAAGTATTTCTAAGCCTAGGGGACTGATGACATCAGCTGTTAAGTCCCATAGTGCTTAGAGCCATTTGAACCATTTTTCTACAGTGAAGGAATGCTTGGGTTGAATATTAAACACATTTAAAATATCACAAAACGCATACATTTCATCTTTGGACCCATTATAAAGTAACAGTATGTCTTGAACATACCTTTTGTAACGAAGAATATAGCTTGTGATTTCGCAATCATCTTTTTAAAATAGTAGTTGAGCATCACTAACAAAAGTGTCTTCTATGATACAACTAGGGAGTTTCCCATAGCCAAATCTTCTATCTGAGAGTACATTTTGCTATCATAAAATAAGTAATTAAAACACAAAGTAGTCCAACGAATTTGGTCGCTTCCTGTGTACTTATAATTTTGCATTGTAATAAGTTAATTTTAATAACTAAAAATCAATAAAAACCATCTAGATCGCTTTTTCAGATTTTTTATTTGTTGCCAATCCATTTCGGCCATTTCCTGAGGCTTAGAACGCCATTATGGCTGCTGCTGTCAGCAGACACAGAGAGATCCATAGAAGTACGCTTGTCACTGTCTGAAAACGCGATAAGAGATTACTTTTATTGAGTTTTAACATTTTATACTGATCACTGCATGCTTTCTAAAATTTTACTTTTAGTAATGTCAGTTGTTTCTGTAATTGATATACAGGTATATAAATTTGCAACAAAGGGCACAATCAGAAGTATCAACATTGTAAATTGTTTGAATTAGTTTATAAGTGCTAAAATTTTACTCATAATGGTCACCACATTAATAAACGCTTTTATATTATCAAGACCTTTTACTTTATAAAAAAAAGTTGTTGACTCAGATAGCTGTTTTTCCAACGATGTTCACTACAATTATTAATTCGCTGCCTAGTCAGGTACTTGAAAATTATGAGAAGTTTAGAGGGATAAAGCACAAGATCATCAAGCTAAGTATGAAATCAACTTCAATAAACAGTGTTTAGGAAAATATTTTATGCCTAAACATATGAAACTTAATATGAAGAGCAATTTTTATGTCAATTATTTTGTGAAACAAAAGATCAAACTTGTTTGGATAAAGACAAAATTGGAGAAACTTTTAAGACAAAACACATTTCTAATTACAAAATGTGTAGATTAGGTTTACTTTTAAGTAGTCATATTTATTCTTACATTTTTCAAAATTTCACAGTTTCACACATTCGTTTTTTGTGTGAAACTAATACAGAGAAGAACCATAAAAAGCACATTCTCTGATTAACCAGAAACATAACATTTTGCAGGGATGTACTAAAAATGTGCAAAAATTCTGTCATAGTATAACTAATTGCAACAATATACAATTCACTGCTCCATTAAATGAAGATTTAAAAATCAATGTGACATCATCTTGTAACAGTAACACTGACCACCTTAAATGGCAGTCGATGCTAATGTTAAACCTCTGTGAGGAATTTTTGAGAAAGTTGATGCTGTGAGATAACCTAATGGAATCAGGGCAATCAAACTGAGATTGGTTTCTGAAACACTCCAGCAGAGTCTAACCAACGGAAACAGGTGGGTCAGGAACAGACGTTCTCCCAGCACAAAAGCAAGTTGCAATATTACATATTAATATCGGTCGCCAACCTAATTAGGTTTCCTTGTGTCAAGCAATATAATGAAGCAGAATTAAGGCTAACCTAACCTTCCTCAACACACACACACTTAACTATTTCTTTATATCTGTTCACAGGGCAACACTGTAACCTAACCTTGCAGGTAAATTTACTACCAACTTGGAAGTCAGACAAACAAAAGGCCAATGAGATAGCAAATAATACCATATGCCTCTCAGAAACATGTCTCTTAAATGAACCAGATGCTGCAGTTTATAGAACCAGTCACCAACATGTGAAATTAGTTGTAATATTAAACAGGGAAGAACATGAAATGGTTCTGATTTAATTCAGGGGGGTCTGTAAATGATCAAACCCTATAACATCATTGTTTAGTACAAGATCTCTATGCCTGTGCATTAATCAACTTGAATTGGAATAGCTAATACTGTAAATATTTCTTTCTTAATCTCTTTTTGAAGCCATGAAACAGAATGTAAATCTAACTACACCGGGTCTGAAGGAGCGTTTAACTAGCCTAGTACATGAGGGTCTTGAGCGTTCATAGTTTGAAGAACAATGCTCATTAAGAGAACTACACATGTATGAGAAATGGTAGGTATTCTTATCAACAATTATTCATTAAATAAAGCACTACAAACGATAACACTTTAAATAAAAAATATGTTTTGATAATCAATCATTTAACTTACTCACAATATAGTTGGTTGTACAAATGCCAATACAATATTAAATTGAAGTTCAAGCACTTTCTGATGAGATGAACACTGACAAAACTTCGCAATTCTGATAAAAGTGCCGAAGCAACTGAAGTGAGTGATGATATATTCATAGAAAAGTTAATGTTATTTCAATTAACATGTATTCTGAAGCTAAATTTCCAGTCAAGTAAACAGCCTTTAGATTGGGTTAGATAGAGCAGCAATCAGTCGTTGAATTAAGTGGCTTTTATACGACATTTGTCATAACAATGAAGATCAGATTTCGACCTGTGTCAGGTCATTATCAGTGCTAAAACAAATACAATAGTATATTACAATGTGATTTACAAAAGTTAAAAGTCCATCACTTCGTTGTCTTTTACTGTTAACATTACATACCAGTGCGGAAAAGTAGCAGTTGTTCATGCTCAAGTGAATGCTTACACGGTTCAACAATTACTGTCGTAAAACTATATGCTGGTTTCACAGTACACATTGGTTTTGCATGTGGCGCCCTCTATGAGCTGCGCCTGAAGTTACAGTTTTGATGACATATTTGTAATATAGATGTTATGCATAGGCCTAGATGTAGTGTGAAAAATTCATTTGGTAGCTATAAAAGCAGTATGTATAAATGGAATAAAAAATTTAAAATAGCACTACAAAGAAGCAAATAAAAAAGCATTACAAGTGTCAATGGTAGTATTTTGTTTACAGCTAAAATACATTGATATTCAGTTTGTTTTTGACAGCAGTGCCTGATATTTTATGTTTTATCTATAAATGAAATATATGGAAACCTATGTTTGAAAGATCTAGATGGAAAAGCTTGTATGTTCGGTCATGCTTTTTTCCCAAATATGGCTAATGATCATGTGAAGACACATATGGATAATGATGAATCATGGTACTTCAAGATTGATGGGAAAATTAGGAAACATATCTATTTGTCATTTTGGTTCATGAAATTAACCACATAATAGGATTGCAACATTCAGACATTTATGGAGCAATAAATTATCGTTACTACAATGGTTCAAACTAATAAGTGTGTCAAGTTGATATTGATGCTGTTCAAAGATGTATGGTAGAAAAATATCGATGCAGTCTCTCTCAGTACCAACAACACAGCCAGCTATACCAAAAATAATGCCAGTTGTTTCATCATGTGAAATTAAGAAGTTAAGTCATTTATTATTTGTGAATGGAATTTTATATATCTTTATCAGAAGTAGTTGTGGATCAGTAATGGTATGAAGTCGTAATTAAGCTCTAAATGGTTACCATTCTTTCCACAAGATTCACAACATGTAGAGAGAGTATATCAAAGACCAAATGGCTAAGTTGTGTGATTTGTTGACAATATGATATACATATATAAATTTATGTTCATTACAATTAATTGCAACCTACACAAGTCTACTATGTAGTACAGGATTATGTAAGATTTTGTATTAACACTTATAGTAAACATGTATTCAGGAAGAATCAATGAATTCCTCAATAATATTTTTCTATACAGAGATGGATGAATGCAGTTTTAAAAATGAAATACATGGTACTATAAACAGATGATTTTTCTGGTTTGCCTACAGGAATACACTCTGCATTCAGATACATTAATGGGATGTGTTTTTCAAAGATAGTATGTTCTATGAACATAATAAATTCAAAAATATGTAGTTAACGCTGGTACAGCTGGTATTCTGTATTTGCTATTGATTGCAATGAATCATGTAAAAAATAGATTGAAAAAGCTGAAAAGATTTAGAAATCTGTAAATTTTATATTTTCCTATTATATTTTTCCTCTTTAAATGGAAATTTCTAACAAAATCAAACGCAAAACGGCTAAATATTGCCAAACTGATAAGTCAGGTGATAATTTCACAGCACAGAAATACACAAAATATGGTTTCAGACTATATGTAAACAATGTACAAATGAATATGGTACTAGAATATACTAAAGCGAACTAATAACTTCTGTATGTGCAAAAAACAGCTTCTGTTTGTTTTTATGTTAATCACTTGAAACGAGTTCCGAGTGATTGACATTCAACACAGTGTCGTCAATGGCAAAAGATGAATAACAAACTGAATGTAATAACACAAGAAAAGGGTCTAAGTTATCAAGATATTGAAGACTTAGATTGTCTTTATTCAATCCTATCATGTAAAGACAAATACTCAAGAACATGTAGCAAATGTACTCTGGAAAATATAAAAATAAGGAATCTAGTATTAAAAATCAGGATGATCATACTCCCATTTCAAACAAAAATTGGTTTTATTTTAACCTATTACATTTCATTTCTTTTAAATAAGTTACTGAATGGAGCAATTCATGATTGTTCAACTTCATGACTATTGTAGAAGAAATAATTTTTCTAACATAGTAAATTAAATAAAATTGAGAGAATCACATTAATTAATAGACATTAGAAGAATAATTAGAAACATTTACAATATTCTAAAATTGGAAATGAGATCGAAATTTTCAAAATAATGAAGCTAGACCACTGAAACAAATATTTCCTTTTTCAACGAATGTATTTGAGAAATCGAGAGACAGAAGAACAGTTCGAGATTATCTACTTAATGAGGCATTAGCTACCAGATTACAGTGCCTAAATTCCGAAAATAGTATTTACTTAATTCAGCCTAGTTTTTCCTTCAATACAACGAAGTCAAAAATTACGAAAATCGTGAAAAATTGTCTAAGAGTTAATCATATACTGAAAGTAAATTTTAATCCTTTAACTGCTCTGGACATGTTAACGTCTCAGTGTAGTCAAGTTCAGAGTGCCAGGTAGAAGGACTGGTGGCACGCATAAATATGTTGAGGGCACACAGGGACAGGTACAAAGGCATGTGCATTAACAAGTCCATAGTAGTTAAAGGGTTTAACTTTTTGTGAGTGCAAAATGCAGACAAGTGAATGTATTATGCAATTTATATTTCAAACACGGAATTACAGAATCACCAGAAAGAGAGAGGTTTGACTAAAAAATTAAAGAATGGTAAAGAAAATTTTTTATCAAGAACCTCGAATTTTGAAGCCCAAGGATCAGAATTATTGGCTTGATATTAAGAAATAATAGATGTGTCCCATAAAGAGGTCCATATTGTATTGACTTGCCAGAACCAATACAAATGGAAGCTTTTACTAATGTGAAAAAAGAATGATCAAAAATATTTCCTATCATCTATAAAATTTTCTTTGTTCCTTGTTGATAAAAATGTCAACAGTCTCAAAATACAAAAATGTTGATCTCGATGATGATCAGAAAATTTAAAATTTTGAGTTTGCTGCAATGGTTTGTAATATTCCAGAAATTGAGACTAAAATTATATGTGTTTACTCCACTTCAATATTATGGAAAAATTAAGGTAACACACCTTAGTTAACAAAGCATAAAATGTAGAATCATCAGGAAAGGCTCGTACACAAGTTTCAAAAATTATCAACAGAAAATTGCCATTGCTATTTATGTGAAGTCTGAAAGTTTGCTTTTATAGTTGTATAATGTTGAACAAAATACAAAACTGATAAAAATATTTAAATTACTTCAAACATATCCTGTATCAACAGGTTATGATTTTAATAACAATGCGTAAAAGACAATATTAAAAGACAGAAATAAACTTAGGAAAGACAAAAAGAACCCAATGGAATTAAAATTAAATGAAGAATCTCATACTATGAAATATCAAAAATTTGAACCAAGTGTTTATTGTTGCTATGTGAAGTACATCAATGGGGACTGTAAGGATCCAGTCACATACTGAGGACAAAATTATCATAAAAAATTCATTGAATGTATGAAAAACGAGACTACAGAAAATGGAAGAATTTATTCTGGAACAGAAGAAATGAGACCATTAACACCTGCAGAATAAGGAAGATATATATGATCTAAAATACACTCATTACATAGACATAATTATACAATAACTGATAAAAATGTTTGTCATTATACTCACTTCACAGGAAATCCTTGTGTAATAAGTGTAGTCTTCCATTGACACAGTCTAATTTTGTAACTCTTAATTTACATAAATTCTCAGCATACTTTCTTATTTTTTCGTAAAAGAATTCAGTTATGATAATGAAGAAATAGATTAAATACTTAGTAATGAGAATACATATTATAGTTTTGGCAAGAAGAAGCAAAATTTTAAGATGAGTTTTATCGATACATTTGGATTCACTGCCTCAAACCTTGACAAACTATCATCAAATTTGAAAAAGTATCAGATTACCAACACTGAAAATTTTTTTCCAGAGTATCTGGTCAACCTAGCAATCAAGAGAGGTTTCCATCCCTATGATTACATGAATATTAAGGGAAGTTGAAGAAAGACAGCTTTCACTGAGTGAAGAATTTTACAATAACCTGGAAGAATTTGAAATAAGTAATAAAGATTATAACCACGCAAAATTTGTTTGGGAAAATTTAATGTTAAAAGTCATTTTTGTCTTGTGTGATCCTACATTTCTCTAGAATCCAAACTAATCTTTCCTGAGGTTGGCTTCTATCAGTTTTTCCATCCTTCTGTAAGGAATTCGTGTTAGTATTTTGTAACCACGAGTTATTAAACTGATAGTTCAGTAATATTCATACCTATTAGCACCTGCTTTCTTTAGAATTGGAATTTCACTGAGGTGACAAAAATCTTGGACAACGATATACACATATGCTGATGGCAGCAGTATTGCATACGCAAGATACACTCCTGGAAATGGAAAAAAGAACACATTGACACCGGTGTGTCAGACCCACCATACTTGCTCCGGACACTGCGAGAGGGCTGTACAAGCAATGATCACACGCACGGCACAGCGGACACACCAGGAACCGCGGTGTTGGCCGTCGAATGGCGCTAGCTGCGCAGCATTTGTGCACCGCCGCCGTCAGTGTCAGCCAGTTTGCCGTGGCATACGGAGCTCCATCGCAGTCTTTAACACTGGTAGCATGCCGCGACAGCGTGGACGTGAACCGTATGTGCAGTTGACGGACTTTGAGCGAGGGCGTATAGTGGGCATGCGGGAGGCCGGGTGGACGTACCGCCGAATTGCTCAACACGTGGGGCGTGAGGTCTCCACAGTACATCGATGTTGTCGCCAGTGGTCGGCGGAAGGTGCACGTGCCCGTCGACCTGGGACCGGACCGCAGCGACGCACGGATGCACGCCAAGACCGTAGGATCCTACGCAGTGCCGTAGGGGACCGCACCGCCACTTCCCAGCAAATTAGGGACACTGTTGCTCCTGGGGTATCGGCGAGGACCATTCGCAACCGTCTCCATGAAGCTGGGCTACGGTCCCGCACACCGTTAGGCCGTCTTCCGCTCACGCCCCAACATCGTGCAGCCCGCCTCCAGTGGTGTCGCGACAGGCGTGAATGGAGGGACGAGTGGAGACGTGTCGTCTTCAGCGATGAGAGTCGCTTCTGCCTTGGTGCCAATGATGGTCGTATGCGTGTTTGGCGCCGTGCAGGTGAGCGCCACAATCAGGACTGCATACGACCGAGGCACACAGGGCCAACACCCGGCATCATGGTGTGGGGAGCGATCTCCTACACTGGCCGTACACCACTGGTGATCGTCGAGGGGACACTGAATAGTGCACGGTACATCCAAACCGTCATCGAACCCATCGTTCTACCATTCCTAGACCGGCAAGGGAACTTGCTGTTCCAACAGTACAATGCACGTCGGCATGTATCCCGTGCCACCCAACGTGCTCTAGAAGGTGTAAGTCAAATATCCTGGCCAGCAAGATCTCCGGATCTGTCCCCCATTGAGCATGTTTGGGACTGGATGAAGCGTCGTCTCACGCGGTCTGCACGTCCAGCACGAACGCTGGTCCAACTGAGGTGCCAGGTGGAAATGGCATGGCAAGCCGTTCCACAGGACTACATCCAGCATCTCTACGATCGTCTCCATGGGAGAATAGCAGCCTGCATTGCTGCGAAAGGTGGATATACACTGTACTAGTGCCGACATTGTGCATGCTCTGTTGCCTGTGTCTATGTGCCTGTGGTTCTGTCAGTGTGATCATGTGATGTATCTGACCCCAGGTATGAGTCAATAAAGTTTCCACTTCCTGGGACAATGAATTCACGGTGTTCTTATTTCAATTTCGAGGAGTGTACAAAAGGGCAGTGCATTGGCAGTTCTCTCATCAGTACTCGTGTGATTCACGTGAACAGGTTTACAGCATGATTATGGTGGCACGAAGGAGTTTAATAGACTTTGAACGCGGAAAGGTAGTTACAGCTAGACACATGGGGCATTTCATTTCGTAACTCGTTACGGGCTTCAGCAGTCAGAGATCCGCAGTGTGAAGGGTGTGACGAGAACATCAAATTTCTGGCATTATCTCTTACTGTGGACAACGCTTTGGCCGACGGCTTTCACGTAAAGACCGAGATCAGCGACGTTTCCGTAGCGTCGTCAGTGCTAACAGACAAGCAACACTGCTTGAAATACCAGCTGAAATCAGTGTTGGACTTACGACGAACAAATCCGTCAGGGAAGTCCGACGAAACGTGGTGTTAGTGGGCTATGGCAGCAGACGACTGCAGCGAGTGCCTTTGCTAACATCTCATCTTTTCCAGCTGCTCCTCTCCCGTGATCAGACGGGTTGGACCCTAGACAACGGGAAAACCGTGGTCTGGTCAGATGAGTAAGTTGCTAAAAGCTGATGATAAGGTTCGAATGTGACGCAGACCGCACGAAGCCATGGAGGCAAGTTGTCAACCAGGCACTGTGCAAGCTGGTGGTAATTGAAACGATGACTGACTAACTATTCCGCTACATGAATCCCAATGATCATTTATGGGACATATTCGAGAGGTCAGTTCGCGCACAAAATCCTTCACGGGCAACACTTTCGCATTTATGGACGGCTATAGAGGCAGCATGGCTCACAGCTTTTGCTGAGGACATCCAACCACTTGTCGAATCCTTACCACCACGGGGTGCTGCAAAAGACCGGAGAAAGAAGGTCCGAAACCATATTAAGAGGTTACCTCATTGCATATTCATCTTGAAGTCGGAGGGTACTTCACGTGTCTCGTACATATTGCACATCAGATGGAAGAGTTTTATCGTGGCAGGTTCCGTATTAGTTTTTCCGTCCTTTCACCTCACATCAGTCAAATTGCATGTGTAATATCACGGAAACCCTTTCGATTTAGGCTTTTGAATGCCAAGTTTACTGCATGTGTCTCAGCTAACACTGCTGTACTCAGTATAACGCTTACATTGTGCAACATATGCAAAGACAATTAAATCAAAACAGTAATGCTATCAGCGTCCTAACTTTGTCGTACCAAGAAATTTGCTCCTTCCCCTTGTTGTAACGCAACGCCAGGGAAAAGCTACTAACAGTACTCCAGGTCGCCGCGGAGCCTTTAACATTACGGTTTTTTCTTTTTTTTCTGTTAGCCTCTGTAGCTACTACAGGCACTGCAGCATGCGGTTCTCTTGAAATAACAGAGGCGCGGTGCTGAACCGGGAGTGACATTTCGCGGCGGCCTTTCGCACGATCCGCGTTGAGGGACGTCAGTGCGTTTGACACGCGGTGCAGATGGGCGAGGCGCTTCGCGTTCCGCGGTCACTCAAGCGCCTAAAGCGGTAATTAGTCGCCAGCAGACAAAGGGCGGACGCTCAGAAACGCACAGCGCCCACGCCACAACCGTGTGGCACACGCCACAGCGAACCCAGCCTCCCTCCCTGCTCATCTTCGCTGCAGCTCCATGCAGCAGTACCCCCAAAACGTCCTTCACGTCGCAGTAACTTCATCTGCGATTAGCGCCAAAGAATGAAGTGTCGCTAACATGAAAATATTTTTTGTTGCTACTAGTTTCGTTGGGTAGTAAGCATAATTACACGCAGAAAGTACAAGACCTGCAGAACATTAGGATGACTAGATAAAATAAAGTATTAACTACTCGATGGAAATCGAGGAAAGTGCGGGAGCGTGTTACCAGCGGTCTCCCAACTGTACACAGGATGTGTGAAACAAACTTTAAAAATACTGAAAGCTTTCTTGTAATGATGCGTCTTACAATTATCCCATCATCTGGTGACCTGATAAATACACAAAATTTCTTTTTACACGAGGTAGAGCTTTTCTTCTTTATTGTCATTCCATCATTGTAAATTTAATACAAAATTGAACAAGAAACAGATAGTGGAGATATCTACACTCCTGGAAATTGAAATAAGAACACCGTGAATTCATTGTCCCAGGAATGGGAAACTTTATTGACACATTCCTGGGGTCAGATACATCACATGATCACACTGACAGAACCACAGGCACATAGACACAGGCAACAGAGCATGCACAATGTCGGCACTAGTACAGTGTATATCCACCTTTCGCAGCAATGCAGGCTGCTATTCTCCCATGGAAACGATCGTAGAGATTCTGGATGTAGTCCTGTGGAACGGCTTGCCATGCCATTTCCACCTGGCGCCTCAGTTGGACCAGCGTTCGTGCTGGACGTGCAGACCGCGTGAGACGACGCTTCATCCAGTCCCAAACATGCTCAATGGGGGACAGATCCGGAGATCTTGCTGGCCAGGGTAGTTGACTTACACCTTCTAGAGCACGTTGGGTGGCACGGGATACATGCCGACGTGCATTGTACTGTTGGAACAGCAAGTTCCCTTGCCGGTCTAGGAATGGTAGAACGATGGGTTCGATGACGGTTTGGATGTACCGTGCACTATTCAGTGTCCCCTCGACGATCACCAGTGGTGTACGGCCAGTGTAGGAGATCGCTCCCCACACCATGATGCCGGGTGTTGGCCCTGTGTGCCTCGGTCGTATGCAGTCCTGATTGTGGCGCTCACCTGCACGGCGCCAAACACGCATACGACCATCCTTGGCACCAAGGCAGAAGCGACTCTCATCGCTGAAGACGACACGTCTCCATTCGTCCCTCCATTCACGCCTGTCGCGACACCACTGGAGGCGGGCTGCACGATGTTGGGGCGTGAGCGGAAGACGGCCTAACGGTGTGCGGGACCGTAGCCCAGCTTCATGGAGACGGTTGCGAATGGTCCTCGCCGATACCCCAGGAGCAACAGTGTCCCTAATTTGCTGGGAAGTGGCGGTGCGGTCCCCTACGGCACTGCGTAGGATCCTACGGTCTTGGCGTGCATCCGTGCGTCGCTGCGGTCCGGTCCCAGGTCGACGGGCACGTGCACCTTCCGCCGACCACTGGCGACAACATCGATGTACTGTGGAGACCTCACGCCCCACGTGTTGAGCAATTCGGCGGTACGTCCACCCGGCCTCCCGCATGCCCACTATACGCCCTCGCTCAAAGTCCGTCAACTGCACATATGGTTCACGTCCACGCTGTCGCGGCATGCTACCAGTGTTAAAGACTGCGATGGAGCTCCGTATGCCACGGCAAACTGGCTGACACTGACGGCAGCGGTGCACAAATGCTGCGCAGCTAGCGCCATTCGACGGTCAACACCGCGGTTCCTGGTGTGTCCGCTGTGCCGTGCGTGTGATCATTGCTTGTACAGCCCTCTCGCAGTGTCCGGAGCAAGTATGGTGGGTCTGACACACCGGTGTCAATGTGTTCTTTTTTCCATTTCCAGGAGTGTATATTGAATTTAAAAGTAAAGTGTAAGTTTTTGATAACGAAGGATAACTTCTTACACTGGTAATGAAAACCAGTAATAATAAACGGTAAAATGAAACACATTATCAGCAGGTTTAAAGCATTTCAAACATATTACCGAAACCTTATATTTGAAAGAAGTACTCACCTGCCACTAAGACCTGGAAGGACTGCCCTCGGATAGAGAGTCTGATGTTGATGCGGTGAAGATTGGCCAATGAGGAAGGTAGGGGTGTGGTGGCATAAAGATGGAGGACTGGTGCATAGCATCGATGAGACAGGAGTGGCCGTTGGGATAGTAGAAGCGCAGAGTATATGGGGGAATTAGTGACGCTAATAGTTGTTGGGAAGAGAAGGGAGGGGAACATATTATAGACTTCTTTCCCTTTATTGTTATTTCATCCCGCTCGCCCCATATCAGCGGGGAGTAGGCTGCCAGCGGTACAATTCTCCAGTCTTCAGCCAAGTGAATTAAAGAAAAAATATAATGAGAAACAGAAAACAAAATCAGTGGCTTTTTCTCTATTGTAATTAAAAATCAAAGGAGGAGCGCTAGAAAACGAAAATACATACATTTTGAAAACACATCGCAGTAAGGTTAAAGTCTTCTGAGAGAAACACTGATGCACTGAACTATCACTTAAAAACTGAGGGATCTGTGCAGCGTGACAAGTATAGCCCGAGGAGAATGTATGTTCCATAGAATTCACGGGTGTGGGTACAAAGGTAGGAGTCAGTTAGGTAGGTAAGCTATGTAGACGATAGATAGGGGTTAAGATGGGTAATGGGAAATGCAATCGGCAGGAAAGACGAAGGGTGAGGAGTAGTGTAGTGTGTGGGTACGGCCGAGTAAAAACAGGGAGGGGCTCAGACGTGGAGTGGGATAGGTAGGTAAGGGTTACACTTGAAAGGCGGAATAAATATTGCAGTACATCTCATTTCGGGGATAGGGAGTTTGTTGAAGTTGCGTTGGGATAGGAGATGGAGTGTATGTAGGAGTAATGACAGAGGGATGTGTTTGTGAAGGCACAGCAGTACGCCACGATTGGTGATGAGAGGGGAGACAATGCAGTGACTGGGATCTCTGTGCAGATCATATAGGATATGCAGGGGAGTTCCAGGTAAGTGAGGAGAATATAGTAGATATTAAAAGAGTAATGTGGAGTAGTTCGACGTGAGTGAGGAGCATATGGTAAATGTTACAAGAGACTTATGATCATTACATTGAAAAAAACAGATAAGTATAAAAAGATGTGAACTTCCATCACATACCATAAAGTACACATGTACGACATGACTTCGACGTACCAGTCGTCTACCGTTGATTGAAACTTGAGTTTCATCAAAAGTAGAACTGTATTGTCACGCCGAACTGCCTGTGCTGTAGAAGAAGACATGCAGCCCCAAGAGGGCGCTTCAGGTCATACGCATACCGAACGCCTCGACTTTACTTGGCTTATGCGTAAGCTACTAGTCAAGTAAAGAACTTCCATCTGGCTTATGAGGTCTTCCATTTGTAAGGTATGCTACCATCCGGACTCGACTTGTAGTAATTCCATGCGAACGTCTTGATCTCTAAAGACTTTGTTTATGAAGCCTTTCGAGTGATCAGAAACTGTGATAACATCAGATAACTGTGGCAAAATTTACACAAAAGACAAATTAGAAAAGCTAATACATAATTAATATGAGGCCAAAGTAACATCTGGAACGGAAGTATGTGCTAATTACAAGTACTTACAGTATGCTTAGAAAGCTCATACGAGTACACGTGAGCAATACAAGAAATATCTAGTGGCTCACATAAAATTGCTGTTAGCGACATTTGCAAAAGATGTTATTTGAGATTTCACTTGCCAGACTGAAGATAGTAGACTCGAGGTCCGTATTATATCGAACTGGCGCCAGATGGCGTCGATGTCAAAGATCGAGAAAAACTAAGACATTGTTTTTATAATACGCAAACCATCGTAAATATTCCTACTAAATTACGCCTGCCCTTTTTTAAGATAAGCGTCATATCTTCAACGAACAAATTAAGCAGAACACATTATGGTTCCAAACTTGTCACAGAACACATGCAAAGATCGTACAGCACATTAGGCAGCTAGGCATCGAAAGAGAAAGCAACGCATAGTCCGCTATTATAAAGGAAGACATCAACATTTTATAATTACAATTTTCCAAACAAAGCAAGCGAGCTTCAACCTATTGAGACCACAGATGGGTCATGTCAAAAACCAACCCACCAGAAAACAGCAATTTTTCCAACTGTGTCACGATGGACTCGGTTGGATAGGAACAAGGCAGAGTGCGGGGGTTGGGGGAGTGGGAGGGGGGCGTAGGGCACAAAGAGCAATGCAGAGGTCAGATGGAGACACATGTTGAACTGCTTGAAGGTGGAGGGACAGGGAGAGGTGTGTAGGAAAACAGTCAGAGGTTGAGGAGAGTGGAGAACTGAGGATCTGGAGGAAATGGTAGCATGAAGGGATGGAGGGGAACAAAGCAGGAATAAGGTTGAGGAGGAAAAGTTACTCTAATGGTACAACTTTATATAACAGACATAATGGCATTGAAATTGCATTACAGCAGAAATGACAGTGGTTTTTTTCAGTACAGTATTATCTTTCAATGTAGATCATTATGCTGAAACCTCCTGAATATATTCACAATTAACAGAGTCATTATAGCAAAATTCTGGTTGGGGAAGCGGGGGAGGGGAGAGGGATAGAAGGATCGAAGAGGTGGAAGGAGGACTGAAAAATGCAATATGCAGATGCAAGACATTATTCAAATACAATATACCAGTATGTAACATAATACAAATACATGTTATTTGAAGAGGAAATATTGTCTGCATAAACCTTATATAATAGGAAGGAAATGTACACTTCTTTTAGCTTGAATTAAAAGGAATTATTTAGCTAAACCAAAACAAATATAAAGCTTCTAAATGTGTTGCGGACAGGGGGGGGGGGTTCGGAGAATATTGATATATGCAGAAGGAAAGGAGGTGCTGCAGGCCCAAGGGATTAAGGGGAAAGTGGTATGAAGAGATAGAAGGGAACAGGGAAGGAAGGGGAGGCAGAAAGTTACTCTGGTACTACAAATTCCCATTTTGATTATTTTTACATCATAAACATAATGAAATTTAAAATTATATTGACATGTAGTCACTTTTTTTTCCTTTTTTCCCTTACAGTATTCTCTTTTAAAGTGGACTATTATGCCAAAACTTCATTAATATGCTCATAAACATAGCTGTATCAGAGCGTATTACTGTGAGGAGGGCAGGAGAGGGAAGGAGGCAAAAAAACTTATTTGCGCAATACAGAAACGTGGTAGTGAAATACAACAAGCAGTTATATAATATTAATTTGTATACAGACTATTTAAAGAGGAACATTCTTTGCTTGGTCCATATGTAATAGAAAACAAAGCTACACCTGTTGTAGACCGGAAGGAAGTTTTTAAATGGACTACTAAGTGGGGACTGGAGGAACCTTTTTTATTTATTTTTTATTCTTTAAGTATATGAAACCATCATTAGAACATACTACTAGGGTCTGACGGGGGAGGGGAGGAGGGAGAATGCAAGTTACATGACAAAATTTAAAATCTGTAACCAACCATAGAATACAAGGATACTTAACATCATTAATAAATCCAATAAACTAAGAAGCCAGTATTGCAAGTCACTTAAGCAGATTTAGAAATATATGAAAAACTATAGATCACAGGTGCAGTAAATTTCATTGAATGAATCATAGACTAAGGGATTGTTGGGGGTCGGGAGAGCAAAACGAAACAGGTCAAAAGTGACAAGTACATACGAAGCAAAAGTGGTCCATCACAACTGAGGACCACGAATTAACTAAACTCTTTCAATTTATTCTCGAATAATTCAGAATGCTAATTTCTATTAAAACTCGCGCTCATTCGGCATACAACAGGATTCACAAATCCTATGTGTACAGATCTCAAATTCCTCCAAAATATCCAAAAATGGAGCACCCTGGAGCCAACTGCAATAGCTTAAGATCGTCGTCGATCTGACGCAATTTGTGTCCCTCTTTCGTCATATGCTGCCCCAACACACTGCCATTGCTGGCATAGCCCTGCTCCACGTATTGGCAATTTAATACTTATCACATCCTCCACACCATATCTTATAAACCCTAGACTTTTTAACCAACTCCCTCCCTTTATATCCAACATCGTACCTTCATATTCTGTATCTATTTACCTGTGTTTCAGAAGCATCTTTATATTCATCTTGTTTTAAGTATTAACTACTTCTGCACAATGCGGTCCATTATACGTGAGTGTGACGTATTTACCAATGACCTCTTCAGCTTTAGCTTGCTAACGTCTTACGGATCTGCACCCTGAATATTCATTACAAATCCTGTTTCAACAATAGTCTGAAGTTTCCTTTCCCTATCTTGATTACTCATTTATATTTTCATAAGCCTGTGAATCAATGAGCGAAAATAAGCCCATTTATAAGTATCTGGGTGGCATGAAACGTTATTTACAATAATATCAGTACTAGTTAGTTTCCTGAAGACGTAGACTACAAGGTGGGCGTCTTGCCTCGCAGTTGTGAGATCTAGATAATTTATAGCACAGGTAATTTCCTGTTCTATTGTGAAATAACGCTTGGATGTTGCGCATTAAAGGAAGCATTGCAATTTACTGATTTAGCCTCAGTCACGTCAAAAATTATCAAAATATCTTCAACATAACGAAGACAAGCTGCAATTATTGGTACCTGTGATGTGTCAGAAACTAAAAGTCCACATTCCAAATTATTTATAAAAAGTATCTGCTAATGTACCCACAAGGGAATTATCCATCACTAGTCCCTTTTCTTTGGACTTGCTATTGAAAATTAAGGATTTAAAAGAAAGGGAGATATGCAGTAATTCAACAAGTTTAATTGCTTCCCCTCTTTTAAGTCTTTTATGGTGCAATAAATTGTTGCAAATCGTATCAAGTTGTTTATCTATTGGAACATTGGTGTAAAGATTTACAATATCTAATGACACCAGGCGTGCACCCAGTGGTAGTTCAATCGCTTTTCACTTCTTTGACAGGTCATATAATTTTTTGAAGCAATATACTTTTGTGAGGGTATAATGTTCTTTTAGTAATTAAGAAATCGATTGATTTTGTAATTTCGACTCAGATATTTGTTAACTGTGGGACATAGTGGGTAATTCTGCTTGTGTAACTTTGAGATCTTAGTCTAGGTGATTGGGAATTCTTCATTATGACACATTTCTTGTCAAGCGCAACTGGGAATAATACCAGGCGTGTTTTTTAAGTAAGCTCCGTTTTGAAATTAAAAGAAAAACGTGCTAAGGTATCTCTATAATTTTATTTTTACATGAGAGCCTGCAACTTAATCTACTTTTCTACATAATTTCCGTCAATATTGAGGCACTTTCCATAACGTTGTACCAGTTTTTGAATACTCTCCTCATAGACGTCTGCTGCCTGACTTGTTAACCACTGCATCACCTCTATTTTTACGTCGTCATCGTCTTGAAGACGTTGACCGCTCAGATGTTTCTTCAAGTGCAGGAACAGATGGTAGCTACTGGGCGCAAGATCGAGGCTGTACAGAGGATGATCTAGAGTTTCCCATCGAAAACATGTGATGAGATCTTTGGTCTGATTCGATACGTGCGGACGGGCATTGTGTTGTAGCAAAACAATGCCCTTGCTCAACTTCCATGGACTGTTGCTTTGATTCTGGTGTGACGTAGTCCACCCATGTTTCATCGCCCGTAACAATTTGGCTTAAGAAATCATCACCGTCGTTGTGGTACCGCTCAAGGAAAGTCAATGCATTGTGTAAACGTATGATCTTTTGCACATCCGTCAACATTTTCGGTACCCAAGGTGCGCACAATTTTCGGTAATTCAAGTGCTCGGTCAAAAAGCCATACAAAACACTACGAGAAACATCTCGCAAGGAGGAAATCGTAAAGTGTCCGTTTTCTCTCACCTTATTGTCCTCTTCCTGCACCAAACTTTCATTAACGACCGAAGGGCGCCCACTCCGTTGTTCATCGTGCATATTTGTGCAGCAATCTTTAAATGTTCTCACCCACTTTCTTACCATTCCATCATTCATAATGTTTTCTCCGTAAACTGCACAGATCTCACGATGAATATCGATCGCTTTTAGGCCTTTTGCACTATGAAATCTTATAACAGCACGTTCTTCACAGTCAGTGGGACTCACGATTATCGGAGGCATCTTAAACACTCAGTACACAACATAAACAAGGAAGAATGAGACTGTAATGACGTCAATGCGTAGATTAAGGTACAGGATATCATGTAAAAATAAAATTATTGAGATATCGTAGCACGCCTTTTTTTAATTTCAAGACGCTACTTATTTAACAAAACAGGCATCGTAAATGACATTGATTGACAATTTTTTTTACGTTCTCTTGAAATTTGTTCGTTGGGTCACGTCCAGTCTCTCTAATCCCTGCTTCATGGAAAAAACACAATGCATTAGAAGTATGATCATCATCTCAAGTAATGATCATGTACTGACTTTACTCACTTTCGTGATTAGTGCTTTCTCATTTTGTAATTTGGCGTTTATACTTTTCAGTACCTTACCACCCTCATTTCTGTATCTAGGCTATTTAGGTTGGGACCAGAAATGTTAACAGTTTCTACCGCTATATCTGTTTGCTTAGATTTCATAAGTTTCCGTTATTGCCTACAGAATATATCGTACTCAAGCATTTCAGTAGCAGTAGAAAGCATAGCACTCGCATTTAAAAAAAAAACCGTTAGTGGTAGTTATTGCTCAATATCAGACTGAATCAGCGATAACTTTTTAACTATAAAGTATTTAATTCTATGACCATCACGCACTTCACTTTTCACAATCACCATCTCAGACCGAAGCATTGTTTTCAAAGTTCTTGGAGTTATTCTTACACTTTATCCTAGCATAATTTCTAGACGTATTGTATGAAAACGACCTCCTGTTAAAACGAACTTTCATAAAACATATATAGTTTTCCTTGTTGTTAAAAATCACTATTTCACCTTATCAACAGCCCGACGAGGCAGTTTCTTCCATTTGTAAGGTATGCGACCATCCAGACCTGGCGTGTAGTAATTTCATGGAAACGTCTCTCTCGCTAAGATTTTTTTTAACACGTTTAGAGTCACCATCATCAGACAACTGTCGCAAAATTTACGCAAAAGACGAATTAGAGTAGCTAATACATACTAAACACGAGGCCAAAGTACCACCGCGAGCACGACTGGAGCGTTTAGATATTGTACATCTTTACACCAATGTTCGAGTAGAAGAAACACTGGATAGAATTCGCAACAATTAATTGCACCATAAAAAGCTTAGTATAGGGGAAGAAATTGAACTTGTTGAGTTATTGCATTGTCTCTTTCTTTTAACTACTTTATTTTCAATGGCAATTTTTGTGCTGAAAAAAAAAACTAGCCATGGCTAATTCCGTTGTGGGCACACTGGCAGACATTTTTATAAATAACTTGAAATGTGGATTATTAGCTTATGACGCATTCCTAGTACCAAAAATTATACCATATTTTCGCTCCTCACGTCTATACCTTTACCCAGCCTCTGTCTAATTTGCTAGACACCTCTCCCTGTTCTTCCCCATCTTAAAGTAATTAAACATTTGTCTCTATTTGACCCCTACACTGCCCTCGGTGATACCCCCCCCCCCTCTATTTGACCCCTACACTGCCCTCGGTGATACCCCCCCCCTCTCCCCCCCCCCCCCCCCGCAGCCAATCCTCCTTGTTTCTATCAATCCCTAGTAAACGCTGACACAATTGGAAAAATTTCTTTTTTGTGACAGGTCATTATTTTTTTTTGAGTTGACCCATGTGTGTTCTCATTAAGCTCAAATATGGTTTGTTTACAAAATTGTAATTAAAAAAATGTAATGTCTTGCTTTATAATGTCTGCCTTTGCGTTGCCTTCTCTCTCGGTGTGCCTAGTTGCCTAATGTGCTGTACGTGTTTGTATGCATGCTGTGACAGGTCTTGACTCTTGTCCATTGACTATATGACACTTATCGTAAAAAAAAAAAACAGATGTAACGTGGTAGGAATATTTATGGCGATTGGTCTTAAAATATATCATTTCCAGCGAAGGCAGTTCGGCTTAACACTGTAGTTGTAGCCTTACACCAGATAGTTTTCTTATTAACTTTACGTTTTTAGTTGATGGAGCTTAAGCTCCAATTGACGATACACGATTGGTATGTCAAAGACGTGTTGTACTTATTTATTTTGTGCTGTGTATCGGACGTTCATATCCTACTTCTCTTTTCTCTTGATGGTTGTTTTGCTATAATGACTAGTATAAAGTTCTTGTAGTATCTATCACACGCAAAATGAAATTATGTTTATTTATCAGGTCATCAATTCATGGGATAATCCCAAATTGCCTCATGACAAGAAACGATAAAGCAGTTCATAAAAATAAGTGAATATTTTTGAGCACCATTATAGCATTTTTAAAGTATTTCATAACTATTGTGATAGTGGTTGTATTCCGCTTTAAGGATTTTCAAGCCAATTTATATTTATTTTTTTAATTTTCATTTATGTTATTTTTTGTTTTTTTGTTTTTTGTTTTGTTTTTTGAAACCACCTGCCTTCTCAGAACTTGCCGCGGTGTCGGTATCGAGATCGGATAGGAGTCTCTGGTCGCCGCATATTTTTGGCGAGTTGGTTTCCCGCGCGCCGCGAGGCGGACAGAACGAGGAAAATGGGGCGTCCTGTGAGTTATCTCTGGACTGCGCGTGAGGAGCGACGTCGGTGTCGGAGGGCAAGGCCGCTTGGTCGGTGGGCCCGGCAGAAGCAGTCGATTGGGGACGGAACGCCGTGGGCTCGAAGACCCTAGTGTGGGTGGCCGGTGTAGGCCCGATGGCGATCATCATGTGGTCATTCAAGGGATGAAAAGGGATTTCTTGGTTCTGTCCGTAGATTGCGACGAAGAATTACGGCAAGTTTAAAAAGACGGACGTTGGTGGCGCGTAAATCAGACTTGTGAGTGGTGTAAGCTTTGCTTCGGTACTGCAGTCTTCAGTTAGAGCGCTGCTTGGGAGGAGACCGTTGATATCGGCAATGTCATCTGTTTGGCTGCTTTAAAGAAAATGACTGTTTTGGATCCAAGTGAAGGACCGAATCGTTGCTTGTCTTATATAAAAACCTAAGTCGTGCCCAGCGTGTTAAACTCTGTTGTCCACAGTTATAACGAATAATTGACACTCTAGCAGTGTCCAGGAGTAAACTTGGGATGAATTGTTAAATGTTGGTAGTAAGGGAAAGACTGACTGTGGAGTTTTTCAGCCGGACGCTTATGAATCGTCTTAATTGCACTTTCTCTTCTTATGGTATTTTACAGTTCTACTTGTCGTGGCGAAATCGTCGATAGCCGGCCGTGGTGGCCGAGCGGTTCTAGGCGCTATAGTGTGGAACCGCGCGACCGCTACGGTCGCAGGTTCGAATCCTGCCTCGGGCATAGATGTGTGTGATGTCCTTAGGTTAGTTCGGTTTAAGTAGTTCTAAGTTGTAGGGGACTGATGACTTGAGAAGTAAAGTCCCATAGTTCTCAGAACGATTTGAACAAATTTTTTGAAATCGTCGATAGTGTTTTCATAATTTAGTTTCGGGCGTAATTCTGTGGTTTGGAGTGGCCCTCCCAAGAGTTTAAAATCCCAAATATTTCCTTTTGCCTTCCTGAGGTAGCCTTCCAACAGTTGTTGCTTTGTCTCTTGCCTACCCCACCGTACTGCTGTTTGGTGCGGGGCGGCCGAGCGGTTCTAGGCGCTTCAGTCTGGAACCGCGCGACCGCTATGGTCGCAGGTTCGAATCCTGCCTCGGGCATGGATGTGTGTGTTGTCCTTAGGTTAGTTAGGTTTAAGTTCTAGGGGACGGATGACCTCAGATGTTAAGTCCAACAGTGCTCACAGCCATTTGAACCATTTGGTGCGGTGCGGTGTAGTCGAAGTGTTCAGTTCAAAAATGGTTCAAATGGCTCTGAGCACTATGGGACTTAACAGCTATGGTCACCTGTCCCCTAGAACTTAGAACTACTTAAACCTAACCAACCTAAGGACATCAGGCAACACTCAGTCATCACGAGGCAGAGAAAATCCCTGACCCCGGCGGGAAGTGTTCAGTACTACCGCACTTACTCCCTCGCCCGTTTTAAGATTTACGAGCCGCATCCACCTCGACATTTAATCCCAGTATGCAGTTGTGTGAGTTGGTTGCGCCCTGTTAACGTTTTGTACATCATAGAAAACATTTCCCGCGCCGCATGTCATCCTGAAGGAGAGCACGGTGCTCAAAAGCTCATTACTACGACGAAATCAAAAGATATGTATTGAATATTTTTTAACGGATGTAATCACTAACATTAAGAGTTGAATTGTGTGGTTTTTTATTTATTTTGAAAGGAAAAGATTATGTACTTGGTTAATCATAACATCTAACTTAATTGTCCTTATTCGGTGGGTATAATATGCATCACAAGTAGGGAGGCTTATGGTGTAAATTCTTTAAAAGGAACGAAAATTTTTGTGATACAATGCTCATCATAGAGGTTACGGGGCTTGATTGTACGTTGATAGTAATCAGACTGTATTGCATTTAAGTTGTTTTGATTAAAAATTTTGTGATCAATATTTTACTGCCTTTAGAGATCACAGGTGATACATATGAAAATTTTGATATTGCCATGCGGCGTTACAAATATTTTTTTAACGTTACATTAAGCAATTTGTATTTTTTTTCCTTGCTTAGAAAATCGTTGTAAATTGATTCTCAGAGTTGTTCTTTGATTTGTTAAAATCATACTTCAGGAATTTTCATTAACAAACGATATTGAGGATCTCGTTTTTCATGATAACAAATGTTCACTTACTGTTTTAAAATCAAATTCATAAAGTTGTAAAATTTTAAAGGTAAAAAGAAGCTTTTACTGGAGAAAAGGTGCCCGCCTGAAGCACCCTTAACTCCCACATATTGAAAGCATTGGCCTTCGGGCGTTGTCTGATGTTTTCCCCGATATATATCGCCGCTAACGCCTGCAGGGCCATATCACGAGGCAGTTGACACAACGGGAAAAGACAGTGTGAGTATCAATCAGCGTTCAATTACTGGCTCTGTGGCAGTGTTCTTCATTACAGCTTGGCACAGAGACAACAGTTTGAAGACTTCACATGGGGAAGGACCGTCGGGAAACTGAAAGGAGGCCGAAATGTCACGAGTGGAGGCCAGGAGTTTGATATTGCTTACAGCATTGTTTTACGTGCGCGAGGAGCGTTTAGAACCGTAGACACCGGCGCTCGAAGTAGAGGGGGTGGTTGACCATGGTCGACTATGGCAGCAGATGATCGCTACGCTGTGCAACAGACAAGAAGGGACCGACGTCAGACTGCGGGTACAACTGCAACTACAGTCAAGAGGACTGCAAGACACTCAGTCTCACACTCCACAATGGCATGGTGAATACATGAGGGTGGTCTCTTCGCCCGACATCCAATACGTTGTGTTCCGTTGACACCACTATATCAGACACACCGTCTGCAGTGGTGCCGGAAGCGTAAGGATTGGGCCAACGAGGAGAGGTGTAGACTGCTATTCTCGGATGAGAAGAGATCCACTCTGAGTAGTGATTTTTGACGTAACGTCATGTGGTGAGAGGTGGGAACACGTATTGCCGCTACGAACTTATTCAAAGATGATCTTTCTGTTAGTCTAGGTCTTATGGAGTTGGGAGAGATAAATGGGCGTAGTAAGCACCACAACTTTGAGTACACTCACTGTGCTCCTTCCCCACGTACGCCTTTTCAGGGGTGTACTCGAGTCTGAATTTATTTTTAAGGATGACACATTGAAGAGGCAGGTGGAGTTGCTCTTGTAACGAATAGATATTCGACAAATGGAGTGACCTGTTTGTTCCTCCGACTGAAATCCCATCCCACGTCCACATGCACCAAAGGTCAACCAGAAATTGTCAACGGTGCCGGTGAAAGAATGAAATGTGCAACCACTAGAACTCCTTACCAACTTCTGGGCAGCTTGGGAGCGCGTTGCAGAGAGTAAGTTACTGTCCATGGTTGTCACACAATCTATTAAGAACGATGTCTCACCTATTCGTAATATCCACTGGGCTGTAATAAATCACTGTGACTTCATTGAAATTACTGCCTTTGAACAAAACTATCATTTCTCTTCGTCTCACTGAGTAATTCTTTCATTTACCTTCTGTACTATACTGTAGCTATTGTTTCCATGTGTGCTCCAAGTTACATCGAGCTATGCTGATAGTGGCACACATTGGGAAAGTTACTGTCGTCCTTAAGTTTTCGACAGCAGCGTATTTCAAAATAGTGTATGTGTGGATATGCACATAAGTGGAAAACACACATGGGAAAACAAGCCAAAACGTAAATCCTCTGGACGAAAAATTTATCACATATGTGTAATATCACGTTAACGCGTGTTAAAAAGCCACCGATAATGGCATCACCCCGGAAGAAAGAGAGTCCGAATGTATCTTTAGATCTGCGATATTAAACTGAAGCCGTTTATTGATGATTAGAGGCGATAAAACGACTAAAACGCGAAAATGTCGATTGCTACGTTTTACTCACTGTTGGCAGCTTGAATTAACTACTGTAAACAACAGATGTGTACTCGACCACTCAGCAGCGAGCACGTACTTTTAAGCAGCGGACGTGCGTCTGCAGTGAGTCAACGTTGTTGTGCACAAATCGAAATGGAGCAACATCTCTAAATCAAGTGTTCAAGACATTCTCAGAAAGTATTTCGAAGGAGAATAAGGTGTGTAAGTCCTATAGTGCTCAGAGCCATTTGATTTTGAACAGAAACAGTGACGCATAGGCGCATGACACTATTTGACAATTCTTATGCGAAAAAAAATCATCATGTGCGTCGAGACTTGGTGTTTTCAGTATCAACTGATACAAAAAGACAAAGTGCAGAAATTCAAACGAAGGGTCCAAGGTGTGATGATATAACCGACACTAAAGGCAGTATGACAACATCCCCAAGAAGACATAAAGGAATTAAAGATGTTAGCTGCAAACGGGCATTTGTTGAAATCGTTGGGGAAAGTAGAAAATGTGTGCCTGATCGGCATTCGAACCCGGGTCTCGTGCTTACTTGTAAGATGCTGTGATCACTGAGCCAACTGCATGTACTACCCTAGCACGCCTCACGGCAGACCGAAATACTGAACTTATCCTCACACTACTACTACAGTGTCCCTTGTCCATTATCCTAATTACTCGCGACGTTTCGTCGATTCCTGTTCGAAACACAGACACCACATATATCGAAGGAGATACTGAAGAACCTACTTTTAATGGAAACGGATACTCTTTACAACTGCATTTGATAGCTGTTGAGAAAACAGTTATAGCGATATAGTGTCTGTTAATGTTCACTTTGAAACCTGCCATAAAACAATTCGAGAAAATGTCCTATAGTTTGAGGGCATGGTGGCCGGAAACGGCACTGACTGTGCAAACACTGCCAAGCAGGCGTCTCGAACCAGGCTGCGTAGTTGTATACCGTAAGACAGGCCTGCGCTACGAGAATAAAGCTTTACTTCCTCTTGAACCAACTTACGACGTACATGCAGTTTCACCTAAGTATACTGTACATGGAAATAAGATCTAAATATCACACAGGGATTTGTAAAACTATTTCACATTTTTGCATCCTCTCAGGTTTACATGAGCTGAAACAGAGAAATCAGCTTTTCATCCTTTAAAATTAAAGAGATCTTCTACGTTGCAAAAAGCAGCTAGTATATTAAATAATAAATAAATGTCGTGTGACTAGGGCCTCCCGTCGGGTAGACCGTTCGCCGGGTGCAAGTCTTTCCAATTGACGCCACTCCGGCGACTTGCACGACGATCGGGATGAAATGCTGAAGATTAGGACAACTCAACACTTAGTCCCTGAGCGGAGGAAATCTCTGATCCAGCCGGGAATTGAACCCGGGCCCTGAGGATTGATATTCTGTCTCTCTAATCACTCTGCTACCGGAGGCGGACAGTGTACAAACTATTTGAATGTTAAAAGCGAGATTCGATCTATCTTTTCCCTGTACGTGGCTGTGTGCTTCTTAGAAGCAAAATACATGGTGTCGGACATTTATCTTTCCCTAAATTGTTCTAAATTACATCATATGGGATACTTTCGTTAAACTAAACATTTTATTAAAAATACTTTGCTGACCATCTGTACACCGCAAAACAAATATTCTTCTTAACACAACGTCATTTTACGCTGAACGTAAACGCGGAATGACAGAGTTACCAGCTACGTCCAATACAAGCTGTCGATTTATTTGACATGGCTATGCAATTTCGTATACACGTAAGAAAATGAAATAAACTGTTTACTTACAACGATTTGGTAACCACACAAATAACACAAATTTTGTCTTCCAAAAAAACGAAAAAAAGGCTTTTCCTATATTTAAGCACGTGCTCAAAATTGTTGAGCATGGAATGAAAGGCACATTTGCAGTCGTCGTTCGAAAGAACGATGAAGAGATATAATGAAAATGAAATGAAATGTCGTGTGACGAGGGCCTCCCGTCGGGTAGACAGTTCGTCTGGTGCAAGTCTTTCGATTTGACGCCACTTCGAAGACCTGCGCGGCGTTGGGGATGAAATGATGATGATTAGGACAACACAACACCCAGTCCCTGAGCGGAGAAAATCTCTGACCCAGCCGTGAATCGTACCTGGGCCCTTTGGATTGACATTCTGTCGCGCTGACCACTCAGCTACCGGGGGCGGACAGTATACATAATTATCATAGATGATATGGTAGTGCATACACTGGACGATTCGACAACACACATGGTTTGGCGTAGTTGTGGCTTCGTCATAGAATGCATGTTTGAGTGCTCCCCAAATAAAGAAATCAAGAGGAGTCAAATCGCGGGATCTTGCAGGCCATTTGACGACAGAATTTCTTCCTATCCAACGTTTTCGTTGCAACACGGAACGAGTGATATAGACAACACTATCGAATATCCAGTGGTATCTCTTCTAGAAGAAGCGGCAGCATATTCATGAGAACGTGTGTTCACAAATGTCCATTTAGAACACCTGAGATGAAGTAAGATCCCATTATGTAATTTCCTATTATGCTGCATCATACGTTTACGCTCCATGTTGCACCTGACGAAGCCAGTGTGGATTCTCGACTGCCCAGTAGTGCATGTTATGCAAATTTAGTTAGCGTCGTTAGGAAACGTTGCTTCATCGTTAAAGAGCAGACTTTGGAAAACCGTAGGGTCGTCTCTCTGTTGCTAAAAGACGAACATGACAAAATTCTGTACGACTTTCCAAATCACGGTCGTCGAGTGCCTGATGTAGCGACAGATGATAAGGATGGAAATTTAGTCGATTCAGGAGGCGAATGACACTCGTCTGGCTGATTCCACATTCCTTTGCAATGTGTCTCGTACCACTTTGCAACCTGTCTGCCCCGACGCCTTAATAATTGGTGCAGTTGCCTCGCACGTCAAACATTACCGATCCGGTACTGTAGTGCTTTTACGGCATTTCTTTTACATTCACCATATAAAAATAGTATATCCAATTTCTCCTCATTGGAGTCACGACGCAACCAATTTTGAAGGTGAAATGAGCAGCATGCAGTTCTGAAAAGTGAATACGCAAATGTGTTAACATCATCATATTGCTTAGCACTAGAGCTCTGCTTGGCGGTGTTTGCACCACTAATGCCGATTGCGGCCACCGTGCTCTCATATTACAGGACATTTCTCAAATTTTTTCAAGTTCATAAAGTTGTAAAATTTTAAAGGTAGAAAGAAACAGTGCCTGCCCGAAGCTCCCTTAACTTCCACATATTGAAAGCACTGGCCTTCGAGTGTTGTCTGATGTTTCCCCGATATCTATCCCCGCTAACGCCTGCGGGGCCATGTCACGTTTCAGTTAACACAACGGGAAAAGACAGTGTGAATATCAATCAGCGTTCAATTACTGGCACTTTGGCAGTGTTCTTCATTACAGCTTGGCACAGAGACAACAGTTTGAAGACTTCACATGGGGAAGGACCGTCGGGAAACTGAAAGGAGGCCGAAATGTCACGAGTGGAGCCCAGGAGTTTGGTATTGCTCACAGCATTGTTTTACGTGCGCGAGGAGCGTTTAGAACCGTAGACACCGCTGCTCGAAGTAGTGGGGATGGTCGACCATGGTCGACTATGGCAGCAGATGATCGCTACGCTGTGCAACAGACAAGAAGGGACAGGCGTCAGACTGCGGGTACATCTGCAACTATAGTCAAGAGGACTGCAAGACACTCAGTCTCACACTCCACAATGGCATGGTGAATACATGAGGGTGGTCTCTTCGCCCGACATCCAATACGTTGTGTTCCGTTGACACCACTATATCAGACACACCGTCTGCAGTGGTGCCGGAAGCGTATGGATTGGGCCAACGAGGAGAGGTGTAGACTGCTATTCTCGGATGAGAGGAGATCCGCTCTGAGTAGTGATTTTTGACGTAACGTCATATGGTGAGAGGTGGGAACACGTATTGACGCTACGAACTTATTCGAAGATGATCTTTCTGTTAGTCCAGGTCTTATGGAGTTGGGAGAGATAAATGGGCGTACTAAGCACCACAACTTTGAGTACATTCACTGTGCTCCTTCCCCACGTACGCCTTTTCAGGGGTGTACTCGAGTCTGAATTTATTTTTAAGGATGACACATTGAAGAGGCAGTTGGAGTTGCTCTTGTAACGAATAGATATTCGACAAATGGACTGACCTGTTTGCTCCTCCGGCTGAAATCCCATCCCACGTCCACATGCACCAAAGGTCAACCAGAAATTGTCAACGGTGCCGGTGAAAGAATGAAATGTGCAACCACTAGAACTCCTTACCAACTTCTGGGCAGCTTGGGAGCGCGTTGCAGAGAGTAAGTTACTGTCCATGGTTGTCACACAATCTATTAATAACGTTGACTCACCTATTCGTAATATCCATTGGGCTGTAGTAAATCACTGTGACTTCATTGTAATTACTGCCTTTGAACAAAACTATCATTTCTCTTCGTCTCACTGAGTAATTCTTTCATTTACCTTCTGTACTATACTGTAGCAATTCTTCCCATGTGTGCTCCAAGTTACATCGAGCTATGCTGATAGTGGCACACATTGGGAAAGTTACTGTCGTCCTTAAGTTTTCCACAGCAGCGTATTTCAAAATAGCGTATGTGTGGATATGCACATGAGTGGAAAACACACATGGGAAAACAAGCCAAAACGTAAATCCTCTGGACGAAAAATTTATCACATCTGTGTAATATCACGTTAACGCGTGTTAAAAAGCCACCGTTAATGGCATCACCCCGGAAGAAAGAGAGTCCGAATGTATCCTTAGATCTGTGATATTCTACTGAAACCGTTTATTGATGATCAGAGGCGATAAAACGACTAAAACGCGAAAATGTCGATTGCTACGTTTCACTCACTGTTGGCAGCTTGAATTAACTACTGTAAACAACAGATGTGTACTCGACCACTCAGCAGCGAGCACGTACTTTTAAGCAGCGGACGTGCGTCTGCAGTGAGTCAACGTTGTTGTGCACAAATCGAAATGGAGCAACATCTCTAAATCAAGTGTTCAAGACATTCTCAGAAAGTATTTCGAAGGAGAATAAGGTGTGTGCAAAGTCTGCCGCGCACACGTTGACTTCCGAACAGAAACAGACGCCGGCCGGGGTGACCGAGCGGATCTGGGCGCTACAGTCTGGAACCGTGCGACCGCTACGGTCGCAGGTTCGAATCCTGCCTCGGGCATGGGTGTGTGTGATGTCCTTAGGTTAGTTAGGTTTAAGTATTTCTAAGTTCTAGGGGACTGATGACCTCAGAAGCTAAGTCCTATAGTACTCAGAGCCATTTGATTTTGAACAGAAACAGTGACGCATAGGCGCATGACACTATTTGACAATTCTTATGCGAAAAAAATCATTATGTGCGACGAGACTTGGTGTTATCAGTATCAACTGATACAAAACGACAAAGTGCAGAAATTCAAACGAAGGGTCAAAGGTCTTATGATATAACCGACACTAAAGGCAGTATGACATCCCCAAGAAGACATAAAGGAATTAAAGATGTTAGCGGCAACGGGCATTTGTTGAAATCGTTGGGGAAAGTAGAAAATGTGTGCCTGATCGGCATTCGAACCCGGGTCTCGTGCTTACTTGTAAGATGCTGTGATCACTGAGCCAACTGCATGTACTACCCTAGCACGCCTCACCGTAGACCGACATACTGAACTTATCCTCACACTACTACTACAGTGTTCCTTGTCCATTATTCTAATTACTCGCGACGTTTCGACGATTCCTGTTCGAAACACTGACGCCACATATGTCGAAGGAGATACTGAAGAACCTACTTTTAATGGAAACGGATACTCTTTACAACTGCATTTGGTAGCTGTTGAGAAAACAGTTATAGCTATACAGTGTCTGTTAATGTTCACTTTGAAACCTGCCATAAAACCATTCGAGAAATGTCCTATAGTTTGAGGGCATGGTGGCCGGAAACGGCACTGACTGTGCAAACACTGCCAAGCAGGCGTCTCGAACCAGGCTGCGTAGTTGTATACCGTAAGACAGGCCTGCGCTACGAGAATAAAGCTTTATTTCCTCTTGAACCAACTTACGACGTACATGCAGTTTCACCTAAGTATACTGTACATGGAAATAAGATCTAAATATCACAGAGGGATTTGGAAAACTATTTCACATTTTGTATCCTCCCAGGATTACATGAGCTGAAACGGAGAAATCAGCTTCTCATCCTTTAAAATTAAAGAGATCTTCTACGTTGCAAAAAGCAGCTAATTATTAAATAATAAATAAATGTCGTGTGACTTGGGCCTCCCGTCGGGTAGACCGTTCGCCGGGTGCAAGTCTTTCCAATTGACGCCACTCCGGTGACTTGCACGTCGATCGGGATGAAATGCTGAAGATTAGGACAACTCAACACTTAGTCCCTGGCGGAGGAAATCTCCGATCCAGCCGGAAATAGAACCCGGGCCCTGAGGATTGATATTCTGTCTCTCTAACGACTCTGCTACCGGAGTGTACGAACTATTTGAATGTTAAAAGCGAGATTGGACCTATCTTTTTCCTGTACGTGGCTGTGTGCTTCTTTGAGGCAAAATACATGCTGTCGGACATTTCTCTTTCCCTAAATTATTCTAAATTACATCATATGGGATACTTCCGTTAAACTAAACATTTTATTAAAAATACTTTGCTGACCATCTGTACACCGCAAAACAAATATTCTTCTTACCGCAACGTCATTTTACGCTGAACGTAAACGCGGAATGACAGAGTTACCAGCTATGTGCAGTACAAGCTGTCGATTTATTAGACATGGCTATGCAATTTCGTATACACGTAAGAAAATGAAATAAACTATTTACTTACAACGATATGGTAACCAGACAAATAACTCAAATTTTGTCTTCCAAAAAAATGAAAAAAAGGCTTTTCCTATATTTAAGCATGTGTTCAAACTGTTGAGCATGGAATGAAAGGCACATTTGCAGTCGTCGTTCGAAAGAACGATGAAGAGATATAATTATCATAGATGATATGGTAGTGCATACACTGGACGATTCTACAACACATATGGTTTGGCGTAGTTGGGGCTTCGTCATAGAATGCATGTTTGAGTGCTCCACAAAGAAAGAAATCAAGAGGAGTCAAATCGCGTGATCTTGCAGCCCATTTGACAATAGAATTTCTTCCTATCCAACGTTTTCGTTGCAACACGGAACGAGTGATATAGACAACACTATCGAACATCCAGTGGTACCTCTTCTAGAAGAAGCGGCAGAATATTCATGAGAACGTGTGTTCACAAATGTCCATTTAGAACGCCTGAGATGAAGTAAGATCCCATTATGTAATTTCCTATTATGCTGCATCATACGTTTACGCTCCATGTTGCACCTGACGAAGCCAGTGTGGATTCTCGACTGCCCAGTAGTGCATGTTATGCAAATTTAGTTAGCGTCGTTAGGAAACGTTGCTTCATCGTTAAAGAGCAGACTTTGGAAAACCGTAGGGTCGTCTCTCTGTTGCTAAAAGACGAACATGACAAAATTCTGTACGACTTTCCAAATCACGGTCGTCGAGTGCCTGATGTAGCGACAGATGATAAGGATGGAAATTTAGTCGATTCAGGAGGCGAATGACACTCGTCTGGCTGATTCCACATTCCTCTCCAATGTGTCTCGTACCACTTTGCAACCTGTCTGCCCCGACGTCTTAATAATTGGTGCAATTGCCTTGCACGTCACACATTAGCGATCCATTACTGTAGTGCTTTTACGGCATTTCTTTTACATTCACCATATAAAAATAGTATATCCAATTTCTCCTCATTGGAGTCACGACGCAACCAATTTTGAAGGTGAAATGAGCAGCATGCAGTTCTGACAAGTGAATACGCAAATGTGTTGACATCATCTGAAACGTCCCCTTAGAAAAATTATACACGACTGTGCTTAAACTGACACACAATATTTTTAGCGCAACGCAATCTGACTATCAAAGATCCCTGCAAAAGAATGGACCTGAGTAACATTAAACTATACCTTTCAGAAATCACTTACCTCACAAAAATCTTCGTTACTCGAACTACTGCAATACAGCGAGCGCCACTACTGCCAGCTAAATAAAAGATTCAAACTACGGAAGGCACTAACTACTGATAGAGATAGTTAGCAAATGAAAGATATTAATAGAGAACAAACAATGTATTTACCTTAATATCATCACAAGTCATAATATATGTAATTTCAAAACTCCGCCATCTTTCTCCCCACATCCACCACTGCTGGCAGCTCACCTCTAACTGCGCAACGCTACGCGCTGTTCACATCCACCTATAGCAGTTCATGACAACAATGGCAGACAACAATGCAAACTAGCCACAGGCTGCACACAGCACAGCCAGTGATTTTTCATACAGAGTGCTACGTAACGTTGCCAATAAGAAAATATAAACAGCCTACTTACATAGCCCCCATTCTCCCCACAAAAAATTTTACAATTTTTATTGGGCAGTGGCCAATACAGATTTGAAAAAAATTTTCATAATTACAATAACAAAGATATCAAATGCACACACTTATTTATACAATGTTGGTCAAAAGCTAAAATTTTCTCACAGTCCATAAAGACAGTCCAGATTGTTCATCATAATAGTAATTACAGTTTTTTTTCACAAAGTCTCATTAGTAAAAAAAATTGCACACAGAAGTAGTGGATTTCCATGCAGTCTTGAAGAAGTAGTGGTGTCCTTCCAACGGAAAGACAGTGCTGACTCTTGACATGCTGACAGGTAATGGGCCACAATAGAGCAAACCCACAGCAGAGTCATTCGACGTTTTAAAGAAGATTGGTAGGTAGGTCATCAGAGTAGACCCACTGCAGTCCTGGTAGAGAGTATTGGTGGGCCACCAGAGGTGCAGACCCACTGCAGTCCTTGTAGAGAGTGTGGACAGGCCCACTGTAGTCCTGGTAGAGATGGCCAGCAGCCATCTCCTGCGACGGTGCAGGTGCACATTCACCATCGAAGAGTCTTGCGGAGAATATAGCAAGTCCATAATCCACCACTCGTGCACTCACAAAGTGTTTTGAATTGTCCTTAGAACCAGCAATGCTGTTATCCAGTCCCTTGCTGAATTATTAACACACGTGCAAACACTAACAGTCCCAACTTCTCACATAGTGTCCATATAGTATGACCAACAGAAAAGTGTGCAGTGAAATGAATGCTTACAAGTTAATAATATGATGTACTGGTGTCAATTACAATTTTATGACGTAAGAATACAATTACAAAGGTACAAAATACATCATTAAAAACATAACAATACAGATAACATTTGTAGCACAAACTTTACAAAAGAATCGAAATAACATATACATCAGTGTTACAGGAATTATGACATAAGTAAATACATAAAAGATCAGAATAACTTTTGAAACATCAACTTCACATGTGAGCAACCAAACAGTATAAATAATGTCTAAACATCTTTACAAAGTAAATAACAGAATATTAGAAAATGTCTACAACATAGCTCTCATCAGCTAAACACATAAAGACAGGAAAAACACAAATACACAAGGGTACACAACATATAGAGGGATGACACAAAAGGAAAGGACAGGGTTTGTTTTACTGCAGTATTTTGCATGGAGATCTCCCTTTGTTCATCATTATTCCCAAAAGTACTATCTAAGCCTGCTTTCTGTATTCTGTTCACATCCTCTTTCAAAATAGTTTTTCTCCACTGTACACTACTTTTTTTTTTGGATAAACCATTATCTTATAGCTTCTTAATGCATTTCGTCCAATTCATCATAGTTAGTTTCTTATATAGTCTACCCCCTCTTAAGCCAACTTAAAACTACTGAGCTCAGATGCTAAACTAGGGGACGAGGCATTGCAGCATCACAGAAAACAAACAGCAATGACCAAAAAAAAAAAAAAATGGAAAATCGCAAAGCAACCTACAGTAAATCTAAATTACCAAGCAATGCAACATTACAAATAATATGAGCCAATGTGCAGCAACAATAAAAATAAATCAATAGTAAAACTAGCTTAACAGAGTAATACAAAGTGAAATTTAGTAGCACTATACCTGGCAAACAGCAGCAGAAATAACTTATATCTAAACATGACATAGCTCAAGCAAAAAAAAAAACATTACAATAAAGACAATAATGCAGACAAGGGAAATGCATATTCACATCTTAATGTCTATGTAATTAAAGTGGTGCACCACAACAACTTATTGTAAAAAAATATTACCATGTACTTGAAAAGAAAATTATGTGTCCAGTTACTGTTACTAGTCCCTTCTTATTGTTCTTTCCTTTCCAGGTGCTCCTTTTTTTAAAGAATGTGGATTACAATATTATTATTTAATAGATCTGTTGACAGAAAGTGTTCACATTAGCAAATGCATTTTATTTTATAAAAGCAATGCTGCAACACAGCTGGAAACCAGATATCAAATGAAATAAGCAACTACGAAAAGCAAAGCATAAAAATATCATTCAATAGTCATGTGACATTTCATAAGTTAGTAGAAATTCTCTCAACTCTCGTAGAAAGATGCTTGTCATAATCAGGTGTGCAGATGTACGAATATTTCCCATCAATTAATAAGCATTTCAGTAATTAGCACAAAGTACGAGTAATCATATGTTTTCAGGTAATGAGCGTGTAATATTTGCGATGCTTTCTACAAAGGAATGTCAATAGCAAGGTTAATGGAAGTAATGAGGGTGTCGCATTTGCAATATTTTCTCTAAAGGAATGTCAATGGCGAGGATAAAGGCCTGCCTTTTTTCTTTTTTTTTTTTTACCTGTGCTTCCGGAAAGGCACACCCTAATGGCTTGTTCTCCAGGTGTTTGACACAGCTGTGTGCCCACGACGCATTACGTGCAGGTGGTCACTTAACTTTCTTACGGAAATATTTACGACACCAGTTTCCACTACAGTGACAGTCTCATATGAAAATTTCACAGGTCGAAAATTTACGTCACAAATGTGTAGAAACAAAATCCTATGAATACAACAGTGTCCAAAAAAATTTTCGACGGCATTGTGATACATTCACGCATTTACACACACATTTCATACCTCTTAAAGTACGATTCTCGGTTTGCAACATCCTTTTTCACAAGTCAAGAGTCCTTAACTTCTTTCATTATTCATATACATATAAACACGTAATCACATTCCTCATATATGGTAGCATCATCTTATTGACATAAACATACCTCAACAGCATAATACACATCGTTGTCGTAAAAATAACATCATAACACCTCAGTCAAATGTCAAAAACGTCGTAGCTTCCTCCAATAATTTCAAAATCTAAAAAGATTCTCTGCTCATGTCAAAAGTGTCATCTACCTCAAACGTTCTTTAAAAATCATGATCCCATACCAAATACATAATTCAAAGCTCTCATAGTATCACAATGGTTCCAAAAAAATAAGTGTGAAATAATCCAACTCTGTAATTGCGTAAACATGTGTCACTGACGTAGTAAAAAGATGTTTGTTTCTCTGTTAAATGATCAGATAGCTGTGTAATTTATGTGTTAGAGAAATATGGTACCGATGTGTTAAATTGAATAAGCAAATACCATATTAGCTAGGGCTCCTTGTGCTTGCCAAACACTTGATACACAAAGTAGGCGCGTACCCCCCTGAGGATTATTGTAATTATACCCTCAGGTGTTACAGATTACAGCAATGGAATGAAATGTATCACGAAAAACTTTCTTTGTAATTCAAAAATCTTTAAAAATAAATGTTTTAAGTACAAAATTAATCACTCAAATACGTGTCCTGTAGCGCTAAATGTGCGTCTTGCTGTAAGATAATCTCTGGGAAGTGTCGTAGTTATTGTCCTCCGAAAGCTAAGTTCTGCAGAAGTCAATGTACTTACCTCATGATACACAAAAGTGAAAGGCTTTGCGTGTAGATAACTTAGTTATTACGCTTATTGCCGTGATGAGGAAAGTACTGTGCTGTAACGTATTGTTGTCCTACGGAAAAGGCTGTCTCATTGTAGCTATAGCACAAAAGTTACTACTAAAACATGTTTTACTTTACAGAAGAATTCAGAAAAACTGTGCAGATATCAAACAGATACACCGCAAAAGCAACATTGTAAATTGTCACTCATTATTAGCGTCGTGATAAAATCGTGTAGCTGTCACATAAACTAACCATTGTCTCATCTGGTATCTCACAGAAAGTACTTTAAATCCGGAATGTATTTTCAAGTAAACCAAAATGGTGCATTAGAATCTCATTAGCAGTACTGGTAAATGTTCTAAGTATGCGAGCCTTATAGTCGTTACGCAACTAACAAGCAAGAATGTACACACACAATAACACTGTGTCGTCTGTTCGCAACAACAATGCAGTCGTAATTTCTGTTTAAATAAGTTCTCTTGGTTCTTGACTGGATATTTAACTTTAAACATTGTTGCATGTTAACAGTTTCTCAGTGTGACAAATTGTACAAGTAGCGTGAAGTGAAAATTGCAAAGACTAAGTTAAAAAGCAGATTATCTGTCAATAAATGGTTTCACATGAGAAATGTTGTGTAAACCTTTACTCTTCCTAGTACGCAGAGTTTCAACTTCAACGCAATTATCATGCGGTATTCGTCCGTAAAGAATACGGGAATTTTGCTCAAGGTTAGCGTCAATGTTATTTTTCCCTGAGCCAGCGGGCGCAAGTGGCTGCCTGCGGTGCGAGTTATTGTCTGTTTCTTTGTTGGCGCGCGCCGTTACTGGGATTTGGAGACCTAACTTCTACAAATTCATCGTGACGAGAGTGCTCTGCTCTGTTTAAATCTCGCCAGTTCTGATGAAATTCACGTCTGTCGTTTTGTCGGTAGTTTACATAGTTTCTTTCGTGTCGGTCGCGTGGTGGAGAATTTCTCCCTGAATCGTAACTGCGCGCTGAACTGTTGCGTCTGAAATTATTCTGTCTCCCTTGATAATAATAGTTCTGATTACCATATTGTCTGTTTCTATGATTATCTCTGTCATATTCATTACTACGGAAATGCGATCTTTCTCTGTAACTATTACTCTGCCAGTGGTTGTCATATGGGTGGTGTCTGTTTTGGTCACGATTTGTGTGGTGAGAATAGCCTTGTCGTGTCCAGTTATCGTTTCTGTCGTCACGGAATTGTGGCGGATGTGACCTGTAGTGATTGTTTTCCTGTTTTCGCATCCCGCGACTGTCTGTGTCAATTTCTAATTCTTGTAACAGTCCCTGAAAAGCTTCAATGTCGTCTTTGCAACGTCCTGCTAAAATAATATGTCGTAAATGTTCAGGCAGTTTGATTAAGCAAATGCGGATGAGTTCTGAGGGGCTGTATGGGTTTGACAGGTATTGATTCTTGTGCAACATGTCTTCAAAATATTTCACAAGACTGGAAAATTCAGATTGTTCGAAGTGTTTCATCATTATGATGCTATGTTTTACTCGGTCTTGTGTAGCTTGAGACCAATATGCTGAGAGGAAGGCATGATAAAAATCTCCTTCACTGTGACAATCGCGAATGACCGATCGCATTCTTACACCTGGTTCATTCTCTAAGTAGCCACACATAAATTCTAATCTGTGCTCCAATGACCAGTTGGGAGGAAAACAATGAGAGAATTGATGGAGCCACGCTTGTGGATGAATGTTGTTGGCATAGTTCTTAAACGTTTTGAATTTACGTGTAGTAATGAACAGCTTATAGTCAAAATCATCGTGTCGGCGAGTTGCATGTCGGTCATTGTTACGTCGTTTCAGCGGTTCCATCTCAAAATTCGGTGTACCTTGCCAATTTCTTTCATAATTTCCGAAGTGCCCTGTGTTATTAATTTGTGCCTGTTCCGTATTTCTACGTCTATCTTCCTGTATTGGAGCGCAAGTGTCCTCTGAAATATGTAATTCTTGTATCACCTGCATCAACTGATCTTGTACTTCCCAGATTTCTCTTTTGTACTGTGTATTGATTTGATTTTGATTTTGTTTGAATTTTCTTATTTGTTCATACTCTTCTGTGTCAGTGAAGGCTACGGGTCTTGTATCATTCAGATCATCATCTACCTTTGTAGATAAGTTAGTGACCTGATCCGAAAGTTCGGCTACTTTCTCCGATAGTGTACTTATTTCCTCCATGTGTCTTTCTGAACCAATTTTCAGGGTATCTACTGTGTCCTTTAAATTTTCCTGAGTTTTTGCAAGTTGCGTAACCGAATCAGTAGATGCAACTAAGTTAATTTTAGCTTGCAAGGTCTCATGATTTTCATGAACAATAGTTTGCAGTTCTTTTATGGCTGCTTCGTGATTCTGTAATGCATTTTCATGCTGCGAAAAAATAGGTTGGAAATGCTCACAAATTTGAGTTTTTACGTCATTACAGACTTTTTGACATTTCGATTCGATGTTATGTAGCTCAGTAGTTAAATCTTCACGTGTTTGTTCAAGTGTGGTGTCTAACTTTTGAAGATTTTGTTCCATTGTGTCTAACTTTTTAAGATTTTGTTCCACTGTGTCCAACTGTTGCTGTGTTTGTCTCTGGTGTTGTTCCATTGTGTCTAACTTTTGAAGATTTTGTCCCATTGTGTCTAACTGTTGCTGTGTTTGTCTCTGATTTTGTTCCATTGTGTCTAACTTTTGAAGCTTTTGCTGTGTTTGTCCCATTTGTTGTATTAATTGTAATAACAATGCATTGGCGTCTGAAACATGTTCCTCAGTGCTTTTCGGCAGTGAATTTGCACCGGCAACATTCACATTTTGACAAGCGGAAAATGTGTCTTGACTCATTTGAAAAAACGGTGAGAACCCAAAACCTGAGTCTACAGTATTTGCAATATTGTGTTCTGTCATTCCCGATTCCTGAGGCGAGCTGTTGCCGACCGATCGATCGATAATGCTTCCCTGTTCACTACCTGTTTCACTGTCTACACCATTATTTGACGCCCGCTCCATTTTCCTGTGCACAGTTACCAAATTACTACTTTGAATATTAGTTAATTCATTACATGGTGGCGCTAAGACACTGCTTTCGTCTTCACTGTCATTTCTCAGTTTAGTTTGGAGCCTAGTGTTACGTTTTTCACACGCCATTATTGTCACAATATTTCACATGATAACACAGAAAAGCACAATTTGAAGAGTAAAATAAGAGAACACATTAACATAGCACTGAAAATAGTATCTAGTTAATTGCAGCTGCGAAATGCTTGGTGCAAATCTACATGCATGCCACAACTGTTTTACTGTGCAACAATGAAAAACCACAACTACCAAGGAGATTCTCTCTACAATTATGTGCTAGCAATAAATAAAATCTACGCTAAATACACAAACTACAAGAAAAAAACAGAAGATTCCAGTGAGGTATCCTGGCAGGGTCGCCATATGAAACGTCCCCTTAGAAAAATTATACACGACTGTGCTTAAACTGACTCACAATATTTTTAGCGCAACGCAATCTGACTATCAAAGATCCCTGCAAAAGAATGGCCCTGAGTAACATTAAACTATACCTTTCAGAAATCACTTACCTCACAAAAATCTTCGTTACTCAAACTACTGCAATACAGCGAGCACCACTACTGCCAGCTAAATAAAAGATTCAAACTACGGAAGGCACTAACTACTGATAGAGATAGTTAGCAAATGAAAGATATTAATAGAGAACAAACAATGTATTTACCTTAATATCATCACAAGTCATAATATATGTAATTTCAAAACTCCGCCATCTTTCTCCCCACATCCACCACTGCTGGCGGCTCACCTCGAACTGCGCAACGCTACGCACTGTTCACATCCACCTATAGCAGTTCATGACAACAATGGCAGACAACAATGCAAACTAGCCACAGGCTGCACACAGCACAGCCAGTGATTTTTCATACAGAGTGCTACGTAACGTTGCCAATAAGAAAATATAAACAGCCTACTTACACATCATATTGCGTAGCACTAGAGCTCTGCTTGGTGGTGTTTGCACCACTAATGCCGATTGCGGCCACCGTGCTCTCATATTACGGGACATTTCTCAAATTTTTTACGAAAGGTTTCAAAAAAATGGTTCAAATGGCTCTGAGCACTATGGGATCTAATTTCTGAGGTCATCAGTCCCCAAGAACTTAGATCTACTTAAACCTAACTAACCTAAGACATAACATACATCCTTGTCCGAGGCAGGATTCAAACCCGCGACCGTAGCGGTTGCGCAGTTCCAGACTGAAGCGCCTAGAATCGTTCGGCCACCACGGCTGGCACGAAAGGTTTCAGCGTCAACACTAACTAACGCTATATCACTGTAATTGTCTTCTCAAGAAACGTATACGGTTCCATTTAAAGAAAAACAATTTGCTTCAATATCTCAGTCGATACCGGCGCTAAAAAACATTAACTGTCGAAGACATATGTGCTCCTCAACGCTCTAAAAGTTGACGAAAACTTCCTTTCGATGTGTGTAACAGTTCACGGATTAAATGCGGTGTTACTTCTTACGTGACTCACCCTAAGTAACAGAATGACATCTCTAAAATTAGTAAAAAAGGGTCTTGATCGCACAATCATCTATTAAAAATAAGTTTGGTTTTCGGCCTCTAGTAAAGGTCCATCTTCAGATAATGCACCATACGGCTGAAGATGATCTCACTTGGAACAGCTGTGCTTTTGCTCACGCGCCAAAATCATGATCTGCAGGATGACCCCAATTCTTAGGTTCAAATAATGTAGATCGCTGGTGAAACAAAACTCACAGATGAGGAACTACTTGTCAAAAACATCCATTCAGTTTTACTATTTACATAGCTTACACAGTATGTCACCAACACAGCAACTGTTCGGGAGGCCACCTACATTCTTAATGGATGCATTACATGATCACTATTACTTACAGACATTGTTTATTATATATTTAGCGTACGGTAACGTTGTTTATGATAACGTTGTAGTTACTACTCCATCAGTTCTCTCCACACTAAGTTCCGTGAGAAGTGTTATTTCAAGTGGAAGTGCTTACTGGTGAATCTGCTTCTACAGTACATCATCTCTTTAAATTCTTCTAGCGTGCCAATGCTCTGTTCTTTTTCTTTTTTTAATGTTTAGAGGGAGTAGCATTGGCGCATTATATCCCGCTGAAGTAGCCCATTGACAAAAAAGCGAAACACCCACAAGAGATGTTCGGATGTCATTGTAAAACTTCATACACGTACACATCTTTGGCAGGTATGTAAGTCATTAGACTTCAGTTTCTCTATTACAAGTACAACGGCTAACAGAGGCCGTTAGTGTTCTTCGTGTTAAGTATTGTTAACCAGACTTGGTACAGTACATACGGCACCATAACAGAGATGTTGATCACTGAGAAGGATACGAAGATGCCGAGTACTTGTATGAGACAGCGTTATCAGCACCCGGCCGTGTCTGAAAGTGGCCTCACTATGTGTCTCCATTTGGTTGGCTGGTTGACACGTGCAGTAATCAGATTTTTGGAGCATTTTGGTGTGACAGTGCCCAATGGTAGGACGAGTGGAAACTTGAAGGTATGCATACTCGTTGTAGAAATTCAGGTCGACAATTGTGATTAATCCACGTCGTCTTTTGCACAAAGCACATAGTAACCCCTTCACACATGCGCCAAGAAAGATTAGTGGAGTATCTGAAACATACTGACGGGTTCTTTGTAAACTTGACTCTGTTTTTTAATCACTGAAATATCATATACCCTCTCAAACCGTGAAATTTCGTTATGGATCATCCTCCTGCTCGGGGCGTTTCGCTTCGTTTGTTGAGGCAGTGTGCATAAAATTGGGTCTATAAGTTGCTGTAAACAGTAATGCTCTATCTTCAACAACCAGTCAGGAACCGTAAACTGTAGTAAGCTTCATAATGAAGAACTGAGGACGGTTATGCAGCAAACAGATTATATATATTAAACATAAACAATTTACAAGCATTTGCCTCAGACGCAGTGCTTACCCACAATCCCGTCCTGCCTGATGTAGTTGCTTTCTAACATTGGTCGTTATCTCAAAATGAATCTTAAATGATTGCCTTCTCTGTATATGATGAGTCAGACTACACATCAAAAGTGATTCATCTCCAGATCATGTATGTCGCCACCGGAGCATTAATGCGCAATCACAACACAGATATCTGACTGTAGTCTACATCTACATCTACATCCATACTCCGCAAGCCACCTGACGGTGTATGGCGGAGGGTACCTTGAGTACCTCTATCGGTTCTCCCTTCTATTCCAGTCTCGTATTGTTCGTGGAAAGAAGGATTGTCTGTATGCCTCTGTGTGGGCTCTAATCTCTCTGATTTTATCCTCATGGTCTCTTCGCGAGATATACGTAGGAGGGAGCAATATACTGCTTGACTCTTCGGTGAAGGTATGTTCTCGAAACTTTAACAAAAGCCCGTACCGAGCTACTGAGCGTCTCTCCTGCAGAGTCTTCCACTGGAGTTTATCTATCATCTCCGTAACGCTTTCGCGATTACTAAATGAGCCTGTAACGAAGCGCGCTGCTCTCCGTTGGATCTTCTCTATATCTTCTATCAAGACCTATCTGGTACGGATCCCACACTGCTGAGCAGTATTCAAGCAGTGGGCGAACAAGCGTACTGTAACCTACTTCCTTTGTTTTCGGATTGCATTTCCTTAGGATTCTTCCAATGAATCTCAGTCTGGCATCTGCTTTACCGACGATCAACATTATATGCTTATTCCATTTTAAATTACTGCTAATGCGTACTCCCAGATAATTTATGGTATTAACTGCTTCCAGTTGCTGACCTATTTTGTAGCTAAATGATAAAGGATCTATTTTTCTGTGTATTCGCAGCACATTACACTTGTCTACATTAAGATTCAATTGCCATTCCCTGCACCATGCGTCAATTCGCTGCAGATCCTCCTGCATTTCAGTACAATTTTCCATTGTTACAACCTCTCCATACACCACAGCATCATCTGCAAAAAGCCTCAGTGAACTTCTGATGTCATCCACCAGGTCATTTATGTATATTGTGAATAGCAACGGTCCTATGACACTCCCCTGCGGCACACCTGAAATCACTCTTACTTCGGAAGACTTCTCTCCATTGAGAATGACATGCTGCGTCCTGTTATCTAGGAACTCCTCAATCCAATCACACAATTGGTCTGATAGTCCATATGCTCTTACTTTGTTCATTAAACGACTGTGGGGAACTGTAACGAACGCCTTGCGGAAGTCAAGAAACACAGCATCTACCTGGGAACCCGTGTCTATGGCCCTCTGAGTTTCGTGGACGAATAGCGCGAGCTGGGTTTCACGTGACCGTCTTTTTCGAAACCCATGCTGATTCCTACAGAGTAGATTTCTAGTCTCCAGAAAAGTCATTATACTCGAAGACAATACGTGTTCCAAAATTCTACAACTGATCGACGTTAGATATATAGGTCTATAGTTCTGCACATCTGTTCGACGTCCCTTCTTGAAAAAGGGGATGACCTGTGCCCTTTTCCAATCCTTTGGAACGCTACGCTCTTCTAGAGACCTACGGTACACCGCTGCAAGAAGGGGGGCAAGTTCCTTCGCGTACTCTGTGTAAAATCGAACTGGTATCCCATCAGGTCCAGAGGCCTTTCCTCTTTTGAGCGATTTTAATTATTTCTCTATCCCTCTGTCGTCTATTTCGATATCTACCATTTTGTCATCCTTCCGGCTAGTTCAGATGTACTGGTTAGGAGGATCCAGGGGAGGGAATTAGTACCAGGATCCATTAGGATTGCTTTAACGATTACAAATGAGACCGCTGACAGAGTGCAGAAATTCGCATATGCTTTTAACTATTTACTTACTGCAGTCACAGTTGCGATATGACGCAATTAAATTTTTCGGGCACTGGGGGCCGTTTTAATATCCAGCAAAATGAAGTGAAAATGACAAATGTACAGAATTCGCCAAAGTATCCATATACATACAATAAAATACCTTTACGATTCCTGTGTATTTGTTACTTTTTGGGAATTTTTGATTATTTGAAGATGGACTTTGAATTATCCTGTATTTAAGAAAATTCAGTGACTAATTAAATGTAGGCGAATATAATCTAAATCTCGCACAGCAAACATTGCGGAAATGGAAATTATTGCACATATGTAGCTTTCACAAAATGGGTTGGTAGTCAGGGGCAAGTATTGTTAGCCAGTTTTGCACGTGCTTCAGTACTAAAACACGGGGTTCCCGTATGATAATGGATATACTTTACAGCACATTTCTGCGTGCTACGTCACTTTATAAACTACGTTTTCACCCCACATCGCACTGTATGTGAGTTTTTTAGGTTTTCAATTAGCGTAACTTTGAATCTCCATATTTTGGAAACGGATAAGGATATGAAGAAAATTTTCAAGAGTGATCTAGATCGTGATCTTAGAAATACATTGTAAAAGTTACAGCCATTTACTGCGCATAGCCGTTTCTGAATCCGTAGCTGGGTTTTCCTACCTACTAGACAAATTTTTGAGGTGTTTCTCGATAATCGATAAAGATTTCTGGAAACAGGGAAACGGTTATACTAGATAAATCCCCTAGAGAAAATATCGTTAATATTTGAGCAATTTTCTGCGATTATTTATTACTAGCGTAGCTCCCGCTGATTCGCTGACGTTGAGTGTATAGTCTGCAGAGATGTTTCTGTTCTTATTTAATCGAATTTTTATGTTGTTCGCTAACTGCAAGGCCTTCTAAGCTTTTCGTATGAATTAAGACCATATATGCATGATCTTCTCCGAATGTACTTCTGACCAAAAAGCGATTGTTGTAGCTGGAATCCAAAGTCTTTGTTAATCCACCTTTTGCGTTCTTGTGGAGACATTTCCTTGGCAACTATCAACCTATAAAAATATTTCATCATAATTAACCCAGAAGTGAAGCACAATTTTCATAAATTCAGCTTTAACTTTTTTTTAATGTTACTATATATTTTCACACCCTGTTGCACTCTCCTAAGGTTGAATTTCCAGAAACACTGAAACAGGTGTCTTCTTACTTCTAACTGGGAAGTCAAATACCAGTTATCATAGATGTAAGAATAAACGTCGTTTAGTAGTTCTTTGGTAATTGTTTATTTGCCAAAAACTTTCACCCAGTTTCTGACCCCCTTAGTAGCTGAATTTCTAAAAATTATGAAACACGGATCATTTTATTTTTAGACTGTGAAACCAAATACCATTTTTTGTAGTTCTAACTCCAAAATTCCCTTAATAGCGACATACTTTCAAAAAGCCTTCCATCCCCTATTTCACTCTCTTAGAAGTGGAATTTCGGACAATGCCTTCTTAAAAGATACCTACAGTATAAGATCCACACGCTCTCCAAACTTCAAGTTTGTATCCTCAGTCGTTTGTATTGGGCGATGATGAGTCAGTGAAGCAGTCTGATCGTATTTCATCCCCTTAGGGGTTGAATTTCCAAAAACCGTGGCATTCTAACAGAAAAGCCAAACACAAATTTTCATAGATTTAGCTTCAAAAATTCTTGCGCAATGAAATATTTCCATAAGAACTGTCATTCTCTTTTCACCGCCATGGGTGTGAATTTGCAATAACAGCGAAACACGTATTTTTTAATGTCTAACTGAGAAACCAAAGCTTCGTAGATTTAGTATTAAAAATGTTTTCGTAATAAAATATTTTCGGAAAAGAATTTCATCCCCTACTGGGGCACAATTTCCAAATTCACTGAAATTCATATTTTACTATGTGATACCGAGAAATCCAGTACCAATGGCCATAGATGCAGCTTTAAAAATGCTTCCCAACAAAATCATTTCACCCACATTTCTCCCCCACAGCGTTAAGTTTACAAAACAACGTTGTAACACGTATTTCTTTATTTATGACCCAGAAACCAAATACCAGCTTTCGTAGGTCTAGCTACAAAATGGCCTTAATACTGACATTTTTCAAACAAATCTTTTTCCCCTATTTCACCCACTTAGGGTGGAAATTCCGAAAAATACCTTCTTTAACGATGCCTATTAACTCCACATCTTCTCCCAATTCCACGTTTCTGTCGTTAATGGTTTGAGCTGGCAATGATGAGTCAGTCAGGCAGTCACAAAATTGTCTTTTATACGTAGAGAAGTAGATCTCGCAAGGTACCGGATTTTGCATGCAGAGTAGGGTAATTCTGAATCTCTGCATCTTGAAAATGGATAAGGATATGTGCAAAATTTTCAAGGTTGTTTGAGTTTAGCATCTTTGGAATATATCGTAAAACTTTCAGCCATTGTCTTTAAATAGCCGTCTTGGGATTCTCGGCTGTGCTTTCGACAGCTGGTGACAATATGGTAAAAAACCCTTTTCTTGATCTTTTCTGAGTAACCGCCTATGAACTAATGGTGCATTCATAAGTCCCGTCAAGCCCATCGTAGACCACATCAGATGTAAAAAGAACCAAGCGATTTGCTCCGTTTTCCTGAGCGGGAGTAAGTGTGTAGTATTGACACTTTAGCCCCGTACTAGGACACTAGGACGATCCTTCTGTTGGGTATACAAACCGGTCCTAGCCCAAGGGCCATCCAAAACACTTCACCCTACCTTTTCATCTCCAACAGAATCAGCGGTGTAAGCAACGGAAAATCCCGTTTTTATGCACGGCGTTTTGGAACTTATTAAGCATTCCGTCGCATGTATACTGATGGCTGAGATAACCGAAACAACAAAGAACTATTAATAACAGAGCAGAATGGAGATTCATTTTTGATAGTGCTAGGACTCTCACAAGTCTGTACTGACACGAAAGACGAAAATGTGAAAATGAGTAATTGTTAAACCGTGAAGAGGAGATGATAGCAGGCTTACTGAGACTGAAGACACTTTGCCGCCACTTTCTTGCCGCTCCGCTTCCCGTGAGACGCGGATAGTTCCTGAGTGCTGCCCCGATAGCGTGTGGAGTCGCTGCCAGCCTGTTGCAAACAGTTGAGAAACGGGAGGAGGCTGCTGGACGGGCAACTTGGGTCAGGCAATCTCGCGCGTTCCCCACGGATAGTTCCCTTTAAACGGCGCCAATACTCCGCTCTTCAAGAAACAAAACTCATACCCCAACAATCTGTGATATCGCTTTCCAAATGGCGAAGTATGAAGTGCAGTTGCGAGCGAATTCCCCGCCGTGTGTCGTTTCAGCACTGACTCCATTCCACCCCCACGCCACCACCGCCGTTCTCCCAGGACGATACTTCTCGCCCCAAAGCTGAGAGAGCGCCAAGCAGACCTCGTGGTGGAGGCAGTTGTCAGCTTCCGGCATCTTGCACTACACAGGTAACTCGTTGTAAATAGGTCACTGAGGTAAAACATGAAATGAGTCTTTCTGCTTACATCGTTATTTATCAGATTGTCACAACCAGACAGAGTGTACTTCTGGAAAAATGATATTTAATTCTCTACATGATTCAAGAATGTTAGTACCGTATTTTCCTTAAAATGTATTAGGGCTGTGACTTTGTCAAAATAGTTGCATAAGTTCGTAGCGTTTTTGCTTTGCATTTTGGTATTCCGATTGCTGCGGGTTTATTTATGGGCTGTCATTTTCTATTTGTTGTTCGTTGTTACTGTCTGAGTTTAAATTGTGTCACTTCGTCATTTGGGGTAGTGAGTGGATCTGTGGACGCTCGAATATGACGTGAAAAGTGGATAAATCGAAACATTTTCGACCTATTCTTCCGTTTGAATACAATAGTGGGGTAACAGCAGCGGAGGCAACAAGAAACATTTGCGCCGTGTATGGAGACACTGCCGCTGGACAGAGAACGGCAAGAAAATGATTTTCTATCTTTAAGGATGTTCGTTTTGACGTTAGTAACTCTCCACGTTCAGGAAGACTATCGGGGTTTTATAAAGATCGTTTAAACGCATTAATTCACAATGATCCAAGTGAGTGTACTCGACAAATGGCGAATGTGGTGGTTGGTGATCATTCAACCATCGTGCTAGATTTTGTAGTCTAGGTTAAAAAATCGAGTATATTGGTACCGCATGCTCAAAGTCAAAATCAAGATTATCAGCAGGTGGCAATAAGTGCATCTCCGCTTGCTGGTCATTAATTGGGTCGAGAACAACACTGACCGTTCCTGTCCTGTATCGTTACTGGTGAGGAAAAAGTGGTGTTTTTCTGTCATCAGAAGGAAAAGAAAGGGGCGGTTGAGCCCAAACAAAGCAGCCACTCCCTGTACAAAACCCATCCACATCCATATATTATACACGTGGAGGAACACCGACGGTGTGGTGTACTACGCATATCTTCCCCGACCCGTAGCCATCACTGTTGACAATTACTGTCAACAACTGAGACGTATTTATGACGCAATCGAAGAACAACGATCAGGAACAATGCGTGAAGTGATGCTACTCCGCAATAACACCCGCCAACATTGTCTAAACTGACAAAAATACTACACAAGAGTAAAGATTGGGAAGCCATTCTGCACCCACGTTGTTTACCTCATCTGGCGATCTCCGATTTTCACCTTTTCCGCTCTCTACCGAAAAACCATCAAGGAACTTCCTATCCCGATAAAAACGCGCTCCGAACATGGTTCGATAACCCCTTAGGCTCAAAACCACGTGATTTATGCAGTCGCGCAATCGAAAATTTATCCCAGCGTCGGCAGACTGTTGTAAATAGTGAAGGCGAATATATTATTGATGACTAAATTTCTGGTAAGTGTATCTACGCTTATTAAACTTATGATAAAACGCTACGAACTTACGCGCCACATCAACTACATCTACATGTATGCGCCGGAAGCCAACGTACAGTGCGTGGTGGAGTGTATCTCGTACCACTACTGGTCATTTTCTTTCCTGTTCTAGTCTCAAAAAGAGCGAGGAAAAAGCGACTGTCTATAGACCTCCATACGAGCCCCGATTTCTCTTATCTTCGTGGTCCTTAGGCGAAATGCACATTGGGGGTGTTAGAATCGTTCTGCCGCCAGCTTCAAACGCCGGTTCTCCATAATGAGATTTTCACTCTGCAGCGGAGTGTGCGCTGATATGAAACTTCCTAGCAGATTAAAACTGTGTGCCGGACCGAGACTCGAAAGAAAGGATATTGAGGAGACATGGCTTAGCCACAGCCTGGGGGCTGTTCCTCTCTTTCAGGAGTGCTAGTTCTGCAAGGTTCGCAGGAGAGCTTCTGTAAAGTTTGGAAGGTAGGAGACGACGTACTGGCAGTAGTAAAGCTGTGATGACGGGGCGTGAGTCGTGCTTGGGTAGCTCAGTTGGTAGAGCACTTGCCCGCGAAAGGCAAAGGTCCCAAGTTTGAGTCTCGGTCCGGCACACAGTTATAATCTGCCAGGAAGTTTCAAATCTCCATAAAATTTGCAAGTTGGTCCAACCTACCGGTAACAAATACAGCAGCCCGCCTCTGAATTTCTTCGGTATCGTCCTTTAACCTGACGTGGTAGGGATTCCAAACACACGATCAGTGCTCAAGAACGGATGGCATTAGTGTTCTACACCCGGCTCCTTTACAGGTGGACCATTTCCTAAAATTCCTTCTCTAAACTGAAGCTGACCGTTCGCTTTCCCTACCGCTGTTCTTATGCACTAGTTCCATTTCATCCGATTTGCAACGTTACGCCAAGATATACAGGGTGAATCACCTAAAACTTGCGTCGCAAATATTGTGGAAATAGGAAGTGCTGTTGATGAGCCGTTATCATAGAATGGATTGGTAGTCACGGGTTTGTTTTATTAGCCAATCAACAGATGATAGAAAATTTAGAAAGTATATTTTTGGTTCAAAGATACACTTTTTGAAGGAAATGATGCATTTTGACATTAATAAACTAAATGTAGGATTAATTAGAATGTCAGAGTTGTTACTTGCAGAATTGTAGCACGAGTCATTTACGATATATCGAATTTTGGAAAGGCGGACGAAATAGGTCATTCACAGATGTAAGAGGGTGATTTCCTGCTCTGATCAAGGCTTTGAGAAACTTTAGGCGCTGTCTTTCACAACACGAACGCCCTAGCATCACATGGTTTTCGTGTCTGCAGTCTCAGTTGGATGTACTTTATACACTACTGGCCATTGAAATTTCTACACTAAGAAGAAATGCAGATGATAAACGGGTATTCATTGGACATATATATCACACTAGAACTGACATGTGATTACATTTTCACGCAATTTGGGCACATAGATCCTGGGACCCAGAACAACAACCTCTGGCCTTAATAACGGCATTGATACGCCTGGGCATTGAGTCAAACAGAGCTTGGATGGCGTGTACAGGTACAGCTTCCCATGCAGCTTCAATACGATATCACAGTTCATCGAGAGTAGTGACTGGCGTCTTGTGACGAGCCAGTTGCTCGACCACCATTGACAAGACGATTTCAGTTGGTGGGAGATCTAGAGAATGTGCTGGCCACTGCAGCAGTCGAACATTTTCTGTATCCAGAAAGTCCCGGACAGGACCTGCAACATGCGGTCGTGCATTATCCTGCTGCAATGTAGGGTTTCGCGGGGATCGAATGAAAGGTAGAGCCACAGGTCGTAATGTAACGTCCACTGTTCAAAGTGCCGTCAATGCAAACAAGAGGTGACCGAGACGTGTAACCAATGGCACCTCATACCATCACGCCGGGTGATACGCCAGTATGGCGATGACGAATACACGCTTCCAAATTGTGTTCACCGCGATGTCACAAAACACGGATGCGCTCATCATGATGGTGAAAACAGACCCTAGATTCATCCGAAAAAATGACGTTTTGCCATTCGTGCACCAAGGTTCGTCGTTGAGTACACCGTCGCAGGCGCTCCTGTCTGTGATGCAGCGTCAAGGGTAACCGCAGCCATGGTCTCCGAGCTGATAGTCCATGCTGCTGCAAACGTCGTCAAACTGTTCGTGCAGATGGTTGTTGTCTTGCAAACGTCCCCATCTGATGACTCAGGGATCGAGACGTGGCTGCACGATCCGTTACAGCCATGCGGATAAGATGCCTGTCATCTCGACTGCTAGTGATACGAGGCCGTTGGGATCCAGCAAGGCGTTCCGTATTAACCTCCTGAACCCGCCGATTCCATATTCTGCTAACAGTCATTGGATCTCGACCAACGCGAGCAGCAATGTCGCGATACGATAAACCGCAATCGCGATAGGTTAGAATCCGACCTTTATCAAAGTCGGAAACGTGATGGTACGCATTTCTCCCCCTTACACCAGGCATCACAACAACATTTCACCAGGCAACGCCGGTCAACTGCTGTTTGTGTATGAGAGATCGGTTGGAAACTTCCCTCATGTCAGCACGTTGCAGATGTCGCCACCGGCACCAACCTTGTGTGAATGCTCTGAAAAGCTTATCATTTGCATATCACAGCATTAAATTTCGCGTCTGTAACACGTCATCTTCGTGGTGTAGGAATTTTAATGGCCAGTAGTGTAGTACGGAGCTGGCTGGTCTCTCTTCCTATATAGATGTGAAGGATAACAGCCACCTGCACCGGATGCACATTATGGTAGTGGAATGACATCTAGATAGCGTGTTTTGGGAAAACCAGGCCTTTAGCGGAATTCTCGGCTGTACAGCGGCATAATGTCTTTCTCAGGACCGTTAAGAGATCTGCCACATCTGTGACCATTCTTGAAGGACTTATCTCTTTACCGCAGTAACAAAATCTGTGTGCGGAAGGAAAGTCTGGTAGATTGGCACTCTACCACACCTTGTTTCTTCAGGTGCTCAGCCAACTCGTTACATGAGACACTAGAGTGTCTCTTGATCCATAGTAAATGGTCAGGTTTTCTTTGGCTTTCGATTTGGTAAATTAACTTATGTACAACGAGCACATGGCAGTTACTGTTGGAGTCTCACTTCTGGTTTTCTAAGTTTAACAGTGCACTCCTGTGACGGTAAGGAAGTCGTCGGACATTTTACAGTACATCGGACTCATTGCTCCTATACTGCGCAATTAACAAACGTAGCAGTTTCTGAAAGTCTTCCACTTTGGTGCAAAAGCTAATGATCAGGCCGTTTTTGACGCCAGATAAATCGCCCCGTTCAGTTTTAGGAAAACGTCTATACAGTCTGCCCTTCGACTCAGTTTATATACCCTTCACTGCTTGTTCTGCCACTTGCCGTCCGTGAATGGTTTTTGCACGCTGACGTCGGACATGGGATTAACGTGACTGGACCGTGCATAATAAAGGTCAGTGTCGAAAAGAACATTTTCAATGAATTGTCTCAAATTTTTTTGCCAAAATCATGTAATAGTCAAGATTGCAGATAAAGACATATTAAATGATGACTAGTTTTCACTGTTTATACAGTCATCTTAAGATTACTCATGAAATCCATCGTCGTGTCAGCTGGTGAAATAAGGCTAGGAAACAGCGATTTTACATCTCTGCAGGACCGCGTCATACGAATCTGACTCCGGGCAATGAATTCTACACATCTTAATGCATTTTTGGCGAAGAATTTTACGGAGGACTTTCTCGGCTGAGAAAATCACGCTTAGAAGAGCAGCGCACACAGTCCACCCTCTCATTTATGACCTTAACTGCTCCACTGAGAACAACGAGCACGTCGAAGAAGGAGTGCAGTCCTACTAGTTCAAAGTTTCAGATATACGTGATACTCTTTGTTCCAGAAGACTTTCTGCCTTCTGCATTTAGTTTTGGATACGAAACACTGAGCTACTGGCCCAAAATCTATCAGTCCGTGGATCGGATCTGTCATTCAGCTCTCCTGTTGGCATCTCCAATTTGACTGCATCAAGGTGGAGCACGGGCTTTCTGCTTACCTCTGCAGGGATCCATTACCTTACACTGGCGCTGTAGTGCAACAAGGGCTATGGATGACATAGGTGAATGACGGCTGTGCAGATGAGTACCAGCGAAATAGATGTTCAGCTGCTGAACAACTGACCGCCCAGGTGATACAAGGGGCTACCAACAGTGTTTCTTTAATAGTTCAGCGAACATTATTGGGTATGGGCCCCTGCAGCCTGCGTGTGGTTCATGCATCCATATTGACTGCTATTTATCAGCGACGAAGGCTGGAACTTGCAGGCCACTAGGACGACTGGACACCGACTGAGTGGCTACAGGTGGCCTTTGCATATAAATTATGTTTTATGCTTCATCAGACAGATGGAGTAAGCACCCTGCAAAAATCACTCGAAGCGTCCAGGCCAGCGGCTCCCGCAGTCCGAGGTTCGAGTCCTCCCTCGGGCATGGGTGTGTGTGTGTGTCGTCCTTGGCGTAATTTAGTTTAACTTAGGTTAAGTAGTGTGTAAGCTTAGTAACTGATGACCTCAGCAGTTTGGTCCCGTAAGACCTTACCACAAATTTCCAATTTTTTAGTCCAGGCCGGAGGAGGAAGCTTTATGTAGTGGGGAACGGTTTCATGGCATTCCTGGCTGATCTTGTCATTCTAGCAAGCAGAAAGGATTTAGCTATCCTTGGGGACCATTTCCACCCCAGCATGCAGTTCGTTTTTCTGCGGCACGTTAGTATCTATCAGCAGGACAATGCATCGCGTCACATAGCTCGCTGTGATTCGAAGCGTGTCAGAACGAGTTTACTGTACTCCCTCCGGACTCTCCGGATTTAAATGCAATAGACAATCTGTGGGGCCACCTCGATCAGCCTGCTCGTGCAATGGATCGTCTACCGAGAAGCCCAGCGAAACTGGCCGTGGCACAGCTCCGCTTCTCTGCCAGTACCTTCCAGAATATCATCGACCTTGTTACTACACTTCTCGACGCAAAATGTAGTTATCTACGCTTTTGACAGGTGGTCACATTAACCTTAGTCGACTATGTATCCCGATCATGCCGCATCACGTATGTACCTTAGGGTTTATCACTATTCTTCTTATACATTTACGAAGATACATGACTCAGTGTAGAGATAGACATTTTTGGTGATTGTCAGAAAAAGAAGAGAAAATGGCGTGACTTGAACGTCGTACGTGCAGCGGGGTGGCGCAGTGGTTACACACTGGACTCGCATTCGGGAGGACGACGGTTCAATCCCGCGTCCGGCCATCCTGATTTAGGTTTTCCGTGATTTCCCTAAATCACTCCAGGCAAATGCCGGGATGGTTCCTCTGAAAGGGCACGGCCGACTTCCTTCCCAATCCTTCCCTAATCTGATGAGACCGATGACCACGCTGTCTGGTCTCCTTCCCCAAACCAACCAACCAACCAATCTGCTGCCTTAGCCACTTTCCGTAACACCGTTGCTCGACGGCTGGCCCCTTGTACGATATTCAGCCGGCTCGTGCCACGTCAAACCCCGATTCCACGAAAACGCTGTAGCAACGAATGACAGTAGAACAGCATTTGTTCCATCTAGTAATGTGCTGCGATCTTACGAAAGGTGAGTAAAATCGGTGACGTATTGCGCGTCCTCTTGCACTGTCAGTGTGGGTGATTTTGGAATTACGGTCTGAAAGCTTCTTCTATTGTTATGACAGCACCTATTCGTGCAAATTCCCTAATATAATATTCCTGTGGGTATGAAGTCTGAGTTTTGTAAATAACAACATTTAGAGCAACTCGTAAAGCACAGGGACAAGCAAGCAGTTTAGGGAGAACGAATTTCGAAGATTCCATTCCATTGTAGATAATACATTTTATTTCAACGAAAAATAAAACAGCTCCATTTTTCTTAAATATGCTCCAACACAAAAAGACGACTTACTAGAAAGGACTTATCCAAATGGGACGGAAATTAGTAAGCGTGATGTAGGCTACATGTACAAACCAACAAATGGCTACAGTTAAAAAAAACTGGATGATTTTTTCAAGAGAAAGAGCTTCGTAAATAAAGGAAGTCAGCCGCGTGGGATTAGCCGAGCGGTCTAGGGGCGCTGCAGTCATGGTCGGTAAAGCTGACCCCGGCGGAGGTTCGAGTCCTTCCTCGGGCATGGGTGTGTGTGTTTGTCCTTAGGATAATTTAGGTTAAGTAGTGGGTAAGCTTAGGGACTGATGACCTTAGCAGTTATGTCCCAGAAGATTTCACACACATTTGAACTTTTTTTTAAGGAAGTCAGTAACGTGTTGGTCCAACTCTTGCCCTAATGGAGGCGGTTATACGACTTGGAAGTTATTGATGGAGTTGTTGGATGTCCTCCTGGGGAATGTCATGCAAAATTCTGTTCAATTGGCGTGTTAGATTGTTCTCGAGGTGGCTGGAGGGTCTTGTGTGTAACGCTCCAAGCATTCCCAAATGGGGAGAGATGAGGCGACCTTGCTGGCCAAAGTAGGGGTTGGCAAGCTGCCGGACAAATGGTAGAAACCCTCGCCGTGTGCTGATGGCTTGCCATGAAGGGCAAGAAAACGGGGCTTAGTATAGCGTCGATGTAGCGGTGTGCTGTAAGGGTGCAGTGATGCTAACCAAAGGGGTCCTCTTTGAAATGAAATGGTGCCCTAGACCATCGTTCTTGTCGGGCAGTATGGTGGATGACAATCAAGTTGGTATCCGTCTGCTGTCCGGGGCGTTTCCAGACACGTATTCGCTGCTCATTGGGACTGAATTCCAAGCGGAATTAATCATTGAAGACATACTACTCCAGTTAATGAGGTTCCAGGTCGACATTCCAGACACCACTGCAGACGGGATTATTGCTGAACAAAGGTCAATGGTAGTCGGCATAAGGGGCGTTCTGTGACGCGCCCTTTATTGTGGTGACTGCACCACAAGTGGCACGTCGGACAGATGATAATGAAGAATTCGATGCTCTGATTGCCTCTGGTGGGTCCTCTTTTCTGACGTCTCTCTAGGTCGACGGCTTCCTTCTTGTCGCTGTGTTCGGCCATGGGTCACTACTTCCTGCCAACATCTTTGAACACTGAAATGGCTCCTATTCAAATGTCTGTAGGTTCACCGAATACTCCAACCGGCTTCTTTGAGCCAAAATACACTTCCTTTTTCAAATGTAGACATATGTTTATATTGTTCACGCACCTGTCTGCAAAGTATAGTTTTTCTGTCCTTCTCAGTACACGAAATGAAATATGCAAAGTGTTCATGTCCTCATACCAACATATCTCCTGTATACTATCCTTGCGACATGCACAGTAACTGCGCAGCGGCGTCACACATTCACCTATCGGCCACCAGAGTTTACAACTTTGCATTTTCCTTCTTTAGCTGTATGAACATTAGTTTGTGACCAGTCTGCATAACTACACCGTGGTGCGTCGTTTTTTTTTTTTTTTTGTCTACTTTGTCTTACAGTGTCTTTATATACCTTACACAATCAGGACTTGTAAATAAACGATTATAAAAGCACGAAAGATGGAAACACGTTGAAACGGTACAGTAGTTTCCGCTCCATAAGCAGCAGGTTTCGCTGCTCGCTCGCACCGGGAAATACAAAAGGAGGAGGCTCCGCCGCCAGTTTTATTTCATGACGCGACAGACCGTGGGTGCAACAGAACCCATGTGGACAGGTGGAAAGAAATGTGTCAGGCTTCATAATACATACTTATATGTGTCGTGTATTATGCATTTCCTGTACGTGAATGTGAATCTGCACATGAACTTTCCTAATCCTCCTCACACCTTTCCATAAAGCGTGGCCAAATCTTAGTTGGGAAGTAGTACTGTAGTATAGTAGTGCCAACCTTACTCCTGGGTAGGGGATCACAGAGACAGCACAGGCAGGTAAAAGTCAAAGACGCTCCAGTGTCACAAGATTTGGGGTGGAGAGGTTGGTCACGGCCAAGTGGTTCGACCATCCCCTCCACCGGGGCCAAGGAAGACCACTGGGTGCCCGCAATATTCTATGTTCACGCGTGGAAAAGAGGTATTTGAATATTTGCACTAATTCTTTTATTTCCAGGTTCGGACAGAGTAAGGAAATGAATATTCTCGTTTAATTTCGTAAATTTGATCCACCTGTGATAATGTATCTGGTCCCCAATTTGCCCGTTATCCTCCTCACATAGTGGATGCCCCATATAAAATAATGGGAGACTTTGGTGGTATACATTTGGCCAACGCAATTCCGTCTTGCCCGTAGAAATGTGCGTGCAGATTTGTATATAATATACCCGAGCTATAAGTTGTAAAATTGTAATATCTGTAAACTGGAACAATTGCTGCAATCGCTGTAAAGTCGAGTGATAATGTTTAAAATAAATAGATAATCAATTGTCATCATTCTTCAACATACCCTAAAAATCACAATGGAGTCAAGTTAAAGGAATTCATTTAAAATAAAAGATATAGAATGCAGGGACCCACACATCAGCATGTGAGCCCTCCAGCCCATTGCCTAGTATCGTACAGAATAGGGCACGCTCTCTAGGTAGCACTCTCAAGCTCCCCTCCCCAGTTATTCGTTGCGCAAATTTCATTCAGGGCTTGACGACATCAACTTTCATCTGGTTTGACGGTAATCTTTCAACGTCTTGTGGAACGCCGTAGAAATTCTGAATCACCAGTGACAGTACTATGAAGATAAAAGCCATGCAATTTCTCCCCATCTGTGGGGCATTCTTTTCCAAAGTCATGTATGCACTCCCAGCACAGTGCACGTTTAGGTGTCACGGAGGAGGCAGAGGAACCCATCGCGCCAGTTCGCGAACGTGCGCTCGGCGCCCGTCCCGTCCCCCTCCCCCCGTGCAGCGGCTGTCCTGGATACATATTTGTGGGCCGCGCGGGGCGGCGCGGCACTGTGATTGCAGTCGCCGGCGCGGTGTTTGCTCGGGCAACAGGCGGGCTGCCGGCGCTGTTATGCCAGCAGCCTGCTCCCAGGCGGCGGGCGTCGAACCGAGGACTCTGCCCACACCGCCACCAGTCCCCTGCCGGAGGTTCCAGAAATAACACAGCTCGCTGCCCCTCCTGGGGCCCCGCTTGGGGACTTTAGTCCCGTGGGCGCTTGCTCTCAAACCAATAACAGGAGGCGCTCCCTGTCACAACGATATCTCACCAGCTAGCCCAGGGGTATCAATTCAGATAGGCTCCGGGATGTGATACGTCTGAAATAATAACCTCTGGCTCCTAGAGGTATTGAATCAACGTGTCTATCTTCCGAATTTCCCTCAAAGAACGACGGACTCAAAGAAAACATGCAAACTACCATTCTCATGGACACTATGATCAACTGTTCTGCTTCAGACTGAAATTACATTCATATCTTTTAAATTTTTGTTGTTGTTTACGACATTGTAATTTTATCTGCAAACAGATTGGTTTACATTGATCCTTAACATAATCGTGTAGTTCCTGTTTCTTAGAAATGAACTACTGTTGAACCATCCAATGTCACTGTATTAAATCAGCCAATATCACACCTCTCATTTGAACCACTACGTCATTAAAATAAAGCAAATAAACTGGTCATGCAAAATCCACTGTGCGTAGAGTACACACAGTTAACAATGTCACGACATCAAATTCGTTGGTTGCGCCAGCGCCAGTGTTGTAAAACTGCCACAGGCTAGCGTAGACTAAGTAAGTGTAAACTTCAGTAGTTTTCCTAGTAGATTTCATGTTAAGGTCGTACCCACGTTACCATTACGTTAGCTGTGTTGCGTATCTATCAGGCGTTCCCTCCTAAGGATTGCTTTCCTTACGTATGAGATCAGTGTTTTAGTAGATTCCCCTAAAAGCCGGTGGTCTACAGTCTAGGATGTGCCTAAGGATATATATGAAGGGCCGCGTAACCTACGGAAATTTTTTGTTTTACTAGTTATCCAGCTGGCTATTACTCAAAAATAAACATAATTCATAACAAAATTGAAATTTTCAGTGTATAATTCACGTTTTATTCTAAAATCGTTGATTTTTAACGTGAAATAGAGGGGAAAAAAACGATTTATCATATAGCGCTAGAAAACACATTTACCTCTAAAAAACGAAAAAATAAGAAAAAAAGCTTCAGAAATATATGAAACATCGCATCAGTTCTTCGCTGAACTTATACACTCCTGGAAATTGAAATAAGAACACCGTGAATTCATTGTCCCAGGAAGGGGAAACTTTATTGACACATTCCTGGGGTCAGATACATCACATGATCACACTGACAGAACCACAGGCACATAGACACAGGCAACAGAGCATGCACAATGTCGGCACTAGTACAGTGTATATCCACCTTTCGCAGCAATGCAGGCTGCTATTCTCCCATGGAGACGATCGTAGAGATGCTGGATGTAGTCCTGTGGAACGGCTTTCCATGCCATTTCCACCTGGCGCCTCAGTTGGACCAGCGTTCGTGCTGGACGTGCAGACCGCGTGAGACGACGCTTCATCCAGTCCCAAACATGCTCAATGGGGGACAGATCCGGAGATCTTGCTGGCCAGGGTAGTTGACTTACACCTTCTAGAGCACGTTGGGTGGCACGGGATACATGCGGACGTGCATTGTCCTGTTGGAACAGCAAGTTCCCTTGCCGGTCTAGGAATGGTAGAACGATGGGTTCGATGACGGTTTGGATGTACCGTGCACTATTCAGTGTCCCCTCGACGATCACCAGTGGTGTACGGCCAGTGTAGGAGATCGCTCCCCACACCATGATGCCGGGTGTTGGCCCTGTGTGCCTCGGTCGTATGCAGTCCTGATTGTGGCGCTCACCTGCACGGCGCCAAACACGCATACGACCATCATTGGCACCAAGGCAGAAGCGACTCTCATCGCTGAAGACGACACGTCTCCATTCGTCCCTCCATTCACGCCTGTCGCGACACCACTGGAGGCGGGCTGCACGATGTTGGGGCGTGAGCGGAAGACGGCCTAACGGTGTGCGGGACCGTAGCCCAGCTTCATGGAGACGGTTGCGAATGGTCCTCGCCGATACCCCAGGAGCAACAGTGTCCCTAATTTGCTGGGAAGTGGCGGTGCGGTCCCCTACGGCACTGCGTAGGATCCTACGGTCTTGGCGTGCATCCGTGCGTCGCTGCGGTTCGGTCCCAGGTCGACGGGCACGTGCACCTTCCACCGACCACTGGCGACAACATCGATGTACTGTGGAGACCTCACGCCCCACGTGTTGAGCAATTCGGCGGTACGTCCACCCGGCCTCCCGCATGCCCACTATACGCCCTCGCTCAAAGTCCGTCAACTGCACATACGGTTCACGTCCACGCTGTCGCGGCATGCTACCAGTGTTAAAGACTGCGATGGAGCTCCGTATGCCACGGCAAACTGGCTGACACTGACGGCGGCGGTGCACAAATGCTGCGCAGCTAGCGCCATTCGACGGCCAACACCACGGTTCCTGGTGTGTCCGCTGTGCCGTGCGTGTGATCATTGCTTGTACAGCCCTCTCGCAGTGTCCGGAGCAAGTATGGTGGGTCTGACACACCGGTGTCAATGTATTCTTTTTTCCATTTCCAGGAGTGTATAAAACATGTTTCCATTATTCATAAACAACTTTGGCATTCATCGATAATAACAGAACGCTCTTGCCTTGGTCCTGATGAAGAACGTTCTTTTGAGTACAAAATAGAGCAATAATTATATTTCTTATGTTCGTGCACGTAAACTGCTCTTGCATGACTGTACTTGCATCAACAGTAACTGCTTTGGTTTCATAAAGTAGTAGAATAGTAGAAGATATGCGATCAAATACTTCTTATTACTTAAAATGCAGTTTATATTCTGTAACCATATGATATAACACCATGGACTGACACTGAATGAGGTGCGGTTATAATTATGTGTAAAACATACGAAACAAACTAAAAAACAAAGAGAAGTCATCGGCTCCCACCTTTTGCATTACGCATTCGTTTATATTTCTTTCCCTTGTAATTCTGCCAATACTACCGGTAATACTACCATTTACTACGCCTTTTATCTAGTGTTCCAAAACTACGGAACAGTACAGTTTTGGTAGAGCACAGATTAATCCAGCCCACAACCAGTTTGCCACCTTGCAACGTAATCTAGACATCGGGCTACGCCACAGGTGTGTTTGTGACGGCAAACTACAACCCAAAAAATAATATACGTCCAAATTAAATACTGACAGAGTTCTTTTCAATTTCTGTTTGACGCTACACCCAAAAAAATCATGAAATCACGACAGGTTCAAACCCACCCTGCTCAACTGAAATACCCATCAGTATAAAGTGCTTTAGAACTGAAAATTTATACAAAGCCGCCCTGAAGAAGATTTCTGAAAATACGGTCGAAACGTTGATTGTATAGCAGTTTCAGGGTTTTACAATGGCGCGACATAACGTCCGAAATGATTTTAGACGTAGTGGATACAGGATTATAAACACATTCATGATCTATTCAGTAGGGAACAAACATGAAGAGTTGGTGGACATTTTGATACAGGCAAGTTAAACCCGCAAAGTACATTATGTTTCTGAATCTTTGTTCATTATTTCTGTTTTTTGTATTGTCTTAATTAGAGCCAGTAGGATACACATCGTATGGGGGATTTATCCCTTGAGGGTGAACTTCGATGAGTAGGTATTTTGGCATGAGGGACTCATGGTCTCCAGTGCCTCGCTACAGTCCTTTTCTTACGTTCAAATTCACCTCGCTCTTTTACTTTCAGTCATGCAGAAAATACAGAATTGCGAAATCGGTTGAATTTTTTTAAAATCATCCCCTTAATAAGGAGCGATCAATAAGTTTCCGTTTGTGACCGTTGCTGCAGCATTACAAGCATTATAGCGCGACTCGCGACTCACATGCAGATGTAGCAACACTAACTTCTAGGCGAGGAATCAGTGTGCATTCCTGTCTTACCGACATGCATGTAGTAAGCGCGGAAGCGTGAACTATGGTGATGTTATTACCAAATGCATCCAGAAAGGGCCAACGTGCTGTTATGCCTTTTTCTGCTGCCGAAAGACAAACACCGGTAAACATTCATCGAAGAATGAACAACGTGTATATGACAGAGTGCCTGTCGGAAACACCGTTGTGCACTGATGCACCAAGTTCCGTGCTGGTCGCGATTCGACGCAAAACACCTGTTCATCTGGTAGGCCAGAATAAATTACTCAAGTGGGAGACACACGAGCACCAGCCCTATGGTCATGATCTCTCCGCATGCGATTATCACGGTTTCGGTCCCTTAAAAGAAGTTCTCAAAGGTCGACGATCCCTGTTGGACGGGAATGCGTAGCAGGCAGTGACGGTCTGCAACGCGCGTGGTTGCCTCAATGTCACGGCGATTTCGCCCGATTGGCTTATCGATTCGAGACTGTACGGCCGTCGAACGGGAACTTTTTGATCACCCCTTACATTTCCTCGGCATCCCCTGAATCACGAGATTAATGTTTCTATCAGCTCCTAGTGTTTAAGAGTATGCCAACAAATCTACTAAACGAGGGAATGTGAGCTCTTTGAAACTGAGTCAGCTGGAGGATATGCCACCGAGCGCTGTAGTGCAGTGATTGGTGCACTGGACACGTATTCTGGAAGACGACGATTCAAAACCGCGTCCAGCCTTCCTGATTTAGGTTTTCCGTGATTTCCCTAAACCGCTTAAGGCAAATGCGGGGATGGTTCTAAGGAACGACTCTTCGTAAGGTCACGGCCGATTTCTTTCTCAAACCTCCGACTTTGTGCTCCGTCACTAATGACCTCGTTGTCGACGGGACATTAAACACTAATCTGTTGCTACTCCTCCTGCTCCTCCTCGAGGAGATGTCACACAATCTGCAGAACTCAAAAAATAGCACTTAGTTATGTGGCACAAAAGTGTAACAGGTGCCTGAACAATGGTCTGATCAGTTCGTAAATATTGAAATTTCGACAGACCACTTTTCAAGAAGACTGGAACAACGAATTACTTCCTCCCACATACATCTCGCTTAATGGCCACGAGGAATAAATTCAAGAATTCCCATTAATTAAAGACATTGAATAATAAACTGAATTCGAAGAGGGATTCATCAGTGAAGACAATTCTATTCTAATCAATAAGATTCCAGATTCCGATGACCAGTGAAGATGCATCTGGAGAAGCAACAATTTTATGTAATCAGTTAGGTGAATACAACGAAGAAAAACCTACTATAGATGATAGTAAGAACGTTGAGCAATTACTGGATATTCAAATAAAATTGTTTTGTGCTGAAAATTTTCCCAGTAGTTTTGTGAATTACTTGTGCTACGCTTATTGTAGATAAGTGTGACCTGTGCATTCTTCCAACTACTGGGCACAGCTTTTTTGTTCGAGGGATCTACAATAGTTTATAGTTAACACAGGTACTATCTTGGCTTAAAAAGAAAGCTGTAGATGGGATAGTGAACAATAAAAAATACAGCTTTGGGGAAAGTTGTTCATGGTGTGGCACGTGTAGACTTTAGGCGTATCGGCGTGAAGTGGGCTTGTTAAAGCAACAGCGAGGTGCCATCAAAAGTGCTGCCAATAGGTGATGTGCTCACAGGCCAGACTGCAGTTTCCAATTGCTGCGTGGCGCAGCATTCTCCGAACTCTGCACGTTTAGCGAGAGTCTGAAAGGAACCCGTAGGTCAAAGGCTGACGCTGATTGATAGAGCACGATACAGAGCCCAGGCGACACCGAGGCACACGGACTAGTAGGGGCTCAAAGCGCCGACCGCTGTGCAGCTGTCCATTGGGACTGGTCCGGCACCGGCCACTGTTTGCGACGCAACAATCTGCCACTGTACGCACTGTGCTGTAGCAGCTGCTGTCTGTGTAGCCGGGTGGCCCGTTCACTGGAAGCAGTGCAGGTAGTGGGGTATCTCTCTACCTTGTGAGGCTATGCGAAACACAACAGTCATCCATACCATCTAAACATAGCAGCAAACACAGGATTAACTCGTTCAGATAAAGAAGCAAGAGAATAAATTAGAATGTCATTCGACAAAACTTTAAGAAACAAGAGGTAGTACCAGCAGAAGATCAAGTGGGATTGATGGAAGTTTCAACAGAAATCCGAAAAACAGGTCCAACTCAGTAAGTAACGTCATTAGTGATACATGCAATCCATCACTGGAATTCCTCCAGACCGGTTAAAAGCATGCAGTTGTTAAACCACTTCACAAAAAAGGTGACAAGACAGACTCAAACAATTACAAATTTCCTTTACTGACATCTTTTTCCAAAATATTCGAAAAAGTAATGTAATCAAGAATAGTCGCACACTAAAGCAGAAACAATTTAATTACGATATCACAGATTGGATTCCAGAAGGGTTTTTCGACTGAGAATGCCATTTATATTTTATTTTGTTTAGACGTCAAGTTTCTTAAGACCAAATTGAGGAGCAAATCTCCAAGGTCATGATGGAACGTGTCAGTACATGAAATTACAACATAAAAGTAATAACAGATAAACATATAACGTTTATGAATACAAAAACGTCAAGCCATAAGTTCACGTAAATGCAGTCAATAGTATAACATAAGAATCATCTTAATGCTTCAAATAACTCCTCAACAGAATAGAAGGAGTGTCCCATGAGGAAACTCTTTAGTTTCGATTTGAAAGCGCGTGGATTACTGCTAAGATTTCAGAATTCTCGTGGAAGCTTATTAGAAATACATGCAGCAGTAGACTGCACAACTTTCTGCACAAGAGTTAATGAAGTCCGATCCAAATGCAGGTGGGATTTATGGCGAGTATTAACTGGGTGAAAGCTGCTTATTCTTGGGAATAAGCTGATATTGCTAACAAGAAAGGACAGTGAAGAATATATATATATATATATATATCCAGAGACCAATGTCAAAGTACCCAGACTAGTGAACAGGGGTCGAAAAGAATTTCGTGAACTTACACCACTTAATGTCCGAACCGCCAGTTTCTGAACCAAAAACATGCTTTTAGAATTGAAAGAGTCACCCCAGAACACAATAGCATACGATAAGCGAGCGAAAATAAACAAAGTAGACTAATTTTCGTGTCGATCACTTACTTCAGATACTGTTCCACCAGTAAAAGTGACAGCATTAAGTCTTTGAGCAAGATCCTGAACGTTGACTTTCCAAGATACACTCCTGGAAATGGAAAAAAGAACACATTGACACCGGTGTGTCAGACCCACCATACTTGCTCCGGACACTGCGAGAGGGCTGTACAAGCAATGATCACACGCACGGCACAGCGGACACACCAGGAACCGCGGTGTTGGCCGTCGAATGGCGCTAGCTGCGCAGCATTTGTGCACCGCCGCCGTCAGTGTCAGCCAGTTTGCCGTGGCATACGGAGCTCCATCGCAGTCTTTAACACTGGTAGCATGCCGCGACAGCGTGGACGTGAACCGTATGTGCAGTTGACGGACTTTGAGCGAGGGCGTATAGTGGGCATGCGGGAGGCCGGGTGGACGTACCGCCGAATTGCTCAACACGTGGGGCGTGAGGTCTCCACAGAACATCGAATCGATGTTGTCGCCAGTGGTCGGCGGAAGGTGCACGTGCCCGTCGACCTGGGACCGGACCACAGCGACGCACGGATGCACGCCAAGACCGTAGGATCCTACGCAGTGCCGTAGGGGACCGCACCGCCACTTCCCAGCAAATTAGGGACACTGTTGCTCCTGGGGTATCGGCGAGGACCATTCGCAACCGTCTCCACGAAGCTGGGCTACGGTCCCGCACACCGTTAGGCCGTCTTCCGCTCACGCCCCAACATCGTGCAGCCCGCCTCCAGTGGTGTCGCGACAGGCGTGAATGGAGGGACGAATGGAGACGTGTCGTCTTCAGCGATGAGAGTCGCTTCTGCCTTGGTGCCAATGATGGTCGTATGCGTGTTTGGCGCCGTGCAGGTGAGCGCCACAATCAGGACTGCATACGACCGAGGCACACAGGGCCAACACCCGGCATCATGGTGTGGGGAGCGATCTCCTACACTGGCCGTACACCACTGGTGATCGTCGAGGGGACACTGAATAGTGCACGGTACATCCAAACCGTCATCGAACCCATCGTTCTACCATTCCTAGACCGGCAAGGGAACTTGCTGTTCCAACAGGACAATACACGTCCGCATGTATCCCGTGCCACCCAACGTGCTCTAGAAGGTGTAAGTCAACTACCCTGGCCAGCAAGATCTCCGGATCTGTTCCCCATTGAGCATGTTTGGGACTGGATGAAGCGTCGTCTCACGCGGTCTGCACGTCCAGCACGAACGCTGGTCCAACTGAGGCGCCAGGTGGAAATGGCATGGCAAGCCGTTCCACAGGACCACATCCAGCATCTCTACGATCGTCTCCATGGGAGAATAGCAGCCTGCATTGCTGCGAAAGGTGGATATACACTGTACTAGTGCCGACATTGTGCATGCTCTGTTGCCTATGTGCCTGTGGTTCTGTCAGTGTGATCATGTGATGTATCTGACCCCAGGAATGTGTCAATAAAGTTTCCCCTTCCTGGGACAATGAATTCACGGTGTTCTTATTTCAATTTCCAGGAGTGTAGTTTACTATATATCAGAACACCTTGGAATTTGAACTGTTCAGTTTCACTGATCATATTCCCATTCTGTAAAATTAAGACGTTGGGGTTTCTTCGAATTGTGTATTAGAAACTGCTAAAACTGAGTCTTACTGTTCTTTTGCGTCAGTTTATTTTCTATAAACCATAAACCTATGCCATGAATTACACTGTTTGAAATCGAGCCAATTTTTCATAGAACATCCTTTCGTACGAAGCTAGTGTCATCAGCTAACGGAAATATTTTAGAATTACGCGTAATAGTAGAGGGCATATCACACATATAAACAAGGAACAGGAGTGGCCCCAACGCTGATTCATGGGGCACCCCCCACTTGACTGTACCCCACTCAGATCCCACATCAAAGTCATTCTCAGCATTGTGAATAATGACCTTTTGCTGTCAGTTGCTAAAGTAAGAGGTGAACCAATTGTGTGCTACTCCCTGTATTCCGTAATGGTCCAACTTCTGGAGCAATATTTTGTGATCAACGCAATTAAAAGCTTTAGTTAAATCAAAAAATAGCCTAGCGTTCGAAATCTTTTGTTTAACCCATCAATTGCCTCACAGAGAAAAGAGAATATAGTATTTTCAGATGATAAACGACTTCTAAAGCAGAACTGTGCATTTGATAGCAAATTGTACGATATAAAATGATCAGTTATCCTTACATACACAGCCTTTGCAATATGTTTAGCAAACACTGATGGCATAGAAGTAGGTCTAAAATTGTCTACATTACCCCTTTCTCTCTTTTTATAAAGCGGCTTTACTACTGACTACTTTAATCGTTCAGGGAACTGACCTTTCCTAAATGCAAAATTACAAATAGAGCTAAGCAAAGGGCTAACACGTGCAGCACAGTACTTTGATATCCTGCTAGGTACTCCATCATATCCATGAGAGTCCTTAGTCTTCAGTAATTTAATTATTGAGTCAATCTCCGCCATGTCTGTATCATAGAGGAGTCTTTGAGACATCATTCTCGGAATGGCATTTTCCCAGAATGTTACATGATTCCCTGTGGAAACTAATTTTTTTTAATTCAATAGCTATGCTCAGAAAATGATTCTTAAATACTGTACATATATCTGATTAATCAGTAATAGAAATATTTTTACTACGAACTGAGTTTATACCGTCCGCCTTGTACCGATGACTAGTCACTTCCATCACAACTGACCATATGGTTTTAATTTTATCCTGTGAATTAGCTGTTCTATTTGCTCATCACATACTCTTTGCTTACTAATAAAAATTTACAGTACTGCTTGAAATGGGCTACTGTAGCTTGCTTGTGACTAATTCTTACGTTTTGATATAATTTCCGCTTTGTTCTACATGATACCCTTATCCCAATGTTCAGCCACCCAGGCTGACTTTTACTGCATGTACACCGTTTAGAACGTTCTAATTGAAAGCAGCTCTCAAAGAGCATGAGAAATGTGTTGTCATCTATGTTATTGGCACTATGAACATCCCGCCACTCTTGTTCCATGACGAGTTTTAAAAAACTCTATTGCCATTCAATAGACTTACCTACATACTTTGTAATTATATGTGACATTTCTTTCAGTTCAAAAGCCTTTTAGTGTTAAAATTTGTGCATCATGGTCTGAAAGGCCATTCAACCTTTTACTAACAGAATGCCCACCTAGTAATGAAGAACAAATAAAAATATTGTCTGTAGCTGTCCTCGTGTTCCCCTGCATCCTAGTTGGAAAAAACACTGTCTGCATCAGATCGTATGAGTTTAGATCTACCAACATCCTTTTTCTTACACAATTATATACAAAATTAATACTGAAGTCACCAAATATAACTAATTTCTGGTACTTCCTATATAGTGGATCAAGAACCCTCTCTAGCTTGAGCAGTCATACAGGCACTCATCAAATAATACAGATCGTAAATAATAATTTGTCAATAATAGGTATGTTTGGTGTTCTTTTCAAGATGTGTAGATTGTATTACTCTCTCAGAAAAACTCAGTGGAACTGATGGCTTTACAGACAGCTGGTTTGAATCAACAAATAGAATGCAAAAAGTTGCACTGAATAACTCGAACAATGTCGAAATGTCAGAAAATTTAAGTGACTGGAAAAAAAAATCATAAAGGGAGCCCCACAGGTTTCTATTTTGGGTCCACTCCTATTCCTTATATGTATGAATGACCTGGCACTCAACATTTCACAAGCAAAACTGGTTCTATTTGCAGGCAGTACTAGTATTATAATAAATTCCATTGTAGAGAAGGCATCCGAAGAGTTGGTAAATGATATTTTTCAAAGAATGATCAAGTGGTACTCTGAAAATAGACGTTCCCTAAATTTTGAAAACGACACTAGATTCAGTTCCGTACAACAAATAGAATCACACCAAAAATTGGCGTAACACATGAGCAGGGGTTAGCAAACAAGGTAGAATTCTACAAATTTTTGGGTGTAAATGCTGATAAAAATTTAAACTTGAAGAAGAATCTTACTGTGCTTCTCAAACTGTTAATTCAGCTACTTTAGCTCTTCGTATAATTGCTGATCTCCGAAACAAATATATCAGCCTCCTGACATATGTTGCAAATTTTCACCCAGTAATGTCCTACAAAATTATTTTCTGCGGTTGCTTGTCACTTTAAAAGGAAGCGTTAATTGCACGAATGTGAGCAGTAAGAATAATACGTGATGTTCACTCACAGTCATCATTTAGGCACCTCTTTAAGGAGCTAGGTATTTTAACTGCAGCCTCACAATACATATATTCACCAACGAAATTCATGTTAAGAAATCCATTAGAAGAACACTGATGAATTTGGCTACAACAATAGAGGGTATAATTTCATTACACATTCTCAAAGCTGTCAGTGGCTCAGAAAGAAGTTCAGTACGCAGCAGCAAAAAATTTTGTTCTTTTTCCCAATAACAATAAAAGTCTGACAGTTAGCGAAGGAAGTTTCAAATCTAATATAAAATCAGTTCTCCTGGGCAACTTCCTCTACTCCATTGCCGAATATATATTTAAAAACTGTTAGCGAGAGAAAAACAAAACTTAACTGTAGTTGCATGAGGAGGTTCATCGAGCACATCCTGTACCATTCGAATATGTGCAATGATCTTTGTTTGGCAGCAGAAGTGTCCTAGTACATTTTGCAGTCCTTTTTACTACAAATCGAGGAAACAGGTGATTATAAAGAGAGAAGAGTTAGAGGTTTGGTGTTCTTCCAAGTTAGGAAGGATCTTCTTTCTTGACCGGGCTGGAAGCTTTGTCAACCGTGTGTGCTGTAAATTTCCACTTTTTTATTTACGTTTATTTTTATTTTTTTTATATTTTTACAGGTTTGATGCAGCTGGCCATGAATTCCTCTCATGTGCTAACCTTTTCATGTCAGAGTAACAATTGCATCCCATGGCCTCGATTATTTTCTGGATGTATTTTAATCTCTGTCTTCCTCTTTAGAGTTTTACCCTCTGTTGCTCCCTCTAGTATCATTGCACTTATTCCATGATGCCTTAACAAGCGCCCTATCATCCCGTCCCTTATTTTTGTCAGTATTTTCCATACATGTCTTTCCTCACCCATTCTGCGGAGAACCTCCTCATTTCTTACCTTATCCATCCACCTAATTTTCAACATTCTTCTGTACACCCTCATCTCAAACGCTTTGATTCTCCTCTGTTCTGGTTTTCCCACAATCCATGTCTCACTACCATACAATGCTGTGCTCCAGACCTACATTCTCAAAAATTTCTTCCTCGTGTTAAGGTCTATGTTTAATACTAGCAGGCCAGCAACCAAATTAAAATCTACTTCGACCATCCGGTTCCGCATATCTTGCTGACCTATAAGTTGCTCCACGACAGGTTGTCAAGGTGGGCACTGAACTTAGAGGGACATCGGTTGCAGGTAATGTATATCAAAGCAAAGGATAATGTGATCATTGACGCACTATCACGACTTTCACAACACATATCTGAACTCACAGAGTTGAATGAGCAAGCATCAGATTGTAAAATATTGTTGGTAAAAGACTAAGTACACAGGCAAAAGTTTTTGAGTATATGCAGCAAAATATATGGAAAAAATATACCCTATTTTGAGTGACGGAAGGAAATTTATATTACAAGATCAAACCAATGGTTTCAGGGATAAGTATAAAGTAGAGTATAATGTCATATTTTACAAGAAGAAGTGTGGACTCTGAGGTATGGTGTGAGTGTTTTCCGCAGTCGTGTGTTTTATCTGGTAAACGCACATCACCTGGAGGCATTTAGGCATTAGAAAATATGTTGCAGTCATACATAGATATTGTCATGTCCCTAATTTGAAATTCCCAGTTACAACAAATCGTGAGAACCTGTGATCTTAGTCAAAAGATAATTGATGCAAATAAGTTCTGTAGAACTGTAGTGTTCACAGGGCCACTACAGTTAGTATATGTAGACAAACCACTGCAAGAGGCGGGGTAATACATCTATAAGCTTTATATGACTCATTCCCTAAGTATGTAAAACTATATCCTATAAGAACATCTATAGCGTTTCCTGTTGTCAAGAATATCTTGAAAGGTAGGTAAACCTAAGGCCACTATCTCAGTTTTTTTTATAAGAGTATGTGTTGTTGTCAATATGTTTTAATAACATTTATTGATTATGCAGACAAGTCTGGAGCGCCTACAGTAGTATATTGGTCAATATTTAATTGAATATAGTGTACAATTTGGGGATGCATAGATAAAAGCAATGAAGCGAGTCATTTTCTTAAAAAATCACATAACTTACCTGTATTACTTTTAAAATTTTTCCTTTCTATAATGAATATTTATGGGTCATTTTGCACATTATGTAATAATTGCCGAGAGAAACATGGATAACGATTATAGCTTATCAGAATAAACTTGGTGGGAAGAACTGGTACTCTTATTTGAAGCTTTGAAATAGTATAGGTTTGTGTATGTCTTATACATACTCAGCCTCCTTGCTGAATTCCTCTTTACAGAAACTTCTTCTTTAATTAAGGATTGGGGTGCGCGTTTTGACTTGTGTATAGGAAGTCTGCGACTGCTGTATTCAGATGCGGGCAGAGTTGACATCCCTTCGCTCCCAGCTTCAGGCAGTGTTGGCTTCGGTCACACAGCTTGAGGCTGTTGCCAGTGGGCATCATTGTAGGGCTCCGGATAAGGGTTTGTTGGGGATGGCCAGCTCGTCCCACGCATTCCCTGATCAGACTACGGCTGTGGCTGCCCGGAATACTGCCCACATTGAGGCTGACCCCTCACCTGTGGTAGAGTGGGAGGTCGTCTCAAGGTGTGGCAGGGGGTGAAAGATATTCCGGAGGGCTGAACGGAAGGCCTCTCCAGTTTGTCTGACGAACCGGTTTCAGGCTCTGTCTCCAGTTGATACTGATCTTCGTCCAGACATGATTGCTTGTCCTGTTCCAGAGGTTGTCCCTCAATCTGCAGGATCTGGGCGGTCGCAGATGGTGAGCTTACTGGTAGTTTGGAGCTGTAGTTGGGAGCTCCAGCAGCTGGCGCATAATGAGGCCCCTTAGGGATATGGCATCTAGACGGAGGAAGAAAACCAATGTGCACTCCGTGTGCATACCGGGGGAAGTCATTCCAGATGTGGAAAGGGTCCTACTGGTTGCCATGAAGAGTACAGGGTGCACCCATCTACAGGTAGTCGCTCATGTCGGCACCAATGATGTGTGTCGCTATGGATCAGAGGATATCCTCTCTGGCTTCTGGTGGCTATCTGATTTAGTGAAGACAGCATGTTTCTAGCGGGATGAAAGCAGAGCTCACCATCTGCAGCATCGTCGACAGGACTGACTGCGGACTATTGGTACAGAGCCTAGTGGGTGGTCTGAATCAGAGGCTGAGACGGTTCTGCGACCGTGTGGGCTGCAGATTCCTTGACTTGCGCCATAGGGTGGTGGGGTTTCGGGATCCGCTGGATAGGTCAGGAGTCCACTACACGCAGCAAGCGGCTACGCGGGTAGCAGGGGTTGTGTGGCATGGACTGGGCGGTTTTTTAGGTTAGATGACCTCAGGCAAGTACAGAAAGGGCAGCAGCCTCAAAGGGTGCGGGGAAAAGTTAGGACATGTGGGGACCAAGCAGCAATCGGTATTGTAATTGTAAACTGTCGAAGCTGCTTTGGTAAAGTACCGGAACTTCAAGCGCTGATAGAAAGCACAGAAGTTGAAATCGTTATAGGTACGGAAATCTAGCTGAAGCCAGAGATCAATTCTGCTGAAATTTTTACAGAGGCGCAGACGGTGTGTAGAAAGGATAGATGGCATGCAACTGGTGGTGGCGTGTTTGTCGCTGTTAGTAGTAGTTTATCCTGTAATGAAGTAGATGTGGATAGTTCCTGTGAATTATTATGGGTGGAGATTATACTCAACAACGGAGCTAGGTTAATAATTGGCTCCTTTTACCGACCTCCCGACTCAGCAGCATTAGTGGCAGAACAACTGAGAGAAAATCTGTAATATATTTCAGATAAATTTTCCCCGCATGCTATAGTCTTATGTGGAGATTTCAATTTACGAGTTATAGACTCGGACACTCAGATGTTTAGGATGGGTGGTAGGGACAGAGCATCGAGTGACATTATACTGAGTGCACTATCCGAAGATTACCTCGAGCAATTAAACAGAGAAACGACTCGTGGAGATAACATCTTGGACCTACTGATAACAAACAGGACCGATCTTTTCGACTCTGTAAGCGCACAACAGAGAATCACTGATCATAAGGCCGTTGCAGCATTCCTGGATAGGGAAGTAAATAGGAATATAAAAAAAGGGAGGAAGGTTTATCTGTTTAGCAAGAGTAACAGGAGGCAGATTTCAGACTACCTAACAGATCAAAGCGAAAATTTCTGTTCCGACACTGGCAATGTTGAGTGTTTATAGAAAAAGTTCAAGGTAATTGTAAAATGAGTTTTAGACATGTACGTGCCGAGTAAAAACTGTGAGGGACGGGAGAAACCACCCGTGGACAACAAGAAAGTTAGGAAACTACTGCGAAAGCAAAGAGAACTTCACTGCAAGTTTAAACGCCGCCAAAACCTCTCAGACAAACAGAAGCTAAACGATGTCAATGTTAGCGTAAGGAGGGCTATGCGTGAAGCGTTCAGTGAATTCGAAAGTAAAATTCTATGCACCGATTTGACAGAAAATCCTAGGAAGCTCTGGTCTTAGGTTAAATCAGTAAGTGGCTCGAAACAGCATACCCAGACACTCTGGGATGATGAGGGCATTGAAACAGACGTTGACATGCGTAAAGCTGAAATACTAAACACCTTTCTCCAAAGCTGTTTCACAGAGGAAGACCGCACTGCAGTTCCTTCTCTAAATCCTCTCACTAACAAAAAAACGGCTGACATCGAAATAAGTGTCCAAAGAATAGAAAAGCAACTGAAATCACTCAACAGAGGAAAGTCCACTGGACCTGACGGGATATCAATTCGATTCTACACTGAGTACACAAAAGCCCCCCTTCTAAGCAAGTCTCTAGAGGAACGGAAGGTTCCAAATGATTGGAAAAGAGCGCAGGTAGTCTCAGTCTTCAAGAAGGGTCGTCGAGTAGATGCGCAAAACTATACACCTATATCTCTGACATCGATCTGTTGTAGAATTTTAGAACATGTTTTTTGCTCGCGTATCAGGTCATTTCTGGAAACCCAGAATGTACTCTGTAGGAATCAACATGGATTCCGGAAACAGCAATCGTGTGAGACCCAACTCGATTTATTTGTTCATGAAACACAGAAGATATTAGATACAGGCTCCCAGGTAGATTCCATTTTCCTTCACGTCCGGAAGGCGTTGGATACAGTTCCGCACTGTCTCCTGATAAACAAAGTAAGGCCTACGGAATATCAGCTGTGTGGCTGGGTTGAAGAGTTTTTAGCAAACAGAACACAGCATGTTGTTCTCAATGAAGAGACGCCTACAGACGTTAAAGTAACCTCTGGTGTGCCACAGGGGAGTGTTATTGGACCATTGCTTTTCACAATTCATATAAATGACCTAGTAGATAGTCTCGGAAGTTCCATGCGGCTTTTCACGGATGATGCTGTAGTATACAGAGAAGTTGCAGCATTAGAAAATTTCAGCGAAATGCAGGAAGATCTGCAGCGGATAGGACTTGGTGCAGGGAGTGGCAACTGACCCTTAACATAGACAAATGTAATGTACTGCGAATACATAGAAAGAAGGATCCTTTATTGTATGATTATATGGTATCGGAGCAAACACTGGTAGCAGTTACTTCTGTAAAATATCTGGGAGTATGCGTGTGGAACGATTTGAGGTGGAATGTTCACATAAAATTATTTGTTGGTAAGGCGGGTGCCAGGTTGAGATTCATTGGGAGAGTCCTTAGAAAATGCAGTCCATCACCAAAGGAGGTGGCTTAGAAAACACTCGTTCGACCTACACTTGAGTATTGCTCATCAGTGTGGGATCCATACCAGATTGGGGTGACGGAGGAGATAGAGAAGATCCAAAGAAGAGCCGCGAATTTTGTCACAGGGTTATTTGGTAAGCGTCATAGCGTTACAGAGATGTTTAGCAAACTCAAGTGGCAGACTTTGCAAGAGAGGCGCTCTGCATCGCAGTGTAGCTTGCTGTCCAAGTTTCGAGAGGGTGCGTTTCTGGATAAAGTATCGAATACATTGCTCCCCCCTACTCATACCCCCCGAGGAGATCAAGAATGTAAAATTAGATTCGAGCGCGCACGGAGGCTTCCCGTCAGTCGTTCTTCCTGCGAACCATACGCGACTGGAACAGGAAATGGACGTAATGACAGTGGCACGTAAAGTGCCCTACGCCTCACACCGTTGGGTGGCTTGCGGAGTATAAATGTATATGTAGATGTAGATGAAGTTGCACTGCATCTCGAATGAGAAGTGGTAAGCATTTTCTTGAAATAAATTACAAATTAAAGTAAAACATTTTTGCAAAATCAGACCAAGTCCGTAAGCCAGATCACAATGATCTAGTGATCGATTATTTGATGTGGTGTGATATAATAGAACTAAACATTGTGGACTACTGTTTCAGATACAGACCTTTGTGCAGAAACATGCTAATCGTTCTCTTATATGGGAGTATAATATATTAATTTAAATAGTAAAATCAGGCTTTTTGTAGATGATGCAGTTATCTGTAATGAATTACTGAGTGAAAGAAGCTGAATGAAAATTCAGTCAGCTCTTGACAATGATTTCAAAGTAGTGCAGAGACTGGCAACTTGCCTTAAATGTTCGGAAATGTAAAATTATGCACTTTACAAAATGAAAAAAAAATAGTATTCTATGACCGTAGTATCAGTGAGTCACACTTGGAACCGACCAACTCACACAAATACCTGGGTTTAACTCTTTGTAGGTATATGAAATATGAATATGAATGATCACTTAGGCACAGCCTTGGTAGTGCAGGTGGTAGGCTTCGGTTTATTGGCAGAATACTGAGGACGTGCAATCAATCTACAAAGTAGATTGCTTACAATTCACTCGTGCAAGCGGTTCTAGAATATTGCTCAAATGTGTCGGACTCGTGTCTGTTATCATGAACAGGGAATATTGAACATATACAGAGAAGGGCAGCACGAATGGTCACAGGTTCATTTAATACGTGCGAGAGTGTCGCAGAGGTACTTACGGAATTGCACTGGACTCGAAGACAGACGTAAACTATCCCGGAAAAGTCTGTTAACAGAGTTTCAAGAACTGGCTTTAAGTGATTAGTAATATACTACAACCCCCTACGTATTTCAAACATAGGGATCGCTGGCAAAGATTAGAATAATTACTGCATCCACAGATGCACTCTAACAATCGTTCTTCCAGCGCAACTTACGTGAATGGTCTGGTACCGCACGCCGCGGAATTTGAATCCGCGCCAGACGTCATGGACGTCGAAGACCCATAGAGGTCTCTGTACCATCGCGCCGTAAGCTGTGGCGGTGTGCGCCTCCTGGCCCGCTTTAGTGTGAGGGTGCCACAGTGGGACACGTGGTCCCAGCGGCCAATAGCGGCGCCCCCGATAGCGTACTTAAGCGCCTTCGTCTCGCTCTGCCAGACACCCCCGCCCGCTGCCGCGCCTGTATTCCCATGTCCCACCCGGTCTCCATCGCTCCACCCTCCTTACCCTCTCCCAAGGTGGCTTCCGCCAGCTCCCTCTCCCTGATGATGCCCTCCTCCTCTCCATCTACCCATCCTACCAACTTTGATCCTCCCTCCCTCTTCCTGTTTTTGCTCCTTTGGGCCCCCTCCCACCCTTCTCTCCCTCTTCCCTCCCTCCTCCATTTGTCACCACTCCTCCCCTGAGCTTCCCCTCCCCTGTCCCTCTCCTCCTCCCCCCATCTCCTCAGCCATTGAAATCTTTGTTCTCCCCTCTCCCCCACCTCACCCTTCTTCCCCTCTTGGCAGGTCCCCGGACTCGCACACGCTAAGTGGACATTCGCGCGCCGGAGATCATTGCCATCAGTGTTTCGTGTGTGCCGTCGTGTTTAGTGTTCAGTGTTCACCGTCACGCTCCATCGTTCACCTGTGCCATCGCCATCTTCTGTGTTAGTGCGTCGTGACACCAGTTTGTAGTGTGGGTTATCGTCGAGTGTGAACAGCTCCGTGTTTGTCTTTATGTGTCTACTGTTTTATTAGCCACCGCTATGTAACGTATGTGTATTCTTTCTGTTGTTTTCTCATTGTCTATTCTATGGCTGAAGAGCAGCATAGAATGCTGCTGACAGCCTGCCAGTTGTACAGGTTTTAAAATAACAATAAAGAAAAAAGCTGTGCCAGGCAGTCTAGCCTCGCGTGCGTCTCCGGACATTCCGCCTCACATTAGACAGCGTATTGACTTTCATGTTTTCTTTACGAGTGGTTGTGGTTGTCTTATTTGGTATGTGACTCCGTTGTCTGTTCTTGTTGTGTCGTAAGGTTCTTCGTTGGTCGTGTCCGCCGAATCCCGTTGTATTGTTGTTCGCGGGCCGCTCCGCGGGTCCCGCCGCATTTCCGTCACTACAACCGCGCGATCGTTCCGGTCGCCGTTACAACAAATGGAACAAGAAGAAAGCCTAATAACTGGTTCAATGGAATTTACCCTCTGCCATCCACTTCACGTCGGTTTGCTGAGTATAGGTATAGATGTACAGTCTTGCAAAGTAAACTTTCTTGTAAATACGTAGATATGGAGTATACTAACATGAAGTTCATAAGGAAGTGTTTTAGAACTGTGTTACATATATGCTGACTGAGACCTTACAAACAGTGGTTACTGAACAGGATGCGATATTGAACGTTTTCTTGGACCGAATTAACACGATGTCGCCACGTCAACAAGAGCACATTACATGACAGTGACAACAAGGGTTTCAAACATAAAGTGTGTGAAAGAACTGCGAAATGACATTACGTGAATTATTGAGGGTGGTTTAGAGCATAAAGTCCGCAGCTCATTCTTTTAGAAGTATGGCGAGATTGGCGCAGTCAACAATCAGTATTCCTCGCCAGCAGCAGATACGCAAAGGTGTGATCAGTTGAAGCGCTGAATGTTTTTGAAATACAGAATGCAGCCGAGCTGTCACTACTAGACGGACACTAAATAAGTACCTGTCGTGTATAAACTGTTGGTTTGCTTGTTTATTTTTATGCGAAGTATAAAAATACTATCAAAAACTATGAGATAAACCCTACAGAATGTCAATATCCGAGCGAAATAAAAACTTTCAGAACTGGTCCTGTGCTAGACAATAGTAACTAACCAGGATGAATTTCCCCCAAAGCGCTATCTTCAGAATTAGTGCAGAATGTAATGCTGTATTCTGAACTTATTTCATGTACGCATCTGATGGAGTTGTGCAGCTTAAGCCAAGTACCGCTGGCGTGAACGAGACGATGCAACTGGAGACATACACGCCAGCATCCAAGCAGATAACAGCTGAGGATCGTTTATTCGATGCCGTGTTCTCGCCGTGCGAATAGCACTTGAACTGCAGCACACCACGCCAACTGCACCACACTGTCAACGATGCACGACAGAACAGCAGCCACGTTGGAGGAGCAACCAGTTGCATGTGACGGAGAAGACTTCTCGCAAATGTGAAATTTTATTTTAAATTTTCTTATAAAAATCAGAAATCACCTGTATATAACGCGAGCAACCAATACTGTTCAAACTGGACGTCAGCCATAACACTTGTAAACCTATGTGTGTAAACATGTACTAACAGATCTTGAACGTATACTTCATGTGAACAATGTACTTCGAAATTTTCAACGCTATTCAAAGTGCAACCTAGAATAGAAAGTAGTAGGGTACAGATGGACTCGTGTTCTGGGTTTCCCACTGACCTTCGCCCCATTGGGGTTTAATACAACAATATATTGTCCCAAGCAAGTCAACAAAAGTCTGTATCCAGAAATATAGGACCAAAGAAGAAGCTGCAAGGAATGTGTCGTCGAACAGAAGTAACCATGACGTAGATGTTTGTAAAGCAAGACCTTAAACTAATGTAACAAATGACCATAAATGAATGTAAACTGATAACGTTAAAACTGAACCATAACTACGGATACTAGTGGCCAAGTGACGAATGTACTCTAGTACACATCCGCTCGTCGATTGAAAATAACAAACGTTGAAAATGCGTGTCATTAGCATTCCAGGGGCCCATATAGCGTCGCTATACCAATATGTAACCATAATATTTTTTTTCAAGTGAAGCGTCACGTAGATAAACTTTGAGGAAATGTCCAGTGACATTGAAATGCGTAAAGACAGTGTTTTATGCCAACAGTTACAAAAATAACAGTTTAGAAACAGATAGTAGCCATGTTTTGGAAAAATGAACCGTGTAATTGTACAGATAAGTGTTCTTCAGCGATCTTCAACCGAACTATATGGGGTACTTAAGAAAAGGTTGTCGAAAGTTGTTGGGTAAAGATGCATGATCGCAATATTTGATATCAAATTGATATGGAAATTGGTTCTTCAATTTTTCACGGTGGCTATGGTATAAATAGTCTTCACAGATTTGCCATCGGATGACATTGTGCAGATTCCACAACATTTCCTCTAATAAACTGTTCGACATGAGATGGATGAACCTTGCTGGTGACTAACTACAACTGATGGGATCTGCACATCTATGGCCCTGTATATGGAACACGCGCACAAGGAATATGCAGGTGCGGCAATCACACATGCGCAATGATTTGCAGATAGATGGCGCCATACTCAAATGCTCTCTGCTGAAAATCGCAAAAGGCCATCCTGTGTGTGCGCTGTATGCTATGTTTACTAACAGTGTGGCCAGACGTTGCTCACTAGAAAACCATACTACATGAATGTTATGACGGATCTGTTTTTGAAAAGTCTTGATTTTCTCTAGCAGCCAATGCAGTGCTCCAGGCTGTGCTTAGTGGAAATCCCACATCCCTGCTGATGAGATGATCAGCTTTACAGGTATGTATTGCTCCCTTAATGATGCAGTCCCAGAAAGATGATTCCAGGAATAAAACTTAAGTCTTTTCATAAATCATGCGATGTCCTGTATTCAGACAGTGTTCTGCAATTTCCCTCTTCTCTGATTGGCGTAGGCTTGTATGACGGTGATGCTCATCGCAGTGTTCTTGTACTGTGCGACATGTCTGGTCTACATATGACGCCCCACATTGACAAGGGATCTTATACACACCACGTTGCCTCAGGCCAAGATCATCCTTAACCGAAACCAATAGATTCCTCAGTTTTTCAGACGGTCGAAAAGGACACTTAATGTCATATCTTCTGGGGACTCTTCCGATCCGTGACGACATGGCATCAAAATACAGCCAGAAGATCAAAGTGGTGGGTGTCTTTGTATCTTCATTTGCTCCATGGTTTGAAGTTGCTTGGGTCTGAATGCATTACGTATCTGCCTCTCAGAATAACCGTTCTGTCGGAACACTGTCTTCAAATGCCGTGTCTCACTCGACAGACTTCCCAGATCAGATACCACACTTGTTCATGAACTAACGTACATAATGCAGTACCGCATTGTGTTGGGTGATGGCAGCTTGTGGCCTGCAAACATAGATCTCTATGCGTTGGCTTGCCGTAAATGCTGTGTCTCAAGGTTCCATCCGCTTTCCTTAATGCCAAAATATCAAGAAAAGGTAAAATACTATTTTTTTCCACTTCCATTGTGAAGTTAATACTCAGATGGAGCGGATTTAAACGCTGAAGTAACGTAGGTAGAGCATCAAGCCCATGTGGCAACACCACAACCGTATCGTCCACATACCGCAGAGAACAAGGTGGTTTGAGAGTGGCTGCCTTCAGAGCTTTTTCTTCAGAGGCCTTCATAAACTAAATGGTCACCATAGGAGACAGAGGGCTTCCCATAGCGAATGGTTCACTTCTTCAAAATAATGGTCATGGAATAAGGAGTACGTTGAAGTAAGCACATAATGACAATATGTCCTACTCAAACTTGTTGCTAATGAGCCGTAAAGAGTACTGGAAGGGCACTTCCGTAAATTAAGACACAACATTAAAACTTACTAACAGATACGACGATTACGATTTAAGAGTCGCAGACGACTATGAAATCCTCAGTTTCGAATTTGCACTTGACTACAATAGGTCTCAATAGTGATGTCAAATATTTAGCAACAAAGTAATTAGCTCCTATGTTACTTACAGTTGGCCAGAAAGGCGTCCTATTCTTATGGATCTTAGGCAGGCCATAAAGGATAGGAGGTTAAAATGGTTTAAATGGCTCTGAGCACTATGGGACTCAACTGCTGAGGTCATTAGTCCCCTAGAACTTAGAACTAGTTAAACCTAACTAACCTAAGGACATCACAAACATCTATGCCCGAGGCAGGATTCGAACCTGCGACCTAAGCGGTCTTGCGGTTCCAGGCTGCAGCGCCTTTAACCGCACGGCCACTTCGGCCGGCAAGGATAGGAGGAACCGCAGCCTGTTGACACAAACCCTTGGTGACTTGCGCTGGAATAGAGGTCTTCCTGATGATTTCTAAAGTCTTTCTTTGGATTCTGCGTGTCAGATCACTTTTTAATTAACTGTATGCAGAATTGTCGAGCTGTTTGTATAACTTGTTATTATTTCCTGCGCGTGAGAGAAGCACAGTAAAATTTACTTTGTTAGCAGGTGAAATGACTATTTCTTGGCCTCCTCTCAGTTGAGCACTTCTTTCACCTGAGGTTGGACTTCCTAGACGGGGATCAAATGGTTCAAATTGCTCTGAGCACTATGGGACTTAACATCTGAGGTCATCAGTCCCCTAGAACTTAGAACTATTTAATCCTAACTAACCTCAGGACATCACACACATCCATGCCCGATGCAGGATTCGAACCTGCGACCGTAGCGGTCGAGCGGTTCCACACTGTAGCGCCTAGAACCGCTCGGCCACACCGGCCGGCAGACGGGGATCGATTCAGTATGTGGCATATGTTACACCTAATCTCTTTGGCAGCATCGTTAGGAAGTTTCGAAACAGCCTGTTCTGTTATGCTAATCACATCTCGGATGGGAATCGTACCCAGTAAAGGTGGAAAATTAAGAGCCATCTCTACCACAGAAATTGCAGCGTCGTCCTAAGTCTTCTCCATAAGATTAAAAGCAGTACGTCTTCTTGGCACATCTTCTTCTGTTCGGGGTTCGATTCGATCATATTATGTCATTTGACGACCTTAGCTGGTCGTTCACTCCAATGAGACAGCGCTCAAGTGGCGGTATCTATCCAGTTCCAGAATAGCACTGAAGGGTTCGCTAAAATCGTCAAATGGAGTGATAGTAACTCTCTGGACACCATACACAATTTTTGATGCGAATAGTGCACCCTTTCTCTCACAAATGCCGTACTCCCCCGCAGTTTAGTTCTAACGGTAGCAGTAGAGTCTACACAATGTTCAAATTTAGCACATGTAGGAATGGTTTTCAAATGGCATTCCTGCAGTGATAATACCGGTTCCCGTCAGATCACCGAAGTTAAGCACTATCGGGCTGGGCTAGCACTTGGATGGATGACCATCCGGTCTACCGAGCGCTGTTGGCAAGCGGGTTGCACTCAGCCCTTGTCAGGAAAACTAAGGAGCTACTTGACTGAGAAGTAGCAGCTCTGGTCTCGTAAACTAACATACGGCTGGGAGAGCAATGTACTCACCTCATGCCCCTCCGTATTCGCATCCAGTGACGCCTGTTGTCTGAGGAAGACACGGCGGCCAGTCGGTACCATTGGGCCTTCCAAGACCTGTTCGGATGGAGTTTAGTTTTCAGGAATGGTTTACTTGTTGCAGCATCTCTGTTAAATTCAAGGGTGTTTAACCATCTACCTCTCTTGAGATGTAATTTAGTAAACTCACATTTTGTGGAATTCACATGATACCATCTGACAGCAAATCCATGAAGAAAATTTACTACGATATACAAATTAATCAAATTGATCAATTTCTCCACCTGGGTACACCCTCACCCTTACCCTCTAACTCTCGGATGACGTACTGGGCTATTGTTGGAAATTTCGAATTTTGGCGCGAATTACGGATTTTGGCGAGAGTTTCGAATTTTGATAGCAATTTCTTTGTCCCAGGGCATGCTGACGTTCCACTCTCCTCCCTCCCAGGAATTAGAAGGAAAATAACAATTGTAGTGTCCTTTCTGGGACTCGAAACCGGCTCCTTCTGAACAGAAAGCCCAAACGTGGTCCAGATGCAGGAGAGGAAGGTTAGGGAAGTGTACTTTATTAATTTTGGTTCACGATTTGAAGTAAACATCGGTTCTAATTACGTAATTAATCATAACTGTGTGCTTAGCGCTACACAAGGAGTGCCTAAAATCGCAATACAACTCAGAAACTGAGAATGTCATACAATTATTGCTGGGGAAAAAAATTACGATAGCATTCGAAATTAGTGGCAGATGCAGTCAAACTCTATCCTTCACCTACAAAGTGGTGGGAGAAAAGGCTGGAGTGGAATGTAATTATCTTTGCTTTTGGCTGGAATTATGTTCAACTGACGAGATGTTGGTGGTGGACAGAGAGAAGTTTATTAAGTGTATCACCTGCAATCATACCGCTGAGAACTGTTTGTACTACTGTTTGGTGTGAGATTCGCCGCAGTCGCTTCACCTTGCGTTACTCGATAATCTCTCTGCAGCCCATGTAATCGAGACAAAGACACATTATCACAACTGAGAGAAAATGCTTCATCGTTATAATTATACGCTGAAAATGTTATGAGTAAAAATACCATAACTCGTAATCAACAGCTCATGTTGCAACATATGTAGTGAGGCTTGGGAAAAAATCGCCTTAATAACACAACTACCGCAAAAACCGACCCCAGAAGATTGCAGAGGGGCAGCTGTTGTAACTGTGTCCTCCTCGATGGGCGGTCATGAACTAACCAACTTGGAGGTAGTCTTATCCCTCTGCCCCACCACCCCTCAAACCTCCCTCTCCTCATCGTAGGTAGTGTGGCAGGGCAATCAGCGCTATCGATGCCGACAAAAACTACACATACAATAGACAGCGACGCTGGTATCCTGACTGAAGGTTGTTTGTCTAAAAGGGCAGCTACAGCTTTACACGGAACACGACTGCCTCACATCTAGTAGCTCTGCCGCCAAACGCACGCCATTCTGATAGGGAAAACAATTCACTGTAACAGTTGTATTTATCGTCAACACACCCCGTATAAGGGAGCATTTATTAAAAAGTAACACTCAATTGTGACGGTAGTAAATATCCTCTTTACATGAATATACAGGGTGTCCAGAAAAGGGCTCCCTGATTTCAAAATTAAATATCTCGAAAATAAAGATCGATAGAGGAATGCAGTAAACGGTATGTTTATTGTGAAAGCTGTAAGAAGTTTATACAGCAGTTTGAAATAATAGTTACAAAAGCTGCTAACAGATGGCGCTGTACGCTGTACAGCTCATATCAGCATACATAAGCGAAATAATCGTATGAAAACAATCTTTGCAAACAATCACATTACAATGTTTTCAAAATGTTCACCATTGGCACTAAAGAGGTGGCGCAAACGAAGAATGAAATTCACCATCAAATTTCGTAGTGTCTCAACCGAAATGGATTCACATGCCACAGAGATCGCCGATTCAAGCTCGTCCAGCGTCTTTCACTGTGCCCCACAAAAAAAGGTCACAAGGAGTCAAATCCGGCGAATATGGAGGCCAATCCATGCCTGCACCAGTAAATTTGGGATATTCCAAAGCAATGAGTCGATTCCCGAAGCAGTCCTCAAGAAAGCGAAACTCTTGTTCGGTCCGATGTGGTCGTGCTCCATCTTGCATAAACCATTCAGTACCTGGTCGATCCTCTAACGCTTGCTGTGTGGCGACAAATTGTTCCAAAATTGCAACGTAACGTGCACCAGTGACCGTTTCTCGAATGAAAAAAGGGTCAATAATGCCTCTGCTGCATACAGCAGCCCACACAGTAACTTTAGGAGAATACAGGGGTTTCGCTTCACAGCAATATGGCTTTTCGGAACCCCAAAATCGCCAGTTCTGCTTATTCACGTGTCCATCCACATGGAAGTGTGCTTCATCTGTAAACCAGATGCAGCCAACATCAAATCCTTCACTATCAATCATTGTGAGCATCTGATTAGCAAAGGCAACCCTTTGTTGCCCAGCTCGTACGGGTATGGCCTGGTGCGTTTGAATTTTGAATGGAAACATGTGTAGGCTCTTTCTCAGTATTTTCTGCGTGCTGGAACGCTTCAAACCAGTCTCAGATGCAATTCTACGGACGGATGACATTGGATTTCGCTGAATAATTCCAGAAACTGTGGCGATATTTTCAGGCGTAACTGCGGTTTGCTTGCGGCAAACATGCCCCACTAGATCATCAGTTACGCTGCCTGTTTGTTGAAATTTTGCGAAGGGCGTACGAATGGTTTTCGCATCGGGTCCTTCTGGAACATTGAATCGTGCTTCGCCTCGTTGCCGTAGGACTCTCTTCTAACCTGTGGTACTCTAGCACCAGAAAAACGCGTTGTTCAATGGAGTACATGGTTTTAATCTCTTCCTTCGGTACGCTAACCTCCTTTCACGTTTCAATAGTGGAATTGACCGCTCTGGGCTTCGGATCACTATTTATACTAGGCATTACTTATGGCGATTACAGCGCCATCTGTTAGCAGCTTTTGTAACTATTATTTCAAACTGCTGTATAAACTCCTTACAGATTTCACAATAAACATACCGTTTACTGCATTCCTCTATCGATCTTTGTTTTCGAGATATTTAATTTTGAAATCAGGGAGTCCTTTTCTGGACACCCTGTAGTTGCAGTATATTTTGTTTTAGTTCTGTTAGCAAAATCCTTATAGATTTTAGGTTCGATTGCAGGATACAATTAGCATCTGATTATTTAGCGACTTTTAACCAAGTGAAAAAACTACAACACGGCAGACGAATACAGCAGAGGTCTGGCTATTCACCACCTATAAATGTCCAGCCTGCTTAAAACCGGGGAAAAACTTACACTACTTTGCTGCGAAAACTACCAATCATTGCAGAATGTCCTTGTTATATCTAAACCATCATCAGAGTAAATAAAAAGCGAGAATTTAATGTGTGAAGAAAAAAATCTATGAAAAGTATGGTAATTTCTTTCAGCTTAACGGAAAAATTACATTATCTGACAGCGTCTCTTGCACTCAAATCAGTGTCTCAAAATAAACTATCAAGCACATGTGTATTACTAACATTTCAGACACGTGAAATAACATTACAGAATACAGCATTTGAGCCATTTACTTACATTTCAGAAAATAACACACTCATTTTTCGTTCCACAACAACAACCAATTATTCAAGAAGACATTACTTTTCGTATACTATGTTAGGTCCCATTTTACCAATGTGATGCTATATCACACTGGCGTTTACGAAACAAATCATGAGAGCCTTTCTTGTAATGGAATATACTATAAGATATTACTGCATCTCTCTCTCCGACACATTGAAACCAATTCAAGCGGTGTCGACTTTATAATTAGAGGTTTTGAAGTATGAAATAACACAGGACTTGCGGTAACACCTATTTCTAAACAAGCAATCGTGATGTTAATAATAAATACAGCTATTATTCCACAAGAACAGATACACCTGATTTCTGTTTGGTCTATGAGCAAAATCGATGTAGTTTCATGAGAGCTATATGCATCTTTACTATTTTATCTTATAGATATTTCGTAACAATATTGTCTAGATTCTCCAATACTAACAACTAACCAAGACGTTATATGCGCAGCAAGATGCCTTGGTTTGCTGTTATTACTGATGAATCTAGACAATATTGTCACGAAATATCAGTAATATAACTTGTGTAGAAGATGTGAAGCTCTTTAGCGGGATGAATTTAAATATGCTTACATCCACTAGATAATCGGTTATTTGTGTGGTTGTAGCACCGTAGAAAAGAAAATACAAGTGGCTGAAATGGAGACTACACGATTGGTAGTATGCATGCGTAGCGGTTCGAAAGCATAACTTGGTAGCTGTACGTCTATAAACTACGTTGCTGGGGGTGCACACTCAGTAGGTATGGGGAAGGGAAAATCTCACATTCCAGGGTCCGCAGATCTGTGCAATCGTCTTTGACCACTGGCCACTATCTCCAATATATAAATAAAATGCTCCGTGGCAGAGACGGTATTTGTTTTACGATACGTTGGAACAGAGAGAGATGTCGTAAAATCTTATAGAAGGTTCTGTTGGATGACAGACTCCTATGATTTCTTTCATAAATGCCAATGACGTATACCATCGCATTGGTAAAATATTCTCTTGAATTATGGGTTGTGTTTGTCTAATGTAAAATGATTGTGTTGTTTTCCGACATTGGAGCAAATGGCCTGAAAGGTTACATTCTGTCGAGTTTTTTTATGTGTCTGTAATGTTTGTAATACACACATGAATGTCAGTTTATTTACAGACACTGAAATGAATATGAGAGACGCGTTCAGGTCGTTTAATTTCCATCAGTCCGAAAGAAATTGCTTAACATAGATTTCCTTCCTATTCCCAAGAGTTTAAAATTCCTGCTTTTTATTTACTCTAATTACGGTTTCCATGTAACAAGGACATTCTGCAGTGATCGGTACTTTTCACAACAAAATAGTGGACGTTTTTGACCGATTTTATGCAGGGTGGACTGCTTACGTGGTGATTAGTTAGCCTTTGCAGTCTGGTCATCTGTAATCGACTGTGGTGCTGTAGTTTTTATACTTCGCTGGTTGTCGAAAAATAATGAGATGCGAATTGTATCCTTCAGTCGAACATAAAAACAATAGCGATTTTGCTCAAAAAACTAAAAGGAAATGGACTGCTAGCATTTTCGTGGAGAGAGGACAGTTATTGTCACCACAGCTGTGTTTTCCTTTTCAATATGTGTTTGTTTATAGGGGGTGTGTTGTTAAATAAAACGGTTACAGTCAATTGTTTGCCCTCTCAGAACGGTGTGCGTTTGCTGGTGGTGCTACTAAATGTGTGGTGAGCATGTTCTGTATGAGATTGCAGCTGCCCTTTTAGACAAACAACCTGTGTTCAGGATACCCATCTTTTATCTCGCTTTTATTCTGACGGATGTCTGCATTGCGATCTATTGTATGTGTAGCTTTTGTCAGTAGCGATAACGCTGACCACCCAGCCAAGAGATCATTGGGAATGCATTGTACTGAATATTCACAATCAGATAGACAGGAGGCTTCTACAGGGACTGCAGTCGGGATAGATGGAGAGCTGCCTGTTCTCCAAACAGTGGACATCTGAAAAAGCGAACTAGAAAGTTCTCCAGAATTTCATTTCTGTTCCGAACTGCATGAAGTGTGTTGTTATTGTCTTTTGTCTATCTGTGACAGATTACTGCAGAATGGAGACAGTATATCAAGGATCTCTTTGAGGACTATCAGCGACAAGATGAGACAGGCTTTTATCTCCACCTACGATGAAGAGAGGGAGGGATGAGGAGTGGTAGGGCTGAGGGATAAGACTGCATCCAAGCTGGTCAGTTCGTGACCGTCCATCAAGGAGGACTCAACTGCAACTGCTCCTCCTGTGCAATCTTCTGGGGTCGGGTTTTGTGGTAATTGTGATATAATGGTGATTTTTTCCCAATCCTCACAACATGTGCTGGTATTTTTATTCATGAAAATTTCACTGTGTAATTATAACAGTGAAGCATTATCCATCAGTTGTCATAGTGTGTATTGGCCTCGATTACCTGGACTGCAGGGTGACTGCCGAGCAATGAATCAATGAATCTGACGTCAGTGACAGAGTCAGCCCTCGGCAGTATACCTACAGGAAATTCACTAATTAAACGCCTCTCTGTCGAACACCAGCATTTCATCGGTTGAACGCAATTCCAGCCAAAAATAAAGATAATTCTCTTTCACACCAGCCTCTTTTCGCGCCAGCTTGTAGGTGAAGGGTAGAGCTGAGTGTCTCTGCTACTGGCTTTGAGTGGTATTGCGAAATTTTTTCCCGGTAGGACAGCACCAGTTTCATGACGACGTCAATTCTTGAGCTGTATTGTGATTTTAGGCACTCCTTGTTTAACGCTATGCATATAGTTGTGTAATTGGGACCGATTTTTATGATTAATTACGTAATTAGGATTAGACTTAAATCCAGTTTCTGAACCAAAGTAAATGAAATACAACAACCTAACCTTCCACTCCTGCAACTGGAGAGTTTGAATGTTTTGGGGGAACACTTGGGCTTTCTGTCCAGAAGGAATAGGTTTCGAGTAACAGAAAGTGTACCACCATTTTTTGTTTCCCGACAGCTCCTGGGATTGGTTTAGGAAGACACGCCAGCACAGCCCCGGAACAAAGAAATTCCCACCAAAAATTTTAAACTCCTGCCGAAATTCGAAATTCCCACCAATAGGGTATGTGCAAGAGGGGGAGGAGAGGGGAAGGGACAGTGACACATGTGCTGGCTAAGGAAAACACATGGTGTCATCCGAGGAATGGGAGTGGAGGTGGGTGCCATTGTGAGTTGGGGTACTTAATTGATCAATTTAATTAATTTGCATTTCAAGTTTATATCAAAATTGCGCTTGTAGCGTTCTTTAAAAATATTTCTTTGCCGTTATCCAAATTTACTGTGTGAAGTGTTGTTGTAGAAATGGTGTGCTCAATCAGTTTTACTCTAATGCAAAGCAAATTGAAACAACTTAATCTGGAAAACGAGTATGTTATACGTATAACGAAATCAGTCCCTCTGAAATTTACTGTCTCATGAGCACCGAGTTCTACGGCCCTGTGCAATAAACTGATAAAATTCCCCATGCAAATAAACTGTGAAATATATTTTCCTTAGCTCTTGAATCGCTATAGATTTAATCTTGGTATTCAGTGCTCTCCACAGTAGGCTTACAAAATATTCAGTCTTGGCTCAGTGAAGTACAATGTCGGCCGTGAAACAGCTTCATACAAATAAAGGCCGTAAATTAGTTGATAAATTAATAACTTTGCAAATGTTCAGTGATAATATTGATTGTTGGCTCAGCGCTGTGCAATACAGCCTCCACGCACATTATGTTATGATATTATCTGCACAAGCTCACCACTCTGTCAACATTACGGCTGCCTGTCAAGTCTCCTTAGGCGCGGTTCCTGGAGATTCAACGATGGATTTGCTTGCTAATGTCAAGGAGGACGAAGTCCATGTTGCTAGCCAGGTAGATACTATGAACGAGTCGCCCGGCCCTGGAAACCTCCCACTGGTGTTTTAGCGGACATTTTGCCTCCTCACGGCGTCGGCGTAGGCGAAAATTTGTCGGGACGTTATGTCACCTCTCCTGCAGATTCTAGACGGTTTCCTTGACGGTCTTCCCATTCCCATCCATAAAACTCAGGGTACTTCACAGACATGCGATCACTGCTCCTTGAAGTTTCTGGCTGAAGGCTTCACAGCTTAAACGGACAGTCCTATACGTGGTTTCTCTTGGTCAAACTTCTTTTGGAGGTGCATAAAACATCCACGGTGCCCTTTGTCGCTACAGAAACGTAATCGCTCTTGCTCACAGTCATCGTGAGCCTCGAATTTCGTTAAGTCTTAACCTCAGCCAGGCGTTCGATCGGGTTGATTGGTTCAAATGGCTCTGAGCACTATGTGCCTTAACTTCTGAGGTCATCAGTCCCCTAGAACTTAGAACTACTTAAACCTAACTAACCTAAGGACATCACACACATCCATGCCGTAGGCAGGATTCGAACCTGCGACCGTAGCGGTCGCGCGGTTCCATACTGTAGCGCCTAGAACCGCTCGGCCACGCCGGCCGGCGATCGGGTTGATCACGACTATCTGGAAGTGGTGGTCTGCAATATGTAATACCCTGATATTATCATCGACGTCGTAATTCGTCTCTGTGTACTAACAGTGGCCGTCTCACTCCTCCCATCGTGATCCAACATTTGGTGCGCCAAGGCTTCCCCCTCTTTGCACTATTGGTTGCTTTCATCATGGCACCATTGCTCTGCAACATTTTTCGACGCCTGTTTGTGCTGTCTCTTGATGGCCTTCTATTCAGCTGCACGATCTCATCATCGTTCTCGATAGCGGTGCTGAGGTCAGGTAATCACCGGCATATGTTACGACATAAGACGAAACTTTTGATAGCTACCTTAACGTCCTAAAATCGAGTGCCAAGTAAATACACTGAACAGTCAGAACATTATGACCACCGACTTACTATGGATATAAACCGGTCCGGGTGGCAGCAGCGTCACCTGGCGAGGAAAGACAGTTAGCAGACTTACGTATGGCACATTGATTGTCAGTGAGCTTTGTGCAGAATGGGGAAGGCGCGCGATCTGTCAGACTTTCATGGTCCAGAAGCTCGGCACGAGCATGTTGGTAACATGTCCCTGACAGAGCGACAGCAGTTTTCGTTATCTTTCAAATAGTGCTGTGGTGCCATTGCTCTACGTGCATTCCAGCCTGTCGCCGGAGGTATTTGCACCATGCTCTGTCTCAGCCTATAGCCCGCTTTCGGACGTCCCGTCACCCTTCTTTTAGTTCTGCCCTTTTTATTCGAGCTGAATTGCGATATTGAGAACACTTGACACATACGAAGGTACTTTATAGCGTTCTTCAGCACCACAGGTTACCGAATATGGTTGAGGGGAAGCATTCTCACGTCGACTGACGTATCGTCCAGTGATCGGTGTGCGCTCCTAATTTTGCCACTGCATGGTACTCTACGGTGAATGGGAAACAAGTATTTCGGGAACGCCGTCTCGGGGTTCACCTTGCCGACACTGAGTTGTGTGACGCCTGTGATGTTTTGGACATCTACGAGCACAGCCTGTTGTCCGGATCGACGATAGATGTCTGGTTCTTGGTGCGACAAGTATTATCTCTACGACTTCTCTTCAGATAACACCTAACCTACTGCTCTTTCCGGAAGCGGTATACTTTCCACCAATCAAGACGATTTGTGGACTCCAGTTCGCTGGCGTCGAAAAACAATATCCCTAGTTTTTGACACTTCCTAAATGAACACCATTGTGTAGTTGTACGCAGTCCCAAATATAAACAATTTTTCTCCAATTTTCTTTACCGTGTCTTTCTTAAAACACTCCGGAGTAGAGGTAATAGTGCAATTACAAGTAGATTGATGCCTTTCCCACTCTTACAACCATTATTTAGTGGTCAACGAAGTGTTCTCCTCCTGAAAGCTGTGAGTCGGTTGTCTCACCGAGTCTGGCGACTCGCCGCTCCTTGCTCCAAGCGACACCGGTTTCCTAGTATTCTCGGTTGTATTAATAAGGGTTAATGCCATTAGCAGCAGAAAATCTTGTAACGAGAATAGGATTTGTTATGAATAGGAAGGTAAGACAGAGAGTGAGTTACTGTGAGCAGTTGAGACGTAGGATTCTTCTCATCAGAATCGACAGGAGACCAACACCGACAACTATAGTTCAGGTATACATGCCGACGTCGCATGTCGAATACGAAAAAAGGATATGAGGATATCAAACGGATAATTCAGTACCTAAAGGGACATGAAACTCTAATAATCCTGGGGGCTGGAAGGTGGTTGGACGGGAAGTACTGGGAGAAGGGAAAAGGGGACAATATGGGCTTGTTACCAGGAATGAGAGAGAAGAACGACTATTTGAGCTCTGTAATGCATTTCAGATAGTAAAAGGGAAGAAACTTTTTAAGAATCACAAGAAGAGGAAGTATGCTTGGAAAAGGCCGGGAGATAAATGAAGATATCAGATAGATTACATCATGGTAAGGAAGAGATTCCAAAATCAGATGTTAAATTGAAAGGCGTATCAAGGAGCAAACATATACTCAGATCACTATTAGTTTGGCTTCAGGAAACGTAATGACACCAGAGAGGCTGTTAAGACGTTGCAGTTGATAATGTAAGCAAAACTAAAGAAAAATAAAGACACGTTCATAGGATTTGTCGACCTGGAATTGGCGTTCGGCGATGTAAAATGGCGCAAGGTATTCGAAATTCAGAGAAAAATGGGGGTAAGCTATAGAGAGAGACGGGTGATGTTCAATATGAACAAGAGCCAAAAGGAAAGAATAAGAGTGGACGATCAAGAACGAAGTGCTCGAACTAAAAAGGGTGTGAGACAGGGATGTAGTCTTTCACCCTTTTGTTCAATTCATACATCGAAGAAGCAAAGATGGAAATAAGAGAAATATTCAGGATTGGAATTAAAATTCAGGGTGAAAGGATATCAATGATACGATGCGCTGATGACATTGCTGTTCTGAGTCAAGGCGAAGAAGTATTACATTATATGCCAAATGGAATGAACAGTCTAATGAGTACAGAATATGGATTAAGAGTGAATCGAAGAAAAACGAAAATAATAAGTAGTACCTGAAATGAGAACAGTGAGAAACATAACATCAGGATTGATGGTCACGAAGTAGATGAAGCAAAGGAATTCTCTACCTAAGCAGCAAAATACCCAATGATGCACGAAACAAATACGACATAAACAGCTTTGAATGGTAGTGAAACATGGATTGTGGGAAAACGGGAACAGAAGAGAATTGAAGCATTTGAGCTGTGCGTTACTGACGAATGTCAAAATAAGGAGAATTGGTAAGGTAAGGTATCAGAAGGTTCTGCCCAGAATCGGACAGGAAAGAAACATGTGGAAAATACTGACAAGTAGAAGGGACAGGATGATAGCACACCTATTAAGACATGAGAGAATGATTTCCATGGTACTAGAGGGAACCGTAGAGGACAAAAACTGTAAAGGAAGACGATATTGGAACACATCCAGCAAATAATTGAGGACTTAGGTTGCAAGTGCTACTCTGAGATGATGGGATTGGCACGGGAGAGGTATTCGTGGCGGGCCGCATCATAAAAGACAAAAGACTGATGATTCAAAAAGAAAAAGAAAAAGATTAGGCTGAAGTTAGACTAAACACACATTCAGGAATATTCAGTGCACAAAGAAGCGAGATACGAAAGTCCTAAGGAACAATGGGGCATGCACAAAGTCCTCTTAGGCTATGGATGCTGTGATAAGGAATAGCTCAGTAAAAGATTCAGTTGAATGGGCAATCACAAAATTGTTCAAGTGGCTCTGAGCACTATGGGACCTAACTTCTGAGGTCGTCAGTCCCCTAGAACTTAGAACTACTTAAACCTAACTAACCTAAGGACATCACACACATCCAAGCCCGAGGCAGGATTCGTACGTGCGAATGTAGCGGTCACGCGGTTCCAGACTGTAGCGCCTAGAAACGCTCGGCCACACCGGGCGGCGCAGTCACAAAAGTTGGAAAGAAAAACATAGGCACAAGGAGAGTAAATGCGAAGAAATCATGGGTTACAGAAGAACTATTTCAGTTGATAGTTAAAGAGGGGAGTTCAAAATGTTCATGGAAATTGCGGTGTACGGAAGTACAAGTCGGCGAGGAATTAAATAAATAGGCAGAGCCGATGACGTAAGACGAAACATCTGTATGAAAAATGTGAAGTATCCGAAAAAGGAATGACTGTCGGAACCTTTGGTGCAATTAAAAGTATGAGTATAAGAGTATAAAAGAGCCATGGAAGAGTTAAGATAAGGCCGAAGGGATAGCTAAAATTCCATCAGAATTTCTAAAAAGATTCGTGGATGTGGCAAAGAAGCGACTGTTCACGTTGGTGTATAGAATATATGAGCCTGGCAAGATCCATCTGATTTTCGGAAAAATATTATCCTTACGATTCCTAAGATTACAAGGCCAGACAAGTGCGAAATCGGATTAAAAGTTCATGCAAAGAAGTTGCATAAAATACGAAAGAACGGAAAATAAAGTTGAAGATTTGTTAGATGACGATCAGTTTGGTTTTAGGAAAGATAAAGGCACCAAAGTGGCAACCGTGACGTTGCGATTAATAAAGGAAACAAAAATAAATAAAAAAATGAAGATCCGTTCGGCCTGGAAAAGGCGTACGATAATGTGAAATGGTGGAATACGTTCTAAATTCTGAGGAAAGTAGGACTAATCTATAGGGAATATATACAATATGTACAAGAGCCAAGAAAGAACTGTAAGAGTAGAAGACCAAGAACGAATTGGTCGGATAAAATGGGGGTTAGACAAGAATGTAGTATGTCACCCTACGGTCCAATCTATACGTCGAAGAAGCAACTACGATAACAAATCTAAGAATCAAGAGTGGGATTACAATTCAAGGTGAAAGGGTAGCAATGCCACCATTCGGTGATGATATTGCTACTACCAGTGAAAATGAAGAATATTTACAGGACGTGTTGAACAGTCCAATGAGTACAGAATACAGATCGAGAGTGAGAACAGTGAGAAACTTAACGTTAAGATTGATTATCACAAAGTAGATGAAATTAAGGAATTCTGCTGCCTAGGCAGTAAAATAGCCAACGATGGAGCAAGGAGGACATAAAGAGCAGACTAACACTGGCTAAAAGGCCTTCCTGTCCAAGAGAAGTCTACCTTAATTTGACGAAGAAATTTGTAAAAATGTACGTTTCGAGGGCAGCATTGTACGGTAGTGAAACATGGACGGTAGAGAAACCAGAAAAGAAGAGAATCTATGTATTTCAGTTGTATGATATTGCAGTGCCAGTGTCATTCTGATGACAATGCACTGCGGCGATCACAGTCGTTACTACACACTTCAGATAAATTCACTATTGCGAGGAATGACTACTATCAGCTGTAGAATGGAATGACGACAGTGAAAATTATTGCCACACCGACACTCGAACCCGGATTTCCCGCTTATCGTGAGGGGTCGCCTTACCATTTTTCTTTGTTGGTCTCATTTTGTTCGTTGTATTTCTTGGGGGCGGATGTCCAATGACGCTTGTTAAAGTTCATCGTAGTCCATTAACTCAGTTCTTTATTACAGAGTGCAGCTAACCCTCTGACCGAACAAGCTGGGCTACCGTGCCGGCGAAAGCTATGGCTAACCGTGCAGGACTAACGGTCAGACCCAAACTTCCATATGTAGTCAACCGTTCGTCTACGACTTGTACTCGCATATCCATTTTGAGCATTCCCGTACAGATAAGAGGTTGTGCTTGAAAGTGCACAAATTTTTAATGTCATTCCATTCTACAGCTGACGGTATCTCGACATTTTAAGTTTGATGGGCAGCACCGGACGCTACGCCGCAGAACGTTATTAATAGTTTTTTGATAGTCACGGAAGATTCGATGGATGGGAAACGAAGATAGAAGAATTTTTTTCGGATGCAAGAAGAAATTGTGAGTTACTAAGAGGAAGGTTGTAACGGCTTTCGTTATAATGTATGAAGGAGGAATTATATTTTATTTTATACTGCAATGGACTGTAACAATTTATATAAGAAAACATTTTCTGTTTATATTTTACTGGCAGCGGAGCTACGCAGAAGCAGTCATTCATTACAAAAACGAGGCAGAGCGACGTGACGACAGTTAAGGTGGCGAGACCACAGCTTGCTTGACCCCCGTCCACTTTGCCTCCGTCTGCCTGGTACCGCCGAGCTTCTTATATTTCCCTCAAAAAGAGAGTAAAAGTAAGATAAAGAAGTGGCTAGGATAAATAAAAAATTTGGTAAAGTGGTGAAAAAAACATGGTGTAACGGCGAAAGAAAGTTGCAGAGGGCAAAAAAGTGCCACACAAAAAAAGTTGATAAGAAATGTGTCGAGGATACCTGGCTCTCACCCAGGAGGCCCGAGTTCGATTCCCCATACCATAAATACGCAGTTTTGTTAAAAAAAAAGAAAAATATGGCAAGTCGACCGCTCGCGATACTTGAGAAATCTGGGTTCGAGTCCTGGTCCGGCACAAATTTTCACTGTCCTCATTCCGTCGTATAGATGACGGTAGTCATTCTTCGCAATTGCAAATTCATCTGATATATTTGAGATGTCGTGCTACAAAATAAAGTTAAAAATTAGGTGGACTGATAAGACAATGAATGAGACGGTTCTGCGCAGAATCGGCGAGGACAGAAATGGAAGGAAAACGCTTTTAAGAAGAAGGGACAGTATGATAGGACATCTGTTAAGACATCACGAATTAAATTCCATGGTTCTAGAGAGAACAGCAGAGGGTAGATACTGTAGAGGAAGACAGATATTGGAATACATTCTGCAAATAATTAAGACGTAGTTTGCAATCACTGCTGAGATCAAAAGGTTGGCGCAGGAGAGGAATTCGTGGCCGGCCGTATCAAACCAGCCAGAAGACTGATGACTCAAGAAAAAAGTTACAGCGTCCATTTGCCAATGTCCAAAGTGTTCAGCACTTCACCATACAGCTGTCCTGAGATTTTATGATAGGAGTGAAACAAGAATCCGGCACAGAGATCTTCACATGCCGCCATACAAAATCACGGTTTCCCAACTGTTATATAAGAGAGATTCTGAAACTTGCAGAGCAGTATGCGAGGTCACTCTTCAGTACAATGCCAACTCGCCCTGTTTTAATATCTTCTGACGAGGCTCTTATGTACTGTAAATAAACAAAATCTTCGGTACTCGGCAGAAGAAAAACCGTCTGGAGCTTCACCAAAGATCCCATTACGGCCATCGAGTGACAGTTTTGTGCGCCGTCTCTGAACCTGATGTGGGTCCCCTATTTTTGGAGAACGTAACGGTAGCGGTTAATTGAAATCACTATAGTCTTCTTCTGATCTACGTTAAACCAGGTTTTTGGGGACCATGAAGAGGGAGGTCTGGTTCCAACAAGACAGAGCCACGGCTCACACCTTTCGGCTTCTCTAGAAATTTTGGGGGTTGTTTCCCGGACATCTCTTTTCGCGAGGAGGCATCACCTACCCAAATATTATACATTACATAGATGCTCCGAAAATCACACGTAAGTGCCTGGCAGAGGGTTCATACGAGTAGAACCACATTTACATTACTTATCTATTATTCCAATCTCGAACAGCTCGTGGAAAAAACGAACACCTATGTCATTCTGTGCGAGCTCTGATTTCCCTATGTAGCTCGGCGTCAACAAAATATTTTCCCATTCTGTGGAGAAAGTTGGTGATGGAAATTTCATGAGCAGATTCCGCCGCAACGAAGAACGCATTTGCTTTAATGATGGCCACCCCAAATCCTGTATCATGTCAATGACACTCTCACCGCTCTTTCGCGATTATACAGAACGTTTAGCTCTTCTTTTAACTTTCTCTACGTACTCTGTAACTTTCTGGTAAGGACCGCGCTGCAGTATTCCAAAAGAGGACGGACAAGCGTAGTGTAGGCAGGCTCTTCAGTAGATCTGCTGCATTTTCTAAGTGTTCAGCCAACCCTAATTGTCTTCGAACCTTTCTGCAATTGTGTCATCTAAATTGGGGGGGTCGGTCGGAGTGCCCGTGCGGTTTTAGGCGTTGCAGTCCGGAACCGCGTGACCGCTACTGTTGCAGGTTCGAATCCTGCCTCGGGCATGGATGTGTGTGATGTCCTTAGTGTGGTGTCACCGCCAGACACCACACTTGCTAGGTGGTAGCCTTTAAATCGGCCGCGGTCCGCTAGTATACGACGGACCCGCGTGTCGCCACTGTCAGTGATTGCAGACCGAGCGCCGCCACACGGCAGGTCTATAGAAACGTCCTAGCACTCGCCCCAGTTGTACAGCCGACTTTGCTAGCGAAGCTACACTGACAAATACGCTCTCATTTGCCGAGACGATAGTTAGCATAGCCTTCAGCTACGTCATTTGCTACGACCTAGCAAGGCGCAATGACCAGTTTATATTGAGATTATATAATGTATCAACAAGAGCGATGTTCTCCAATTATGGATTAAAGTTAAGTATTCTACCAGTTACTCTTGTTTGGCTAGTCTTATTTCTCTGACCTGTTCCAGACCTCACGCCAGCCTGCGTGAGCTTAAACGCGTGCTATTCGGCTACAAGTCATAGTGGATTGGCTGTCGGGTCAGTCCACTACACTTAGGTTCGTTAGGTTTAATTAGTTCTGAGTTCTATGGGACTGATGACTACAGATGTTACGTCCCATAGTGCTCAGAGCCATTTGAACCATAAATTGGGGGGGGGGGGGGGGGGGAGCGGGAACGGTAAAACGATCGAATTATCATTTTATTCTGGTTGTCAAGAATACTTTCTAGCCATACTAACTCACTTCATTTTCGCTACAAGACAAAAAATGGCTCTGAGCACTATGGGACTTAACATCTGTGGTTATCAATCCCCTAGAACTTAGAACTACTTAAACCTAACTAACCCAGGACATTACACATATCCATGCCCGAGGCAGTATTCGAACCTGCGACCGTAGTGGTCACGCGGCTCCAGACTGAAGCGCCTAGAACCGCACGGCCACACCGGCCGGCGCTACAAGACAAACTAACAGCGACAAACGTGCCACCGCCAACTGTGTTTAGCCTGTTATTTCGGAACACTGTTACGTTCTTTGCATAAATTTCGGACTAACTTATCTCCGGCTTTAGCCAGTTTTCAGTGTGTATAATGATTCTAGCACCAGATCTTCCTTTTCACGCTTGGAGCTCTGGTACTTTCCCACAAAGCCACGTCTGTTTGCAGGTGTTATACCGATTGTTCCTGTATCTACGTTCCTTGTGTGTTCTATCTATGCTCTTTGAGACTGATGCCCTGACACCCAGATAGCTGTTTCCTGCGTGTAGTGAACTCCTGTTGTTTCCAGCGGAAACCAAAACTGAAAGACCCTATGGCGCATGTTGAGGAATCTGTATCCTACATGCTCGCAGAACCGTCTGAGCCTCTGATTCAGACCGTCCACTCGGCTCTGTTCGAGAGGTCCACAATCTGTCCTGTTGACTATGCTGCAAATTTTGAGCTCTGCTTTTACCTCGCAAACAACACTGGCAACATTTACCACTTCTGTTAGCCGCTCGAAACCAGTGAGAAGAATCTCTGCTGACCGAAAACAACACACATCAATGGTACCGATGTGGGCTACCAACTGCAGTTGACTCTTCCTGACCTAAACTATTCATGGCATCCAGAAGGACCCGTTCCACGTATGGATTGACCCCATCCAGTAGGTACATGGAGTGCACAGTGGATTTCTTCCCCTCCTTGCCAGCCATGTCCCTAAATGGCCGCACAATGCGCCTAACATTGGACCTCTTAATTACCAATAACCCCACCCTCTGCGATAGCCTGGATCTTTCAGGCTGAGAAATTTCCTCTTAAATAATACAAGCTACTTCATTTGGTTGAAGGACAGTGTGAGCCAACGACAGCACCTGGAACCTGTTTATCAGGCAATCTGGGAAATCTTTCGCCACCTGCCACACCCTAAGACAACCTCCTATTCGACCACGTGTGCAGGGTCAAACTCAGTGCGAGCAGTAGCTGGGCATCCCACATTTGTAGACCAATCGGCGGACTCAGACGTGTTGGACGTCCCCTGGATCCTCATGGCCACACCACAACAGTGATGGACAGTCATGGCAGCTTCCAGCTGCGTAACTCTTCATCATTCTTCTGAACGGTTTGATGTGGCCAATCACGAATTCCTCTCTTGTGCCAACCTTTTCATTTCAGTACCACTTGCAGCCAACGTCCTAATTATTTGCAGAATATTTTCCAATCTCTGTCTTTCTCAACAGAATTTACCCTTTGCAGCTCCCTCTAGTACCATGGAAGTCAATCCCTGATGCCTTAATAAATGTCCTATCGTCCTGTCCCTTCTTATTGTCGCTGTTTTCAATCTATCCTTTCCTCGCCGATCCTGTGGAGAACCACCTCATTTCTTACCGTATCAGTCCTAATTTTCAACATTCTTGACAGTCCACCTATTTTTTAACTTTCTTTTTATCACCACAACACAATTACATCGATTGCCTTCTATTCTGGTTTTCCCAGAATGCGTGTTTCACTACCATACATTGCTGTGCTCCAAACGTACACTTTTAGAAATTTCTTCCTCGAATTGAAGTAGACTTCTCTTGGCCAGGAATGCCTGTTAGCCAGTGTTAGTCTCCTTTTTATGTACTCCTTGCTGCGCCGTAGGCTATTTTACTGCCTAGGCAGCAGAATTCTTTAACTTCATCTACTTTGTGATAATCAATCCTATTGTTAAGTTTATCACTGTTTTCATTCCTGCTACTTATCCTTATCATTACCTTCGTCTCTCTTCAAAATTACTCTCGGTCCATATTCTTTACTCTTTGTTTTGTTTGCGGCGTTGCTTCTTCGACGTATAGATTGAACAGTAAGCGACAGACTACAATCTTATCTAACCCATTTCAATCCGAGAAATTCATTCTTGATCTTCTACTCTTACTGTTCCTTCTTGGCTCTTGTACATATTGTATATTACCCGTCTTTCCCTATAGATTATCCCTACTTTCCTCTGGCACCATTTCACATTGTCGCACGCCTTTTTCAGGCCGACAATCCCTACTAAAACGTCTTGATTTTTCTTTTGTCTTATTTCCGTTATTAATCGCAATGTCATGGTTGCCTTTTGGTACCTTTGTCTTTCCTAAAACCAAACTGATCGTCCTCTAAGAAATCCTAAACTTTATTTTCGTTCTTCCCTATATTATGCAACTTGGTTGCATGAACTAATAAGCTGATTGTGCGATAATTCTCGCACTTGCCAGGTCTTGTAATCTTAGGAATTGTATGGATGAAATTTTTCCGAAAATCAGATGGACCTTGCCAGGCTCATATATTCTATACACCAACGTCAACAGCCGCTTTTTGGCCACTTCCCCCAATTATTTTAGAAATTGTGATGGAATTTTACCTATCCCTTCTGCTTTACGTGATCTTAAATATTCCCGGCTCTTTTAAAATCTTTTTCTAAGACTTTTAATTGCACCAAAGGTTGTTTGACTTTTCTATGTGCTGTGTCAGTCGTTCCGACAGTCATTTCTTTTTCGGTTACTTCAAATTTTTCATACAGCCGTTTCGTCTTACCTCATGGGCTCTGCCGATTTATTTAATTCCTGGACGACTTGTATTTCCGTACTCCGGAATTTCCCTACACTTTTTTGAACTTCCTTCCTTAACTATCAACTTAAATATTTCTTCTGTAACGCAAGATTTCTTCGCATTTACTCTCTTTGTTCCTATGTTTTCCTTTCCAACTTTTGTGACTGCCGTTTTTAGAAATGTTCATTCCCCTTCAACTGAACCGTTTACTGAGCTATTCGTTATCCCATTATTTCTTAATACTTTCGTATCTCACTTCTTTGCGCACTGAATCTTTCTGGCTAGTCTCTTGAACTTCAGGGTACTCTTCATCACTACTAATTTAACTGTGATCTGAGTACATGTTTGCCCCTTGGCACGCCTTTTAATCCAATATCCAATTTCGCAATCTCTTCCTTACCACGATGTAACTGCCATCTCCAATTATCTCCCGGCGTTTTTTAAGTTTTCCTCCTCTTCTTGTGCATATCTGTTTTTTCGTATTCGACTTTCTACGTCGGCAAGTAAACCTGAACTACCGTTGTCGGTTTTACACCATAATTACCATAATTTACTTTGAAACTACAATCAATTATATACATTCAGAAAGAAAATACAGCTACACTTCGATAACATATTAAATATAGCTTCTGTAATAAAGCCTAAAGAATCAGAATTAGAAGTTCAGTACAAGTTAGCAACAGATATTAAACGGCGAAAAATTTTCGACGGTGCAGAAGGCATTTTATCTTAATTTACGGTGTTACACTACTGGCCATTAAAATTGCTACACCACGAAGATGACGAGCTACAGACGCGAAATTTAACCTACTGGAAGAAGATTCTGTGATATGCTAATGATTAGCTTTTCAGAGCATTCTCACAAGGTTGGCGCCGGTGGCGACACCTGCAACGTGCTGACATGAAGGAAGTTGCCAACCGAGTTCTCATACACAAACAGCAGTTGACCGGCGTTGCCTGGTGAAACGTTGTAGTGATGCCTCGTGTAAGGAGGAGAAGTGCGTACCATCACGTTTCCGACTTTGATAAAGGTTCGATTGCAGCGTCTCGCGATTGCGGTTTATCGTATCGCGACATTTCTGCTCGCGTTGGTCGAGACCCAATGACTGTTAGACGAATATGTAATCAGTAGGTTCAGGAGGGTAATACGGAACGCCGTACTCGATTCCAACGGCCTCGAATCACTAGCAGTCGAGATGACAGGCATCTTATCCGCATGACTGTAACGGATCGTGCAGCCACGTCTTGATCCCTGAGTCAACAGGTGGGGCGGTTTGCAAGACAACAACCATCTACACGAACAGTTGGACGACGTTTGCAGCAGCATAGACTATCAGCTTGGAGACCATGGCTGCGATTACCCTTGACGCTGCATCAGAGATAGGAGCGCCAGCGATGATGTATTCAACGACGAACCTGGGTGCACGAATGGCAAAACGTAATTTTTTCGGACGAATGCAGGTTCTGTTTGGCCTCGATGACCGAGCGGTTCTAGGCGCTTCAGTCAGGAACCGCTCGACTGCTACGGTCGCAGGTTCGAATCCTGCCTTGGGCATGGATGTGTGTGTGATGTCTTTAGGTTAGTTAGGTTTAAGCAGTTCTAAGTTCTAGGGGACTGATGACCTAAGATGTTAAGTCCCATAGTTCTCAGAGCCATTTGAACCATTTTGAACCAGGTTCTGTTTACAGCATCATGATTGCTGCAACCGTGTTTGGCGACGTCGCGGTGAACGCACATTGGAAGCGTGTATTCGTCATCGCCATACTGGCGTATCACCTGGCGTGATGGTATGGGGTGCCATTGGTTACACGTCTCGGTCACCTCTTGTTCGCATTGCGGCACTTTGAACAGTGGACGCTACATTTCAGATGTGTTGCGACCCATGGTTCTACCCTTCATTCGATCCCAGCGAAACCCTACATTTCAGCAGGATAATGCACGACCGCATGCTGCAGGTCCTGTACGGGCCTTTCTGGATACAGAAAATGTTCGACTGCTGCCCTGGCCAGCACATTCCCCAGATCTCTCACCAACTGAAAATGTCTGCTCAATGGCGGCCGAGCAACTGGCTAGTCACAATACGCCAGTCGCTACTCTTGATGAACTGTGGTATCGTGTTGAAGCTGTACCTGCACACGCCATTCAAGCTCTGTTTGACTCAATGCCGAGGCGTATCGAGGCCGTTATTACGGCCAGAGGTGGTTGTTCTGGGTACTGATTTCTCAGGATCTCTCCAAATAGCACGAAAATGTAATCACACGTCATTTCTAGTATAATATAATTGTCCATTGAATACCCGTTTATCATCTGCATTTATTCTTGGTGTAGCAATTTTAATGGCCAGTAGTGTATAATCTGTCGACCTAAGAATAGCTTTCAGCAATGAAGTTTGAGTCAATGTGTCTGAAATTCAGCACTAAATACCTGTAAGCTATAACGAAAGACCGATAACATACAGTATCTGTAGGAACCAGGAAGGAACAATAAGAATGGAAAATCAAGAAGGAAGTCGTCCGTTTAAAGAAGATGTACTAAGCGATGCAGTCTTTGTGCTCTACCCCCAATCTGTACATAGAAGAAGACATAGAAGAAGGAATGGTTGAAATGAAAGATAGAACCGGGAATGATATTAAGTTTCCCTGTGAGAGAATATGAGTGATAAGAGTCGCTGATGATATTGATTTGCTCATTCAGAGCAAGGAAGAATTACACGATCTACTGAAACGAAAGAGCAGTCTACTGCGCATGGGGTACGGATTGAGAGTAAATAGGAAAAAGACCAAAGTAATGTTAAATAACAGAAATCTGATTTGTCAGACACTCACTGTCAAAACTGAGATCTATGAAGTGGACGAAGTGAATTCTCTTACCATGGAAGCAAAATAAACTATGGCGAACGGAGGAAGGAGAACACAAGAAGCAGACAACAAAAGCAAAAGGACTAAGAAAGTCTAGTAGCGTCAAACACGGTTTTTAATTCGAATAAAAAGTACGTCACATTGCTCGTCATGAGCAGAGCTTTGCATGGATGTGAATCATGGACTGTGAGGAAACCTGAAAAGAATAGAAACTGAGACGTGGTACTACAGAAGAATGTTGGAAGTTAGGTAGACCGATAATAAACGGGGAAGTTTTCCGCAGGATCGGCGAGGAAATAAATATCTGCAAAATAGTCACAAGAAGAGGGGTGAGCGTAATAAGTCATACGTTAAGACATCAAGGAATAACCTTCATGGTACTAAAGGGAGATGTGAACGGTAAAAACCACAAGGGTAGACAGGCATTGGAGTAAATCCTACGAATAACTAAGTATGTTTTGTGTAAGTGCTACTCTGAGATGAAGACATTGGTAATTGAGAGGCAGTCGTTGTGGGCTGCAGCAAACACGTCGAGGACTGGAGAGGTATTTGTGGCGGCCACATTAAACATTTCGAGGACTGATCAACGATTAAATCCACAAAAATTCATCACGGTTTCAACTGCAACATCATTTCAGAATAAAACCTAGAACTGCCTCATTTTCACCTGCAAACGTAGTTCCATAGAAATTGTACAAACGAGAAGATTTTATTCTCGTAGTGAATCTCGTGTGGCACATAACATGCTACCTCGGAATGATATACTTTCTATGTATTCACATTCTGCCTTCTGTATAATGAGGTTATGATCAAACTGCAGCTACCCACCGAGGTCCACAGAGTGAGAAAGACAGAACGTTGATTTTATTATTTACCACTACTTACAGAATTTGTACTGTAAGAACACCGGAGACGTCAACGAGATGCTGCATCTGTAAAACGACGTGATAAACAGTTGCTCGCAGTAGTTCCGGTGAAATCTAAGCAACGTGTTCTTTTACGCTGGCTTTCAGATCAGGCAGAGAGCAAACGTGCCCCTCGAGTCAAAGGTCAAATGGATTCATATCAGATGATGTCGGTGTCTATGCATCTGGAAAACCTAAGGAGATATAGAACGTTGTCCTAAACAGGTCTTTCAGTGGCCGAGTGGCGTGAGAAGTGGCACCATCTTTCATGAAAACAGCTCTTCCAAAGCGGGATTCACATGCTGTAAAAGGAAGGCTCGACAACGTTCATTCGCCGCGGTGCACCTGAAAAGCCCTCTGGGTGTATTCTCTTCAAAGAAGAAAGGATCGAGGATAAAGGTGAGTGTGAATCAACGCATAGTCACATATACCGAATGCAATGGGATTTAGTGCACTGCTCGCCATTCAAATGTACCCCATATTCGGTAGTTCTACACATTCACTGCACCTTGTAGTGTTAAAGGTGTCTTGTCACTCCACAGAATATTGACCGGCCACATGTTATCAACTACAGTCTCTGCCAAAAGCCGAGGAGCAAATTCAGAACGTTCCTTCGGATCATGAGGTTTCAGCTGCCACACTGTCTGGATCTTGAACCGGTAACAGAGTAAAGAAGGCCGCCAAACTTCCCTTACTGTTTAGCATGGGGTAGACTTTCCTATGACAATGCACGAGCACCAACACTAATCGGGAAATGCGCTGCGTTGTCAGTTACTTCAACTGCAACCTCGTCAGTAACTTCCACCCGTATAGGACTCCTTCCTCTTCTAGGAGCCGCAGTATTTCATTATCATTACGGTACCTTTAAACAATGGCAACACCGGGCCTCTCCTAAGACGTTTCAGTCGGCGATGCTCACCCTCCCAGCACTGAAAACAGTTTAACTAACAACGCACTATCTCTTCTCGATAGATATACGGTTCACTTGCATTATGGCTTGTCAAACGGCAGCGTGGATGCCATATCAGCATACAAAGAGTGTAAACCACCAGATTTGTATCTGGTGCCCAAAACCGGTACTAATTTTCCTCCAGCGTAAATCTGTCCACAGTAACGCGTTAGCGTATCTACCAAGTTTCGTTGGCGTGTGATAATTATGGCCCACACTGTACCTCCGTGAGTAACTGCACTTCAATAACAACCACCCAGAATACAATTTGGATCTACAAAAATTCACCACGGTTTCAACTGGAACATCATATCAGGAAAAAAAAACGCAGTTACATAAAAATTGTATATTCTCGCAGTGATTCTCCTGTGTCACATCCCATGCTACTTCCGAATGATATACATCCTTTTTAGGTAACCTACCATCTGTTAGCACATTCATATTCTGTTATCAAAGTCCATTCAGTGACTCAAATGTAAAACATTTTTTTGCCGAAGTTGTGTACTCTCTTGTTCACCACACAATATACAGGATATGGCACATTATAACAAGTGGGCGTCGTCACAGAGAGCGTGTTGTTATACTAGCGTCGGGCGGACAGGTAGCAGGGTTCAACACGACGCTGGGTCAACAGGCAGCCGTCACGGTCCACCGCCTAATGAGAGCGCCTGTCAATTAGCCGTAATAGATGCTAGACACTGCGCCTCATCTTCTCTACCCGCTAAGCTGAAACCAACCTTGCGCATGCAAGGTGTCCATAAATTATCTTTACAACTTAGGACTTTAACAACTGTAAAACTACACTAGACATTAACAAACAGTTTCCAAATGTAATAACTCATAGAGTTTTAGTTTTCTTTTATCCCTTTATTCCAGGTTATGCAATTTTAACGCAAATTTCAACTTGAAAACCTACTAAAATGTAGACGCCATTGGAGAAAACTTGGTGTGTGTCCTGGTTTATACAGACGACATCCGATACACAAATGCAACGAAACTTTGGGTATGAAAGACAACCACCGATCCGACCAATTATTCGTTTAAAATGGCTCTGAGCACTATGGGACTTAACTTTCATCAGTCCCCTACAACTTGGAACTATTTAAACCTAACTAACCTATTAACATCACACACATCCATGCCCGAGGCAGCATTCGAACCTGCGACATAGCGGTCGCACGGTTCCAGACTGTAGAGCCTAGAACCGATCGGCCACTATGGCCGGCCCAATTATTCGGATTTAATGTATGTCATTCATGGAAACAGGTAGTGTTCTCGATGAAAAAGGGGCGCGTCACTCATCTGTTTCAGACGCCAACGTGGACAAGGAACGGAAGGCGTTTGCAAGCAGTCCGACGAAATCGGTGTGTTCAGCAGCCAGAGAGTTGGAAATGAGACGATCAACAGTGCACAATGTTTTGCGTACGAGGTTACGGCTGTAACCCCCTACAAAGAGTAGCTGTCTCTGGCTTTAAAGCCTACGCACAGACTTTGGCGTAAACAGTTTGCAGTGGATATGCGTGGCAAGACTGATGCAAAAAATGAGTTTTGGGAAAAGAATTGTTTCTACGATGAGGCAACGTTTCAACTATCCGGCAAACCGAATCATCATAGCATTCATACAGTGGCCTTGCAGCAGCCTCATGCTACACGCGAAATGGAAAGAGACAGTCCCATAGTCAATATTTAGTGAGGACTCATCCAAAATTGCATCGTTGGTTCATGCTTTCCCATCGAGTCTACCGTCTGTAGTTTTTACTTGCTCTTGTTAGAAGAGCACATGCTACAAGAGTTAGCTGTGCCTTTATTGGAACATCTTCAACCTCATGTCAAATCCAGCAGGATGGGCCACCATCCCACCGGTCCCTAAATGGAAAGTTTCCGGATCGGCGTATAGGACGATATGGTCCGAATCGATGGCCGCCACGATATCCTCACCTCACACCACCAGACTTCTTCCTGTGGTGTTTTGTAAATGACCTGATCTACCAAACCAATGTAGAGGCCTACAGGACTTGTAATCACGCATGTGCAATGCATTTGAACATGTAATCATGGAAATCTTGAATCGTACGTGCAGAAAAATGGAATTCCTGCTAGATGTGATCGCTTTACTAAGAGTGCAATTCAGTCATGTGTGCGAAGGGGAAGAAACTTTGCTAGTCATCTTATCAAATGCTGAAAACCATTAATTAATATCTAGTATAGTTTTAAGGATATTAAAGTCATAAATCGTTATGATAATTTATGGACAACCCGTTCTTCTCCCAGGTACCTTAAATGCTATGTAACCTGTCTTCCTACTCACTGATAATTCTTCGAATTATGAAACACATGTCACTCTCAAACAGGCTTTAATCGTTGTGTAAAAGTTTTTCAGTGTTCTTCCGCATAAAATTATTTGTCAAAGTTGGTCTACCGATGATTACCTCCATCGTCTTCGTCACACCCGTCACAGAGCGTTTTCACCACTGAATCCAGAACAGAACCGTGTCACGTACATTTATCTACATCAGTTTCTGACAAGGGCCACTAGATTCCGAGATTAAACATCTCAACTATATATACTGTAAAACGGTTATTTGATTCGAAGTATGAAGATAGCACTGTCCGAGAAGTAGAAACGTGAAATTGTAGGAAGATAACGTGATAGCACTCCTGAGGTGCTACATCCAGCTGATTATTTAAGGCCCCAGAAAGACAACGCATAAGACCACTTCTTTCACAATTTCAGAAGAAAATGTAAATACTGAACTTGCTTAACGTCTCGGCCTCGAGTTAAAGGAATTAATAAGATTCCCCGACAACCTGAGAAATCAGTAATTTCTGGGTGCAGCCCCGTAAACAAACACGAAATAAAATTGGATGAAATTAAAAATTTTGTCCCGCGCTCCTGCGTGCAGGGATCCTGTGGTTACAGAGACAGTAGAAATTTTAGTGTGCGAGAACAGCTACAACCGGTACAGCGGCAATAATGTCAGCGGTTCATGCAAGTGAAGTCTCGTCACTGATTAGATACAGACAAAGCCACCGAGATGTATAATTTTCTTCTAGACCAGTAGCGTCACCAGCGAATATATTGACACAGTATCTGGCAGCAAGACGTAACGAGGACCGAGCAATTACAAGTCGTCTATGGGCTATAGATGACCAGATCAAAATTAGCCACGACAATCAATTGCTCACACGAAGGCGATAGAGATGATCGTCCAAATCAGGACTGTTTACTCTGGTTTCACATGGCAAGAAAACCGGTTACGTTTTGTAGAAATATAGCGCAAGGAACTTTGCTTTCAGAGTTTAGATATCATTAATTGTCGATTAATAAAGATGCAATGGGCATAAAAGTAAAATGATTAAATGAAACTTTCAGGTAAACTTTACCGTTACTAAGCATGAAACGAGGATGGTCCGAAAAAGAAACAACTTGGAAAAATATGCGCTATATAGTAGCGTCAATAAGAGGACAGGAACAGTGCTACATAGACAGAAGAATTGCCTCGTAATATCGAAATGCAAGCTACGTATACATACATATTCCGAAAATCTATGCACAGTGCATGGTGAAGTTTATTTCGTTCCAGTATTAGCTATATTCTGTCCTGTTCAATTTACGTACTGATCGAAAGGAAAATGACTGAGGCCGGCCGTGGTGGCCGAGCGGTACTACGCGCTTCAGTCCCGAACCGCGATGCTGCTACGGTCGCAGGTTCGGATCCTGCCTCAGGCATGGATGTGTGTGATGTCCTTAGGTTAGTCTAGGGCATTAATGACCTCCAATGTTAAGTCCCATAGTGCTTGGAGCCATTTGAACCATTTGAAAATGACTGTATGTCACTGTACGCACTCCCATCCATCTTATCTTGTTTTCATTAAACCTCAACCAGAGATAGGGTAGTGACAGTATATTCCTTCCACTCTTCCTCGGATAAAATTTCTCTACGTCGGAGCAACAGGGTTTGGCAGGTGTTATGTTGACTGCCTTCTCAGGATTTCAGTTAAGCCGGATGAAGATCTCGCACAGAATAAACATGGAAACAAGGATCACTATGCCTCTTCAACGCCAAACGGCATAATATTATTATGTTAATGAGCTCGAACGAATCAAAACAATTCTTCTTCGGGAAATACTGTAGTTACAGTATTTCATAGTATTCTGTCCTACTCCGTATAAGTAGAACGCAATTTATAGTCACTCACATCAGCAATGGTGCAGAGCCGGTGGATCATACAAACGGCTCCTGCAGTCGATGATAGTGGAGTTCACGAAGTGAAAAATTAGCCGAAAGCAAAGTCCAGAGTGTACCGAGAGTCGTAGTGCGCACCACAGTCCAGGAAGGTGTCTGAACCATAAATGTTAACACACACAAGTTCAAAGCATACTGAAAGCTTCAGAAACTTACGAGGACTGCCAAAGAATTACGGGGCCAAGGAGTTTACGAAGCACTGTGACATGTCCCCGGCGGCCTCTGCGAGAGAGCAGACCGAATAACTCTGATCTTTCTTCCATATCGATAGTCATCCTGGACGGGAATCCGAACTACAGTCGAATACTGCTACGGAAGCAAAGGGCACTTCACAGCAAACATAAATATAGCCAAAGCCTTGCTGACAAACAAAAATTACGCGAAGCGAAATGTAGTGTGAGGAGGGCTATACGAGAAGCATTCAAGGAATTCGAAAGTAAAGTTCTATGTACTGACGTGGCAGAAAATCCTAAGAAATTTTGGTCTTATGTCAAAGCGGTAGGTGGATAAAAACAAAATCTCCAGACACTCTGTGACCAAAATGATAATGAAACAGAGGATGACAGACTAAAGGTCGTGATACTAAATGTCTTTTTCCAAAGCTGTTTCACAGAGGAAGACTGCACTGTAGTTACTTCTCTAGATAGTCGAACGGATGACAAAATGGTAGATATCGAAATACATGACAGAAGAATAGAAAAACAATTAAAATCGCTCAAAAGAGGAAAGGCCGCTGTGGACCTGATGGGATACCAGTTCGATTTTACACACAGCACGCGAAGGAACTTGCCCACCTTCTTGCAGCGGTGTACCCTAGGTCTCTAGAAGAGCGTAGCTTTTCAAAGGATTGGAAAAGGGCACAGATCATCCCCGCTTTCAAGGAGAGACATCGAACAGATGTGCAGAACTATAGACCTATATCTCTAACGTCGGTCAGTTGCAGTATTTTGGAACACGTATTATGTTCGAGTATAATGACTTTTCTGGAGACTAGATATCTACTCTGTAGGAATCACCTTGGGTTTAGAAAACGACGGTCGTGTGAAACCCAGCTCGCGCTATTCGTCCACGAGACTCAGAGGGCCATAGACACGGGTTCCCAGGTAGATGCCGTGTTTCTTGACTTCAGCAAGGCGTTCGATAAGGTTGCCCACAGTCGTTTAATGAACAAAGTAAGAGCATATGGACTATCAGACCAATTGTGTGATTGGATTGAAGAGTTCCTAAATAACTGAACGCAGCATGTTATTCTCAATGGAAAGACGTCTTCCGAAGTAAGATTGATTTTAGGTGTGCCGCATGGGAGTGTGCTAGGAGTGTTGCTATTCACAACATATACATATATATATATATATATATATATATATATATATATATATATATATATATATATATATATATATGATATGACCCTGTATATATCATCGGAAGTCCACTGAGGGTTTTTTTTTTTTTTTGCGGATGATGCTGTAGTATATCGAGAGGTTGCAACAATGGAAAATTGTATTGAAATGCAGGAGGATCTGCAATGAATTGACGGATGGTGGAGGGAATGGCAATTGAATCTCAATGTAGACAAGTATAATGTCCTGTGAATTCATAGAAAGAATGATCGTTTATCAATTAGCTACAATATAGCAGGTCAGCAACTCGAAGCAGTTAATTCCATAAATTATCTGGGAGTAGGCATTAGGAGTGATTTAAAATGGAATAACCATATAAAATTAATCGTCGGTAAAGCAGATGCCAGACTGAGGTTTATTGGAAGAATCCTAAGGAAATGCTGTCCGAAAACAAAAAAATGGTTCAAATGGCTCTGAACACTATGCGACTTAACTTCTGAGGTCATCAGTCGCCTAGAACTTAGAACTAATTAAACCTAACTAACATAAGGACATCACACACATCCATGCCCGAGGCAGGATTCGAACCTGCGACGGCCGGCCGAAGTGGCCATGCGGTTCTAGGCGCTGCAGTCTGGAACCGCGAGACCGCTACGGTCGCAGGTTCGAATCCTGCCTCGGGCATGGATGTGTGTGATGTCCTTAGGTTTAACTAGTTCTAAGTTCTAGGGGACTAATGACCTCAGAAGTTGAGTCCCATAGTGCTCAGAGCCATTTGAACCATTTTTTTTTTGAACCTGAGACCTTAGCGGTCGCTCGGTTCCAGACTGCAGCGCCTAGAACCGCACGGCCACTCCGGCCGGCGTCCGGAAACAAAGGAAGTAGGTTACAGTAGACGTGTTCGCCCACTGCTCGAATACTGCTCACCGGTGTGCAGAATATAGGGTTGATAGGGTTGATAGAAGAGATAGAGAAGATCCAACGGAGAGGAGTGCGCTTCATTACAGTATCATTTAGTAATCGCGAAAGCGTTACCGAGATGATAGATAAACTCCAGTGGAAGACTCTGCAAGAGAGACCCTCAGTAGCTCGGTACGGGCTTTTGTTGAAGTTCCGAGAACATACCTTCACCGAGGAGTCAAGCAGTATATTGCTTCCTCCTACGTATACCTCGCGAAGAGACCATGAGTATAAAATCAGAGAAATTAGAGCCCACACAGAGGCATACCAACAATCTTTCTCTCCACGAACAATACGAGACTGGAATACAAGGAAAAACCATAGAGGTACTCAAGGTACCCTCCAACACACATCTTCAGGTGGTTTGCAGAGTATGGATGTAGATGTAGATGAATACTAAATCCACAGTAGTATTTTTGCCTGTATAGGGCATTATGCTGTGCTATTGATGCACATGCGCATCTAACAGACACTGAATGAAAGAAGTCGCAGCACCAGAAAATAAATTATGTAGAATAATGAAATCTAAGGGGATGAATTTGTCTGGGTAACATATTTAAGTGATTAACGTTGCAAGATCACGGCGTAATGTGAGCATAAGATAAGTCACTGCAAATGTGAAATGCTGGTACATTAAGAACTGGTGTAACCGCCTGAATGTTGAACGCAAGCATGCAAACGTTCCTACATTGTGTTGTACAGGTGCCGGATATCAGTTTGAGGAATAGAGTTCCCTGCCTGTTACACTTGGTCGCTCAACAGGGACGGTTAATGTTGGCTGTGGAAAACACTGGAGTTGTTCTCCGACGCTTTAGCATATGTGCTCGATCAGAGGCGGATCCGGTGATCGAGCAGTCAAAGCCAACATGTCGACACTAACACACGGCCATCACTGGCACCGAGGGAGAACCAGCGTTTATCAGCATACACAACAGACATCTAACCTCCCCACCAATGTGCTCTCGCTTGACACTTCACAAGCAGCAATGATCAGTGGAATGCCGCTACAGCCGACCGCAGTGGCCGTGCGGTTCTAGCGCTGCAGTCCGGAACCGCGGGACTGCTACGGTCGCAGGTTCGAATCCTGCCTCGGGCATGGGTGTATGTGTTGTCCTTAGGTTAGTTAGGTTTAAGTAGTTCTACGTTCTAGGGGACTGATGACCTCAGAAGTTAAGTCCCATAGTGCTCAGAGCCATTTGAACCATTTGAATGCCGCTACAGAGAGTCTGGCTCGGGGCTGTCCTCGAAGTAAGCGAGTTACAACTGTGGTGTTAAGTGATGATCAAATTGTTGCTGCAAATACAGTACTATACGGCAGAGCCATACGCTGAAAACGGTCTTCCCTCTCGGTACTGCCACGCGGCCGTCTGGAGACCAGTCTTCTTCTGACTGTACATCCTCGTGACCACCGCTGCCAGCAGTCATGCACAGAGGCTATATTCCCGCTACGTCTTTCTGCAGTATCGCAGAAGGAACATCCAGCTTCTCGTTGTATACCAGCCCCTTCCTACCTTTTAGTTGATTTTGTGCGCGTTAGCGCATTAGCAGAACTGAAATTCGCGCTCGCTTCAAATTATGGCGATCGCGATAGAAATCGTTACTGCTGCTAAATTGGTAGTCTCTGCGCTTGCGATCGTGAGTGAGAACTGGCTTCTTACGACGCGAAAAGATAAATTGTGTGGCTGTGGTTGCCGTTTAAATAACCTTTCCCAAATCACAAGCAAGCACAAGTGCATATGATATTAATTTTTGTATCCCAACTATTTTGAACATATTTTTGGCAGTGGCTGATATAAACATTCACGTTCACTAATTTGCAATTGATATTAATAACTTTTACGTAATGAATGGAAATGCGACCGTAGGCAGCCAAGAAAGTTAATCTTTGCCAGTAACTTAGAACAATGGTCTAAATTACTTTCAATTACGTACACTTTAATCTTGCAGATATAAATAATGTTTGTATTCAGCTCTTAAGGTTATTACGGCCCTCTAATATGAATTTATATTTACTTTTAGTTGGTTCAAATGGCTCTGAGCACTATGGGACTTAACATCTGTGGTCATCAGTCCCCTAGAACTTAGAACTACTTAAACCTAACTAACCTAAGGACATCACACACATCCATGCCCGAGGCAGGATTCGAACCTGCGACCGTAGCAGTCGCGCGGTTCCGGACTGAGCGCCTAGAACCGCTAGACCACCGCGGCCGGCTTACTTTTAGTTCAAAGGCGTCTAACCGCCACTGACTAAGCAATACTGCAAGCAAACGGCCAATCCGATAATCAATTGATATGATGGGATGAGCAAGGGTGTAAGTGGGCTGTTTATGTTTTCTTATTGGCAACGTTACGTAGCGCTCTGTATGAAAATCACTGGCTGTGCTGTGTGCAGTCTGTGGCTAGTTTGCATTGTTGTAATACTTGCCATTGTAGCACTGGGCAGTTAGCTGTTAACAGCGCATAGCGTTGCGCAGTTGGAGGTGAGCCACCAGCAGTGGTGGATGTGGGGAGAGAGATGGCGGAGTTTTGAAATTTGTTATACTGGATATTATGGACTGCTGTATATATTATGACTATTAAGGTAAATACATTGTTTGTTCTCTATTAAAATCTTTCATTTGCTAACTATCCCTATCAGTAGTTAGTGACTTCCGTAGTTTGAATCTTCTATTTAGCTGGCAGTAGTGGCGCTCGCTGTATTACAGTAGTTCGAGTAACGAAGATTTTTGTGAGGTAAGTGATTTGTGAAAGGTACAGATTAATGTTAGTCAGGGCCATTCCTTTGTAGGGATTTCTGAAAGTCAGATTGCGTTGCGCTAAAGAAATATTGTGTGTCAGTTTAAACACAGTCTTGTATAAATTTTTCTAAGGGGACGTTTCATAAGGGGAAAATTACTTTTTGGATAAATGAAAGGTAACACATAAATGTTTGAATCTATATTCTGCAGAATTACACTTACATTCTCAGACGAGAGCAGACAAGCAACGTTTTTACAGATTTAGTCACCAATGGCGGCGATTGAGACCCACTTGCATGAAACGAAACAAAAGAAAGTGTCCTTCTTCATCAAACGAACAAGAACAATGATAATAATAATTTTACACTGTGAGTGATTTTATTTCAATTACATATAAACAGGCTGGTTCTTTTTAAAAAGGTAATGTTTCCACCACACTTATATTTCAATGTTTGTTTGTCATTACTGTCTTTGACAGTCTCTTTAACTATGGCACAGTAGCCCTATTATATGACCTCGTTCAAGTTCAGTGAGGTGTTGATAACGGCTTCTTTGTCACCTTAAAGGCATTCTTGAGGACTGTCAACTCACGACGTCCACTCTGAAAGGTAACAACGCTCACAACCGTTACAGCGTGTGTTTAAAGCAAACTTGATTTGCTTCCCAGTAGTGACGCTACTATCGCCACTCTTATGCAACTGGCGCGATGCGTGAATACGTAGACATCATCTTTTTTTTATGTAATAGCATGCCTACCAACTTACCTTTATGCGGCACAACTCCTTCTTAAAGTTGCGATTTTTTTCCGTGAATTAGATTATAATCCTACGTTACGACGATGGGGTATTGGACCAGATTGAACATAACGCATAAACAACGCAAACTTGTCCACATGAGCGTAAAATCTCAGTTAAGCCCTAGCTGTCTCTTGTGAAACAAAGGAGTTATTTATTTACATTTTTCTGTGTGCTTTCATAGTTTGCTTATCATCTCATTTAATTAATAACACACCAGGAGAGTAGGAAGTTACATGTCAGCTTTCTCTGTGTGCTCTTACAGTTAATCCTTAAGCTAGTAGTACTGAGATGGGTTGGATTTGTGCCTGCTGTGAGCTTACGTGCCTGCTGTAAGCGGACGCAGAAATACCTAGGCAGTGCCCGAAGAGCTGAACAGGTTTTTGACCGCGGTCAGCCTTCTTCAAGCTGTTCCCTCGGGGTGTAGCGTGGAGCGCTGGCGGAAAAACTAGCATGACACATGAGACACCTCAGGTTCCGATTGTGTCGCTCACCGGCTGTGCTGCCGAGACATTCCACCCTTCTCGAAGCGGTGGATCCACAGTCACAGCAGGTTAAATAGCGGGTAGTTAAAGTTCGCGTCGTTAGAGACAGAATGAATGTGGACGTTGGCCGCTGCCATCGCCCGTTCGCCCTATACGTTGATAGGTTGTTCCTCCTTCACCATGGTCCGAGCAGCCATGCGTGAACAGGTGTCATTGCAAGTAGTAAGGACAGATTATCTTGTGGAATAGTTTTTAACAAGTATTCCGAAAACTGCCTTGAGCAGCTCGAACTTGATTCCGAACACAATGGAAATATTTTAGACTTTGCAGCTACGAACAGCCCTGACCTTAAGGGCAATATAGTATCAGGGATTACTGATCTTGAAGTCATCATGGCGACGATGGCTACTGAAGTTAATAAACCCATTAAGAGGCTTACCCCCCCCCCCCGCCCCCTTGAACCATGGACCTTACCGTTGGTGGGGAGGCTTGCGTGCCTCAGCGATACAGATAGCCGTACCGTAGGTGCAACCACAACGGAGGGGTATCTGTTGAGAGACCAGACAAACGTGTGGTTCCTGAAGAGGGGCAGCAGTCTTTTCAGTAGTTGCAGGAGCAACAGTTTGGATGATTGACTGATCTGGTCTTGTAACACTAACCAAAACGGCCTTGCTGTGCTGGTACTGCGAACGGCTGAAAGCAAGGGGAAACTACAGCCGTAATTATTCCCGAGGGCATGCAGCTTTACTGTATGGTTAAATGGTTCAAATGGTTCAAATGGCTCTGAGCACTATGGGAATTAACAGCTATGGTCATCAGTCCCCTAGAACTTAGAACTACCTAAACCGAACTAACCTAAGGACAGCATACAACACCCAGTCATCACGAGGCAGAGAAGGTTAAATGATGATGGCGACCTCTTGGGTAAAATATTCCGGAGGTAAAATAGTCCCCCATTCGGCTCTCCGGGCGGGGACTACTCAAGAGGACGTTGTTATCAGGAGAAAAAAAACTGGCGTTCTACGGATCGAGCGAGATCCCTTAATTGGGCTGGTAGGTTAGAAAATGTAAAAAGGGAAATGGATAGGTTAAAGTTAGATATAGTGGGAATTAGTGAAGATCCGTGGCAGGAGGAACAAGACTTTTGGTCAGGTGAATACAGGGTTGTAAATACGAAATCAAATAGTGGTAATGCAGGAGTAGGTTTAATAATGAATAAAAAAATAGGGGCGCGGGTAAGCTACTACAAACAGCATAGCGAACGCATTATTGTGGCTAAGATAGACACGAAGCCCAAGCCTACTACATTAGCAGAAGTTTATATGCCAACTAGCTCTGCAGAGGATGAAGAAATTGATGAACTGTATGATCAGATAAAAGAAATTATTCAGGTAGTGAAGGGAGACGAAAATTCAATAGTCATGGGTGACTGGAATTCGAGAGTAGGAAAAGGGAGAGAAGGAAACATAGTAGGTGAATATGGATTGGGGTTAAGGAATGAAAGAGGAAGCCGTCTGGTAGAATTTTGCACAGAGCATAACTTAACGGTTCAAAAATCGTAAAAGGAGGTTGTATACATGGAAGAATCCTGGCGATACTAGTAGGTATCACATAGATTATATAATTGTAAGAGAGAGATTTAGGAACCAGGTTTTAAATTGTAAGACATTTCCAGGGGCAGATGTGGATTCTGATCACAATGTATTGGTTATGAACTGTAGATTAAAACTGAAGAAACTGCAAAAAGGTGGGAATTTAAGGAGATGCGACCTGGATAAACTGACTAAAAAAGAGGTTGTACAGAGTTTCAGGGAGAGCATAAGGGAACAATTGACAGAAATGGGGGAAAGAAATACAGTAGAAGAAGAATGGGTAGCTCTGAGGGATGAAGTAGTGAAGGCAGCACAGGATTAAGTAGGTATAAAAAAAGGGCTAGTAGAAATCCTTGGGTAACAGAAGATATATTGAACTTAATTGATGAAAGGAGAAAATATAAAAATGCAGTAAATGAAACAGGCAAAAAGGAATACCAACGTCTCGAAAATGAGATCGACAGGAAGTGCAAAATAGCTATGCAGGGATGGCTAGAGGACAAATGAAAGAATTTAGAGGCTTATCTCACTAGAGGCAAGATAGATACTGCCTACAGGAAAATAGAAGAAACCTTTGGAGAAAAGAGAGCCACTTTTATGAATATCAAGAGCTCAGATGAAAACCCAGTTTCAAGCAAATAAGGGCAAGGAGAAAAGTGGAAGGAGTATATAGAGGGTCTATACAGGGGCGATGTACTTGAGGACAATGTTATAGAAATGGAAGAGGATGTTGATGAAGATGAAATGGGAGATACGATGCAGCTTGAAGAGTTTGACAGAGCACTGAAAGACCTGAGTCGAAACAAGGCCCAGGCAGTAGACAATAGTCCATTAGAATTACTGACGGCCTTGGGAGAGCCAGTCCTGACAAATCTCTACCATCTGGTGAGCAAGATGTTTGAGACAGGCAAAATACCCTCAGACTTCTAGAGGAATATAATAATTCCAATCCCAAAGAAAGCAGGTGTTGACAGGTGCGAAAATTACCGAACTATCAGTTTAATAAGTCACAGTTGCAAGATACTAACGCGAATTCTTTACAGACGAATGGAAAAACTAGTAGAAGCCGACCTCAGGGAAAATCAGTTTGGATTCCGTAGAAATGTTGGAACACGCGAGGCAATACTGACCTTACGACTTATCTTAGAAGAAAGATTAAGGAAAGCCAAACATACTTTTCTAGAATTTGTAGACTTAGAGAATTTGTAGACAATGTTGACTGGAATACTCTCTTTCAAATTCCAAAGGTGGCAGGGGTAAAATACAGAGAGCGAAAAGCTATTTACAATTTGTACAGAAACCAGATGGCAGTTATAAGGGTCGAGGGACATGAAAGAGAAGCAGTGGTTGGGAAGGGAGTGAGACAGGGTTGTAGCCTCTCCCCGATGCTATTCAATCTGTATATTGGGCAAACAGTAAAGGAAACAAAAGAAAAGTTCGGAGTAGGTATTAAAATCAATGGAGAAGAGATAAAAACTTCGAGGTTTGCCGATGACATCCTAATTCTGTCAGAGACAGCAAAGAACTTGGAAGAGCAGTTGAACGGAATGGACAGTGTCTTGAAAGGAGGATATAAGATGAACATTAACAAAAACAAAACGAGGATAATGGAATGTGGTCGAATTAAGTCGGATGATGCTGAGGGAATTAGATTAGGAAATGAGACACTTAAAGTTGTAAATTAGTTTTGCTATTTGGGGAGCAAAATTACTGTTGATGGTCGAAGCAGAGAGGATATAAAATGTAGGCAAAATCAGTGGCAAGGAAAGCGTTTCTGAAGAAGAGAAATTTGTTAACATGGAGTACAGATTTCAGTGTCAGGAAGTCATTTCTGAAAGTATTTGTATGGAGTGTAGCCATGTATGGAAGTGATACATGGACGATAAATAGTTTGGACAAGAAGAGAATAGAAACTTTCGAAATGTGGTGCTACAGAAGAATGCTGAAGATTAGATGGGTAGATCACATAACTAATGAGGAGGTATTGAATAGAATTGGGGAGAAGAGGAGTTTGTGGTACAACTTGACTAGAAGAAGTGATCGGTTGGTAGGACATGTTCTGAGGCATCAGGGGATCACAAATTTAGCATTGGAGGGCAGTGTGGAGGGTAAAAATCGTAGAGGGAGACCAAGAGATGAATACACTAAACAGTTTCAGAAGGATGTAGGTTGCGGTAAGTACTGGGAGATGAAGAAGCTTTAACAGGATAGAGTAGCGTGGAGGGCTGCATCAGGTCAGTCTCAGGACTGAAGACTACAACAACAAGAAGCCTAGGAGAGTATTTTTGCTAGAAAGAGCAGACAATCAGTTGTTGGGATTCTACTCTGAGAATGGATGGACACCATTTAGTTTTAATATGACGGAAGTAAAGACACTTATGAATAAAGTTTAAACTGACTGTAAATAGCACTGTGATGTATGTGGCGAGTAAGTGAATTGTCAATGGAAAACATCAACTGTGAGTGAACAAATTTCCGAAAATTTTGAGAAAACAGATAGTGTTGCAGTCTCAGTTAAAAAAAGAGTTGATAGGGCAGAGTGGTAACATAACAAAGCAAATTTCACGTTTAAGAAATCGTTTGACCGTCGCGCAGACTCCTGTGTGGAGAATATAGTAATAGGCATCCCTGGCATAGAGAAGCAACTGAGAGAATTGAAGACAGGTACAACATCTCTCACTCCATCTGCCTGATTGGTGCAGCAACCGTATTAAGATTATATTTGAACAAAACAGCACTGCTTGTGAAAATCTTGTTTTAAGCGTGCGTTTCGCCTTTGCAGGGCACTGTTATATTATCATGGATTGTGAAACATGCATAAAACTATTATCTTGTGTAATAAGCATATGTCCAGATCGAGCAAAAAAGGTCATGTGCGTCTGATACAGTCATAGCGACAGGGGCAGGTCCTGTCGCTGCACCTCTGCAGCTGCCGTCATGACTCTATGGGAGGCAAATGCCCCAGTTAGCTCTTTGTAGACGCATGCCTAATCCACAACATAATAATCTCTCCCAGTCCATGATTATCTGATGATGGCCTACAAAAGTGAAACACGTCATTAAAGCAATATTTTCCCAACCAAAACTGTTTCACTCAAGAAGTGAGAATAAATAAGCTGCCAGGGTCTGAGGATACTCTGCAGCATTATCCGGTTTGCTTGCATTTGTCGTGCATGTCTCGCCTAGCGCAAAGACCCAAATGACTGGAAGAAGCTGCATGTAACTCGTGTCTATATTTTAGCCTGCGCAAGATACGGTGGCTGATATGCAGTGACCAATTTTCGTCGAAAGCGCTGGGTGAGTTCAGTCGTTTGTTCGCAAGGGGAGGCCGACCACGTCTGAAACCACTAGGCCAGTCGGTGATGTCAGGATCTAGACGCACAGCCTGCAGTCTTTCTTAAACGATTTTACAGATACTATTGGCAAAAAAAACTAATTTTTGCTTTACTTATAGCTTTGCGTGTCGGTTTATGATGGCGTGCCCATCATTTTATTCTGATATTTACGCGGAAGTAAGACACAGTGCGAAATTCGAAAAAGTTTACAACGAGGAGTAGAGGTCGCCATGATGTTGAGTTTTGGTACATATTACATAATATGTCGCTGTGAATGAAATTTTGCTAACATACTGAATTCTTTTCAGGCTTGGTTGGAGGTCTGTATCTGCCACAAATCACGAGAAAATTAATCTGACGTAGCTCACGAATTTGCGACCGCTCCGTGGCAGCCATAGAGCCAGAGTGAAATATCCACAACATTGCTCAGTTTTCATAAACACTTTGAGATATGGAAACGAGAATTTTGCATATGATAGCACGTAAAGAGGAGAGTAATTTGCCATAGGTTTATTACGCAAAACCTCATCATCTACCTTGTTATCCCATTAACTACAGATCTATGCTGCAGATAGTGTGCTGTAGGAGTAATTTCAACATACCCGACTAAAATATCTAAACGTTCATTATTACCTTGATTTCCCTTGCTTATGTTTGTGTTAGTTTTTATATTTTCTATTTAAATTTTACATTCTAGTTTTTTTTTTTGTTTGTTTTTTTTTTTTTTTTTTTTTTTTTTTGTTTACCACTCCACATAACTATATTTTCTTAATTCCAGATGCTAAGTACGAGGGTCACTCCAAAAGAAATGCACATTATTTTTGTAAAAATACAGTTTTCATTCTGCATGTGTGAAAGTTTTACAGTGTGTAGATACATCCTTTCCGCTTGTTTTCAAACTTAGTTCAACCTGTTCCCGTGAGTGACGCCGTCACAGCGTGTCTTCAAGATGGCTGTTACACTTGACGTTCGTCAGAAGCAAAGTTCTGTCATGGAATTCCTGTGCTGTGAAAACGAGACAGTGGGAAACATCCACAAGAGGTTGAAAAAGGCGTATGGAGATGCTGCTGTCTATCGCAGTACAGTTAGTCGGTGGGCAAGCAGGTTACGTGATGAAATCGGGCACGGCAATATTGAGGATTGTCGTGGCAGCGGCAGGCCTCGTACTGAACACACTCCAGACAATGTCCAGAGAGTTAACGAATTGGTGACTGCTGACAGACGCACCACAGCGGACGAACTGTCACGCTACGTTGGGATAGGGGAAGGAAGTGTTTGCATAGTACCGAAAGTGTTGGCGTTAAAAAATGTTTGTGCCAGGTGGGTTCCCAGGATGTTGACAGTGGCTCACAAAGAAACAAGAAAACGGTACGCACCGTACTTTTGGAACAGTACTGAAAGTGTTGGCGTTAAAAAACGTTTGTGCCAGGTGGGTTCTCAGGATGTTGACAGTGGCTCACAAAGAAACAAGAAAACGGTACGCACCAAACTTTTAGAACAGTACGGGAATGGTGGAGATGAATTTCTTGGAAGGATTGTGATAGGCGATGAAACATGGCTCCATAATTTTTCACCAGAGACGAAGAGTCAATCAATGGAGTGGCATCATGCAAATTCACCCAAGAAAAAAAATCCAAAACCACACCTTCTGCTGGAAAAGTTATGCCTACGGTGTGTTTCGATTCCGAAGGACTCTTGCTTATGGACATCATGCCAAGTGGAACCACCATAAATTCTGATGCATATGTGACGACACTGAAGAAACTTCAAGCTCGACTGAGTCGTGTGCGACCACACCGGCAAAAGCAGGATGTTTTGCTGTTGCACGAGAATGCACGGCCGCATGTCAGTCAAATAACCATGGAAGTGATCACCAAACTCGGATGGACAACACTGAAACACTAGCCTTACAGTCCTGACCTGGCTCCATGTGACTATCATCTCTTTGGGAAACTGAAAGACTCTCTTCGTGGAACAAGGTTTGAAGATGATGGCTCCCTTGTGCACGCTGTCAAACAGTGCCTCCAGCAGGTTGGTCCAGAATTTTACCATGCGAGTACACAGGCGCTGGTTCCAAAACGGCTTAAGGCAATTGAGAGGGATGGAAATTATGTGGAGAAATGAAAATATTGTTCCTAAAGGATGTATCTATACACTGTAAAGCTTTCAAACATGTAGAACAAAAGATGGATTTAAAAAAAATAGTGTGCATTTCTTTTGGAGAGACCCTCGTAACTTGTTATTATGATACAAAATCATTACAGTTACGATAAGCTGCGATGAAATGCTTAAAACATAGTGTTTTTTACACCATGCACATAAAATTAAAAGAATTTTCTTCTCATTATGCAAATGACGCACAACTTTTTTTTTCCTTTTTTTTGACTCGTCACACTTCTGACTGGCTTCTGCGGCCCAGCACGAACTCATCTCTTGTGGCAGCCTTTCCATCTAGAATGGCACTTGACACCTTCGTCTCAGTTAACAGGTTGATGTACACCAATCTCTGTCTTCCTTTACGGCTTTTTACCCTCTACATCTGTCTTCAGTACCACGGACGTTATTCTATGCTGTCTCAGCAAATGTCCTATCATCCTATCCCTTCTTGTCATCTGTGTTTCCCATATATTCCTTTCCTCACTGAGTTGTCGGAGAACCCCCTCTTTCATTACTTTAGCAAACTACCTTATTTTCAACATTATTTGGTAGCACCACATCTAAAATGCAACAATTGTATTCGGCTCAAGTTTCTCCACTGTCTGTTTACCAGTACCATAAATGTTGTAAACTTATTTTATCAGAAATACTTTCTTCAAATGAGGGACCATGTATTTTACTAGTAGATTTCTTTTGTACAGAAACGCCTTTTCGCTAGTGCTAGACCGACTTTTATGTCCTCCTCGCTTCATCCACCGTGGATTATTTTGCTGCCTAAGTAGCAGAAATCCTTATCTCCATCTACTTCGTGATCATCACGTCTGATGTTACGTTTCTTGCTGTTCTCATCTCTGCTACTTCTCGTTGGTTCTGTCTTTTTTCGATTTATTCTCAGTCTGTATTCTTAACTCATTAGACTGTTCATTCCATTAAACAGATTACGTAATTCTTCTTCATTTACGCCGAAGAAAGAAAGGTCATCTTCGAATCTTAACACTGATTTCCTTTTACCTTGAATTTTAATCTCACTCTTGAATCTTTCTCCTATTTCTATCACGGCTTCTTCGGCATATAGATCGAATAGTAGGGGCGAAAGGCTACATTCCTGTCATACACCCTTTTTTATCCGAGCACTGATTCTTGGCCTTCCAGCCTTATCGTTCTGTCTAGTTTCTTGTACATTTTGTATATTACCCAGTTTTCCCTATAACTTACCCCTATTTCCTTATAATTTCTAACATTTCGCAATGTTTTACATTGTAGAACGCTTTTTACAGGTAGGTAAATTCTACAAACATTTCTATTCTGGCTTGGTTCCATTATCAACCACTACATCAGAACTGCCTCTCTGGTGCTTTCACATTTTGTAAAGTCAAACTGACAGTCATGTAACATATTCTCAAATTTTTCCATTCTTCTCTATATCGGTTTTCTCAGCAACATGGATGCATGAGCTATTAAGCTGATTGTGTAAAATTTTTTGCCCGTGTTAGCTGTTGCTGGTAGTAGCACAATGACAGCACCACCCCATTCTGCACTGTTGCCAAATTTTTTCATGATGACAGATTCTAGATAGCGGCCATAGTTGTGGCAGTATCACAGTGATTACATGACAGGAAGTTCAAATTTTGGCAGGAAATATGTCAATTTGGTTACCTCCTCTAACATAAGTCCTTCCCTCCTATTCCCACCCCTCCCCTAATCCCTCCCCTCCCTCCCCATCTGGAAACAAACTGGACTGATCGATACGGTGAACATAGGTCTTTATTTTGTATGCGTTGTTTATTTAAACAATTTGAGTTGTCAGAGTCAGTAGCTCTATCCTCTGTGTTCAGCTTGAGGTCCAGAGGCCAACTGATGTAGTTTGCAACACCACCACGATAGGGTGTTGTAGTCCTCCCCCCCCCGCCCAAACCCCTCCTGTAATATAATCAAAGATGGTGGCCTGGGGAAAAATGACCGGAAATACGCTCAGTCTGTGTCTAGCTGCTGCAGTGGGAGAACATAATTGTTTACTGTATGTACTAGGTGTTCAATGTATGAGATGTCTGTGATGGAGAAGGAGGAGTTTAATGGGTATATTAGTTGTAATAATTCAGCTGAGGACTGTGTCGATAGCCACCTGCACGACGTTTGGAAAGCAGTGATATTTGGTGAATGTTGGGAAGAACACATGTACGGTTCATAAAATAATGAAGATGCACCGGGATGGGGCTAAGTTGTACTTCACAATTCATGCTGATAAATGCGTGTGATGTAACTGTAGATCATTCAATAAAAGTCCAGTCAGTCTTCGTAAGTGCAAGGGGTAAGACGTTCACTGCAGTGCATACGCGCTTTTCGCCCCAGAGGCCACGTGCCAGGCTCTTGGCACCACCATGTGGTAGCTGGAGGGGCAGCCGTATACTTCCTGTCATGCTGGAAAAACCTGCAGCCTTCCTCCTTCCCATCCCTGGCACATGGATACTATTTGTCATTAAACACGAATTTCTTTGGAAGTTATTACAACTAATGTTAAGCTATGTGCGGAATACTGACACATACAAGACTTGAAGATGTTGCAGGAACTAAATGTACCACTCCACAAAGAGAGGCACACAGAGAGAGAGAGAGAGAGAGAGAGAGAGAGAGAGTGTGTTTGTGTGTGTGTGTGTGTGTGTGTGTGAGAGAGAGAGAGAGAGAGAGGGGGGGGGGGGGGAGAGAGAGAGAGAACTTTGCAGATGACGCAAGTATATTTAAACAGTTTATGAGGTAATTACACATTATATTCTGAGGAATACCATCACCACATTTGAACACGGATTCAAAAAAAGATAGCAGCACACTTGTGAAACCATCCTTGAAACACTTCACGTGTTTGTGTGGTAAATACCCTTGTCTTTGAGCATGAGCTTCTTCAGAAGTTAGTAAATCGAACTGAATATGTCTCTAAATACGTTTTCTAAAAGATCACTGCACAGTAGTCTGATTCAGTTTTGCAGTGTATACCGCCACACAGACTCTAAAAAGATCACCGCACATTTGTGAAACGTCTCAGGCTTCCTTCACTACCCTGGAATATATGCCTGCATAGACAAATCAGGTAAAGTGTTTAACTCCTTAACGCATTTGAAAATGTTAAAATACTATTATTTTTTAAATAAATCGCACCCAAAACACTGGACTGTCTTCCCCAGTGCACATAAAACAGAAATACATTACGGCAAAATACTCTCGGAAATATACGTCACGCAGGAATCTCGTTTATAAATCGAAACTAAAATAAATGAGCGCTAATAGACTGCACTGAACACAATGAAGCACAATGTCTAGACAATGTGTGCTGCTGCTGTAAAAAAAAGGAACACTGATTTTCTGTAAGTAGAGTGAGTAAATATCTTTCACACTGTTGGCGCACGGCGTCAACATTTCATCGGCAATGCCAGGTATCTCTATCACCCCTTCGGGAAACTCATCCCCTAAAAGGGCGAGGTGACACTGCCTTTGCAGCTCTTCATCTACCATCCTGCATCACATGAAAAAATATCGTTAAATACACTATCACAGTTGTTTGCTACACGAGACACGATTATAACTCGAGACCCGCAAAGTGGCGGCACATCCATCAGTGGCCGCAGCTTACCACAGAGTGAAGTGCCGACTAAATGCGCGAAATTCATGGCCGGGCAGACCAGCACCAACTTGTCCTGAGTGCTGAGACCAGTATTCATCAATAGATAGGATGGAATGCTGCACTCCTATTGGCTTCTGTAAACACTGTTCGGGACTTTCCATCTGCGGTGTCACCGCCAGACACCACACTTGCTAGGTGGTAGGTTTAAATCGGCCGCGGTCCGTTAGTACATGTCGGACCCGCGTGTCGCCACTGTTAGTAAACGCAGACCTAGCGCCACCACATGGCAGGTCTAGAAAGACGGACTAGCACTCGCCCCAGTTGTACGACGACTTTGCTAGCGACTACACTGACGAAGCCTTTCTCTCATTTGCCGAGAGACAGTTAGAATAGCCTTCAGCTAAGTCCATGGCTACGACCTAGCAAGGCGCCATTAACCCTATCCGGAACGCGTCTTATTTGTATTATCAAGAGCGATGTACCACAATGATGGAATAAAAGTTGAGAATTAACTTAGATACGTACTTTTCTTATTAACATTCATTACTTATCCTGTTCCAGACTTCACGCCAGTCGGTGTGAGTTGACGCGTGCCCTTTCGGTAACCTCACCCTGTGTCTAGACTGTCTTGTCTAGACACAACACCATCAACCACCCTTCCTAATTGGTTTCTGCCAAATCAGTGTGTCTGTATAAATCCTACCACTCCATTTCAGGTCTCATTCTGCCAGCGTCAATTCCCCGTCAGTGTGGTCGTTCTTTTCGTTGTTGTACAGTGCAACTCCAGGATTACTCGATTGCGAGGGTAGATGGGAGGAGAAGGAGGAGACAGAGACACAGCAAACTCTCCCAGTCAAGCTCCAGCGTTCTGTGGAAAGCCTGCAACTAGAGCTGCCATGTCAGTATTAAAAAAAAAGTTTGATGGTAGTCGTAGTGTAATTGGTTTTGTGTCTGGTTTATTTCTTGTTTCATACTTCTTGCTACAGCTAACATGGTGAAAATGCAGCTCGAGCTGTAGGCAGTGCTGGAGGCTGCAAAAAATGCAGCAGCCACATGCCATGCAACAGCCTCCAGCAGCGAATACATAGCTCCAACAGTCGCATAAGTACAGATAAAAGAATATATCTATGTAGTATTAGCTATATCTTCAACCTGTATCTTGTCAGTAGTACATATGCTACTGAGTGGAAGCACAGTTTAATTCAACCTATACCCAAGACTGACAACCCTAAGTCGCCCGGTGACTACAGGCCGATCAGCATACTGCCTGCAATATCTAAAGCCCTAGAATACATCGTCCATGAACAGCTGACGGATTACCTCAAAACTCATAACATCCACAACAAATATCAGTCAGGCTTTCGAAAGCACCAAAGTACAGCAACTGCATTAATCAAAGTAACTGATGACATTAAACATGCTATGGACAGACGTGAAGCTACCATCCTAACACTGCTTGACTTTAGCAAGGCTTTTGATACAGTTGACTTTGATATATTACTAATTAAAATGAAGCAGCTGAATTTCTCAAAAAGCGTAATACACTGGTTCGACAGCTACCTCAAAAACAGAAGTCAACAAGTCATTTCTGGGTCGGAAAAGTCATCATGGAAAAACGTGCGCTCTGGAGTTCCCCAAGGCTCTGTCCTTGGTCCATTACTCTTCTCACTGTACATTAATGATATTTCTTCAGTAATTCACTCCTGCAACTACCATCTATATGCCGACGACATCCAACTGTACATAAGTGCAAGCCCCAATAACATTGCTGACGCAGTAGTGAGTATGAACGCAGATCTTTGCTCCGTTTCTCGATGGGCACAGAACCTAAGTCTGAAACTAAACCCCAAGAAATCCCAGGTCATACTTATATCTCATCCAAAGGTAATCAGTCGGTACTTCCGCGAAACAGTCCCTCAAATACTCCTCAATGGTACCCAACTACCATACCAAAAAACAGTAAAAGACCTTGGAATAATCTTGGATGAACACCTAAACTGGGAAGAATAAACAGTCACAGCTTGCCGGAAATTGCTCTCCTCCCTACATGCAATTCAAAAATTTAGAAAAATATTTCCAACCCATGTTAAACAAAAATTAGTCCAAACACTAGTCTTGCCTAATCTTTACTACTGTGATGTAGTTCAACACGGCACAAATAGTGAAAATTCGAGATGCCTCGAGCTAGTGATGAATGCTTGCGTCAGATACGTATGCAATATACGGTTGTATGATCATATCAGGCCTTCATACTCCCAGCTAGGTTGGATACGCCCACATAAGGCACGCGATCTCCACACGATGTGCTTACTTCATCGATTTCTTAGCCACTGGTGCCCCCAATACTTATCTTCTCACATTAAACACCTATCATCATTCCACAACCGCAATACCAGATCGGATACGTCTAGCATCTTGGCTGTACCTTTACATAACACAAAATCTTTCTTCGTGTCATTCTCCATCTCAGCCATACGACTATGGAACGCGCTCCCGTGATCTGCGTCTTATCCAGAACCACTTAACAATCAAGAGGGAACTCAAGACTTACATATTAGGGACGGTATAGCCACCATTGTTGTGACCCTCTCATCTTTTTCTTTCTCCTCTCCATCATAGCTTCGAATTTTACCATTCTATTTCTCTTCCTCTAACCTATCTACCTCTTCTATATCTCTTTCACCCCATTCTATCGTCTTATGTCTCTGCTTGATGAGAATAACTCACAAGCTGCAAGAATATAACGAGAAAATTCCCAACTAGCAATAGGACTGACATTCATAAAAGAAAAAATATGTTTACTTTCATATACATAGTCATTACTATTATTATTATTCTTGATTGTTATAATTATTTTTTGATTGTTACAATTATCATTGTACTACTTTTATAATCTCTATTTTTTTCTGTAACATGTATAACATGTTATATGTCCTTAATGTTCTGTAGAAACTGAAATTTGTTGTATCTGAGTATGCCTGGTTAGGTGTAAGAGAGGGCCTGAAGGCCCTAATCTTGCCAGGTAAAATAAATGCATAAATAAATAAATAAATATATAACTCAAATAAGCTGAAGCAACAATTACCTACTGTGGTCAAATGTTTACTTCAGCACATGTGTGGGCCAGAAGACTGGGCCATTGGTGACTCATTGTTGTGTGGTTGTATCTATGGAAAATGCCAGGTGTGGTCTACGAATCAGATCCCTAGGTGATCCGCAGAGAGGGTTTGTTGGTTTACGCTTTCCTAAGTGGAGTTTCGTGTCACTGTGCCCAGGTCAACTGGGACACTTCTCTTCCATTTCAGTCCACTGCTATAGAAATGCTACGTGTCTATGAACGAGCGAGTTGGGTGTATTTTGTTGGTACCAAGTTCGTGTGAGCCAGGCATTAATTACTTACTGTCTGAACTATGGAAATAACATGATTCTGGGCAAAGTATGGGTTGTGGGGAATCACATTCATTGGCTTGATTACTGAAATCAATTTTTTGAAATAAAAATTATGTCAGCTGGTAAATATTCTCCTCCACCCTACGTATCTTTTACCTTCTACTTAATTTTGTGCTAGAGTTAATCAGTGGTTGAGAAGTTTATTAATACTGCGAAAAAGAATATAAAATTCTCAATGGAAACTTCCGTACCTGAAGGGGTATCACCCATATTGATCAGCTACCTTGAAAATCAATTCCACAATATATTACTATAATTTCTTACTTTTTGTTGAATGTTCATGTAGTTAAAGTATCATAATCCATTACTGATCGACATATCATTCACATGTTATTATTTTATCTTGCAGGTTATTGACTGAAACTTACAATTCAGGAATATCAAAATAATTTTTTTCAGTAAATTAGTTTTACCAATGATGTACATTAAGTATGATGAAAGAAATGCATAAAGATAAGGAAACTTTTGTTTACTGAATTGAAATATAACCTAAACCAGTCTATACAACCTTATTTGTTTTAAATTACATAAATAATCAATTATCTTATATTAGAGCATGTCTAAAAAGAAATTATCTCAATTTTTTCAGTTAATACCCAGATATGAACACTTTCAAATTACTTTAACAGAAACACACAAATCCTAAATAAAAAGATTATTTCTGAAAATATTATGAATTCAAAATGCCAAAAATTAGTCAGGTATATTTGTAGCACTACAGTCCACACAAATGTACATGACTCAAAATGGATGAGAAGGGTTGAGTCATGTACATTTGTATAGACTGTAGTGCAACATGACATCAAACACATGTTAAAGTAATGTATCGAAAAAACTATTTGTATTTTCATGATAGAGCATGACTAATGTTCTACATAGTTTTTTTTATATATTTCTCCCATCTTCTGCCAATGTTGATGTCCAGTCTTCCAAACCTGATGTAGACGAAGGTGTACCTTATTTGAGAGTGAAGTGTTGGAATGCCATATGTAGTCCCTTGACTGTCATGTTTATAGCAGATCAACTTCTCAGAGCAGTCATGTACACTGTACATGAGTCGTTGATATATGGTAGTGCCAACCCATCATATCTGTCATTATTCCATATCAGCATTGTTATATATTTTTAGACTCCGCTGTACTTATTTATCATAAGACGAAGTGCTATTAGGGTGGATTTAATGCTCAGGAAAGTATTTCAGGGTGGTATATTAAACCTGGTTTTCTAGTAGAGTTTACAAATAAGGATGGGATGTAAGAAGATCTGTTCTTCTTTCTTCCCTGTCATCTAAAATGCCTCTTCTGTTCAAATGGTTCAAATGGCTCTGAGCACTATGGGACTTAACAGCTATGGTCATCAGTCCCCTAGAACTTAGAACTACTTAAACCAAACTAACCTAAGGACAGCACACAACACCCAGCTATCACGAGGCAGAGAAAATCCCTGACCCCACCAGGAATCGAACCCAGGAACCCGGGCGTGGGAAGCGAGAACGCTACCGCACGACCACAAGATGCGGGCGTCTCTTCTGTATTTGTCACTTCTTCCTTTCTTATTGCCTGTATCTTGTTTTTTTTTTCTCTGGTCTCAGATACGGTAGATTTCTAGGATTTATAACTGTTGTTTTCCAGGGCTTCCTGATATTAACAACGTGGTAAGAGATGATGTGATTCGTATTTTGCACAATCGCCTCAACTGCTTCTTCCAGCAGTCCTTTATCTATACTTCTGATATGTGGTATTGATCTTAATTAAGGTGATGTTTTCGGAGATGCTAGTTAACATAGCACATAGCACTCTCCCATCGTAGACATGCCTCCCATCGTGGCGCCTAAACTTCATAGTGATATTCTTACAGCTCCAGGCTGTCTTGTCAGACAGGAATATTGCTGACCGGCTCTTTTAAATATTACACTTGCTGCTCTCGCGTATGCTATCGTCTCGTTCCTTCTTTGTAAATGAACATTTCGGCTAACTTGCTCTGTATTGTCCTTTAAACTCGACCCTATCGATGGTCGTCGACTTGTGATGTTCTGCGGTACTCGATGTCCACTTGCGTTACCAAAATTTTATAAATTGTGGTAAACTAATTCCAGATTTTTCACGATTGCCTGTCGTTCAATTATTTTAGTCAAATTCTATTTTAATTTAGGCAGATACTATTTGTCTTCAATCTGAAGCAAATTTTCTCGACTTCTTAGAGAAAGTCAAACTATGCACTAATGGCAATGTACGTCGGAAACGTTTGTTATAATATCCAGTTAGTATTAATTTCTTGGATTTCAAACCTCATTAGTTCTATTCAAGCAGATAAATATATTTAATTTTTTTTTAAATTCTTGTTTGCCCTACGTACTCTTTTCTGCAACATAAAATCTCGAAACAAAAGTGTTCCCCTACTGATTAACTCATATAGGTTCATCAAATGATCTCGAAAATAATTTACCAAATTATTCTTATACCTGTAGTCTTACTGTACATCTGATGCATCATTCTGGTCTCTTTTTACCTTTGTTTTCTCATCACCTTTTAAAAACATAAATTATGTCAATTAATAGGCAATAATTTTGTCCTCTTCCATTAATTCAAACATACTCTTTCCTCTAGTAGTACACCTGTAATTTGGATTATAGTTTGAGAGGTGGCATGAGCCCCTCTCATATTTCTATCTTACGATTTTCCTCTCTAATTGCATGCGGTGAAAAGTCGCTATTCCTTCACACGCGGACTTCCACGCAGCGTGTCTCGTCACCTGGGTGGTCCGGTGATAGGTGGGCTCTGCTGATCTTGAAAGGGTAAGCCAACGGGTGTGAGAGAGTCGAGTGAATCCTTTCCAGACGCCGACATTGTAGAATAGCGGCGGAGACACGCTCGCAAAGGGCCTGAAATTGCGGCTGGGCTAGATGTTCTGTTACTTCGCAGAAACTTAGCGAAAACACTTTCTGGTCGGCTACCAGCGAGGCATGGGAATGACTTGTGTACCCAGGCAGTTGTGGCGGGCAAATTCCCGCGCTTTCTGCAAAATCGTAACTGTGATTGGCTTGCTCAGGGCATAGCTCCGTGACGTAGCAAAATCAGCGCAGAAATTGGCGCCAAGAATCTCCATTGGTGGAATGGTAGTGCTCCGGCAATAGAGTGGAATTTTCCGCCGGTTTTCGAGTTGCTGATTGGAACGGTTAACCACGGCCACTGTCGTGGGGGCGGGAATGTTCTGTGTTCGTTTTGTACGGGTGCACTTGTGGTGTAGTCGGCTCTCGCCTTTCAGTCGGAGTAGGTTACAGCACTGAGCTCTCGCTGCTCTGGACAGCCTGCCTTCCGTTGGCTGTCTAATATACTTTTATTTGATTGTAACTGTTTAACGAAGTTGCTGAAGTTTCGACTTCAACGTAACTTTCCGAGTACAGTTGGCAATTGAGCGTTCTGCGTACAAGCGGCCTATGTTGTCTGTCTTGGGCAGTTTTGGCTAAAGTTGACTGTATCGGAGTTACTGTGTGACTTCGCTTGTGCAAGTCAGTCGCTGTACCGTCAGTGATTGTGTGGCGAGCCTTCTTTGTCTCCCTCAGAGGTGCATTTGTATTGATAGGAAGTCTTTAGTCTGGAACAACCAGACCAGGACAATTTGTTTCAGGCTATACGAGCGACATTATCATCACCACGACGGGACGTCGAAGCAATCAGCCATCGCTTCCAGTACGCCAGATCGTGTCCTTGCAGCTAAGAAGACAGCTTGGTAATGTACGTCCGCAGCACCGGCAAAGCAGGTATTTTTGCTAGGCGATAATCAGAGCTCAGCAGAGCGCGCCTGTTCGTCTTTTCTAACTTTGTTCTATCTTGGGTGTTCATTGTCTGAGTTCTCACTAATGTAGCAGCAATTAATGTTGGGTTAGCTGTGTGTCTCTCTTAAGATATGAGTTGCAAGGAATTGGCTCCACATACCACTTCGTCATAAACGTCACAATCTAGTTTAGGGACAACTTCACCTTCATGGCGTTTATTTGAGTATCCAACTTGAGCCAATTTGATGTATTGTAAATGTTTCATGAGTTTTTGTTTATTATTTTGTGTTTAGTCTTAATAAATCATATTGTTATTTTGGACAGAACTTTCATTCTGTTAATCGGTAGAGCAACCCTATCATTTCTCACTACGTTAATGAAACCTTCCTTTATTTAACTTATTTATCGAATTAAATTATTGCAGGTGCCAAACTCTTTTCTACTCCACTTGCAGGGTTGATTACAGTCAGTTCGCGTATCCTTTTAATCCATGTGCAACAGAAAAAGTCGGAGTTAGAATAGGGGGTGCTTAGAGCATCATTTACATATGTAGATTCTAGAAGATTTTAGTGTTAAATACACTGCTAGCCCCGGCACCTCGCAAGGTGACCTGCCGATAAAAATTATATTAGTATTGTATAAACTGGAACAGCACTAATACTGAATGAGTCACCTAACATTACCACTGGAAACACCTCCCAAACCACAACGAACACTGAATAAGCAATTCCGCATACCGAAAGTGAGGACAGCGGCTGGTATAATTGGTTAAAACAAAACACTGAGAAATATACAGACGTATGATTTTCAACACAGACTTAAGTTTTTTTTAAATGGAAACCTGTTATTATCTTTTACCCAACTGAAAATAGAAAACATACTTAATCAGTGCCGTTTCGTATATTGTAAAATGTTAATTACATCCAGAGTAACTTGTAGCATAAAGCTGACGCTTGACCAGCTCCTCAGCAATTCAGTCGTGTGTACTGAAGAGAACCGAATTAATTAGGGATACAAAAAGAACAGCGCTGTAACGTAGTTACAGAAGAGACTTGAACAGCACGTTACGTCGACTTGCTAACATTTTTTATCAGCTTTTTTCTCTGAAGAATACTGTATGGCACTGATTTGTTAGAAGAAAATGTACATTAAGATGAGAATTTTGTTCAACTTACAAATTTGATTTTTGTTTTCAATTACAGAGTGTGTCCTGACATATCAAGCCATCATTTGCTTTACACTTTTGCAGTCTACGGCGTAATGAATGTCTTACACGACGCAGTACATCTGGTGTAATGTTGCCACAGGCTGCCTCAATACAATTTCTCTGAGGTTGTAGGCGCATCACCGTACACGTTCTCCTTTAACGTACCTCACAGAAAGGAGTCTAAAGGTGTAAGTTCAGGAGAACGGGCTGGCCAGTTTATGCATTCGCCACGTCCTATGAAACGCACGTCGAACATTCTGTCAAGGTTCAACCTAGTGTTCCTTGTAGAATATGCAGGAGTACCATCATGTTGATACCACATACGTCCACGCGTTTCCAGCGGGACATTTTCTAGCAATGTTGGCTGATCATTTTGTAGAAACTCGATGCATTTTTCAGCTGTTCGGGTGCCTTCAATGAAGTGACTACAAATGAGATGGTCGCCAATAATTCCGCACCTTACATTTACATTCCACAGTCGTTGTTGCTCTACCTGTCGAAGCCAGAGAGAATTTTTCACGGACCAGTAATGCATGTTTCGTAAATGCACTGCACTGCCATTTGGGAAACCTGCTTCGTCGGTAAATGTAGATCTGTAACGCATTCTCTGTTAATGCCGGTTGACAGAAATTCACTCGATTATTGAAGTCATCTCCATGTAATTGCTGATGCAGCGACACATGATAGGGGGGAAATTTATGAAGTATGCGCATCACACTACTTTGACTCATTGCACTGCCTCCAGCGATATCACGTGAACTGATGTGTGGGTTCACGGCAACAGTAGCTAACACACTAACTACACCTGCTTCTCCTGTGATGGGTTTCTTACGGACCCGTTTACGTGTTACGACCATACCTGTTGCATACAATTCTTTTAGATGTTTTCAATGTGCGGCGTGTTGGATGATCTCTGTCCAAGTATCTTTCTGAGTACAACCCGCAGGCTGCAGCTGCATTTGGTCTACACTCGCCATAGATGAGTATCATCTCTGCGTTTGCAGAGTTAGAATAAACCATTTTCACAGTTCTTACTACTCTGTACACACTGTTGTACTTGCGATCTTCTCACATTCCTACTGTGTGTACTTCTGTTCTCACTTGTGTACAGCACACCATCACAGACGTCCGGTAACACAGTGTACCACAGTTACTCTGAGCTCAAGGACTAAGTCAGCAAGCCCTACATGCAGACACGGAGACAACCAAACTGGTAAACGTCGTAGTCTTGGTAAACATTCCACTACAGATCTTGTTTGCTACAAAACGCGACTGAATGTGTGGGGTTTCAATAGTCAACTTTACGTCACAAATTACTCTGGATGTACTTAACATTTTACAGTGTAAGGAACGGCGTTGATTAAATTTTTGTTTCTATTTTCAGTTTTGCTAAAAATAATAACAGGTTCCCATTTTAAATAAACATAAATATGTGTTGAAAATTAGACTTCCGTGCATTTCTCCGTGGTTTGTATTAACCAATTACAACAGCCCCTCTGCTCACTTTCGGTGTACGAAATGGGTCATTCGCTGTTGGCTGTGGTTTGGGAGGTTTTCCAGTGGTAATGCTATGTGACTCACCCTGTATACCTCGCCTGGTCAATCTTTTGAACTCTGTATCTCGCCGTCTATTTTTCATATGCTTTAAATGGCTTACATGGTGCATCCCAAGTGGCTCTCGAATATTTTTCTTCCATTTATGATTGATTTTTAAAACCTTCCGATTCTGACCAACAGCTGGGCCTTTCATTTTTCGCGTCTTAAACACCAAAAGTTTCTCTTTAAGTGTTGCATCGATTGAACAGCTGTTCCGAAATGGCTGTCATCTCACTCCCACTGTCAATTACTGCATTTACAATTGTACTGCCCATTTCAGCCGCAATTATTGATTGTAACTCAAGCGGTAAATTTCGTTCATCCTCTCTCATGTGCGCTTCTTCAATCAACTCTTACACAAGCGTATTAACCTCTGTCCTCTCAAACACCATTTTTTGTGTTGGAGGTACATCGATCGCTTTATCTCCTTTTTCTGGATGGCTTTCCCAGACCTTGTTGACACAATTTCGCCATAATCGTCCGTGTACGCTCGCATTATCGCTTCGTAACCTCCTGAATTGTATTATCGGATTTGCTATCAGGCTGTACTCCATCATAAGTTTCGCCTGATTACTCGTTATCCTCATGAACTGTGTCCACTCTGTTCTCTGTTTGAAACATTTGCTATAAACACTGTAATGCCTCATTGTTCTATGTTTGCATTATTTCGGTTGGCAGGACTTCTGCCCCATCATCAGCCGAATTCCAATCAATCGTGTCCAAACATGCTAAGTGTGCTTTCATTCCTAATTGTTATGTCGCTATTAGTGGTTTCTCGTGTCCTGAATCATATTTACATTAATGAAATGGTTCAAATGGCTCTGAGCACTATGAGACTTAACTTCTGAGGTCATCAGTCCCCTAGAACTTAGAATTACTTAAACCTAACTAACCTAAGGACATCACACACATCCATGCCCGATGCAGGATTCGAACCTGCGACTGTAGCAGTCGCGCGGTTCCAGACTGTAGCGCCTAGAACCGCTCGGCCACACCGGCCGGCTGTACGCTGATTAATTTGTTTACAATTTTTCGTGGGTTCTGCATTATCCTCCTGGCCTCTCACTTCAATAATTAGTCAATTCTGACGTTTGCCTGGGTTATCTGCAGATCTGCAGCGGATAGGCACTTGGTGCAGGGAGTGGAAACTGACTCTTAACATAGACAAATGTTATGTATTGCGAATACATAGAAAGAAGGATCCTTTATTGTATGATTATATGATAGCGGAACAAACACTGGTAGCAGTTACTTCTGTAAAATATCTGGGAGTATGCGTGCGGAACGATTTGAAGCGGAATGATCATATAAAATTAATTGTTGGTAAGGCGGGTGCCAGGTTGAGATTCATTGAGAGAGTTCGTAGAAAATGTAGTCCATCAACAAAGGAGGTGGCTTACAAAACACTCGTTCGGCCTATACTTGAGTATTGCTCATCAGTGTGGGATCCGTACCAGATCGGGTTGACGGTGGAGATAGAGAAGATCCAAAGAAGAGCTGCGCGTTTCGTCACAGGGTTATTCGGTAACCGTGATAGCGTTACGGAGATGTTTAACAAACTCAAGTGGCAGACTCTGCAAGAGAGGCGCTCTGCATCGCAGTGTAGCTTGCTCGCCAGGTTTCGAGAGGGTGCGTTTCTGGATGAGGTATCGAATATATTGCTTCCCTCTACTTATACCTCCCGAGGAGATCACGAATGTAAAATTAGAGGAGAGATTAGAGCGCGCACAGAGGCTTTCAGACAGTCGTTCTTCCCGCGAACCATACGCGACTGGAACAGGAAAGGGAAGTAATGACATGGCACGTAAAGTGCCCTCCGCCACACACTGTTGGGTGGCTTGCGGAGTATAAATGTAGATGTAGATGTATGTGGTCTAATCTCAATCGTAAGTAATTTGTTTTTCCTTTGCTAAATGACGTACTATGATTCTGTAGTTCTTTTACTGGCCCCAGAGAGTAGTTCGAATTCGAGTACTTCTGATTCTTTAGCTAAAACCAATTTGGTCTATTGTCATCATTTCACCAGTTCCCATTTTTGTTATTATTATTATTGTTATTTCGGTGAAGTCGACTGTTGTAGCTATGACTGTTTCGACCTGAATTCCAATTTCCTTTATTTCGTCCATTATTCCGGCCTGAAGCAATTACTATTGTCACTCTTCCCATTGACTTTCCTCCGTCTATCATTGTCATGTCTTGTTGGTTTCTAAGCTTTTGTGCATCATCTTCGTTGAATGTAAAGTCTAACTTAGGAAGGATTCCCTTGAAAGACTGCACGTTATCTCCAGCTCTACGTACTAAAGATTGTTGGTATCTTAATGGGACTCTGATTGTACATAATTGAATTAGTCCTCTATCACTATGTGGGTTATCTAAGCACTGATTCTTCTTTACCTGTTTCTCAAAGAATTTACTGGGCTCTTTTCTTTCGAATTCTCACACAGTGTCTTCTGAAGCAATTCAAATTTCATTCTATATTGTGCCTCGGGTGATCAATAACGTGACAAAAATGACCATTTAAACTCTTATGCGACCTACAAGTTTGAGCTATCCTTGACGTCGTTTCTGCAATTGCACTGTCCATGTATGCACAAATGGAAACTAACTTGTATGATAACGGTCAATGTTCTGGTAAACCACTTTGAAACTCATTGATAAAAATCTTTGGATGGAAGGTATTTCCGTACTGCTGAAATTTTCTTACAATGAGGTGGTGGTCATAGTCAGGTTTAATGTTGCCACTACCATATGGTGTTTGTTCCAAACCACAACTCTTACCTCCAATTACACCTCTTCATTCTCCTCTGTGCATTATACTGCCACTGGGTATTGCAGGCTCCTGTTATCCTCTGTATGTGTATTAAATCGTTGTAATGGTGAACAATTATTCGTCTCAACTTGAACCACACCTCCTAAATGTTTTACCATTGTTACTGGTCTTGGATTTTGGCACATACTGTCCATTACAAGATCGTCGGTATCCGTTCTTCCCAGTCGCATCGGACTCTGGTAAGGCCTGTACTGTTCCGTATAGCAGCTTGCTCTTACCTGATCTACTTGTTGCGGTATGGCATATAGCTCGCCTGAACGTTAGTCAGTTTACGTTACATTTTGTGCTTGACATCGTATTTTGTTGTGCTCTTCGCAGTTCTGTCTCTACATGACGCATCCTCTGTCTCTGATCAATTGGTACGTTCGCTTGCAGCTTGCCAGTACCCATTTTGGTGCATCGGCATACTCGTTTTTTCGCTTGTTTTGTCCCTTTGCACATTTGTGCGCTCAGACATGAAGCTACATTCGCGTCTCTCCACGTTTTCGAAATCTACCTGCATCTCGCTATCCCTTGCAGATGACTGTTTTATGACCTTTACAGTGTATCTGTATGAATTTACATTGGATTAAGATGTCATCGACTCCGAACACACGCTGTCGTTGTCACTTCGACCTTCTATTCTTCTCAATAATTCTGCCCTAAGTCTTTGGAATTGTTCCTTGTTTTGGATTCGATCTTCAAAATACGAGTATTAAATCTTTTCAAAGCTGCTTTCTTAATGCTTCTCTGAACGGTTATCTTTTCGATGGTCTATTGTGCCTTACGAGTTGTTTGTATTGCAAAAGAATCGACCTGCTGGTTGACCTCTTTGACACCTGCTGAGTCTCGTCATGCAACTTGGTCATGTTTTTTTGCACCTCATCCACATCTGTACGCATTTTTCGATGACCCAACTTAGGTACATAAATCACGTCCAATGATTCTTTTGCCTCCTTTCGAATCTGATCCATCCATTGTTCTAAATCTGTTACGCCTGTATTTGCCTTTACAAATCCCTTTCGGTTTGACGTACTTGTACCACCAAACAATCCTGCACACTTTGCATGGTTTGTGCCAAATACTGCAACATTGCAAACATATTATTGGGTACGTATGTCTGTATCTTTCCCAGTGGTCATTTGGTTTGATCTTACTCTCTTCTGTCTTTCCTGCACCGTTTCCTTAAGTTCTGAATAGCGCGCAGGTGCACTGGCACACATTCATTTGGTCCTATCATGTGAAAATTGTAAACGAACTTGGATGTGTGCTAATTTCACTCAGTCCAATGTGAGTTCGTCATTCTTTCATTTAGTAATAAGCTCTGCCCAAACATTAGCTGTCCTCGTGAACATCATGCATTGTCCTCGCCAATATCACCTGATTTTCTTATGTTTACCAATATACCGGTGACTCACACTGGTGTCTCTCTTTCCGCATCTCAAAAATGGCTTTCCTGTGTGGTTTCTTAAGTCAAAAGGGTTTCAAAGAACAGGTGCGTCTCTAACGCCCAATACATTTGAGTGTGACGAGAATTTTGCTGATGTCAAGATGATGATACCCTACCTGCATCCTTATGTTTCCGTGTAAATGGAAGGGCCGTGTTCGCTTATGAGACCACCCCAAAATGGATGACTTACTGTGCTAAAATGTTTACTTTAGCACAAGTGCGAGTCAGAAGACTGGTCCATTGGTGACTCATCTTGTGGGGTTATCTCTGCCGAAAACACAAGGTGTGCCCCACGAATCGTATTCCTAATTAATCTTCTGCAGTGAGATTCTGTTGGTTTATGGCTTTCCTAATTATAGTTCCTTGTCACTGTGCCCAAGTCAGTTGGCAAGCCTCACTTACACTTCAATTCCCTGCTAAAGAAATGCTGATTGCCTATCAACATGCAAATTAGTTAGATTTTGTTAGTACCGAGTTCATGTGCGCCAGGGATGAACTAATTACCCTCCATGCTATGTAAATAACGTTATTCTAAGCAAAGTATAGATAAGAAACCAACGATAATAGCATTCGTAGACTTAGAGAAGACGATTGATAATGTTGTCTGGAATCCATACATTGAAATTAGGTAGATACCAGCCAAAGATTGACACACCTTTCACAGAAACATGATTGCAGATATAAGACTCAAATGTCATAAGGACAAGAAAGGGAAGTACTAACTGATAAGGGGGTGGGACCGAGCTGTAACTTTTCTCCAATGTTCTTCACTGTAAACATTTGACGTTTGTCGATGGAACTATAATTGTGGACCTGGACGAACAGTTGAGCGGAATGGATACTGTCTTGAAAAGAGGTTATAAGATGAGCGTCAACAAAAGTAAAACAAGGGTAACGGAATGTTGTGGAGTTAAATCAGGTCGTAGGTGAGTTGCCCTGTTTGGGCAGATAAATTATTGACAACGGATAAATTAAACAGGATGTAAAATGCAGACTGGCTTCGTAAACGGAGGAGTTTCTGAAAAAGAAGAGTTTGTGAACATCTAACATAAATTAAGGTGTTAGAAAGATTTTTCTGAAGGAATGTGTCTGGCATGCAGCCTTTTATAGAAGCTTTATATGAACGACGAGCATTTTAGACAAGAATAGAATAGTAGATTGTGGCATGTAGAGCTATAGAAGACTGCTGAAGATCAGATAGATAGACTGCACAATTATTGAGGAAGTATTGAATCGAATGAGAAGAGAAGAAATTTATGTCACAGCCTAACTGAAGGATTTGTTGATCACACACGTTCTGAGGCATCAAGGAACTGTCATTTTCGCATTGGAGGGAAGTGTGTGGGGAGAGGTGGAGGTAAAGTTTTAGAGGGAGGCCAAGGGATGCACACAATTGGGAAGTTCAAAAGTTGTAGATTGCAATATTTATCCGGAGATGAAAAGGCTTGAAATGGACAGATATCCGTAGAGAGCTTCATGCAAATGCAGTTGGCTATACTGGTAACTTAGATGCCCAATTTTGATATTTTCGTAATTATAGTGTCGTGAATTATATTTTATGTTCTAAATATGTATTATAATGAGTTACATCTCTGAAATATAGCAATCATAAGATGAGGATGCTATCGTCGGTGAAAATGAGGGAGGATTCAGGACATTTTTAACGGAATTAACATTGTGGAAAGTATACCTAGTGGATTGGAGAGTACACAAAAACATAAAAGAAAAATACTAGTCAGGTTTCCGTAAACATCGCAGCGTAATATGTGCCTTAATAAAAGAAACAGATCGCCTGAAGCTTACCATTGATGCATTTGAGGCGAGTGCCATGTGCTTCCTAGGCTCCATGAAATGCTTTGACTTTGTGTGCTATGAAACTTCACTAGCCGAACTTGGCAGCCTAAATATGTCGCTGAGTGCAATGCAATAACTTCACTCATCCATGACGTCTCGACAGCAATGCGTCATGTCCGGCACCGTAAAGTTTTAATGGACACGGATAGTGTCAGGAGATCCTGAGGGTGGCATATTAAGCCCTATACTACAGGATGTATCAAAAAGAATCAACCAGTTTGTCACGTCTGTTTTTTTGAAACTAATAATCATATTCAAGGAATTAAGTTTTTTGACGAAAGGTAAATTCTAAAATATTTATTTTTCCTATCTTTTCGTGGGTGTTCGATACTCCCGCCTCGTGATACACGCTTATGTCAATGCGGTATTCAAACTGGTCCCACTCTGCAGCGAACAGTCTTGAGTTACAGCTTCAACAGCTGCTGTTATGCAATGCCTCAGTTCATTCATTGTTGTTGGTAACGGAGTCACATAGAGTCTTCTATAAACGCTCACAATAAATAACCACATACAGTCAAGTCCTGTGACCTTGGAGGCCAGTAACGTAGGGCTGAATCATTTGGTCCAGTGCGACCGATCCATCGTTCAGTAATGCTTTGATTTAAAAATTCCCGGACTTACAGATGCCAGTGTGGCGGTGCCCCACCCTGTTGGTAAATGAAGTCGTTCGAATCAGTCTCCAGCTGTGGGAAAAGAAAGATCTCAAGCATATTGTGATATGTGTTTTCTGTAAAAGTGTTATCGACAAAGAAAAATGTATCACACACCTTTTTCCGTGAGAAGATGCTCAATCATTTCAGTACTATTTGTCCTATTAACATTGATATTTCTTAGGTAACTATCAATTAAAAGGATACTTTATGTGTGAAATCCTGCCTCGGTGAAAGGGAGGGTCTGATGGCTCAACGTAAATATGTTAATACAATAAATAAATAAATCGAAGAAAGATGAAAGTAATGAGGAGTAGCGCAAGTCAGATTAGTGGTGAACTTAATATCAGACATAGGAACTAAGATCGTAGACAAAGCTAAATGGTTGTATCTTGGAAGTAAAACTACACATGATGGACGAAGCGAGCAGCACGCCAACAGCAGACTGCAACAGGCGAAGATGGCATTCCATAAAGTGTTTATGACAAATCTGTCACAGTTGCAATACATACGTACGTATATTTTGGCGACTGGTTTGGAACAGACTTGTACTTTCTCAAGCCTGACATACTTAGGCTGCACTGCAAGTATCAGATCTCAATGAAAACATTGAAACTTGGCAATCCATACCTCAAACAGTGACGATAGATAAATGTGAGAATATACATATTGTAACACCTCCGTTTATTTATCCCGACCCGATCTGATCGAATAGCAGCCCAATAATTATTATTAATGTGACCGTGTACCTAATGGGGCTGGCAATCGGAATTGACTGCTATGGAAGTTGTTACTTTCCAGATCGTCCTTCTCAATACTGTAATAATGAAATGTCTGGTAACAAGAAAAACACCAACACAGTTTCACTAATTACGAACCTATATTCGTCTCAAAAACACAAAAAGGAGACAGCCACTGCCTTCGTCATACATATCTAATTACGGCTAATCTCACAGGCTTCTTCATTTTCCATTATCGTCACACGCTAATCCATCACTGCATCCAACACTGCAATCCAAGGTGATGCCGGCGCGGTAGACGCGAAACCAAATATCGGCACTAGAAATGTCACTGACCACTTCCGTAATGATACTCCTTCACTTTCCCGGTATTATTCTAGTACAAAGGGGTCTAACCACGGCGATGGCTACTCCCTTCACCGTTAAAGCCTTGCACTTCAACAACGACCTCCACACATCTCTACCCGCAACATGGCACTGGCTCAACTCCACACTCGCTCTCGCAACACGACACAATCGATTGTTCGCCCTCTCGACCTGTGCCGAGTGCAGATTTATAGTAAGGGCCTACGGACCCCTTACAATATGCCTACTGTACTCTGATCAGCCAGAACATTATGACCACTTGACTAATAGCCGCTATGTCCACTTTTGGCACGGATACCAACAGCGACGCTTCGTGGCATGGAAACAACGAGGCATTGGTAGGTCGATTGGGGGAGTTGGCACATCTGCACACACAAGTCACCTAATTCCCAAAAGTTCAGGTGAGGGGGACGACGAGCTCTGACGCCACCTTCAGTCACATCCAACATGTGTCCGATCGAGCTCATATCTGGCGAGTTAAGGGGCCGCGCATCTATTGGAACATCCACTGTGTTCCTCTAACCACTCCGTAACATTCCTTGTCTTGTGACACGGCGCATTATCTTACTGAAAGATCCCACTGACATCGGGGATACATGATCGTCATGAAGGGGTGTACGAGAACTCCAACCAGTGTGCGATACTCCTTGGCCGTCATGGTGCCTTTCACTGGACCCATGGATGCCCCCACGAACTTTCTCCATAGCATAATGGAGCTACCGCCAGCTAGTCTCCATCCCGGAGTACAGGTGTCAAGGAGCTGTTCCCATGGAACATGACGGATTTGCGCCCTCTGATCAGCATGATGAAAAAGGTATCGGGATTGATCAGACCATGTCACTCTCCGCCACAGCGCCAACGTCCAATGTTGACGGTCACATGCTGGTCGTGGTGTTAACATTCGCACATGGATCGGTCGTCGGCTATGGAGGCCCATCGTTAGGATTGCTCGGTGGGCGCCTATTCAGACACACTTGCAATCTGCCCACCATTAAAATCTGATATTAGCTTCTCCACAGTTCACCGCGTGTTCGCTTTTATCTCTCTGCCCTTCCAGGGACGTCCTACATCTGTAACTACGGGCGACCGCCCGATCTCTCGACATCTGGGTGTGGTCTCACCACGTGTTGAAGGCACTCACCACAGCATTCCTTGATCACACGACAAGTCGTCTAGTCTCCGAAATACTCAAGCAGAGCCTCTGGGCCATTGAAGTATGCCGGCTGCTGTGATCGAGCGGTTCTAGGCGCTTCAGTCCGGAACCGCGCTGCTGCTACGGTCGCACGTTCGAATCCGGCCTCGGACATGGATGTGTGTGTTGTCCTTAGGTTAGTTGGGTTTAAGTAGTTCTGATTCTAGGGGACAGATGACCTCAGATGTTAAGTGCCATAGTTCTCAGAGCCATTTGAACAAATTTGAACCATTGAAGTGTGCCCTAAGTCCATCTCAAATAGATCGCGCGCATTTCCCATTCTACACACGGACACCACGCTCACTGATATCACATGCACTCTGCGTGTGTCTAACTGTCATTCTTCGCAAAATAACGCTGCTGTCCCCTGGAAGGGTTTATATCAGTGGCTATGATTTGTAGCTGATCACTGTATATCCAGTTTGATTCTGGTTTGCTGCTTTGTATGATGAGCATGTTTATTTTGTGACTTTTATCGCCGTCATTGTGCGATGCATGTAGTGCCAATTTTAGATTTTTTCCATTAAGACCAGGCACTTCAGTGAAAGTTCAGTAGGTGATGCTCGAGAACGAACCAGTCTGTTCGTAACTAGACGCAAAAGATGTATGTGCGCATACTGCAACTGTGACAGACTTGTAATAAACGCTACGCGAAGTAAAAGGTTTTCTGATCCTGCAGCAACAAAATATTGAAGTTGGGAAGAACAGGGCATACCTTGCCAAGAGAAGTCCAGTAGTATCAGACAAACACCTTAATCTCAGGAAGAAAATTTGAGAATATTCGTTTGCAGCACAGCGTTGTGTGGTAGTGAGTCATGAACTGGGGTAAAACCGGAGCAGAATGGAATTGACGTATTTGAGATGTGGTGCTGTAGAAAGATCTGAATTAGGTGGCTTAGTAAGATAAGAAATGGGAAGATTCCCCCCAGAATCGGCGAGAATAGGGACATATGCAAAACATTGACGAAAGGAGGGACGGGATGATAGGACAGGGTGATGGAGGTCAAAGAATAACTTACATCCGAAGAAAAAGAAATGTCAATTTACCGACATATTTTGTGGTTCATGCCATACGATAGAATAAATAAATAGTGATTCACTAAAGCTAAATGTATCAGGTATAAATTGCAGAATACTTTGTTTATCTGGTTTATCTGTGGCTGTGGACATGGAGAAAGCTGAAAGGTAATACGAAGCTCTAGAGAAAGGGGCAGGCGGACTAATGCGTACACTGGCTGCCGAGTTGCTGGAAGGAAGACAAGCGCCGCTACATCCGTCACTGTCGGCCAGCCGGAAAACAGCGCTATAGTCGGCGTCGCCACCCAGCAGACCGCGTTGTCACGGGTGGCCACGGAGAGTGGGCGGGCTCGCCTTCGCACTCAATTACTCATCCGGCGGCCGCGCCTCTCCTCTGCACCGCCCAAAGGACACTCGACTCCCAAAAATACGCGGCCGCCGCTTTGGGACGACGCAGCCCTCCCATGGTCACAAAAGCAGTTCAGAATTTATTGCCGTCGATTTTATAAAATCCTACGTAGGCGTTACTACACTGGCCACTAGTAAAATATCAAGTTGTAGCCACCGGAAGAGTATTTTTGGGAGCCCATCTCTGCATTTAAATGATTGCGTTTTAAGCCGTCCATTCCCATATTATGTTTGTTGGTCTGCACCATTGTATGAAGTGATAAGGTGGCCAGACTTTCCAATATACACTTAATATTCCTGTATGTTTAACTTTATGTTAGATCACTGACTAAGATGAACAATCGCATTACTAATCATTTCGTTGGCTGACACTGGCTAGTACCATGTACCAATAATTTCTGTAGTATTGTATGTCTAGGAGTTAATTAGGGCTGAGCTCTGACAGAAGAAACAAAGTGGACCATGCGTACCTCGTAAATCGCTATCAGCTAAAGAGGAGCTGGAAACAGACGTTTTGTGTTCTGCACGGGTGGACATTTACTGCCCCGAGAGAACAGAGCGTGGGGGGCAGCAGTTTATGATACCAGCGGCAGCAGAATTCCTGTAGTGCGAAGAGAGCAGGCCGCAGGTTCCTCTCTGTTGGGATGGAAAAAGTTTCAGAGCACCGGCGGTGGAAGAATGTGAAGGACATCCTCTTAGTGCAAAGGAAAGCGCAGGGTCAGAGATAATGGTCACGATCTGACCTCCGATGACTCTTCTCATGGGACGCTCGAGGCATACTTCCAGCCGAAATGCAGAGATACATTTTCTGTTGGCATCTTCTAAGGATATAGGAGGGGAAACGGCACCTTCCAGAAAATCTTCTGATAGGAGTTCAAATGGTTCACATGGCTCTGAGCACTATGGGACTTAACAGCTACGTTCATCAGTTCCCTAGAACTTAGAACTACTTAAACCTAACTAACCTAAGGACATCAAACAACACCCAGTCATCACGAGGCAGAGAAAATCCCTGACCCCGCCGGGAATCGAACCCAGGCGCGTGAAGTGAGAACGCTACCGCACGACCACGAGCTGCGGACTCCGATAGGAGTATGAGCTTCAGTTGACGGGCTGGCAGTTTCATGACCTGTGGTGAGACATAATGTTATTTTTAACGTCTGCTGGGGTTCGTCACCAGAGCGCGAACATAGATCTCGTACGTCCAGGAGGGAGTGGAGTGTAACGTAAGCAAGGAGTTCCCTCTGGGGATCAATCGAGAACACTTCCCTGCTATGATCGATCGAAGATAGTTCCCTCTGGGCATTGAACTAGAGAATCTGCTGGTGAGAGCCACAACTTGAGTCGAATTCCTTTTACTGGATAGTGAACAAAAAGAAATCTTGACTCCTGTTCTTTTACTGATCTAATTTCAGACCAAGGGATTTGCGGACGGCGTATTAAGCCCACTGTGAAGGCAGAGAATTGTAGGTACACCACGCACATCATCTGCACAGCGGCCAACGTCCCAGCGACCACATGATCGTTGTAGTACAACTGCTGTCTGTACGTCACTAGGTGATATATGCACTCTGGTTCAGTGGGTAGGGAAACAAAGTAAATGTGTTGAGTTCCATTACCTAGTCCACTGAGAGTTTCCCGCCAGTCATGGTGAAAGCATTTTGTTCCACACCGCTGGTCAGTATCAGTGAACTTTGTGTACGTCTAGTAAGGGAGGGCGAGGTCTAAAGAAAATTAAACGTATTTTCTGCCAACCTTGAAAGTTTCATATCAGTGCACACTCCGCCGTAGAGTGAAAATTTCATTCTAGAGACATCCCCCAGGCTGTGGCTAAGCCAAGTCTCCGCTATATCCTTTCTTCCAGGAGTGCTAGTTCTGCAAGGTTCGCAGGAGAGCTTCTGTGAAGTTTGGAAGGTAGAAGACTAGGTACTGGCGGAATTAAAGGTGTGATGACGGGGCGTGAGTCATGCTCGGTTAGCTCAGACGGTAGAGCACTTGCCCGCGAAAGACAAAGGTCCCGAGTTCGAGTCTCGGTCCGGCACACAGTTTTAATCTGCCAGGAAGTTTCAACCTTGAAATTACCTGTAGGGCAGAATCAAATATCGATTACTTCATGGTTTTTGAGAATAACTAATTTATTGATTGGCGACTCCATGTTGTCTTGTGCACTACGACCAGGTAACAGGTATACTTGAAAAAAGAGACAGCATTGGTCGTATATTTTTCTATTGCAAAATCGATTTTCTGTCACTGAGTGACCATCTTCAGTGCTATATTGTATAACAAATTGGGATGCACTGTTGTTACTAGGCTTACGGCAATCACATAGACTATGTGATTGCCGTAAGCCTAGTAACAACAGTGCATCCCAATTTGTTATACAATATAGCACTGAAGATGGTCACTCAGTGACAGAAAATCGATTTTTCAATAGAAAAATATACGACCAATGCTGTCTCTTTTTTCAAGAATAACTAATTTACTAATCACCTTGTGATTCACTCTAGAGGCATACCGAGTGGAATGACTGATTTATTGTGCTAAACGTTTGTGAAGTAAAACCACAACGGAACGGTTTGTAGAAATCCATAGATGAAGATTGTCAATAGCAGAGTCATTTTAATCAATAATAGGCGTGAGAATTCAATTGCAAAGTCAGCATTAGGGAACCACACACTCACATGCCGTATATTACAAACGCTATGGAGGTTTACAAAGCAACATGAATTAATATTGCGCTACTGCATGAGCTAACAAGATGAAAAAAATCACGTAAATGACTGACAACAGAGCAAATCAGAGATGATATTTGATTCCAAAAAGATTTCTATATTATTTGAATCTAAAGCTTCACTTACCGTTTATGAAGGAAAAGATAAGGACACAGACATCGTTCCAATTGAAATGTAACGGAAATGTGTCTACATGAACCACGCTGAGCCCCATGCCACAAACGCTCACCATACCAAATATTAGCCAACACCCTAAAAGAGTTTACTGATCGCTTTTGAGCGCTGTACAGGTTGTAGACTTGGTATCGGGTGACCATGTGCCCCTCTACTAAGTCATGTAAGGACAGTGGTGGTTATGTGCCAATCGCATGTATAGAGTCCCCACGCAAGATAAGTTGGTGGGATGTCACTAATGACTGAGTTGACTTTACTCCCGTATGTTACAGCGATATGAAATTCGACAGGTAACTACTTTGTGCTTGGCTTCCTGCACACATTATTAGGCCCTGGCGTGGATTACTTACTAGAAGCGTCCAATAAGTAATGAAAATCTTTTTTTTTAAGCAGGTTAGTTTTATTCAAGATTAAATACACCATATCATTCCCTACTCTTTTGGCATCAAAAACCTATTTTTAACATAAATTCGGTTGAATGTGACAATCTTACGCCACCTTGCTCAGAGAGCGTGTATGCCTACATGTTAGCATTCTATTGGTCGACGTAGGAGCCAACCTCTTGTAGTATCAAAAACCTCCCCGTCACCCATGTACTGCTTCCCGCGGAGTGCATCCTTCATTGTGCCAAACTGTTGGAAGTCGGAAGATTGAAGAGGATGTGAAAGAAGAGTGTAATAAAGTGGTTCGTGTGCTCCTCTCTTGTGAGCAGACTTGTGTGAAGCAGCGGGGTAGCTGCGCGGTCTGGGCGTCTTGTAACGGTCCACGCGGCTCCGACCGTCGGAGGTTCGAGTCCTCCCTCGGGCATGTGTGTGTGTGTCGTCCTAAGCGTAAGTTAGTTTACGTTAGATTGAGTAGTGTGTAAGCTTGGCGACCGATGATCCGAGCAGTTTGACCCACAAATTCCCAATTTGTGTGAGGCCTTTTGTTGTCATGAAGAACAAGAATTTTGTTCGCACTTTTGTGTCGACGAACACGCTGAAATTGTTTCTTCGATTTGCGGAGGACAAAAAAATGGTTCCATTGGCTCTGAGCACCATGGGACTTAACATCTGAGGTTATCAGTCCTCTAGAACTTAGAACTACTTAATCGTAACTAATCAAAGGACATCACACACATCCATGCCGAGGCAGAATTCGAACCCGCGACCGTAGTGGTCGCGCGGTTCCAGACTGAAGCGCCTAAAACCGCTCGGCCACACCGGCCTGCCGCCGGAAGACAGCACATCACCCTTCAGAGCTGATAGTAGCACCATGAGGGAGAACACCAAGCAAAATAACTCCTTCCTAGTCCCAGAAAACCCTCGCCATGATTTTAACAGCCGATGGTGCAGCTTTGCACATTTTGTTTGGAGGGGAGGTGTTGTGGTGCCACTCAATGGTGGATTCTACGAAATTCATGACACTTGGCTGGATTAGAAAAATTTACTAATTTGCTACCGGTTCTGGGTGAATGACTATCATCTGACACGAGAAACTGGCTGCTGCAAGTCACATGTCAATGATCTTGAGCCACAGAATAGCACTAACTGTCAGTTTCATGATTAACAATATAAAGAACAGTACTTTTCGTACGTCAGCAACCTTCCTCATGAACGCACAACAGAAAACTGACATTTAATGCGATTCTAGGCCTCAAAATGATTCGCATGTGACTTTGAGAAGCAGATTTTTGTGCCTGATGATGGTCAGTCAAAACCATCGTACAATATGCATTAGATGAGTATGTACCAAGCAAGATCGTAAGAGATGGAAAAGAGCCACCGTGGTACAACAACCGAGTTAGAAAACTGCTGCGGAAGCAAAGGGAACTTCACAGCAAACATAAATATAGCCAAAGCCTTGCAGACAAACAAAAATTACGTGAAGCGAAATGTAGTGTGAGGAGGGCTAAGCGAGAGGCGTTCAATGAATTCGAAACTAAAGTTCTATGTACTGACTTGGCAGAAAATCCTAAGAAATTTAGGTCTGATGTCAAAGCGGTAGGTGGATCAAAACGAAATGTCCAGACACTCCGTGACCAAAATGATAATGAAACAGAGGATGACAGACTAACGGCCGAAATACTAAATGTCTTTTTTCCAAAACTGTTTCACATCGGAAGACTGCACTGTAGTTCCTTCTCTAGACTGTCGCACCGATGACAAAATGGTAGATATGGAAATAGACGATAGAGGGATAGAGAAACAATTAAAATCGCTCAAAAGAGGAAAGACTACTGGACCTCATGGGATACCAGTTCGATTTCACACAGAGTACGCGAAGGAACTTGCCCCCCTTCTTGCAGCGGTGTACCGTAGGTCTCTAGAAGAGCGTAGCGTTCCATGGGATTGGAAAAAGGCACAGGTCATCTCCGTTTTCATGAAGGGTCGTCGAACAGATGTGCAGAACTATAGACCTATATCTCTAACGTCGATCAGCTGTAGAATTTTGGAACACGTATTATGTTCGAGTATAATGACTTTTCTGGAGACTAGATATCTACTCTGCGGGAATCAGCATGGGTTTCGAAAAAAACGATCGTGTGAAACCCAGCTCGCGCTATGCGTCCACGAGACTCAGATGGCCATAGACACGGGTTCCCAGGTAGATGCCGTATTTCTTGACTAGCACAAGGCGTTCGATAAGGTTGCCCACAGTCATTTGATGAACAAAGTAAGAGCATATGGACTATCAGGCCAATTGTGCGATTGGATTGAAGAGTTCCTAGATAACAGAACGCAGCATGTCATTCTCAATGGCGAGAAGTCTTCCGAAGTAAGAGTGATTTCAGGTGTGCCGCAGGGGAGTGTCGTAGGGCCGTTGCTATTCACAATACACATAAATGACCTTGTGGATGACATCGGAAGTTCACTGAGGCTTTTTGCGGATGACGCTGTGGTATATCGAGAGGTTGTAACAATGGAGAATTGTACTGAAATGCAGGAGTGTAGCGAATTGACGCGTGATGCAGGGAATGGCAATTGAATCTCAATGTAGACAAGTGTAATGTGCTGCGAATACATAGAAAGAAAGACCCCTTATCATTTTGCTACAATATAGCAGGTCAGGAACTGGAAGCAGTTAATACCACAAATTATCTGGGAGTACGCATTAGGAGTTATTTAAAATGGAATGATCATATAAAGTTGGTCGTCGGTAAAGCAGATGCCAGACTGAGATTCGTTGGAAGAATCCTAAGGAAATGCAATCAGAAAACAAAGGAAGTAGGTTACAGTACACTTGTTCGCCCACTGCTTGTATACTGCATACCAGTGTGGGATCCGTACCAGATAGAGTTGATAGACGAGATAGAGACGATCCAACGGAGAGCAGCGCGCTTCGTTACAGGATCGTTTAGTAATCGCGAAAGCGTTACGAGATGATAGATAAACTCCAGTGGAAGACTCTGCAGGAGAGACGCTCAGTAGCTCGGTACGGGCTTTTGTTGAAGTTTCGAGAACACACCTTCACCTAGGAGTCAAGCCGTATATTGCTCCCTCCTACGTATATCTCGCGTAGAGACCATGAGGATAAAATAAGAGAAATTAGAGCCCACACAGAGGCATACCGACAACCCTTCTTTCCACGAGCTATACGAGACTGGAACAGAAGGGAGAACCGATAGAGGTACTCAAGGTACCGTCCGCCACACACCGTCAGGTGCCTTGCGGAGTATGGATGTAGATGTAGACGTAGTTTCCAAAAGCAGCATCAAATTAATAGATTGTTCTTATGCAGCCAAGCGTCATAAGTTTCCTGAAAAACATACCCGCTGCCAACAGTTTCCTTTGGAACACATTCAGTGAATTGTCATTTTGTTTCCGGTTCGAAGTGCTGAACTCATTTTTCATCGCCTGTGACGATGTTCGACAAAACATTGTCACGTCAGCCTCGTAACAAGCAAGGAATTCCGCACAAACGGTCCTTCGTTGATCGTTATGATCCTCTGTCAGGTGGCTAGGAACCCAGCGGATATTTACCTTTGAGTACCTCAACCGGTGGACAAGTGGATCAGCACTAACAACAGGATGTCCAGTTGAGCAGCGACGTGTTTGATTACGATCCGTGTATCACCTCAAATAAGTGTCCGCACGTTACGACATAGCAGCTGTGTGCGGCCGGCCGTCACGCGGCGGGAAGGACAGCTTTGCGCGAGCGTGTTACGATGATGATAGATACTTCGCTCAACGACTTACTGTGCGTTTGTTCACTGCCAAGGCTCCGTAGACATCTTTGAAGAGCCCATGAATATCTGCGACGCTCCGTTTTCCGGCAAGTGAGCTACTCTATTGCGCTATCTGTTTGTTGGAAACGTCGTGCAGTGCAAAAGAAAGGGTATAACTGTTTGTCTCTCATAAGTATTGACCTGGCCATATGCATTATCCCACAGTGCTGTGTAGTGCAGAAGTTCTGGAGGAATTGTTCTTGACGTCTGGAGCAGTTAAACTTACGTGTTGGCTAGTAGCATAATGGTAAATGTCGCGCACGGTAGATAATGTGCCGCGAGTTCATGTACATTCGGTGCTATATTTTTTAAAACGCATTTCTGCTGTCTGCTAAGGTTATCAATCTAAAGGAACTTGTAACATAATTCCCTTCACTTCCCAACCCAAAATAGTCGTATGTGGAAAAAGGGCTAACTTCTGCGCATTTTGTTCATTTCAGGTATAACAGACAGCCAGACAGTAGATGCATCTCGAAACTTTTGTATTATGTATGAGTAGAGCGCATCGTGCCAAAATGCATCGGAAAAGTATTTTCTACATTAGCTGTCGTCTGGTAGCGGCTTTTTATTCTTCTTCAAACCTTGTTTGACAGGTTTAACTCAGAGAAAGTTCTCTACATGCAGGTAATCAATAAACTGCATCTGCATTTTCAGACTGTTATAGATAACATCAGAGAATTCGCATATTTCGTTGATGATTAATTTCTCTCTCACATTTACTATTGTTTTAACAACGTTAAAGGAACCCTTACGAAAATTGTGAGCTGTATTATTAAAAATTAAATAAAACTACTCACGATAACCTTACGACGAAAGTCTGTTTTAATAAAACTGAGTGTCCGTACACAAGCGTGCCTCTATCGTCACGAATTGGTAAAATACTACTCACTTAGATTTTGATTGGGTCTGTGTGTAATTGGTATGCTGTGTCATACTCAAGAGCTATGCAAATGTGGCATTTCATAAATAAAGTGATGTATTCCTAGAAACCCAAAATTTGCTTGTCAGCAGCGGAATGAGGCGTTACCTGTTGTGCAGCATTGTATGTTTTTCACCATTGCACTATGAGCCGAAAGTATTTTCTTACGATTTCCTAATCGATGTTTGATCTGACTGTTTGTAGCTCTTTCACAGAAGGGATAAAAACGCTACACTTAGTAAGACCGGAACTGCGAGCCACAACAGACACGGATTCCTAGGTCAGCACGTTACCATAGAGCTGGCGAAGAATTATGTGTCTCAGCTTCCTCTTACGAGAGTAATAGTGACTATAACTCGTAAACCACTATTTAAAAGACGAGATTAGTAGCGATTTCCATGTGCAAAGATTTTCCTGGGTTGAAAACCGTAAATTTACAATCTTTTGTTACACCTCAAGCGATAATAACTCAGATTACGCAATGGAAATGACAGGTAAAATCAAGTGAACTTCGAGGCTTAATTCCGTGCACGCCAGGAAGTAACTCGTCGATCATAGAGTTGCCAAACATACATTGCCTTGTTGCCAAATCTCAGTTACAATACCAGCAGGAAGAGGACGAACCGATGTGATCCTACAGCGGGCTGGGAAGTGACCATAGCTGGTGTCTCCAAGTCGCTTCTGCAACGGCTTGGAATACGTAATGCGTCTGATTCGCATTTCTGTAACTAGGTTTAGGGACTGGAGCGTAGTTACTAATAATACTCTGAACTGACTGTAAACTAAGCATCATAAATCAGTAACTCTCATAGCTGATTCTAAATTTCTTTCGTAAGTGTACTCAAAACTAAGAAATTCATTCACAGACGTTTTCGTGCATCGCCGATAGTCGAGCACAACAAACAAATAAAAAAAAAAGAATGTGTGTGCGTATGTGTGACAGAGAGAGAGAGAGAGAGAGAGAGAGAGAGAGAGAGAGAGAGAGAAAGACAGAGATAAAAATGAAAAAGAATGAGAGAGAGAGAGAGAGAGAGTAAATAATGGTAAAGAAATTGAATCATGGTATGTAAAGAATTCGTTCATTAAAATGACACATTCCACATCATTACGAAAGATCGTGTTCATGTTCTATGGAACAAGAATTAATCTAATGTAATCTAATCTAATCATTTCATATTGATGACTAGCCATGAAGAGTCATGAATTACTGAAGTTTTGGCCAATACCAGCAACCAAATCTAAACTTGAAAATAAAAGATGACAATTTTTGTAATGAACCACGACTTCTGTCATGACCCTTTCGTCCCTGTTAAATAACAATAAGTGTATGATGTGAAGTTCTGTCACAGAGATACGAACCCAACGTGGTTAATTTCCCTGTCTACGGAATCCTTTTCATGTTAATATCAAACATCAGTAATTACTCATAGATTACATTAAAACTAAAGTAATTGATGAGGACGTTACTTGATAACAAAAACGCGCTGCCTTTCTTCATTTCTCCCAGAAATGGCTATCGAGCACTGCCAAACCAAAAAGCAAGAGATTTTACTGTCTTCCGATATACGTCGCTATCAGTTCTTCCATATGATTTGGTCGACATGACCTGTTTCAAGTTGTGTGTGACAGACAATGTTTTAGAAAATCAATTGTTTTCCTTTGCAATAAACAGATTTTCATTCTAAGCTATCCAAGTACAAAATTTTCGCAATATTAGTTCAAATTTAATATTCACTTCTATAATGTAGGAAAGTATTTCACAGTTGCAAAACTTGCATCCGACTCATTGATCTTACACTTAGTCGCTGACCATGAATTCTAGCTCAGACTGACACCAGATTAAGTAAACTAATGTAGCGAAGACTGTTTGCCAGTGCTCTTTCTCACCGGAAGATACGCAATCCACTCATTGGGCTCCATACGTACACTGTAACAGTAATTTTTGTGTGTATGCAATGAATACGAATTAGAATTTAGTGGTGCTCTCTCTTCCACTTCTGTGTACAATATGCCTGACCTAAACGGGACCTTTTTCATTACAGGCCCCGGGCAGTGCAACATCATACTGACAACAGTAATGTGCTTATACTGATAACCTGACTGTTCGTTCTACCTGATTTTGTAATCATTTAAATAAAAATTACATGACCCTCCAGTGGGAGACATTTCGTCCCTCTTTTCCTTCTGTGAAATTTGTCAGTAGGCTTTTTGCCTTCCAGCCAGCGAAATGCGGCAGAGTACGGCAGGTAAACGATTCACAAGCCACGATTTTGTGCCGTTAAGACGATCTCTTTAAACATTGTCGTAGCTGAAGGAATTTAGTTTCGTCTTAAATAGTCTCAATCAGCAATGTTCACAGACGTCTCAAATAGGACAAAGCTCATTATCCAGGTATAAAAGTTGTAAACAAACTTCCCACAGTTTGTGTCAGGTTGATATTTTCGTCTCGTAGAGCTGCGTAAGTATTTTGTCTGTGAGGTATCACAAGTAGTGTTGCTGTAGCTGTGGGGATCATTGGTTGAAAACGAGTTTAACACCAATGGGTACAGTACTGCTAAATATTCTAAAGGATTATTATCTTAAGTCTGAGTTCATCCGCAAACTGAGTTGAATTTATAATATTGAAGCTAGACTGTGTATCCTTGTCTTCCTTGAGTGGGCATTGGAAGGCGTTTACACACACGTATACAATACTATGAATACTTCCAACGTTATAGTTAACGTAGCTCTCATAAACTACTTTTGTTTTTTAATTCTTCTGGATCTTCAGCGTGCAATATGTGTTATAGATACAGTCTTAGAGCAAACAATTGACCGCCGAGTCGTTCACGTAAGGTGGGCAAAACAGTCGTACTCCTCTCAGAATCCTATGTCCGGCAATATGCTCGATTTGGCAACACTGTAGACTGCGGCACTTCCCAGAGGAAGTCTTGACTTCAGTCTTAGTACTTTATTCTTGACTACGACCGTAGTCTGGAGGTAAAACGCGAGACTAGCTAATACGACGTTTGGTAACTAAAAGCACACGTCAACAAAGTTTTTATCGCTCCTTTCTTCTCGGTGCTGAAGCTATGAGTGTAATTCAAGCGAATCTACAATAGATTTCGCTTTCTGTCACACTGATAATAACAGTTTGGTCCAACAATGTTTTAGCGAAAGATTTCTTTGCCAACCATCTGCCTCTGAACACCGCATGCGTCTGAGTTCTCTGGGACCCGTTTACTGCCTACCGGCGGGGGCTGAGACACTGCATTGTCTCGCCTTCTGCCGACAACGTTTGCTCCACTCCGCACTCTCGACCATGTAAAATGCTTTAATATTGTGGAATGGTGACCCATAAAATCTGTCTACTATTTGTTCCAATGGCTCTGAGGACTATAGGACTTTACATCTGTGGTCATCAGTCCCCTAGAACTTAGAACTACTTAAACCTAACTAACCTAAGGACATCACACACATCCATGCCCAAGGCAGGATTCGAACCTGCGACCATAGCGGTCACGTGGTTCCAGACTGAAACGCCTACGATTTGTGGTTCACTCTTGATAGCAAAGGAGGCACAAAACCGTTTTTATTTGATGATTATTTTATTACACTAGAATGCAATACATCAATGTGGCATAGAATTAGTTTCGTTGTTTCTGATCCAGTGCACTACAATTAAAGCGTCACATTCTGTTCTTTTGCCTTTCACGGGAGGTTCCTCAAATAATTTATTATTGTCATGGATTCATATGTGTTAGTCAAGGCCCAGAGAGTAAATGCAATGTAACGTGTTTGATTTCTTTCTTGATTCTCTATGGTAAATGGATGCAAAAGATTGTGTCAATAACTATCAGAACCTGCTCTATAGCTACTCAGGGAAATTCCTTGTTTTGAGGTCTATACCTTAATTAATGGAGAAGTGAAAGCTGTTCACAAGGAATATTTAAAATATTCAATTGGATTTAAGGCGACAAAATTGACCATATTTGAAGCTACCCAGAGAAAAAGTAAGTTGCTAGAGCTGCTGTTAGCAAATGTCTGCAGGGAGTTACTAATTGCTACTGCGGAAATTTAGTATAGAGGCCTTATAGTAATCAAGAGGTTCATTTCCTTCATACTTATCACCCTGTTATGTGAGTCTTAAGTGAAGAACAAATTGAAATTCGTATCGCTGATGGTCGATTCGAATGTCTTCAGAGACGCTGGTATTGCGAAGCAGCTTGGCAGTCAGAAAGCCAAGATCTGTGACTATTAACACAACTTACTGAGTCGAGCTACCAAGAGGATTTGATGTGTAAAGGTTTTGTTCCGATTTCGATACAGAATTTTTTCTGGAAATTCACAGCAATAAAAAATATATCAGAAAAAAAGTTCACATACGCTGGCCCCTACAACGGGTAGAACTGGCGACTGATTGAGCTGTTCTGACCCAAAACACGGGCGGTATCACCGGGCTACGGACACAGTGCTGCCTGTACATCACTCTCACCGTGTTATTTGTCGCTCAGCCTTATAACTCATCGTGAAAGATAATAAAAGTTGTCACTTATATGAAGAATAGCATTTCTTTAGGCAAAAAATTGAATTTTCTGTCTTAGTGTCTTAGTTTACACGAGGATTATATAGCACGAGTCATTCAAATGGAAAGGGAATATCAAGTGAATTTAGCGAGTCAATTCAGTACCATACGCGGAAGTGATTGCACTGTCACAGTATTGCCTAATGTTTGTGACGATGTTGCCAATTCTCAGCTGTGCTAGGAACAACTCTGTAGCAGTATGCGAGGAGAATCCCGTGCTCGTGTCATAGGAGAATATGGAGAGGAGGCGCGGGGTTTGGTTAATATGCAGCGTTTTCTCCTACCAGTTGTGTCATTCATTCAGGTGTATAATCTTCCATCACGATTACAGTTTCCTACAAAATATATACAGATAAAACACATACCTTGTTACTTTGTGGCAAAATATTATTTCAGTACAATAAAAAGTCTTTGGAAATCACTTATGCCCACCTGTCACAAAAGTAAGATAACTAACACTCTCCTCCTCGATATCGATTGCACCAATGTTCAATCTTATGAGGTCTAAATAAATCGTATTAACGGCACTAAATCGTGGCTTGTGAATCGTTTACCTGCCGTACTCTGCCGCATTTCGCTGGCTGGAAGGCAAAAAGCTTACTGACAAATTTCACAGCAGGAAAAGGGGGACGAAATGTCTCCCACTAGAAGTTCATGATGTTTTATTTAAATGATTAGAAAATAAGGTAAAACGAACAGTAAGGTTGTCAGTATAAACACATTACTATTGTCAATATGATGTTGCACTGCCCAGGGCATGTAATGATAAAGGGCCCGTTTAGGTCAGGCATATTGTATACAGAAGTGGAAGAGAGAGCACCATTAAATTCTAGTTCATATGCTTTGCATACATACAAAAATTACTCTTACAGTGTACGTATGGAGCCCAATGAGTGGATTGCGTAATTTCCGGTGAGAAAGAGCACCGGAAAACTGTCTTCGCTACATTAGTTTACTTAATCTGGTGTCACTCTGAGCTAGAATTCATGGTCAGCGACTAAGTGTAAGATCAATGAGTCGGATGCGAGTTTTGCAACTGTGAAATACTTTCTTACATTATAGAAATGAATATTAAATTTGAACTAATATTGCGAAAATTTTGTACTTGGATAGCTTAGAATGAAAATCTGTTTATTGCAAAGGAAAACAATTGATTTTCTAAAACATTGTCTGTCATACACAACTTGAAACAGGTCATGTCGACCAAATCATATGGAAGAACTGATAGCGACGTATATCGGAAGGCAGTAAGATCTCTTGCCTTTTGGTTTGGTAGTACTCATTAGCCATTTCTAGGCGCAAGTAAATGAAGAAAGGCAGCGCGTTTTTGTTATCACATAACGTCTTCATCAATTACTTTAGTTTTAATGTAATCTACGATTAATTACTGATGTTTGACATTAACATGAAAAGTATTCCGTAGACAGGGAAAGAACCTGTCCTTATGAAACTACTTCTATAGTGACCAAAAGGCATCACATAATCTTCAAGTGCAGTGGTCTAGCAGCGGTATGAAGAAAATGATAGTAATAATGACGGTAGTAATCGATTTATCCGGTAACTTCACTGTTCCCAGTGGATTCTCTCGACCTAAGAAATTTTCTGAATTTGCGAAAATTTCAAAATGGCTTCACATCGAGCCTATAGTGCCTAGAAGAGTCTTTACATCCTGCTGACACAAGAATAGCATAATCTCGCTTCAGCAGCTTGCTTCTACATAACCATTTAATGGACTCGCGTTTTTTCCACCGTCACTAATTTTGTAAGGTAAGCACGTCATCAGTTACAGCACACTCCTGGGGCTGTGAGATGTGGCCACAATGGTCTGGCGGAACGAACTATCACAGGTGCAATGCGTAGGTTCAGGCATTTACTTTTAAGAGGCACAAACAGATTTACTTTACCCGTGGTAACATCAAGAGAAAGACATTATAATCCAGAATCCGCATTAAACATCACGTTCCGTCATTACCAACTGGGCAGAGCCGGTTTACGTTGGGAAATGACATAGCGGAAGTCATGGTAAACAGAAATATAGGCCCAAGAAAATTTACTTACATTAGAAAATTTTATTTTATTTGATGAACCGATAGCCATTGAAAGGAACAGGACTCTTACTTTACTTGTACTTGATTGAACTAGAGACGTTGAAAAATTTGTTGCTGGACCATGATTCGAATTCGTATCTCTTCTTTCGAGGATCTGAATCTCTCGGAACAGTATAGTTTAATCATTTCGTTCCGTTTCTGAAGACTGCAACCTTCTCTAGGTCTCCTCCAAAGGTAAGTATGTGGGTCCAGTACAAAAATATTCGTAATTTAATTTCAAACCCTATCACGTGCACACCAGCCTGTTAGTGAAAATTAACGTGCATTTTTAATGTGTGTTCATGTATTGCCAACAATCGCAATAGGCATCGTTATTTCTGGTCAAACACGCACACCTCTTACTATTGGTGTGTAAGCAACTGATACTTAAGCTATATTCGTGGATGCACGATGGGTGTGCAGTTCGATTGTCCCTTAGGCACAAGAGTTTGTATCCTTATTTTAGATTCAAACATCTAGCAGCTGGTAAGAAAAGCCGATACGAAACATTTGATTTTACTTAGTTAACAATCCGATTACGTGTTGGGTTCGTATCTCCGTCACAGAACTTCACATCATGCACTTCATCTTTAAATGCACCCACACTTTGTTACTTCAGAATAGAGGTATATCAGATATCTTTCGTGGTTAGTTAACAGTGACGAAAGGGTCTTGATAGAAATCCCGGTTTCTTACAAAAACTGTCGTCTTTTATTTTCAAGTTTAGATTTGCTTACTGGTATTAGCAAAAATTTCAGTAATTCATGACTATTCATGGCTATTCATCAATATGATATGATTAGATTAGATTACATTAGATTAATTCTTGTTCCATAGATCATGAACACGATATTTCGTAATGTTGTGGAACGTGTCATTTTAATAAAAGATTTCTTTACATACCATGATTCAATTTCTTTACAATTATTTACTCTCTCTCTCTCTCATTCTTTTTCATTTTTATCTCTCTCTCTCTCTCTCTCTCTCTCTCTCTCTCTCTCTGTCTCTCTGTCACACACACACACACACACACACACACACTAACACACACACACACACACACACACATTCTTTGTTTTTTTTTTTTTGTTTGTTTGTTGTGCTCGACTATCGGCGATGCACGAAAACGTCTGTGAATGAGTTTCTTATTTTTGAGTACACTTACGAAAGAAATATAGAATCAACTATGAGAGTTACTGATTTATGATGCTTAGTTTACAGTCAGTTCAGAGTATTATTAGTAACTACGCTCCAGTCCCTAAACCTAGTTACAGAAATGCGAATCAGACGCATTACGTATTCCAAGCCGTTGCAGAAGCGACTTGGAGACACCAGCTATGGTCACTTCCCAGCCCGCTGTAGGATCACATCGGTTCATCGTCTTCCTGCTGGTATTGTAACTGAGATTTGGCAACAAGGCAATGTATGTTTGGCAACTCTGTGATTGACGAGTTACTTCCTGGCGTGCACGGAATTAAGCCTCAAAGTTCACTTGATTTTACCTGTCATTTCCATTGAGTAATCTGAGGTATTATCGCTTGAGGTGTAACAAAAGATTGTAAATTTACGGTTTTCATCCCAGGTAAGTCGTTGTACGTGGAAATCGCAACTAATCTCGTCTTTTAAATAGTGGGCCGGCCGAAGTGGCCGTGCGGTTAAAGGCGCTGCAGTCTGGAACCGCAAGACCGCTACGGTCGCAGGTTCGAATCCTGCCTCGGGCATGGATGTTTGTGATGTCCTTAGGTTAGTTATGTTTAACTAGTTCTAAGTTCTAGGGGACTAATGACCTCAGCAGTTAAGTCCCATAGTGCTCAGAGCCAGCCATTTTAAATAGTGGTTTACGAGTTATAGTCACTATTAGTCTCGTAAGAGGAAGCTGAGGCACATAATTCTTCGCCAGCTCTATGGTAACGTGCTGACCTAGGAATCCGTGTCTGCTGTGGCTCGCAGTTCCGGTCTTACTAAGTGTAGCGTTTTTATCCCTTCTGTGAAAGAGCTACAAACAGTCAGATCAAACATCGATTAGGAAATCGCAAGAAAATACTTTCGGCTCATAGTGAAATGGTGGAAAACTTACAATGCTGCACAACAGGTAACGCCTCATTCCGCTGCGACAAGCAAATTTTGGGTTTCTAGGAATACATCACTTTATTTATGAAATGCCACATTTGCATAGCTCTTGAGTATGACACAGCATACCAATTAAACACAGACCCAATCAAAATCTAAGTGAGTAGTATTTTACCAATTCGTGACGATAGAGGCACGCTTGTGTACAGACACTCAGTTTCATTAAAACAGACTTTCATCGTAAGTTTATCGTGAGTAGTTTTATTTAATTTTTAATAATACAGTTCACAATTTTCGTAAGGGTTCCTTTAATGTTGTTAAAAAATAGTAAAATTGAGAGAGAAATCAATCATCTCTGTTGTTGTCTATAACAGTCTGAAAATGCAGATGCAGTTTATTGATTACATGCATGTAGAGAACTTTCTTTGAGTTAAACCTCTCAAACAAGGTTTGAAGAAGAATAAAATGCCACTACCAGACGACAGCTAATGTAGAAAATACTTCTCCGATGTATTTTGGCATGATGCGCTCTACTCATACACAATACAAAAGTTTCGAGATGCATCTACTGTCTGGCTTTCTGTGAAACCTGAAATGAACAAAATGTCGCAGAAGATAGCCCTTTTTCCACATACGACTATTTTGGATTGAGAAGTGAAGGGAAATATGTTACAAGTTCCATTAGACTGATAACTTTAGCAGACAGCAGAAATACGTTTTAAAAAATATAGCACCGAATGTACTCGAAGTCGCGAAACAATATCTACCGTGCGCGACACTTACCATTATGCTACTACCTAACACGTAGCTACAACAGCTCCAGACGTCAAGAACAATTCCTCCAGAACTTCTGCACTCCACAGAACTGTGGGATAATGCATATGGCCAGGTCAATACTCATGAGAGACAAACAGTTATACCCTTTCTTTTGCACTGCACGACGTTTTCAACAAACAGATAGCGCAATAGAGTAGCTCAAGCACTTCCTATTTAAATTTCTGCATCCTACACTGTTGGCAGTTCTGTGTTGGTGGCAGTTACATGATTTTATTTCGGTGATTACAAAATGAAGTAGAATGTATGCACTGGGTAGCCAAGGTAGCTCATTCATTGTGATCTGGTCAACTAAGTAAATGAATTTACTGAACATGCTGCAAATTGATACAGGTAACCTGCGTGTTAGAATTCTCAGACAGTGTGGCACAACGGTGCTTTGATAGAAAAATAAGCCAGTGAGAAGAGGATTTCGTGGTCTGTTCGGCTGATGAGAGGTTCATATACACTCCTGGAAATGGAAAAAAGAACACATTGACACCGGTGTGTCAGACCCACCATACTTGCTCCGGACACTGCGAGAGGGCTGTACAAGCAATGATCACACGCACGGCACAGCGGACACACCAGGAACCGCGGTGTTGGCCGTCGAATGGCGCTAGCTGCGCAGCATTTGTGCACCGCCGCCGTCAGTGTCAGCCAGTTTGCCGTGGCATACGGAGCTCCATCGCAGTGTTTAACACTGGTAGCATGCCGCGACAGTGTGGACGTGAACCGTATGTGCAGTTGACGGACTTTGAGCGAGGGCGTATAGTAGGCATGCGGGAGGCCGGGTGGGCGTACCGCCGAATTGCTCAACACGTGGGGCGTGAGGTCTCCACAGTACATCGATGTTGTCGCCAGTGGTCGGCGGAAGGTGCACGTGCCCGTCGACCTGGGACCGGACCGCAGCGACGCACGGATGCACGCCAAGACCGTAGGATCCTACGCAGTGCCGTAGGGGACCGCACCGCCACTTCTCAGCAAATTAGGGACACTGTTGCTCCTGGGGTATCGGCGAGGACCATTCGCAACTGTCTCCATGAAGCTGGGCTACGGTCCCGCACACCGTTAGGCCGTCTTCCGCTCACGCCCCAACATCGTGCAGCCCGCCTCCAGTGGTGTCGCGACAGGCGTGAATGGAGGGACGAATGGAGACGTGTCGTCTTCAGCGATGAGAGTCGCTTCTGCCTTGGTGCCAATGATGGTCGTATGCGTGTTTGGCGCCGTGCAGGTGAGCGCCACAATCAGGACTGCATACGACCGAGGCACACAGGGCCAACACCCGGCGTCATGGTGTGGGGAGCGATCTCCTACACTGGCCGTACACCACTGGTGATCATCGAGGGGACACTGAATAGTGCACGGTACATCCAAACCGTCATCGAACCCATCGTTCTACCATTCCTAGACCGGCAAGGGAACTTGCTGTTCCAACAGGACAATGCACGTCCGCATGTATCCCGTGCCACCCAACGTGCTCTAGAAGGTGTAAGTCAACTACCCTGGCCAGCAAGATCTCCGGATCTGTCCCCCATTGAGCATGTTTGGGACTGGATGAAACGTCGTCTCACGCCGTCTGCACGTCCAGGACGAACGCTGGTCCAACTGAGGCGCCAGGTGGAAATGGCATGGCAAGCCGTTCCACAGGACTACATCCAGCATCTCTACGATCGTCTCCATGGGAGAATAGCAGCCTGCATTGCTGCGAAAGGTGGATATACACTGTACTAGTGCCGACATTGTGCATGCTCTGTTGCCTGTGTCTATGTGCCTGTGGTTCTGTCAGTGTGATCATGTGATGTATCTGACCCCAGGAATGTGTCAATAAAGTTTCCCCTTCCTGGGACAATGAATTCACGGTGTTCTTATTTCAATTTCCAGGAGTGTATCTATGGTCTGGGTTCAATTCCTACTTCGGTCAGTGATTTTAGATAGGGACAGATTCCATTCTCTTCTGGCTACACCAAGTGAAGAAGATATAATGTGCATTTTGGTCTGAAATCCACATTAAAAATGATATTCCTTCTCTACCAAGTAGACGTTAGGTTGAGCCACAATAAAGTCTGGAGTTGCGACATGTAGATACTCTATCACCAGTAACCTTTCTTATACTAGTCATTTATTTCTAGTGACTAAACAAACGTTATGTAGCTCATAGGACACTTATTCCATCTTTTATCTGAGTTTCTGTATGTCGATAAAATTGGTTCTGAACTGGGAATGCAACTCAGACCACCTTTAACGCGGTATTTGTTCCCTTCGTGACAATACAGCTCTGCTACAATTTGTTGTTTGTTCAAAAGTGCAAATTCCTCAACATCTCCATATATTGCGCGTGAGTGGGTTCAAATCCTGGCCCGGCACTAAAGATTTCATTATGTATTATCAAGCTTTGGTCCTTCTCATCCTGTTGACTGTCATCACTCTCCAGTTCTGGTAGTACCCATGCTGGTTTTACCCTCTCTATGGACACTCTAATAGTTTTGTCGTTCTGTGACATCTACATAGTATGGCTGTTGCGTCGTACTATTCGATAAGGTCCAGTATATAGAATCTGTAGTGGCGCTCTGATTCAATATGTGCGCAGAATGACATGTGTACAGTCTGCCAACGCCATATGAATGAAAACTGGCGTAGATACCGTAGGCCTTCTTATTGTTTCCACATGCTCACGGTTTTCAAATATCAGTGATGAGAGCTTTGTAGGCATTGGTGATGCGGAGGCGGTTAGGTTAAAAAAATGAAATGATCGTATGGCATTGTTGGCTGGGATGTCCCAGCCGGGTACGGCCGCCAAGTGCAAGTCCTATTTCAGTCGGTGCCACATTGGGGGCTTTACCTCTCACCACGAACAACGCAGTGGCCGATGGCCTTCGCTTAACGACCGATAGCGGCGGCTTTTGTATAGAGTTGTCAGTGCTAACAGACGATCAATACTACGTGACATAATCACAGAAATTAATGTGGAACGTACGACCAAAGTGTCCCTTACGATAGCGCGGCGAAATTTGGCGCCAGTGTGTTACGGCAGCAGACGACCGACACAAGCGGCTTTTCTAAAAGCGCGACATAACCTGCAGGTCTCTCCTGCGCTCGTGACCATATCGGTTGGACACTAGAAGTCGGAAAAACCGTGAGCTGTTCAGAAGAGTCACGATTTCAGTTGAAATAAGCTGATGGTAGGGTTTGAGTGTGGCGCAGATCCCACGAAGCTATGGATCCAAGTTCAACAAGGTACTGTGTTAGTTTTTGATGGCTTCATAATGATGTTGACTGTGTTTATGGTGAGTAGATTGGGTCATTTTGATGTTCGTCTGCTACGAGACCATTTGCAACCATTCATAGACGTCACGTTCCCAAACCACGATGGAATTTTTATGGATGACAATCTGTTATGTCACCGAGCCACAGTTGTTCTCGGTTGGTTTGAAGAACATTCTGGAAACAATTCCAGAATGATTGCCCATCCAAATCGTCCGACATTAATCCCGTCGAATATCAACGGAAAACGGTCGAGTGAGTCATTTCGTACACAAGGACCTGAACCAGTAACACTTTCTGTATTATGGACATCTATAGAGGCAGCATCGCTCCACATTTCTGCAGGGGATTTGTAACGAGTTTTTCAGTCCGTGCAGTATCGCGTTCCTGCTCTACGCCGGGCGAAATGGGATATTACGAGGTGCATTCAAGTTCTAAGGCCTCCGATTTTCTTTCTAATTAACTACTCACCCGAAATCGATAAAACTGGCGTTACTTCTCGGCGTAATCGCCCTGCAGACGTACACATTTTTCACAACGCTGACGCCATGATTCCATGGCAGCGGCGAAGGCTTCTTTAGGAGTCTGTTTTGACCACTGGAAAATCGCTGAGGCAATAGCAGCACGGCTGGTGAATGTGCGGCCACAGAGAGTGTCTTTCATTGTTGGAAAAAGCCAAAAGTCACTAGGAGCCAGGTCAGGTGATTAGGGAGCATGAGGAATCACTTCAAAGTTGTTATCACGAAGAAACTGTTGCGTAACGTGAGCTCGATGTGCGGGTGCGTTGTCTTTGTGAAACAGCACACGCGCAGCCTTTCCCGGACGTTTTTGTAGCAGTGCAGGAAGGAATTTATTCTTCAAAACATTTTCGTAGGATGCACCTGTTACCGCAGTGCCCTTTGGAACGCAATGGGTAAGGATTACGCTCTCGCTGTCCCAGAACATGGACACCATCATTTTTTCAGCACTGGCGGTTACCCGAAATTTTTTTGGTGGCGGTGAATCTGTGTGCTTCCATTGAGCTGACTGGCGCTTTGTTTCTGGATTGAAAAATGGCATCCACGTCTCATCCATTGTCACAACCGACGAAAAGAAAGTCCCATTCATGCTGTCTTTGCGCGTCAACATTGCTTGACAACATGCCACACGGGCAGCCATGTGGTCGTCCGTCAGCATTCGTGGCACCCACCTGGATGACACTTTTCGCATTTTCAGGTCGTCATGCAGGATTGTGTGCACAGAACCCACAGAAATGCCAACTCTGGAGGCGATCTGTTCAACAGTCATTCGGTGATCCCCCAAAACAATTCTCTCCACTTTCTCGATCATGTCGTCAGACCGGCTTGTGCGAGCCCGAGGTTGTTTTGGTTTGTTGTCACATGATGTTCTGCCTTCATTAAACTGTCGCACCCATGAACGCACTTTTGACACATCCATAACTCCATCACCACATGTCTCCTTCAACTGTCGATGAATTTCAATTGGTTTCACATCACGCAAATTCAGAAAACGAATGATTGCACGCTGTTCAAGTAAGGAAAACGTCGCCATTTTATGTATTTAAAACAGTTCTCATTCTCGCTGCTGGCGGTAAAATTCCATCTGGCGTACGGTGCTGCCATCTCTGGGACGTATTGACAATGAACACGGCCTCATTTTAAAACAATGCGCATGTTTCTACCTCTTTCCAGTCTGGAGAAAAAAATTGGAGGCCTTAGAACTTGAATGCACCTCGTAGGAGGTGTTTCATGACTTGAGATTTACCATGACTGTTGTCACTTCAGTGTATATTTCATCGTCCTTTCTACCAAACACTGTAAACAGCTGTGGCACGTTAAAAGTAGAAATGGATGACACCTTCAGTTTGGACGAGTGGGGGGCAGGGTTTGTAGGAGTTGGGGGGGGGGGGGGGGGGTAGACAGTAAACTCTGCGCTTCTCCCACTCCCGAACAGATCCTGGTCCCACGGATGTTTAGGATGTGAGAGTACTGTTATTGACAGTATTCTACTGTTAACGTTCAAGCCACACAAGCTGTAATGCGATCATTTCAGATAGACGGCAACGCCGATCTTATTTGTTCTACATTTCTTATTAACAAAGAAATATTATCACATAACTCGTTACATATCAGACGCCACTGTTTAAAGAATTTATGTTTTGCTCTCTAGAACATGAGTTTCCGTGACTAACGAAATAAAAGAGCGCCCAAAGTTTCAAATAATTTATCCCAATGTTTGTCGATGTCGAATTATTGTCATAAAAACAAAAGGGGCAGTGCGTCAGTATAAAAGTGATCTTGCGTTCGTAATTCGTTACAATTACCGAATTTAATTACTGCTTGCAGCGCTCTGGAGCAGTAACAGCACTAGCTAACCATCAGCTACAAGAGCTCTCAATATGCTAATTACATCTGCCACACCAAGCATTTCAGCGTAATTATGCTCTACCCTGTAAGCGTACAACCAACTATAAATAATTCTGCTCACTATGTTCTCTGATCGAACTGCATCCGTCTATTCCGTCACAAAGCTCGTCATACCGTATGCTGTTTCATTGATTTTCTCCTGTTAATTCGCTTTGTCCATGCAGGGCGAACTCTTATGCCTTGAGCAGGTGACCCATCACACATTGTATTTTCAAACTACTGTTTACATTGTCCTCTAGACGAAGACTCGTCAGAATAGCGTTGAGTTTTACTAGGCACCTCAGCACATTGGATTTTTCCACATCATTACTGAAATACTGTAGCTGGCGAGGAGCTGGGAGTGGTAAGGTGACAGGTGTAAAAAATAACATTTCAACCATACAACACAATTTTTTTTTTAAAACAAGGTACTGCAAATATTTATATATTTCTTTAACACGTCTTTATAAGACTGAGAATCTTCAAGAAATCTCGGCAAAATGGTAGTACAATTTTAGAACTAGAAATTGAACAGTTTAATTTGGGATAGCCAACTGTTGAGTTCAGTCTCTTCAGCTGGTCTCTTCCAGCATAGATGAAACTAGCACCCGTGAACTAAAACAAAGAGAAAATCATTTCCATTTGAAATTTTTACGTAACAGTAAAACTAACATTGCTGGACATATAGTCATCAGCTCAGAGCACACAAAGAACCACTATTAAAATAACACTGTAAATGAAATGGGTAACGATAAAACATGACGTTTTGTAAAGACTGGAAATGGGATTAACATGATTACATCGTGAAATTCCAGTGATGAAACATGACACGTAGCTGGCATCCACTCATGGCATGACGTCCTGACACTGTTTTCGAATTAAAATAGCTGTGAGTCATCACCATTGATCGTTCAAAAAGCTGCTTTTTTGTTACAGAGAATGTATTCTCTGTATTAAACAGGTAACACACTGACTACAGCACCGGAATCGGGCCCAAAAATATCGGTGTTCAAATCTTCCTACGTTATAGATTTGGGGTTTCCTAATTCACCCAGAGGCCAATTGTGAGATGGTTCATTCGTAAACAACACGGAAAAATTTCCTTCCTGAAGACTGACCGAGCTGAATGCGTACTCCGTCTATAGGGTCCTCTTCATTGGTAAGATGGTTAACTCTAACTTTCCTTTTATTTTCACAGAATGAAGTAATTTTTCTAGTAATGTACCATCGGCCATGTTACTACATTTCTGTCATATTTCACTGTTTGAAACTGGTAAGATAAACCTCAGCAAGAATATGTATTATATGTCTTCCTGAATGCACAGGGTAGACAGCATCATGTGAATGTCATTTAGCAACGGTGCTCCGAGAAAACTTGCAAGAAGTACACAAACATTTTAAAAAAGCAATGTGTAAACACACATCGACAAATTACTAGATCTTCATTCAATACTTCGCTTTCCGTTTATAAACAAATAATTATCTTTGCAACTTCAGTAGTGGTAATTATTATCCCGTGTCAACGTCAGGTTCGGTACCAGCATAAACAATTTAACGTTAGTGCAGTGCAGTGCATGTAGAACGGCACAAGGGATCTTATTGATATTACACATGTAATATGATTTATAAACTGTCTATCTCCTGAAGAATAAAATACTGAAACCTGTTCTGCTCCTAAAAGTAACTTCAGAAGGGTATCAGTAAGACGCTTGTGAAGAAACTTTCTCAGAACTTCATCGTGAAGATTTCACGAAAATCTCTGCGAAACGTTAATGGGGGCAGACTTATCATTGAATTTTGGTTACACAGCTTAACATTCAAAATATATACAATCTGAGCAGAGTGTCATTGTTATGACTACTATGCATAGTATTTATTGACTCTTCAGAAGGTTATAGGTGACTTGGTGTATTAAAGGAATGCACAAGACATAGTTACGACTGTAATATTTCTGGTTGTCGTACTGGGCAGTGCAATTAGGAATCAGCCAGTGAATTTGTGCAGTGGTTAAATCAGCGATGGTTTGCATCTACTTCTGACCACTCCCGCTCTTTTTGTCGTCTGTGGTTCTGTTAAATGTCCAAAATCTTAGCTTTGATGTTCTAAGAACAAGTTGAAAGAGGTGGTGTGGAATGAGATATACTTGGAATTAGACGTTAATTTGAAATTCGACGTAATTTCTAATAAATTTGTATTTATATTTGAATGTTAGTTTTTAAAAATGATTTCTGGAAAGTGCATTCTATAAAAAAACACTTTAATATTTTAACAACTGCCACTAAGATGTCCATAAATGTGTGTACTATGAGAGAAATAATGCATTTAATAAGATTAAAACAATATCGGATATTTTGAAATGGGAGAAAAGACACGCAGTAAGTGCGCATGATACTATTACAAGTAAACGGACTGCCAGTGTAGTGACTGACAGTTCAAAAGTTTCGAATACTTTCCAAAATCACTTTCTAAATGCAGTAGACAGAATAGAATAAATGATTCAATTGTAGAAGGAAAAGAGTAGGGCAGAGTGTCAATTGTTGAAGGAAAAGAGTAGGGTAGAGTGTTCCCACCATACAATTTTCAGACTCTTTCCTCTAGCCGTCCTGTTGTAACGAGGCGGTATTTTGCCTCCTTACCTCATCAATTAATTAATTTGGTCGATTAGATTAACATACGTATATCATTTGGAATTGAAGGTTAGGTGGGGTTATTAGTTTATTAATCGTATGGGTTGATACTGGGCAGCTTCACACTAACATCTATAGTACTGCACCCTTGACAAAAGTAATTTTTGCTCTCGATAGGACAGGAAAGAGAGACTGCGGAAGTGACGGCCTTTGAAGAGAGCATGGGCGAGCTGGGAGTTTTTTCTCGACTGCTGAAGGGCAGAATTTTACAGCCCACCGCAAAGCCGTCCTGTGGAGCGACCCAGAGAGCGTCACCTCTCGTTGTAGAGGCATGAGTAAGTTGAAAGAGGGCAGTAAGGATAGCCTGTGGTTTTCTCAGCCCCGTTGGAATGCCTCTCCTGTCACCAAACAGGCGGCCGAGAGTAAAAAGTGGTTGAAATGGCTCTAAGCATTATGGAACTTAACATCTGATGTCATCAGTCTCCTAGACTTAGAACTACTTAAACCTAACTAACCTAAGGACATCACATACATCCATGCCCGAGGCAGGATTCGAAAATGTGACCGTAGCAGCAGCGAGGTTCCGGACTGAAGCGCCTAGAACCGCTCGGCCACAGCGGACGGCGCCCGAGAGTCTATGATTAAGAATTCTTCCCATGTAGAACGTTTAAGACGTGCTCACTTACAACCACCCACTTGAGACAAGTGTCTGCTCCTGTCACGTGTCCAAGCAGATTTTCTTCACTTCTGAAAGGACTATGTACTTGAATATCTTAAAGAGTTTGTAAACATAACCACACTACCTCTGTGATGTTAAATTCATATCTACACAAGATACTTTGTCTTCACGATGATTTTAGCGTTTCACAGATGGATGAGGCAGATATCCTGTCCACTCGACTATTTATGGTGACGAAGCGACACAATTTGCGGAATAGAAAACCATAAAGGTAAATGTATTCAGTTCCACGAAACTATTCTCTGACCTCTGTGTGGTTAGCGCCAGTCAGGGTGGAGATAAGCTAACAAAGAGGCTACACAGAATCAATCATTTAACTATTAGTGTCATAAAAACAGGGTGTGCGATTTTTGAACAGAAGATAGGTATTATGCGAATCTTAATTTTTGCAGCACCAGTAGAATTAATTGAATGCTGTGATTTTACAGCTTATATTTTGCAATTTCCTTGATTTTTTATGATATACATCTTGATAGCATTGAAATAGGATTCAATTAGGATTAATCTTTATCCCACTGGTTCTGAATAAGTCATTTGAGAATATTAACCAGTTAGGGAGACTTAAATATTTTTTTTAACGCCTGAGAGTGGTCGAAAATAGCACTGCTTGTCAGATTGCAATATATTAAAATCACGACGAACCCCAGTGTTACACTGTAATGGAAATGTACTCATTTTCTTATTACCTTTTTAAATAATGGCATTCGCTTTTTTATGCAGTGCTATCTTTTCCTGAAACTACAAAAACTATTCCAGAAGAGAAAGGTTTATCTAAACGTGAGAAGATATTGCAAGGTTCAATATGCTCATTCATAGGAATAAATATTCTGCTGAAATTTAAGTCATTGCATGTGACAAAATCGTCTAAGCGTTGTACTTAAACATCTACCTGTTACATTATCACTCTACTGCAACCCAGCAATCAGGAAGTGAAACGATATTAAAAGTATTACAAGAAACAAATTAAATATATTTTGAAATAGAAGCTATTGGAAACTAAATTTACATTTTCAAGACGCATATGATTCATACATTAAGAAAACTCAGTTCATTTGCTTGCATCACATGCTTCATAGAGAAAGACCTTCTTCTATTTCAATATATGCTACAGTTCATAACCAACAAAGTGTAACTATACTGTTCACATGTTATAAAAATAGTTCTAAAAATATATAGGATTTTATTCACCATAAAATTCTGTTCCTGACCAGCTAACAAAACATTACAAGCAGATGTAATAAATTAAAGGGCGTTTAAATGTCTAGAATGCGAAATGTTTGCCAGTGCTGCACAAAACAGTACCTCTTGTTTGACGTTAACAAAACCTGTAAAATGGCAGACAGCACTTGTGGTGGTCTCTAGTGAATATTCCGTCATGTAAATCTGAAATCAGTCTTTAAAGTACCAACCAAAAACTATAATGAGTTTCTAGTTACACTATCGTCTAGTTACAACACTCTCCCATGTATTAAAAATGTCATTGCACAAAATTAGAAGTGGCACCATTGATATTAATATAATTACAAATGGTCTCAAAACAAAAGCACGTATGGTGTTCACGGGACTTAAGACAGTAGTCATACCAGTTGTTCTGCCTTAATAAGTAATGCCCTGAGCAATATAATTATCCAGTGCCAACTCAACAGTAGGGAGTTTTCTAGACTGATCATAATACGCGGCTGTAAATCTCTTTCTAAGAGTGGTGGTACATAAAGCTTCAATAATTATCATCCAGTTTTGTTACTGCTGTCTTTTTGAAAAATATTCAAAAAAGCGCTGTACTCGAGAACGGTCTCAATTTTAAGCAGAAGTAGTTCACTTAGCACATCTCAGTTAGGATTCCAGAAAGGAGACGGGACTGAGAACGCTGTTTATGCATTCACTCACCAAATATTACAAGCGTTAAGTAATAGAATTTTACTATGTTTGTGATCTTTCCAAGGCGTTTGACAGTGTAGATCGTGTTATTCTCGAAGGCAGCTGATTCATACAGCAATGGAAGGAGAGATGATTTTAGACACCTGAGGGAAATCATGTAGGCAGTCTCAAAGTGTTCAATTTTGAATCTATTCTTATTCCTTTTATATGTTAATGAACATCATGTTTATGCTAACCAAGCAGAATTCGTATTTTCTGCAGACAATAGTGGTGTTACAGAAGCTCCTATTAAATAGGAAGCAACTGAAGGAATTGATAATGATGTTTTTCAAGTTGCTGTCTGAAATTACCTGTCTCTAAATTTTGAGAAAACACACCATATTCAGTACGGTACAACAAATAGTTTCATATCCAAAACTGATGTAGTGAATGAACAGGACTCAGGCAACAGACTAGAATGTTACAAATTTTTAGGTCTACACATTGATAAGACTTGAATTGGAAGAAGCATATAAAAGTTTAGGTAGCCACTCTGCGTATAACTGCATAACGTATTTTTATATTATCACTCAAGAATGTATTATGGAATAATTTTCTAGGGTACCTTATGCCCTATTGGCCGCCATCCGCTTGACCTCACTTTAAAATACGCACGCCACCAGTCACGGTGCCGCTTTTCCTTCAGCCAGCACTCTGGCAGTGGGTCAGAATCACAAAAATCTGGTCAAAATGTAAGGAGTTACTGAATTTGTACCAAACTTAGTATGTTAGTGTTCACTAAGTTTCTGATTAAGAATATTATATCAAAATGTAAAAAAAAAAAGAAAAAAAAAACTGGAGGATCCAAGATGGCGGGCTCTATGTACACTACTGTCATTTTATTCATATAAAAGTAGCTTTGAGGGAATTATCGAGGTTGCTGATGAAGACTGAGTTCAAAAATTTAAAAAAAACGTTGGACCCAAGACGGCGATCGAAAACTGATGTCTTCTTATTTATATTTATTTTATAATATTTATATAAAAGACAATATTTAGGGGTTACAGTTAATGGTTAAAAATATGAACCAAAAAAAGTGGAAAGCTCGAAGAAAGGACCAAATACAGGTTAGAAGACGGTGTAAAATATTACAAAAAAATTATTTCATTTCAATTACTATTACTTATTTTGTAAATTTTTTATAACTAAAATTTTCGTTTTCTTATTGCTTTTCATCTTCATCATCTTCTTTTTCTGCTTCAGCTAAATCGACATCATCTTCAAAACCTGTTTCCTCATCATCTGCATCTGAATCGTCGTAATCTTCCGCTACAGGAACTACAAGGACAACGGCTTCTGGCGACAAACTCTTCACTTTCTTTGGCGATGATTTGCGTCAGGAAGAAATGTAGGGGTCTGTCGTTGCCAACAATCTCCTGAACACGTCTTCCATAGTCTTAACACTTGAAAATTTCCGAGAAAAACTCCGACAACACTACTTTATCAACTTATTGGTTGATTCCTCAGCATCCTCCGATGGTTGACCGATGGGGAATATGTCGAAGAAATAATGTCTGGACCGTGGATCAACAATCTATGGACTGCTGTTGGCGTGTTGTACCAGGGGTATTCCCTCACGTAGTGTTTGGCAGTTGCTAAGGCGTGTGCTCGAAACTTTTCAACGTTGATCTGACGTCCGCTAGATATCGTGTGCAAAATTAAATGAAAACGGTGGATTACTGCTTCGGAAACTGCGGTTATCAGCACTGATGTTGGAATGTTTAAAAAAAAAACGTCGAGCGGTGATTCCGTCGTTCGTACTGCCAAATCCTACTGTGGCACGTCGATTAAAATTCCAAGCTGCTCTTTGATAGCTTTTTGAATATTGGCTTTCAGTATTGCTCTTTCCTCTTTATCTTCTCCTTTAGGTACTAGCCACTTTTTTGTTTTCATTTGGTATGCCAAATGGATACAGCGTTCAAAACATTGAACGCAGGTGTGAAGAGTTGATCGTCCGTAATACAGATAATGGGCGTTAACTTGTCTTTTCAAACTATTGTCAATGTTATTAAATTGGGCGGACTTGACCTGGCAGATATATAGTACGGTTGCGCAGATTTTTTGTTGGTGATAGCATTGCACACTTTACAATCAACGATAGTCATGCTTAAATTGTGTCCTCCCCGATTGCTGACTGGTCAGCGTGACGGACTGCCGTCCTAAGGGGTCCGGGTTCGATTCCCGGCTGGGTCGCGTTTTTCTTCGCTCAGGGATTGGGTGTTATGTTGTCATTTCATTCCCATACGGCGCGCAGGTCGCCCAATGTGGCGTCGAATGCAATAAGACCTGCACCAAGGCGGCCGGACCTGCCCCGTAAGGGGCCTCCCGGCCAATTGTCTTGTGACAGCCAGAGCGAGAGCACCAGCAGCAGCGAGTACTGTTTGTATAAAGCGTTTATTTTGCATTTTGTTTACGACCTTCCACTAAGGAAGGGATTCTATTTGTGTTTATCTGCTCTGCATAGTAACTAACAGTTCTTGATAAAACTTTACGTAGTTTTCGTGTTAGATTTCTTAGTGTTTTCTTGATCGTTTAGAACAGAAAGCGCCCTAAAACCGTCTTTTGTTTGTTTCGCGGCCGTTAGCCACTAGTCACTTGAATCAGCAGTTGTCTTGTGACAGCCAGAGCGAGAGCACCAGCAGCAGCGAGTACTGTTTGTATAAAGCGTTTATTTAGCATTTTGTTTACGACCTTCTACTAAGGAAGGGATTCTATTTGTGTTTATCTGCTCTGCATAGTAACTAACAGTTCTTGATAAAACTTTACGTAGTTTTCGTGTTAGATTTCTTAGTGATTTCTTGATCGTTTAGAACAGAAAGCGCCCTAAAACCGTCTTTTGTTTGTTTCGCGGCCGTTAGCCACTAGTCACTTGAATCAGCAGTTGTCTTGTGACAGCCAGAGCGAGAGCACCAGCAGCAGCGAGTACTGTTTGTATAAAGCGTTTATTTAGCATTTTGTTTACGACCTTCTACTAAGGAAGGGATTCTATTTGTGTTTATCTGCTCTGCATAGTAACTAACAGTTCTTGATAAAACTTTACGTAGTTTTCGTGTTAGATTTCTTAGTGTTTTCTTGATCGTTTAGAACAGAAAGCGCCCTAAAACCGTCTTTTGTTTGTTTCGCGGCCGTTAGCCACTAGTCACTTGAATCAGCAGTTGTCTTGTGACAGCCAGAGCGAGAGCACCAGCAGCAGCGAGTACTGTTTGTATAAAGCGTTTTTGTACTTATTTGCTGCGCTTAGCTTTTAAATAGTTTTTCTGGGAAAACCTAGCGTAGTTTTCGCGTCTCGTATTTCAGTGAGTGTTTCTTGATTATCAGAGTAGCTCATCAGAAGATTATCTTGGGAATTTGTCACCGTATAGGGTAGGGTAAACATAGTCATGTGTAGGGACTGTGGTTGTTGTGAGCGGACGCAAGGAGAATTGGCCACTCTTCGGGGGCAGGTGGAGGCTTTGTCTGTTAGGCTCATCGAGCTCGAGGCGCAGGCGTCGGCTCGTAGTGGCGTTGGGGCAACTGTTGTGAGACCTATGCCTACTTCGGTGGCCTTGGAATCACATGGAACCCCTGATGTCGCTGCGTCTTCCGGCAGTGAGCATCTTACCGGTCAGCCATCACTCCAGGGTGAATGGCGGACACTGGTGGGCTCGCGCGTGCCTGGCCGAAAGGCGAAGGTGGGATCTGGCCGCGTGGCAGCTGCCTTACCCCTTTCCAACAGGTACGGGGTGCTTCCTAGTGGTGATGACATCGTTTCCGAGCCACCACAGGATGCCTCGCCTGTTGGGCCAGTGGCCGATTCTCCGGCAAGGTCCCGACAGTCACAGAGGGCGGGCCTATTAGTTATAGGGAGCTCCAACGTTAGGCGGGTTATGGAGCCCCTCAGGAAAATAGCGGGTAGGTCGGGGAAGAATGCCAGTGTGCACTCGGTGTGCTTGCCAGGGGGTCTCGTCCGTAATGTGGAGGAGGCCCTTCCGGCAGCTATTGAACGCACTGGGTGTGACCGGCTGCAGATAGTAGCACATGTCGGAACGAATGACGCCTGCCGCTTGGGTTCTGAGGCCATTCTTGGTTCCTTCCGGCGGCTGGCTGATTTGGTGAAGACAACCAGCATCGCACGCGGAGTGCAAGCTGAGCTTAATATCTGCAGCATAGTGCCCAGAGTCGATCGCGGTCCTCTGGTTTGGAGCCGTGCGACTATAATGGTTGCAAATTCATCGACCTCCGTTATTGGGTGGAGAACTGTAGGGCTCCCCTAGACAGGTCAGGCGTGCACTACACACCGGAAGCAGCTACTAGGGTAGCAGAGTACGTGTGGCGTGCACACGGGGGTTTTTTAGGTTAGAGGGACCCCCCCTTGGGCGAAACGATAAAATACCTGACGGCTTACCAGAGAGGACATTATCATCGTTGATAAAGAACGTCCGTCCTCAGAGACCAAAAACAGGAAAAGTTAACGTAATATTGGTAAACTGCAGGAGTATCCAGGGCAAGGTTCCTGAATTAGTATCTCTTATTGAAGGAAATAGTGCGCATATAGTATTAGGAACGGAAAGTTGGTTAAAACCGGAAGTGAACAGTAACGAAATCCTAGACACAGAATGGAATATATACCGCAAGGATAGGATAAACGCCAATGGTGGAGGAGTATTTATAGCAGTAAAGAATTCAATAATATCCAGTGAAGTTATTAGCGAATGCGAATGTGAAATAATCTGGGTTAAGCTAAGTATCAAAGGTGGGTCAGATATGATAGTCGGATGCTTCTATAGACCACCTGCATCAGCAACCGTAGTAGTTGAGCGCCTCAGAGAGAACCTGCAGAACGTCGTGAAGAAGTTTCGTGATCATACTATTGTAATAGGGGGAGACTTCAATCTACCAGGTATAGAATGGGATAGTCACACAATCAGAACTGGAGCCAGGGACAGAGACTCTTGTGACATTATCCTGACTGCCTTGTCCGAGAATTACTTCGAGCAGATAGTTAGAGAACCAACTCGTGAAGCTAACGTTTTAGACCTCATAGCAACAAATAGACCGGAACTTTTCGACTCCGTGAATGTAGAAGAGGGTATCAGTGATCATAAGTCAGTGGTTGCATCAATGACTACAAGTGTAATAAGAAATGCCAAGAAAGGAAGGAAAATATATTTGCTTAACAAGAGTGATAGGGCACAAATCGCAGAATATCTGAGTGACCACCATCAAACGTTCATTTCTGAGGAAGAGGATGTGGAACAAAAATGGAAAAAATTCAGAAACATCGTCCAGTACGCCTTAGATACGTTCGTACCGACTAAGGTCCAAAGCGAGGGGAAAGATCCACCGTGGTATAACAATCATGTACGAAAGGTACTACGGAAACAAAGAAAGCTTCATCATAGGTTTAAGAGTAGTCGAATCATAGCTGATAAGGAAAAGCTGAACGAAGCGAAAAAGAGCGTAAAGAGAGCAATGAGAGAAGCATTCAACGAATTCGAACATAAAACATTGGCAAACAATCTAAACAAGAACCCTAAAAAGTTTTGGTCATATGTAAAATCGGTAAGCGGATCTAACTCCCCTATTCAGTCACTCGTTGACCACGATGGCACCGAAACAGAGGACGACCGAAGAAAGGCAGAAATACTGAATTCAGTGTTCCGAAACTGTTTCACTGCGGAAAATCGTAACACGGTCCCTGACTTCAGCCGTCGCACGGACGCCAAAATGGAAAATATTGAAATAAACGATACCGGAATTGAAAAACAACTGCTATCACTTAGTAGCGGAAAAGCATCCGGACCAGACGAGATACCCTTAAGATTCTACAGTGATTATGCTAAAGAACTTGCCCCCTTTCTATCAGCAATTTATCGTAGATCGCTGGAAGAACGTAAAGTACCTAGCGACTGGAAGAAAGCGCAGGTCGTTCCCATTTTCAAGAAGGGTCATAAATCAGATGCGAATAATTATAGGCCTATTTCGCTTACGTCAATCTGTTGTAGAATAATGGAACATATTTTGTGTTCTCGTATTATGACGTTCTTAGATAATCATAACCAACATGGATTCCGCAAACAGAGATCATGTGAAACTCAGCTCGCCCTATTTGCCCAAGAAATTCACAGTGCCGTAGACACTGGCGAGCAGATTGATGCCGTATTCCTGGACTTCAGGAAGGCATTTGATACGGTTCCGCACTTACGTTTAATGAAAAAAATACGAGCTTACGGAATATCGGACCAGGTTTGTGATTGGATTCAGGATTTCCTAGAAGAAAGAACTCAACATGTCATTCTTAACGGTTCAAAATCTGCAGATGTAGAGGTAATTTCGGGAGTACCGCAAGGAAGCGTGATAGGACCTTTATTGTTTACAATATACATAAATGACTTAGTTGACAACATCGGTAGCTCCGTGAGGCTATTTGCAGATGACACGGTTGTCTACAAGAAAGTAGCAACATCAGAAGACTCGTACGTACTCCAGGAAGACCTGCAGAGGATTAATGCATGGTGCGACAGCTGGCAGCTTTCCCTAAACGTAGATAAATGTAATATAATGCGCATACATAGGGGCAGAAATCCATTCCAGTACGATTATGCCATAGGTGGTAAATCATTGGAAGCGGTAACGACCGTAAAATACTTAGGAGTTACTATCCGGAGCGATCTGAAGTGGAATGATCACATACAACAAATAGTGGGAAAAGCAGGCGCCAGGTTGAGATTCATAGGAAGAATTCTAAGAAAATGTGACTCATCGACGAAAGAAGTAGCTTACAAAACGCTTGTTCGTCCGATTCTTGAGTATTGCTCATCAGTATGGGACCCTTACCAGGTTGGATTAATAGAAGAGATAGACATGATCCAGCGAAAAGCAGCGCGATTCGTCATGGGGACATTTAGTCAGCGCGAGAGCGTTACGGAGATGCTGAACAAGCTCCAGTGGCGGACACTTCAAGAAAGGCGTTACGCAATACGGAGAGGTTTATTATCGAAATTACGAGAGAGCACATTCCGGGAAGAGATGGGCAACATATTACTACCGCCCACATATATCTCGCGTAATGATCACAACGAAAAGATCCGAGAAATTAGAGCAAATACGGAGACTTACAAGCAGTCGTTCTTCCCACGCACCATTCGTGAATGGAACAGGGAAGGGGGGATCAGATAGTGGTACAATAAGTACCCTCCGCCACACACCGTAAGGTGGCTCGCGGAGTATAGATGTAGATGTAGATGTAGATGTAGACGCCAAAGGCTCATTTCCATTTCCATCCGTGAATTGTATTTAATGGAAATGTCTTTCCCATGAATGACTGTTTTGAATGCCTGGAGCAGTTCGATTTGTTTGTCGAAATACGCCTTCTCGTTTAAAGACGTTTGCTCTGGCTCCTTTCTAAATTCTATCTTGAGTTGTCTGCAAAATAGGGTTGAAGACGGCTTCGGATTAATCCATAAGATCTTTTCTTCTTCATTCATACCTGCAAGTTCCAGTGGAACAAACGAAGTGAAACATAAACTTGCACCGGAAATAGTCGAATCTGAAAACGCTTTGCCCGGAAGGTCAGTCGAAGCCCCACATACAAATAATAGCCATATTGGACACTTCTGAATCACTCATATGTACAATATCGTCTGATTTCAGCAGCAGTACACGTGGAAACTTGTGGTCGAACAAAGTTTGCAACCGTACCTCAGCTTTTGATTCGACAAATGTTCGTCTGAAGGGCAGCAAGCTTGTTTTGCTGCCAAAACAGCTGAGTGCGGCGGATAAAGTGTGTTTAAGCCTTTTCATTTATCTTCATTTCTCAAATGCTGGTAAGATTCTTTTGACAATTTCACGTCTAAAAGAAATGCTACACCTTCATTTGCATCATACGAGGATGGCGATGATGTTGACAGTCGAAAGCCTGCCCTGTATTTTTTCGCCATGGGTGGACTTGAGAGTGTGATGTCTCTGACAATCTTCTCAGCGTCTGGGTGCCCCGAAAATCGAATACTCATTTGCGCAGCGAACGGCATATCGACAGGAATGAACTTCGTACGAATATCCTCAGTTCTCCTTCTTTTGGACGTATCAGATAATGTTTCAAATATCTTAGTATTTCAGCCTTTGGATTTAGACAAATTTGCAGGTTTCACATCAATCGGAATATATACTATTGTATTTAGATAGCTTTTGTTCTTCTTGAAAAAATAAACTGGTCACCGAGTTACATCCTTATATTTGCTTCTTAACTTGGTCAACAGAGTCGAAATGGTAGGCCTCATATCATCATCAGTCTTCTGACTGGTTTGACGCGGCCCGCCACGAATTCCTCTCCTGTGCTAACGTCTTCATCTAAGAGTAGCAATTGCAACTTACGTCCTCAATTATTTACTGGAAGTATTCCAACCTTTGTCTGTCTCTACAGTTTTTGCCCTCTACAGCTCCCTCTAGTGACATGGATGTCATTCCATCATGTCTTAACAGATGTCATATCAACCTGTCCCTAATTTTCAACATTCGTCTGTAGCATAACATCTTAAATGCTTCGATTCTCTTCTGTTCCGGTTTTCCCACAGTCCACGTTTCACTACCATACAATGCTGTCTGTACTCCATACGTACATTCTCAGAAATTTCTTCCTCAAATTAAGGCCGATATTTGATATTAGTCAACTTCTCTTGGCCACGAATGCCTTTTTGCCATAGCTAGAGTGCTTTTGATGTCCCCCCTGCTCCGTCCGTCATTGGTTATTTTACTGCCTAGGTAGCAGAATTCCTTATCTCCACCTTCTTCGTTACCATCAATCCTGATGTTAAGTTTCTCGCTGTTCTCATTTCTACTACTTCTCATTACATTCGTCCTTATTCCATTTACTCTCAATCCATATTGTATTCTCAGAATGTTCATTCCGTTCAGCAGATCATGTAACTCTTCTTCACTTTCACTCAGGATAGCAATGTCATCAGCGAATTGCATCATTTTATATCCTTTCACACTGAATTTTAATTCCACTCCTGAAACTTTCTTTTATTTCCATCATTGCTTCCTCGATGTACAGATTGAACAGTAGGCGCGAAAGACTACACCCTTGTCTTACACCCTTTTTAATACGAGCACTTCGTTCTTGGTCGTCCACTTTGATTATTCGCTCTTGGTTGTTGTATATATTACATATGGCCCATCTCTCCCTATAGCTTACCCCTACCTTTATCAGAATTTCGAACATCTTGCACCATTTTACATTGTCCAACACTTGTTCCAGGTCGACAAATCTTATGAACGTGTCCTGACTTTTCTCTAGTCGTGCTTCCATTATTAACCTCAACGTCAGAGTTGTCTCTCACGTGCCCTTACTTTTCCTAAAGCTAAACTGATCGTCATCTAGCGCATCCTCACTTTTCTTTCCCATTCTCCTGTATATTATTGTTGTAAGAAATTTGGATGCATGAGCTGTTAAGCTGATAATGCGATAATTCTCGCACTTGTCAGCTCCCATCGTCTTCGGAATTGTGTGGATTATGCTTTTCCGAAAGTCAGATGGTATGTCGCCAGACTCATAAAATCTACACACCAACGTGAATAGTCGCGTTTTGTTGCCACTTCCCCCCATGATTTCAGAAATTCTGATAGGATGTTATCTATCCATTCTGCCTTATTTGATCTTAAGTCCTCCACAGCTCTTTTAAATTCAGATTCTAATACTGGATTCCCTTTCTCTTCTAAATCGACCCCTGTGTCTTCTTCTATCACATCAGACAAATCTTCCCCATCATAGAGGCTCTCAATGTTTCTTTCCACTTGTCCGCTGTCTCCTCTGTATTTAACAGTGGAATTCCCGTTGCACTCTTAATGTTACCACGCTTTCTTTTTATGTCACCGAATGTTGTTTTTACTTTCCTGTATGCTGAGTCTGTCCTTCCGACAATCATTTCTTTCTCGACGTCTTCACATTTTTCCTGCAGCCATTTCGTCTTATCTTCCCAGCACTTCCTATTAATTTCATTCCTCAGTGACTTTTATTTCTCTGTTCCTGAGTATCCCGGAACATTTTCGTACTTCCTCCCTTCATCGATCAATTGAAGTGATTCTCATGTTGCCCATGTTTTCTTCGCAGTTACCCTCTATGTACCTATGGTTTCTTTTCCAACTTCTGTGATGCCCTTTTTAGAGATTTCCGTTCCTCTTCAACTGTACTGCCTACTGAGCTATTCCTTATTGCTGCATCTGTAGCCTTAGAGAACTTCAAGCATATCTCGTCATTCCTTAGTACTTCCGTATCCCACTTCTTTGCGTATTGATTCTTCCTGACTAATGTCTTAAACTTCAGCTTTCTCTTCATCACTACTAAATTGTGATCTGAGTCTATATCTGCTCCTGGGTATTCCTTACAATCCAGTATCTGATTTTGGAATCTCTGTTTGACCAAGAAGTAATCTAACTGAAATATTCCCGTATCACCCGGCCTTTTCCAAGAATACCCCCTACTCTTGTGTTTCTTGAACAGAGTATTCGCTATTACTACCGAAACTTGTTACAGAACTCAATTACTTTTTCTCTTCTCTCATTCCTTGTCCCAAGCCCATATTCTCCTGTGTAGATTTTCATCCCCGTCTACATACTGAATTATCCTTTCAATATCCTCTTACACTTTCACTGTCTCTTCATCTGCAGCTTGCGACGTGAGTATGTACATCTGAACTATCGTTGTCGGTGCTGCCTTTTTCTACTGATTCTATAACTGAACTGTTCACAGTAACACACTCTCTGCCTTACCTTCCTATTCGTAACGAATTCTACTCCCGCTGTACCATTTTTTGCTGCTGTTGATATTACCCTATAACTATGTGACTAGAAATCCTTGTCTTCTTAACATTTCAATTCACTGACCACGAATATATCTAGGCTGAGCCTTTGCATTTGCCCTTTAAGATTTTCTAGTTTCCCTACCTAGTTCGAGCTTGTGACATTCCACGTCCTACACCATATAACGTTATCCTTTCGTTGATTATTCAGTCTTATTCCCATGGTCACCTCCCCCTTGGCAGTTCTACATCTACATCTACATCCATACTCCGCAAGCCACCTGACGGGTGTGTGACGGAGGGTACCTTGAGTACCTCTATCGGTTCTCCCTTCTATTCCAGTCTCGTATTGTTCGTGGAAAGAAGGATTGTCGGTATGCCCAATTCCCCCCCCCCCCCCCCCGGAGATCCGAATGAGGAACTATTTCGGAATCTTTTGCGTTTGGAGAGGTCATCAAGACATTTTTTAATTACAGGTCACGTGTCTTGTGGATAAAATATCTGTCTTTAATGCAGTGGTTTCCATTGTCTACTGTGTCCTCATGCCGTTGATCATTGCTGAATGTTCTGCCTTTAGGTGTAGTTCCCACCCCGAGGACAAGAGAGTGCCTTCAACCTCTATCCGCTCCTTCGTCCTCTTTGACAAGGTCGTTGGCAGAATCAAAGTGATTTCTTATGCCGAAAGTCTTCGGCAGCCTTTGCTGATTATTAATCAAAATTTAAGCATGGGCGGGCTGTTTGGATCATAAATCAAGGACGCTACCCCTATACCACGGGTGCAAAAACTTAATTTTCAAAAGTAATAATGTATACTTGGGGACACAGCTCAAAAGGAAGCGGAATGTCGTGGAATTCATAACTTATCTCTATTTTTAAGCACATTTTACAATAGTCCATTTTCCTGTAGTACGTTAATTGAAAAATAAACATGTGTAATTGATGATTTAATAGTGATATAAATGTTAGTTTCATTAATACATACCTCCTGGAATACCCACCATATTGAAAGTATTGGCTTCACTTGCACAAATCACAAATAACAGTCTTCTACAAGAAGAGTGTTTTTGTACTCTGGCTAGCTGCACGCACGCTAACAATGAACTGCCGTATTTGACTGAGATATAACCGAACAAATGAGCGTGTGGTCGTCCGCACTGCCTGCATTCAGTCGTCCCAGCAATGCTGACGCCAACCTGATGGTAAAAAATTCCGATCCATAAACTTGTTTTTTCCTTTTTGGTCATGTTTTCAAGATTGTGGCCCATTGCGATCTGCCACGAAAGCTTACGCCACTACCAACGATATGCAAGCATCCTCTCTCCGCTTTGTCTACTTTGTCTACTTAACTCAAACATCAATGAACAGTGCCCCATTTTGCCTCTATGCTATTTCATGACTTTTGCAGACTTTCATAGCGTCAGGGCTCGTCATCCACGGAATTGGCATTACACTGAAGACTGAATTGTAAATATTTGTATGTGTGTATATTTCAACATTCTAATGTACTGCTAGCAACTGACACTGCAACTATAGCAACAAAATTGTATATTACTTTTGCTATTTCTTATTAGGTATATACTAAATTAACATTTGCATTCTCTGTCCAAGAACGGTACCAATTCCTCTCTCCTGTATCCATTAAAGAACCACAAAGAGTGGAAAGAAGGTTACAACACTTTATTCCTTGAAAAGAAAATTTTTATTACACGAACACAAGCAGTATAAATAATATCAATGTTCACTCACAGTTATTTTCTGGGTTTCTTTCAAGAAGTTAGACATTTCAACAGCACCTTAAAAACAGACTTATTTGCCATTAAATTGCGTTTTAAATAATGCATTGCAATTTGAGAAGGATAGTGACAGCCATACATGCAGTACCAGAAGAAAACAACGACCTATATTACCAGTTATTAAAGCTGTCAGTGGCTCAGATAAGAATTGAATAACGCCTGCATCAACAAAAATCTATAATCAATTTGCGTAGTAACATAAAATTTCTGGCTGGTAGCAAAGTAAATTTAAACTGAAGTAATTTATTCTGAACAGTTCCTTCCATACAATAAACGACATTTTTTAATAACTGATAGCCTGCCAAAGAAATATTAGTTTTTATGTGTACATGCTTCGATAGGAGTTAAAAATATGTTCATTAATATTAAGACTTATCGCATACGCTTATTCTGTAATTTGACTTCTTCCAAATCATTTCGATAAAAATTGTTCTAATGAAGTATGGGACATGTAACTGACAAGATTTTTGTCAATATCTTCTATTTCAAACCAGTCGAAGCTCATTCTCCAACTATAATGACCTGATCATCGGCTGATTGTTAAACACTAACGATTCCTCCTTTTCTCTTAAATTTAGGAATCAATTTTTTTCTTCTGACAACTTTTAAGGATGTTCAGAAGGCTTTTGTAAATGTCAGAAAAATGTATTATCAGACCTCTGTCACTAATGACTTCACGTCGACGAGATGTTAAGTAGTAATCTTTTCACCTTTTTTCTTAAAATTAGGAATTAAAATGTCTCTTCAGCAACTTGTAATGCTCTTCAGAATGCATTTGATAGGTGGCCGAAAAATCCATTTCCAGAGCGTGAAAGTCGGGATTACGAAGATTATAGGATTCAATACTATATCACGTGGAACCTCTAAGGAAAGGTTCTGCACAATTTCCTGCTATAGTACTGTTGAGTGGTACTTAAGTAAATAAATTAGTGAAATCAAAGTGAACTAGAAATTAGAATATAAATGGAAAACTTGGTTTAGTTTGGAGAGTTACATACTGGCTCACAGCGGGCCGAACAGCAGAGACAATGACCGTGAAGTCAGCAAGTTCCACATAAGCGGGCGCTGTCGATTCAGCCGTCAGGGCATCGCCCGACCGGCTCACGTGTTTCTCAGTGGTCGCATGTGAGCAAAAGGCCCTCACCTACATCCCAAGAGCCAATGACCGACGTTAAGAAGATTCTTCGAGAAGCTTTTCAACGTGACAGAAGAGGCAATGACCGGCTCACGTGTTTCTCAGTTGTCGTATGTGAGCAAAGGCCCTCGCCTACATTCCAAGAGCCAATGACCGACGTTAAGAAGAATCTTCGAGAATCTTTTCAACGTGACAGAAGAGGAAATGGCCGTGAAGTCGTTCACCTCCAGTAAACTGAAGTGAATAAATACGCGAGACGCAGTGGGCCCGGGAGATGTAGATGAAGACGAGAGGAAGACGAAGGCGAAGACGGAGACGAAGACGGAGACGAGCGACGAAGAAGACGAAGAAGAAGCGTAGCAGTTGTTTTAAGTTAGTTTCGGTGCTGAAGATCGTCATGCAAGAAGAGACTACATCATGCACAGACGCACCGAGTCCGCCGCTGTAATAGAATAGCAAGCAGCAACCTCAGTGCCAGAAGAAGAAGTTAAAAGGTATTTTGGAAGTCTGATTTTACATACCCGGGTGACTCGTGAGGACGGGAAGGAGACGGCCTCACATCAGCAGTCACCTGTGATCTGGGATGAAGACCTGACAGCCGAAGACTGGCAAGCGGGAGTCCGTGGTTCGAGTCCGGGACACTGGCCTTCCCCCGCCGCGCCGCTCCGCTGGTCGACGCACAACACACGCGGCCGCTTAGAGAAGAGAAACACTGGGACGCCACATTCAAGGTATCACCATCCGATGCACGACGCCGCTCGCAATAATTAAACAGGCCACCTCGCGCTGCGCGTCTCCGGTCAGCTGGGCGAGACGGCGACACGAGATACACACCGCTACGCGTAATCAGACGCCGCCGCCGCCGCCGCCGCCGCCGCTGCCGCAGCAGAAGGCTACGCAAACGACACGGCTGCCGCTCTCCGAACCAGAACGTCCAGTAAGATAACAGCTGTACGAAACTTTCAATAAAAGTTATCTTTTGTAAAAATGATGTTTCATTCGACCTCATACCCGAGCCAAGGAAGAACCCACCCTGCCCACATTTTGTAAGAGAGAAAAGTTTATTTATTTAATATTTTCACCCTGACAGAATGCTTGAGAATGCTCATCCTGACAATTGACAGCATCAAAAGAGAAAACCCAGTTACATTGAGTGACAGAAGTGTCACATTTAGTAACACAGTTGTTACATATGGTGTCAGAGAAAAAACCCTTGGCTCAATATGAGGTGTGAATGACAGTCACTAAAGATCCACAGTTAGTATTGTTTAATGTGTGAAAGGATAGAGGTTTGCATAGCAGTCGTAATATTTTCTTTCTTTAGAAGTGTATATTCTCTCATGATTTTAAGAGTTTGTCGAAAATTTTTAAACATCTTTTTAATTCAGTGTGGTAAGATTGTGTAACTAACAGTTTATAAAATGATGACACGAAATCGTACAAAGTCAGAGTCAGCACCACAAGGGGTTTCTACTGATGAAGCTATTCAGAGCTTAGTTAATCAAATAGCACAGCTTAAAAATGATAATAATGCATTATTCAAACAGTTGTGTGAGGTTAGGCAAACCAGTTCAGTCCCTCCTACCCTAGATTCCTCAGCAGCAGCCTTGGTAACTCCTTTTTCAGGTAAACCTGGCGAAGACATAACAGCCTTTTTTGATGATTTAGTAGCAGCTGCAAAGTTAGGATCATGGTCAGATGAACAGCTCTTACAAATGACAAAGTTAAGATTGCTAGGAGAGGCTAAAGCACACGTATTATACCATGAAGAATTACGGAATGCTCCAACATTTGAGGAATTGAAGAAAGGATTGCTTAAACGTTTTCAAAAACAGAACAGCTGTAGATTTTATAGGGAACAGTTAAACACTATCACTCAGAGGCAAAACGAGTCGTTAGAAAGCTTTGTAGATAGGATTAGAAAAGTTAATATTAACACCTATCAGTTGACAACTAGTGATGAAGCAAATAGAGTTATTTTACAAGAGGCAGAAGATAGAGCTCTAGATACATTTTTACGTGGGTTACCTCCTGAAACGTCCCGTCGTGTCAGGGCAGAGTTTCCTAAGAATTTAGCAGAAGCTGTATCTGTGGCGACAGCTTTTGAAGAAATTGACATTGCCACCAGATACAAGGAGAAGCGAAATGTATTTTCAGCAGGAGTACGATGTTTTAGGTGCAATCGACAGGGCCATATAGCAAAAAACTGCAGACAACCTAAATGCACTAATTGTCAAAGAATAGGTCACACATTCAAGGAATGCAGGTCTAAGAAAGTTTTTGGAAATAGAAATCAGTTAAACTCAAACGGGAATGTCGGAGCCGCCGCCAGGCGTTCCCAATAAAATTTCATGCCATTAAGGCGAATGTGAAGGCGGAATGCTGGTTATCTGCTACCATACGGGATAAAGAGGTAAGGATACTGGTGGATACAGGCGCAAACGTATCAATAGTGAGTAATGAATGTATTGGAGAAAAGAAATATGACCCTCCAAGGTATAGATTGAGTGGAGTAGGAGGAGGTACAGTGAAGTCATTAGGATGTACATCATTGATTTTCTATATTCACGGTGTACAATTTCAAGAAGATGTAGAAGTGGTAACAAAGATAACTGACGGGTACGACGCGATCCTAGGGTTGGATTTCCTGAATAAACATCACGCTAAAATTGACCTCAGACAGCAAACTGTAGAACTTAGCGGAATAGTATTTCAGCTAGGTGACACCGCTGCAAAGGGCCCTCTGCCGCAAGATTTCCCTAACCGGAAGGCGAAATCAACTACACTGCGTGCAACGTCCTTGAAGGTTGATTCGCGGGGTCAGATACCATCTGGCTCAGGAAAACTTCTCTGGATGACCGTTGACCCCGAGGTACCTATAGACACAATATGTCTAATAGAGCCACTAGAGGAAAATGAGGAATTAGATGTATCACATTGTTTTGTACGTAGAAGTGTTGTACGGGTTCAAGACGTTGAGGGAGAAAGAAAAGTACCGGTACATATTGACAATTTCGGAGTGGAGGACAAAGAGTTGCATAAGGGAATATTAGTAGCTACAGTCAGTACTTTTGAAGAAGAAGATTTCATTTGGTCAGATATTAATGATGGTCAGAAACCAGACGCCTATAAAACCGCATTACGCCAGAAGATTGAGCATTTGCAAGGAAAGGATAGAGACACGATAGAAGCAGTTTTAGTTGAGTTTCAAGATTTATTTAATGCAGAAGGTCCACTGCCAGCAACAGATATCACACAGCATAGGATCCCAACAGGAAATAGCCCCCCAGTTTATAGAAAGCCTTATAGAGTTGCGCATCACTTACAGCCAGTACTGGATGAATTTTTAGAACAGCATCTAAAAGATGGAATCATAGAATATTCTGATTCGCCTTATAATTCAAATATTGTAATTATTCCAAAGAAGTCTCCCGACGGTACGAAACGATATAGATTTTGTTGTGACTACAGACACCTTAACAAACAAACTATCTCAGATGTTTATCCTCTTCCAAACATTACAGATATCATTGACAGTTTAGGTAACAGTAAATACTTTTCAACAATCGATTTACGTAGCGGATATCATCAATTGGAAGTTGCACCTGAAGATAGGCATAAAACAGCATTTTCTACCCCTGGAGGCCACTGGCAATTTAAAAGAATGCCTTTCGGTTTGAAAAATGCACCAGCAACTTTTCAAAGGCTACTCGATGGAGTATTGCGAGGACTAAAAACTCAGCAATGTTGTGTATATCTAGACGATATTATTGTATTCTCCAAAGACATTAATGAACATGCTGTGCGTCTGCGTAATGTTTTTCAGAGACTTAGAAAAGCTAAATTAACATTAAATATGGAAAAATGTAGTTTTGCATTGACAGAGGTTACATACCTAGGGCATGTCATTAGTGAAAAAGGAATTAGAACAGATCCTCGATTAATTTCGGCAGTTAAGGACTTCCCAACACCACAACGCGTTAAGGAAGTACAAAGTTTCATTGGTCTCGCATCGTATTACCGAAAATATGTTCAAAATTTTGCTGAAATTGCCCGACCCTTAACCCAATTATTGAAAAAGGGTGCAAAATTTCATTGGTCGGAAGATTGTGAATCAGCATTTCAAACCCTTAAAGATAAGTTAACACACAGTCCAGTATTAGCCTACCCAGATTATAACAAAGAATTTATTTTATCCTGTGACGCAAGTGGTCATTCAGTCGGAGTTGTTTTGAGTCAGAATATTAATGGCGCGGAACACCCCATAGCCTACGCTTCGAGACAACTAACAACAGCAGAAAGAAATTATTCCACAACAGAGAAAGAATTGTTAAGTGTTATTTATGGCATCAAATACTTTAAATGCTACTTGTATGGTAGGAAATTCAAGGTTATTACCGACCACGCAGCTTTAAAATGGTTGCTTGGGTTAAAGGATCCATCTAGTCGTCTCACGCGTTGGGCCCTATGTCTTTCCGAAATGGATTTCGAAGTTATCCATAAACCAGGCAAAAAACACACGAATGCAGATTGTCTAAGTCGGAAAATAGCACTTTTGGAAGCAACAGGCCGAGATACTGAGGACTGGAGAAAGGCACAAAATGAGGATACAGAATGCAAAAAATATGCATCTCAAAAACAATTTTGCTTTGAAGATGGTGTATTATGCCGTAAAACAAAACTTGGACCGCGAATTGTTGTTCCCCAACACCTTAGACAAGAAATAATGGCAGAGGCCCACGATCATATCCTTGCAGGACACGGTGGACAACGGACAACCGAAAGACGTGTAGCAGAGCGATTTTGGTGGCAAACCAGAAAGCAGGATGTTGCGCAGTACGTTCGTAATTGCATTGCGTGCGCACAACGAGCTGAACTTTCTCGTTCAAAAATACCCTTACAGAGGCTCCCCGAGGCTTCATGTCCATTTCAAATCTGCGGAGTGGATCTCTACGGGCCATTTCATAAAACACCTGCTGGTAATAAGTATGTTCTTACAATTATAGATCACTTTTCACGCTATCTAGCTATGGTGAGTCTCCCAGATCAGCAAGCAAATACAGTTGCCCAAGCTTTAGTTAACAACTGGATACTTAAATTTGGCGTACCTGAAGCTATTATCACAGATCAGGGATCTAATTTTATGTCTGAACTAATGAAACAGCTCTGCCACTTACTAAAAATACGCAAATTACGCACAACTCCGTTACACCCTCAGTGCAACGGACGCACAGAAAGAGTTCATCGGACAATTGGCAAGATGCTTAGTTATTATATTAACGAACAACATTCTAATTGGGATACGTATTTACCAATAATCGTGTCGGTATACAACGCCAAAACGCATGACGCAACTGGCATGTCACCTTATGAAGTGGTCTATGGGAGAAAAATGCCGTCCCCTTTTGATGTAATCAGGCAGAAAAACGGAAAAGTCGGAGAAACAGTAAGAGATTTCAGTCGAATGATGAAAGATGTATGGAAAAAGGTTCAAAAATCTAATACAAAGGCTTTGGAACGACAGGAAAGATTAGGTAATACCCAAGCTAAATATCCAAATTACAAAATCGGTCAGTGGGTTATGCTTTCAGCTCCATACGTTGCGAAAGGAAAAACAAAGAAATTTGTAACAAACTACAGAGGTCCTTATCAAATTATTGAGATCACGTCACCAGTCAACGTTAAATTGCAACTGCCCACCAGAACTACTGTTGTGCATGTAAGTCGTTTAAAACCTTTTAAGGGCGCTCCAGATGTAATTCCTTCAACAGTAGTGTCTGCTTTTCCGAAGGGTGGAGGAAGTTCACGAAGAGGAAAAAGAGTGGCCACGCCAGCACAACATACAGACATGCCACCATACGAGTACAATCTTCGACCAAGACTGCGAATGTCCTAGTGGAATCTCAGTAGACTGTGGATAGTATACATATGTAAATAATTAATAAATGATAATGGTTTATTTTTTAAGAAAAAAAAAGTTGAACGTAGAAACATGTAGATCTTGTAGTTAACAATGTATTCCTTCTTTTCTTTATTTTTGTTTTTACTAGGTTGGTAGGTCCATAACCATGTTGTTTGCTTTTTCAGGTAACGCCTCTAGCATAATGGACAACTACATTGTGACTGTACTGCTCATCATAATTGCATTATTGACTAATACGAGCAACGGATTACAGATCAACCAGTTGATGAGTGGTGTAATTTTTGTAAAACAGGGTACTGTAATTTTGACCAATCACAAGTGGACTATTTCATTAGAGTATAATTTATGGGCCTTACGTAATGAACTTAAGAACCTTGAATTAGAATTTGATACGCTACATGAAAGGGCAAGTTCACCAGAGATTTTTGAAGAAATATCCAGTGAATTTAAAACATTACACTACTCATACGAACAGTTGAGAGAACAGTTGCGTCAGTTACAAGATATACTTCCGCAGACCGTTAAACGAGCTAAACGTGGATGGGTGGACGCAGGCGGTAAACTACTAAAGACCATTTTCGGTACAGCGGATAACGAAGATATTACTCAGCTAAATAATTCATTACAGAACATAGAGAGTACCGCGGAATTAAATAAAGGTACTATAGAATGGCACACGACAAGATTAAACGGATTGGAGCAAACAGTTTTTACTAATACCAAGGTCATCAGGAACCTCACCCAAGAATTAAACGATTATCTTCAAGCTACTACTGCTACACTGAATAAAGACCTAAAAGTCATACAAACAAGGCTCGATATTGTGGATAAGAAACTTGCAGTAGTAAGATCGCTTCGGCTACTCACTGATCAAGTGATAGATGCACGGCTAGCAGCGGAGGAATTAAAGGAAGCCATCCACTATGCAGTACAGGGACATTTGTCACCCACGTTACTATCGCCGGTTACATTCATCTCATTATTAGCTAAAATTGAAAAACAATTGCCAGATTCACTAAAGTTAATATTTCCTGCGGATAAGAAACATTTACCACAGTATTACCACTTAGCTACAGTACTAGTTGACACAGATAATGCAAGAATACGAGTTCGTATATCTTTCCCGGTTACAGATAAAATGGGTATGTATGACTGTTATAGAGTACACTCATTTCCGGTAAAATGGGGCAAAATAAATAAATTTGTACAGTTCAGAACACACCAAGTATTTTTAATCTCCCAAACAAGCAATACGAGCACGGTAATGACAACTTCTGAATTAAATAGTTGCACATCCGAACAAGTTATTATATGTCCATCTCGCGCAATCCAATTACATGCCACTAGTTGTGAATCTCAATTATTTTTCGAACAATCTGACGCCATCAATTGCCCACGCGATATATTAACTTCCACATCATGTTTTTTCGAGCAAGTCGAAAATCACTGGTTGTATGCGGTCAGTAAGCCAACTGATATTTTTGCACAATGCTACGAAAACGGTGTGGCTACAACATTACAACATTTTGAACTTCATGGAAGCGGGCTAATAATTAACGGCACGTTATGTTCCATCTCAGGAGCGAATTTTCATTTACCCGCAACAATCACTGGTACAACTAATGTTAATTCATCCTTCCCTCTAATTTATTGGCCAGAAAACGCCATGCAAGCATTTCCTGCACAAAACCTGTCCTACCTCAATGACTCCCTTGATAGTTCCCTTCTGAAGTCATTAGATACGTTCATAAACTCACAGCAAGACAAAATTGATGCCAATATTATAATGCAACATGTTTTAAAATTAAAAGGTGAACACAAAACTAAAATTATAAGGCTAGGAACGGGTATATCTGGAACCTTTGTGTTGGTGTTTCTGCTTTGTACAGTTTTCTTTTATTTAAGACGAAAAAATAAGCCAAATAACAATATACCACTTCATCAAATCCCTGTTAATTGGATACCACACTCTTAACTGGTGTACTTCAGTAGTTACTTTTGAGCATTAGTGTATTAATTTTGTTTATTGTACTTCATTCTTCATTAAACAGTCTCTTGTTAAAATAAACAATACTGTAGAATAGATATTCTTGCATTAGTATAGCGTAGATTAAACAGCTGTTGCTATGTAATTTTCTAAGTGAAAAATCTATTTTTTGTTTATTCATTCTCATCAAGATTTGTTACTCTTATTATAACCATTTATGTGTAAACTATGTGATTCATGAGCGCACAGGGCTTTTATAAAGTGATACAGTATTTTCAACATACTTAATGTGATGCATGTGTAAGTCGAGAGTTTTCAGTGCTTGTGTTTTTTCCGTGTGAAGAGTGGAGGAATGTTGAGTGGTAAATTCGAGGGCGAATTTCTCCGAAGGGTGGAGGAATGTTGAGTGGTACTTAAGTAAATAAATTAGTGAAATCAAAGTGAACTAGAAATTAGAATATAAATGGAAAACTTGGTTTAGTTTGGAGAGTTACATACTGGCTCACAGCGGGCCGAACAGCAGAGACAATGACCGTGAAGTCAGCAAGTTCCACATAAGCGGGCGCTGTCGATTCAGCCGTCAGGGCATCGCCCGACCGGCTCACGTGTTTCTCAGTGGTCGCATGTGAGCAAAAGGCCCTCACCTACATCCCAAGAGCCAATGACCGACGTTAAGAAGATTCTTCGAGAAGCTTTTCAACGTGACAGAAGAGGCAATGACCGGCTCACGTGTTTCTCAGTTGTCGTATGTGAGCAAAGGCCCTCGCCTACATTCCAAGAGCCAATGACCGACGTTAAGAAGAATCTTCGAGAATCTTTTCAACGTGACAGAAGAGGAAATGGCCGTGAAGTCGTTCACCTCCAGTAAACTGAAGTGAATAAATACGCGAGACGCAGTGGGCCCGGGAGATGTAGATGAAGACGAGAGGAAGACGAAGGCGAAGACGGAGACGAAGACGGAGACGAGCGACGAAGAAGACGAAGAAGAAGCGTAGCAGTTGTTTTAAGTTAGTTTCGGTGCTGAAGATCGTCATGCAAGAAGAGACTACATCATGCACAGACGCACCGAGTCCGCCGCTGTAATAGAATAGCAAGCAGCAACCTCAGTGCCAGAAGAAGAAGTTAAAAGGTATTTTGGAAGTCTGATTTTACATACCCGGGTGACTCGTGAGGACGGGAAGGAGACGGCCTCACATCAGCAGTCACCTGTGATCTGGGATGAAGACCTGACAGCCGAAGACTGGCAAGCGGGAGTCCGTGGTTCGAGTCCGGGACACTGGCCTTCCCCCGCCGCGCCGCTCCGCTGGTCGACGCACAACACACGCGGCCGCTTAGAGAAGAGAAACACTGGGACGCCACATTCAAGGTATCACCATCCGATGCACGACGCCGCTCGCAATAATTAAACAGGCCACCTCGCGCTGCGCGTCTCCGGTCAGCTGGGCGAGACGGCGACACGAGATACACACCGCTACGCGTAATCAGACGCCGCCGCCGCCGCCGCCGCCGCCGCTGCCGCAGCAGAAGGCTACGCAAACGACACGGCTGCCGCTCTCCGAACCAGAACGTCCAGTAAGATAACAGCTGTACGAAACTTTCAATAAAAGTTATCTTTTGTAAAAATGATGTTTCATTCGACCTCATACCCGAGCCAAGGAAGAACCCACCCTGCCCACATTTTGTAAGAGAGAAAAGTTTATTTATTTAATATTTTCACCCTGACAGAATGCTTGAGAATGCTCATCCTGACAATTGACAGCATCAAAAGAGAAAACCCAGTTACATTGAGTGACAGAAGTGTCACATTTAGTAACACAGCTGTTACATTTGATGTCAGAAGCCGTAGTAACTGTTACAGTACTGTAATTGAACTACATTATGCTGCACGATTCGATGTCATCGCGTAGTGTCACATCGGTAACGGAAAGAGCAAGATTCTGAAACAACTGTGTTCCCACTCCACCTGGCCATTTCAGTATAGATTGTAATATAATCGGAGTGTCTTCATCAGTTACTTATTTTTTTATTGGGCAGGGAGATAAAAACTGTTGTACCACAGGATTATCCCGGGGGACAGTTATACCGGTCAGCTAGGTAGCATTGTTTGCTGTGTTTACTTTCACTTTCAAAGTAGATTATGCGCTGGCTAAATTATTGAATAATCATAGCGTGCCCTAATTATGTGGATGTTTTTAAAATCCTGTTATGTACATCTGGTGAAATTTTAATTTTCAATTCGATATTTACAATGTTAAAAATGCATGACTGAAACTATGATTGACTGAACAAGGATCATACATTTTAATATATATGCGAAGATTTGTTTCAGGATCATAGCCACAGTGAGATAAGCAGTACAGCAAAGGCCATTTTCATCTGAGTCCACGAGCAAACGGCTATTCTCATGTTAAAATCTGAAGTTCATTATTCGTATCTGTTTAACCAAAATTTTCAGCACTATATAAATATATACAAATTGGCATCAAGGTGACTTGGATACAGTAAACGAACTTAACTGAAGAACTTAGAAATTCGGAGAGACAAGAGATTACGTCAAATGTTCCAAGACCTCCTTGTGCAAGAGACAGACGCTCTGCAATGTCAAGAAAGTCAGAAAATGCGACAGCAGCACAAAATAATAATAATTAAGGAACTTCTACAAGAAATCCATATGAAAAATAAGTTCTCTATTCAGTTTCAAATAACACTACGAAATACATAGTTAAGAATATTAGCACTTAGTAATTAAAGATTACTTGTGCGGATAGTACTGCATCTGATTTAAATTCAAGCCATCTACCTGCTGACGAAGTGAGCAGGAATTTTGAGTTAATTTTCAAAGAGACTACATAAAAAGGAGTAACTAGACGTGTGATGATGTAGAATGGGAGAGGTTGGTATGAATGCTGCGTGCAGTGAACAATGTGATTATTGAAATAACAACAGTGTGCTGTTCAGTGAGATTGTGCTGTTCACTGAGATATAACTTGGGAAGGATTCTCTTTCAAACACATTTACATCATCATTCACAACTACTGAGATAACGAGGTTATAAAGGAGTCAATTTCAAAATTTTTTAAACAGAAGAATAGAGCAGAAAAACAAGTGAACTTTTTAACTATTTGAATTTCATGGAAATGTTTTGTGCTCTGAACCACTAAATTGCTGGCACTATCGGGGCTGGTTTTACTATTGTGACAGGCTATTTTATATACTGATAAACAACGCATGATCGCAGCTCGTGCTACAAGGTTCTCCAGTGCCTGACTTCTAGCATTTCGCAAGAATGCCACGCATGAAAAGCAATGCCAAAGGTGAAAAGGACGCAGTAGTTGAACAAGGTGTGCAACTGAGTTCAGTATGTAAATTGGGCAAACTATATGGGAAAGGGCGAATGCGCAATGAGAACTAAATTTTAGGTGAAGCGGATGAAAATTTGGGTTACCGAATTACCCACGCGGCTTAGTAAGGTCTAACGCGGGGAAAATGCCTTTATGATAGCTGCTCCTCTAAAACTTTCAGTGATATTGCGGAACCGCAATTAAAGCTTGCTCGATATGGAATGTCAGTGATTTCATAATATGGACTGTCATTAACATGAGCAAAAACAACGCACGTGTTTGACCCTTCTATGTACAACGATTACAGCAAATTATTCGCTAAAAGCGTTCGCATTTAATGGAATTCGATTGTCCCATACGTAACCACAAAGAATAAATTATTTTCTCTAGTGAGTCAGGAAATATTCGAAAGGTGCTTTAATGGGTTTCAAAACATCATATAAACAATGGAGAGGAAGGACATTGTGCTTCAGTATTCAAGCACATTCATAAACATTAATCCTCAAAATTTTTAATAGGCATTTGGAAATGCATCAGAAGTGGTAATTCATATTTACTACTAAATTTATTGTATTCAGTAGCCCCGCTGTGGTATAGAAATTTTAAAAAGTGATGAAAATGAGTGGATGTGTAGACATTAAAACATAAGATGCCGGACACATCAAATAACACTGGACTACTGCTCTATAACTTCATGTGTATGGAGTACTTAATGACGAACTCCAACTGTCACCTTCAATGACAAACGCTCAAATTAATCTTTCCACACTCGTTACCGTTTTACCAAAATAGATAAGAACTGAACAAATACTAGGGTCATTCAAGAATTAAAGAGACAAATTGGTCTGGGGAAGAAACTATTAGTAGGGCAAGTTTGGTACTTCCATGGCGTTAAGTTAACATCGCTGGGATGAGCTCTGATCAGCTCATGTATCAACATGGTTTTCTTATAACGTCAAAAATACATTTCAAGATGGCGAGTCCGCTTGAAACGTCCACATTAGTTGAGCAACGTTCTGTTATTCGTTTTTTACTTCATGCTGAATGAGAGGAACCAGTAATATGTACTATAGAATGTATAAAGTTTATGGTGAAGGTTGTATGAATCGTGCAAATTTGTACAGGTGGTTAGAGCAGTTTAAATGGTCGCGACTCAGTGACTGACGAACACCGTTCTGGCCGACCAGTTTCAGTTCCAACGCCGTCACTTGGAATTCGAATTGATATTATTCGCGCCGATTGCCATGTGACTGTGAAAATCATAGTTCATGAGGTTCAAGTTAGAACTGGTGCAGTTCATAACATTATCTGTAACAAGCTGAAGTACCGCAAAACACGTGCAAGATGGGTCCCAAAGGAGTTGACGATGCTAAACAAGGAAACCAGGTTGACAGTGTGCACAGAGCTAAAGGAATGTTATTAAGAAGAAGATGAGCACTTCCTCAACAAAATTTTAAATTGTGATAACACTTTGGCTCACTATTATGAGCCAGAATCAAAAAGACAAAGCATGGAATGGAATCAGACCAACTGACCTGTCAAGAAAACATTAAAAACCCAATAATCAGCAGCAAAAGTCATGTTGACGGTGTTTTGGGATGCTGAAGGTCCAGTTTTTGTTATTGTCTCTAAGAGCAGCGCACAATGAACAGCCAATACTACTCACATCTGCTTTTAAACAAGGTGAAGCCAGCCGTGAGAGAGACGTCGTGGATATCAGTGGAGACTTGTGAGTCTCCAGCAAGACAACTCACGTCTTCATATTGTTCAACTAACCGGTGAAACCATCGACAAAATCGGATGGGAAGTACTGCCTCATCTCCCTTACAGTCCTATTTAGTACCTAGTGATTTACATTTGTCTGGTGCGCTGAAGGAGGATTTACTTGAGAAGGGGTTACAGGACAACGAGGACGTTAAAAAGTTTGTGGGAAATTGGCTCAAACATCAAGCAAAAGAGTTCTTTGCAACCGGAATAAAAATCTTATAGCTCGTTGGAGGAAGTGCGCAAATGTTCAAGGGGATTATGTTAAAAAGTAGTAAAAGTATTGTTTCGTAAAAATAGACGCTTTTTTCTCCAGAGCAGACTGTCTCTTTAATTATTGAATGACCCTCGTACACACACACACACACACACACACACACACACACACACACACACACACACACTGAATTATTCGTACATAAACGGATACAAATATATTATTACAGTAGGGGTTAGTGTTTCATTAGACATAATGCGTCACTTCTCAGCTCACGCAGAATTTGTGTTCTAACGTTTGGAGGCTAGTTTTCCAGCTTTCTTGCAAGTTATTTGACGCTATTGATCAATTTTTACGTAAATACTTATAACGGAGTTGAACTATACTTAATACAGACAGATCTAATAGTTCACCTTCGAGACAACAAAGCTTCCGCATTTCAGTTACACAGTAATGTGAATGAACTTATCTTTTCAGAATAGGTTATATTCACGTACATTATTATATTTCAGATTTACGGATATTATTTTAATATCCTTTGCTGTTATCTACAGGATGGTCACAACACTATTAGAAGTTTGTAAGGGTGTGGCAGGGGAGGCTGTGCTGAGAAATAGCTGTTCAGAACAAACAATAGATATGATGCGCCGCTTCCGAGTCATTTATCACTGAAGTCAGCCAGCTAGGTCGTCGCACGTGCAAATTGGAGCAGCCTGCCAGAGACAATGTGGACAAACTTGTGTTTCGCTTAGTTTCCTCAAACTGAACGACGCAGCTTTCGCTCACTTAGCTTATGTTTATCACTTCCGAAAGAGGCACATTTTAAGTGATAATGAACATTTGATCAAGTGGTAACTCACGGATCCACAGATGTCTGTGCATTACCGCATTTTAGCGCGTGCATTTCTTTGAATTTACGCGCACAACGATTTGTTTGGCAAAGTTCAGTGCAAATAAATGGAACTGGCGCAACATATCGAATTTTTTTTTTCTGGATAATTATTTCTCAGACCAGTCTTCTCTGCAGCACCCTTACAATCTTTGCAGACTATTTCTGACCACCCTGAATTTCTAAATACTGTATGCAGCATACTGCTCAAGTCCCATATAAACGCTCGTCGGTTTGTGATGAAAACTTTTACTTCCAAAGATTTTTCTCTTTCTCATCTGTGACTGAAAATTCTAAGAAAATTTTTCGTCTTCCGAAACATCTGCTCGAAAGAAATGATATTATGACATAAAACTATAAAACTATTCAGATGAGTTCTGAAGTGAGAAGGGAATTATCTAGCTTACGTTACGAGTACACAGATTTCACATCTCAACAGTGGACGCTCACTTAATGGTATTTGAGTTGGATAGCGTTCCATTTCCAGATCAGTGTTTGGTATGGCTCTTAGCTTAAGTGATTTTAACAGACACTACACGGCTCCAGGTCTCTTTTCACTGGAATAGTGTTAGCTTGACAGTCACTGTCTTTTGTACCATATGTATCTCCATTGTAGTCCACTGTCTCTCTACTACCCTTCGTCAATAGAAATGCTGCCTTCTACTCTGTACTAAGTCACTGCCAGTTCGCATTACACTCTTGTTTCCAATGTCTTGGATTCTTCGGTTCTTTCGTTGTTTTCTGCGTCGACGTTCTTTATAGATTTTCGGTTCTTCTTCCCTCTTCCGCTTCTTCTGTTATCAGGCTCTCTTCTCGACTGAAACTTCAGAACCCGATGTTTCGTCTTAAAAACCGAATGACTCATTACAAAAATTACGACTTGAGGAAACTTTGGACGATTGTTCCTTGGTTTTGCGATAATTTTAGGGAAACTATTTCACTATACGTGTTTTACAAAAGCGTCCCTAGTTTGCATTTTGCTCTGCAGTTTGCTGTCGAGATTTGGCTTGAAGTAGGTGTATTAGCTCGAAATTTCCGAATTTGAACTTCCGACATGGCGACAATAACCAGTACCCACCTCTCTGATCGAGGTCCACCTTTCAACTATCGTCACATCAAATGTAACATTATCGTATCAAATGTGACGTTATCGTACTGCGCCACAGCATTTTTATTCAAACGCGATTTCTACACCGACTTTTACATTTGGTAATTCATATAACACACCAAACACACATATAGTATTTGTATTAAAAGAAACGTACGTATACATATATTGTTTTTGTGAAAAGTTAACACAGATACCAATTGACGTTGTATTTAAATCTTTAATCGCCCATAAGAGATGTTTCGAAAGTTGCGATGGAGAAAATATACAGCACAAAATTTGTCAAACGTTCAGCATCAACAGTATGGAGTTTGCAACTTCAGCAATTTATGATAAGTTCGATGATTCAGAACGTTTTTTCAACAGAAAGTGCATCTTTCTGGAGAGACGTTTGAACTGACATCACCGCCAAGAAAGACACAACAGCAAATGTAGTTTCCTGGCGGTCATACTTGTTGCAGTTTCAGAATCTTTGTGCGTGCTTTGGTATATGTAGACCCGAGGTTGATTTGACAATCTTCTCGACAGTATATCACTTGTGGATACTCGTCGTATTTTCACCTGACGATGGCCTTGTAATTAAAATAGTCGAATTCCAACATAGAGAAACGTATTTGCAGACTCATGTTTTTATGTTTCCTTTCCGCAAAAAAGAAAACTAAAGTCCAACATTTTGCAGCTCACTTTCTTATGAATATTAATAACTAGTGAAAGAAAGAAATTGGCGGGATAAACCAGTCGGATTTTTCAGCCACCTACCCGGCAAATGTTTCGTTCCTCAATATACAATGGCCCCTTCGAACACCACATACAGTGTGTCCCAGGGGAAATGGCAAACATTCAGGGATATGTCACGATTGCTCATTTGAAGGATAAAACTACAGATGGAAACATGCGCTATTACGAATTGTTTCGGAGCTAAAACAGATATAATCTACAATTATTTTTGGGGTAGTGACACGCTCGTATGTGTTTTCTTCAGGCATCCTTTTCGAAGTTTTGCTCTAACTCAACCTACCTCGTTGCTTTGACTCTATTTGCTCGGGATGTCTTTCCACCATTTAACCAGCCCGCTGAACGGAGCAGTTGTCCGTGGTGTGCTGTGGATGAAGTAGTGCGAGGGTTTGAGAGTCCATCAGAGTGAAGCATCAATCAACTATGTCTGTGCCAAAAACACGTATATTGCATCAGTTAACTATGTTGGTGTCAAAAATACCTGTTTTTCAATTAATAATTTGTAAAACGCGTATTGTAATGTTTACTATCCATTATATATGTGCACGTGTCTGAACCTGACAATGTACTTAATAATACAGAAAATAAATAACGATGTACATTAAAGGGTTCCGTCTCAGAAACCATTCGGAACAGGGCATATGTCGATATGAAGCTTTTGTTTGAAATGGCACAGCTAAATTTTGACCATTCCTATGTAAACAAGCCTCCATATAAAAACGTAATTTTTGAGAAACATAAAAGTTGTGTCTTAATCTTACCTGTTAGGTATAGGTGACTCTAAGTATGTGTTTACTGTACGGTGTCATGTTTGTGTCACGTTGTGGCAATAGCCCACTGTGGTAAATTCGAGAATGATACGCAATGGCCCCACGCTGGACGATATGAATGTGGTAATCGGGAGCTCTTAGTGGGGATATAAGGAAAAAATTAATCGACTTCTTATTTTTTGCACAAGGCTTCAACATAATCAATCAACATTTAAGTCACCTCTTCACTGGACACGTGAAAAACATCCGAATGTTCGGAAAAAATATTAAACTTGTGATCTCAGCGAGTTTGGACTGGGCAGACACACCATAAATGGGTTCTGTGAAGAGCTGGCTTCTCAATTATATCTCACCAAAGTTCTGAATTGGCCGTCAACGCTGCATAGTATGTACAGACGGGAAACCTCCGGAAGCGCCCTTTGACATGCGGGGCCAGGGGGACGGCAGCAGTGGTTTAATCGACGCATGACGCAGCTGCCCAGATAGTAGGCAGCAACTAAAGTGCGCGTCATTTACGACGGCGGCCGAGTTTAGGTTCGTTCTGCGCATCTGACTTCACAAAACACAGTCAGCGAATGAGCAGAGAACGACGTTACGAGAGCTCGACTGCAGTGCAGAGCACGGACGAGTGTCTTCAACACTGGACTTGCCTTCGGGAGGAAGACGGTTCAATCCCGTCTCCGGCCATCCTGATTTAGGTTTTCCGTGAGTTCCCTAAATCGCTTCAGGCAAATGCCGGGATGGTTCCTTTGAAAGGGCACGGCCGATTTCCTTCCCCATCCTCCCCTCACCCGAGCTTGCGCTCCGTCTCTAATGACCTCGTTGTCGACGTGACGCTAAACACTAATATCCTCCTCCCTCCCACGAGTGTCTGCAGTTTTAGAAACGTTCAGTCATAAATAAAGTAATTGAACAAAAACAATGTCTTGATAGCAGACTTTCGTTTATAGAAAGTTTGGAAAAGCATTCTTTATACCAATCGCTTCATATTCTACCAATTAATTAAACCAAACAAGCAATAAGCCTCCAAATTCAGTCAATAGCAAGGGAAGGTGTTTGTATCATTCTCACTAAGCACTTTATCGCAATAAAGAACAGCGGTAATTTTTTATTTCCTATTGTACTTCGACGAAACGTGAGTAATTCATAGTCATGCCAACAGTGTTTGTCGGTATTTTGCGTGATATTGTAAAGTCCTCAGCCGGGAAAGCTATAGAGAAACGAGTTGAATTGGAGTAATGGTTAAAGTGTATGGGTGCTAAGCGAAAGGTCATGAGTTCAAACCTTGTACAGTGCTTAATATTTTCTTTATTTAAAAAGAAATACCGAAGCGTCTTACTTCATGAATTTTATTCGTTTGAATGCAATTTTTTGAAATTTCTACTGGCAACTAAAATCGACCATACGGAAAGTATATACTCTGGACATTTACCTCTGCAAACTCTTCAAAATTTCATGCAATGGTTTACTACATCTAATGCTGCGCAATAACTGCGTTGAACATCGAAACAAAATTAAGTCATTTATGGGGGGAAGGTATCAGTGAAGAAGATTTGTAAAAATCAAATTTTTGGGCCAAATAGTTTTTGTGAAATAGAATGATAAGTGTGTCAAAGCAGTCGGAACACCATGTGTCTGCACAGGCGAGCAGTGCAGTGATGACAAAATCGCGCACAGCGCTGAATGCAGGAAGCACGTGTCTGTAGCAGCGAAAGGGTTAATGCGGCCGTGGTGGCTTTACTTCATAAACTGGGCGCTCTCCCTTAACTTTAGTTTGCTAAGTATACTATAGTATGTCTTTGCTTATCTTGACGCGTACAACTGGCAATGCAGCAATCTCCCACATCTGGGCGGGCATGCGCGAACCGCCAAGATAAAAGAATTGAACTATAGTGAATATCTCCACCAACTCTTCTCCTCAAACGCCGGCAAAGTTTGATGGTGACTTTCGAGAGTGCTGCAAACTGTGGAATCAACAGCGTGCCATTTGTCTCATTTATTGAACTATAGGTGTTTCATTCAAACTAAGACATTTATCATGTTATGCCAAACGCGGTCAGATACTGTATTATGTGAAGCCATTATCACGAAACGAAACGAAACGAAATTCATATTTACCACTAGCTGATCGATATTCGTTATGGGCAGTTAATGTATAAAACGAAACACAATAAGAGGGATTGCAGGACACAAGTTTATGTTGGTAGCACGCTCTTGCGATGATATGAACGATGATTTACCATGTTCATCAGAAGCTACAGTCCGTGCAGGACGTTCTGGTAGGTATCCACTCTTAAAGAAAGCATACAGAAACATATTCGTATAACGGGGTGTTGAGAAATAATGTGGTAGCATGCAGTTGAAATCAAAACAGTCTGTCGAGGAGCTTGTCGTGAAACAGACTTTATTTAAGGCGTTACTGCAGACACTGCAACAATATGTTTTATATGCACAGAAAGGAAAGGAAATATCCAGCGACTCAATCTATCCGGTGGTTCCAGGTGGCAGGTGGTATGAACTGCAATATCACATACTTCACAGGAGGGATATTTGCTCTAAAGCTGCATGATTTTTATATGAAGAACAGGAATCAAGCAAAAGCTAGTTATTTCGGCCAGCTATTGTACAAAAGCAGTGCTCATATATTAGTTTTCGTTCTCTTACGCCCATTTTCGCACTCTTGCTTGCTGTGATGTAACATCACGCACACGAGAAACAGTCGTAGGAGGTTAAGTACCTCCAGCTTCTCGCAGCGCAATAAATAACTTTACAGTCAATTTGTCATCCAGATTAACAGTCGGCGTAATTGTTTCTTGAAAATGAAATTAAATGTCGTGTGCCGAGGGACTCCCAGCGGGTAGACATGATCGCCTTGAACAAGCCTTTGGAGATGACTTTACTTCGGCGACTTGCTCGTCGATGAGGATGAAATGATAATGATGCTGAAGAAGACACAAACACCTAGCGCCTGAGCGGAGACAATCTCCAATTCACCAGGGAATTGAATCTGCGCCCCCCGGTATAATAAGTAAGCACGCTGTCAACTCAGCTAAATGCGCTAAGGCCTTGATGTTAGCTGACGTTGTTACTACTCTCGCGGTATCTCTTACTTCCACGGTTCCTTTCATATGCATTTCCTTTTCAAATCCCGATTACTCGGAGTTGAAAACAAATTCCTTGCAGAACATGGAATAAGTAACTTTATCTCATCCACAAATTTTCGTGCCGATTTCGCAATTTACTGTGCATCGTCATGTTTGTTTGAAATTTCGTTATCTTACGTCTTGAAATTTTCTAGCACTGCTTGAAGTTATGCAACCATCCACTGTTTCCCTTGACATCAGTGTAATCTATGTAACGCACAATCTGACGTGCATCACTACCATACACATCCTACAAATTTTGTCGAACATCGTTAAAACACGAGTCTTTGTAACAAGTGTGCCTTGTCCTCTCCTGAATATGCGTAGTTTTTCTTATGCGCTACACGTTCATACTGTTGCGAACTTATTCGAAATCTCATTATAGTTTCTTTTCTATGGTGCTGCTGATCTTCCACGTACGTAAATATGTTTAGTAACTGCTCCTCCAATGATTGTCCTTTTCTATATTTCACTGGAGAGGGGATTTGTTGGTCCCTGTCCGACAAAAATGATGAACTACATGGCTCAAAATCTGTTTCAGTACCGCTTTCACTTCTTAAGCAAGTGTCGTCATCATTGTACTCCTCGTGTATGTTGTGTGCGCAGTCGAGAATATACGTCACCCCACATTCTATTAACTTACCTTGCAGAAACGCTAATATTTCTTCTGCCATTTCTTTCTTGATCCTCTAAATTCATTGGGTTCCTTTCCGACGAGATGTCAACTTAAACTATTGTTTTACTTATAGCACAAGGTTTACTTTGTCGTTGCCATTGCTCTGCTTTGCATTATCACTAGTGCTGTAGTTAAGTTGTGAATTACTCGCCGACTAAGCATTTAAATTACGCTCCGTTCTCTCACGCTGTGTTCATCATTGGATACCTCCAGCCGCCATTGTTACTGTTGCCCTCTTCAGTTTGATGACTAGTTTGTGCGAACCTCTTCATCTTCGAGTAACTACTGACATACATGCTTCTTAATCTATTGACTGTATTCGTCTCTGGGTCACCGATTCTTACCCACCACACTTCCCTCCGATACAAAATTGGTAATCCCTTGATGTCTCAGAATGTATGCTATCAACGATCACTTCTTGTGGTCAAGTTGTGCCACAAATTTGTTGTCTACCCAATTCTGTTCAGCACCTTCTCAATAGTTACGTGGTCTACCCATCTAATCTTCAACATTCTTTTGTAGCACCAAATTTCGAAACCTTCTACCCTCTTCTTGTCTAAACTGTTTATCGTCCACGTTTCATTACCACGCATGTCTACAGTCCAGACACATACCTTCAGGAAACTCTTTCCGACAGTTACATTTATATACGATGTTATCAAATTTCTCTTCTTCAGAAACGCTTCTTTATCATTGTCAATCTATATTTTATATCCTCTCCGACCATCATCACTAATTTTGCTTCCCAAACAGAAAAATTCATCTGCTACTGTAAGTATCTGGTTTACAAATCCAGTCCCTCAGAATCAACTGATTGAATTCTCTACGTTGCTTTTGTTGATATTTATTTTATATCCTCCTTTGAAGACAATGTCCATTCCGTTCAACTGCTCTTCCAAGTCTTCTGCTGTCTATGAGAGAATTACAATGTCATCAGCCAATCTAAAGGTTTTTGTTCCTTTTCTCTCAGTTTTAATTCCGACTCGTATTTTTCTTTGGTTTTCTTTACTGCTTGTTCAATGCACAGATGTAATAACATAGGGGATAGGCTACAACCCTCTCTCTCTCCCTTCTCAACCAATGCTTCTCTTTCGTGCGCTCGACTCTTATAACTGCCCCCTAGCTTGTACAAGTTGTAAATAGCCTTTCATTTCCTGTATTTTGTCCCTGCTACCTTCTGAATTTCCAAGACATTATTCCAGTCAATATTGTCAAAAGTTTTCTCCAAGTCTACAAACGGCAGAACGTACTTCTAGGTTTGCTTTTCCTTAACCTATTTCGTAAGGTAAGTCGTAGGGTCGGTATTGCCTCGCGTGTTACATTTCTCCCTAATCCAAACTGATCTTCCCAGAGTTCGGCTTCTACCAGTTTTTCCATTCTTCTGTAAGGAATTCGTGTTTATATTTCGCGGTTATGACTTATTAATGTGATAGTTCGGTTAATATCACACCGGTCGGCAACTGCTTTCTTTGGAAAATCCTCTTGACGTCTGAGGGTATTTCGCCTGTTCATACATCTTGCACACTAGATAGAAGAGTTTTGTCATGGCTGGCTCTCCCTAGGCTATCAATAGTTCAGACGGAATATTATCAACTCACGCGGCCTTATTTCGACTTAAATCATTCAGAGTCTGTCAACTTTTTCTCGTAGTGTCGTATCTCCCGGCTCATCTTCTTCTACGTCCACTTCCGTTATCTTGAGGAACATATCCCCTTGTATAGACCTTTTGTATACTCCTTCCACCTTTCAGCTTTCCCTTCTTTGCTTAGAATTGGTTTTCCCCCTTGTATAGACCTTTTGTATACTCCTTCCACCTTTCAGCTTTCCCTTCTTTGCTTAGAATTGGTTTTCCCCCTGGTATAGACCCTCTATATACTCCTTCCACCTTTCAGCTTTCCCTTCTTTCCTTAGAATTGGTTTTCATCGGAGCTCTTGATATTCATACAGATGCTTCTCTTACCTTCAAAGGCCTCTTCAATTTTTCTGCAAGTGGTGTCTAACTTCGCCTAGTGAAATGTGTTTCTAAAGTCTTACATTCGTCCTGCAGCCATTCCTGCTTAGCCATTTTGCACTTCCTGTCAAAACCATTTTATAAAAGTTTTTATTCCCTTTCGCCTGTTTCACTTGCTGTATTTTTATACTTTCTTCTTTCGGTAGTTAAATTCAATATCCTTTGTATTATCCACGAATTTCTACTAGACTCTGCCTTTTTACCTACTTGATCCCCTGCTGTCTTCCTATTTCATCCCTCAAAGCTACCCACTCGTATTCTATTGTAGTCATGTCCCCCGTTATAGTCAACTGCTACATAATACTTTCTCTGAAACTCTCAGCTACCTCTGGTTCTTTAAACTTACCCAGGTTCCAACTTCTTAATTTCGTACACTTTCCCAATTTCTTCAGTTTTAGTCTACAGCTCATTACCAATAATCTGTGGTCAGGTTCCACATCAGAAGGAGGTTACAGAGACTCCCAGGGCACTTTTTTATATCAAAGTGATATGCAAATTAATTAAATTTATCAATCAATTATCCCCCACCCACAGCCCCCACCCACCCCCACCCCGGATAATGTCATGTGTTTTTCTCAGCCTTCCCATGGGTTCCCTCTTCTTTCCAACCCTCCCTCTCCCCCCACCTAATATATCGGTGGGAATTTAGAATTTCGACAGCAATTTCAAATTTGGGTGGGAGTTTCTATTCAAATTTTGGTTGGAATTTACTTGTCGCAGAACTATGCTGCGTCCCCCCTTAGCCCCCCCCCCCCTCAACTGGCAACTGATGGTAAATTAAAAGTGACGGTGCCCTTTCCGGGGCTCAAACCCTGGTCCTCCTGGATGGATAGCCCAAGTGCACCCCACAACACATGGTAACTATCCAGATGCAGAAGATCGATCCTAATTACACAACTATATGCATAGTGCTACAGAAGGAGTGCCTAAAACCTCAGTACAGCTCAAAAATTGACGATATCGTAGAACTGGTATTATCCTGCTGAGGAAAAATTTCACAATACCACTCTAAACCATAGGGGAGACCGTCAGGTTCTACGCTTCACCTACAAAAGGGCAGAAAAAAAGGCTGGAGTTGAAAGTACTATATTTATTTATGGGGAAAACTTGTTTAACTGATGAGATTCTGGTGTTGAACAGAGAGGAGATTAATAAGTGTATAACTTGTATGCATACAGCTCAGGACTGTCTATCGCTATTTAATGTCAGAGTTCGCCACAGGCGCCTACGCGACAATCATCCTGCAGCCCAGATAATCGAATCCAGCATAAGCTACCACAACAGTTGGTAGATCCTTCACTGTTCTGATTACACATTGACTGAAAAAAAGGCCAACACTCGTGATCAATGAAACACAATTCAACACATGAACTGGAGAATATCGACGTCTGTAAAGATTGCAGAGGAGGCTTCAGTTGAACATGTATGGCCGGGAACTAGCGAAATTATAGGCACTCCTAACCCCCCTCATCCCTCACCCTCCCTCTCTCTCTCCCTCGCTCACGCCACCTATGATGAAGACACAGGCCTTTTCAAATGGACAGCTGCTACTTCGCGCCTCACATTTTTCTGTGGCCTACCACCCTTCCAGTGTAGGACGAGTGGCGCCCTGCCCATCTTGAGATGACGGTCCAAGCATCATCCCTCCGCCAACACAAAAGGATGTAAAGCCAACTAAACAATATGAGGTAAATGACGGCTGCCACTAGTGCACCTTGTTTGTTCGTCTAACATGTAACGGCACTGCACCACCCCACACACTACCCCTGGTCAGAGTACAGCTGCGTTGGCGATCACGCACACTCCAGGTGCATGCCATTCTGAATGTGAAAGCAATTCGCTGTAACAAAATTTTTAATGTCAACACATCTCATGGAATCGAGCATCTATTAAAAAGGAAAATACACTCATGACAATAATAAATAGCCTCATTCCACGAAATTAGGTTCAGTCCATTTTCTTTTAGTTTTATGAGAAAATCAGTATAGTTTTTATGGTCGACTGCAGGATCCAATTTGCATTTCACTATTTTGTGACATCCAATGAAGTGAAAGACAACTACAGAACCGCCACCGATTACAGATGACCAGACAGCAGAATTTTGCCGGCCGGAGTGGCCGAGCGGTTAAAGGCGCTACAGTCTGGAACCGCACGACCGCTGCGGTCGCAGGTTCGAATCCTGCCTCGGGCATGGACGTGTGTGATGTCCTTAGGTTAGTTAGGTTTAAGTAGTTCTAAGTTCTAGGGGACTTATGACCACAGCAGTTGAGTCCCATAGTGCTCAGAGCCATTTTTTGAACAGCAGAATTTTAACACATGTCCACCATGCACAAAATCGGGAAATAAAACTTGCTGCAAAAACTAACGATCACTGCAGGGTGTCCTCATTAATTCGACACCCTCATCAGAGTAAAGAATAAGCAAGACTTCAAACTCAAAAGAAAAAAACATCTATTTTAAGTAGTTTCTTCCAGCCTGATGACCTAAGAGCATCTATCGATATCAAATCATTGTCTGTAAATAAACTGTCATGCACATATGCATTACAAATATTTCATACTTGTGAAATAATATTACAGAATACAACCTTTCACGCCAATTGGTCACATGTCAGAAATATCAGAATCATTTTAACTTCGACAACAATTAAAGAGGATGTTGCTGTTTTGTACACTATGATAGGCCCCTTTCTACTAGTGTGATACAGCATCACATTGGCATTGTGAAACAAATCGAGACAGCCTGTCTTGTAATACAATCACTTCTAAGATTTTACCGTATCTCTCTCAGCTGATAATCAAAAGCAAATATCATCTGCCTGCTTACATTTGACACATTTGCTCCATAACTTCCGTATGCTGACTTGTCTGTAATGTTTCTACCATACACAGGACAATCACTTGAAATAGCAGCAGATTCTTGTGTTCTGACATTGTAAGCAATTTGATCATCACAGCGTTTTTCATGCAATGTACTCACATGTCGGAAAACACTATCATTTCTATGTATCACAACAGGCTATAACTGGTGTGTACTTTACAGTTAGAGGTTATGAACTATAAAATAACACGTGATTTATGGTAACACCTACTTTTAAATACGAAATCGTGACGATAGTAATAAAAACAGTCACGGCTCCATGAGAACAATAACAGCCGATTTCTGTTATATTATCACTCAAATTGGTGTGGTTTTGAGAGAACTGTCTGCATTCAAATTTTAACCAGTTATATCACTCCTTGTAATGGAACCTCTTATAATATTTTACCGGTATATCTCTTCCGATTAATTGGAAAATAAATACCATCTACATGGTGACATTGAGCATAAAACATGTACACTTTTCAATCCGCTGGAGCAGGTGGACAGTGATTGAACTTGCTTGCAGAGACATGTGTAAAATTTTGTCGGCCATACTGGAGGAAGACTTATCTTAGAAGAAAGATTAAGGAAAGGCAAACCTATGTTTCTAGCATTTATGGACTTAGAGAAAGCTTTTGACAATGTTGACTGGAATACTCTCTTTCAAATTCTAAAGGTGGCAGGGGTAAAATACAGGGAGCGAAAGGCTATTTACAATTTGTACAGAAAGCAGATGGCAGTTATAAGGGTCGAGGGACATGAAAGGGAAGCAGTGGTTGGGAAGGGAGTGAGACAGGTTTGTAACCTCTCCCCAATGCTATTCAATCTGTATATTGAGCAAGCAGTAAAGGAAACAAAATAAAAGTTCGGAGTAGGTATTAAAATCCATGGACAAGACATAAAAACTTTGAGGTTCCCCGATGACATTGTAATTCTGTCAGAGACAGCAAAGGACTTGGAAGAGCAGTTGAACGGAATGGACAGTGTCTTGAAAGGAAGGTATAAGATGAGCATCAACAAAAGCAAAACGAGGATAATGGAATGTAGTCGAATTAAGTCGGGTGATGCTGAGGGAATTAGATTAGGAAATGAGACACTTAAAGTAGTAAAGGAGTTTGCTATTTGGAGAGCAAAATAACTGATGATGGTCGAAGTAGAGAGGATATAAAATGTAGACTGGCAATGGCAAGGAAATCGTTTCTGAAGAAGAGAAATTTGTTAACATCGAGTATTGATTTAAGTGTCAGGAAGTCGTTTCTGAAAGTATTTGTATGGAATGTAGCCATGTATGGAAGTGAAACATGGACGATAAATAGTTTAGACAAGAAGAGAATAGAAGTTTTCTAAATGTGGTGCTACAGAAGAATGCTGAAGATTAGGTGGGTAGATCACATAACTAATGAGGAGGTATTGAATAGAACTGGGAAGAAGAGGAGTTTGTGGCACAACTTAACTAGAAGAAGTGATCGGTTGGTAGGACATGTTCTGAGGCATCAAGGGATCACCAATTTAGTACTGGAGGGCAGCGTGGAGGGTAAAAATCGTAGAGGAAGACCAAGAGATGAATGTACTAAGCAGATTCAGAAGGATATAGGCTGCAGTAGGTAATGTGAGATGAAGAAGCTTGCACAGGATACAGTGGCATGGAGAGCTGCATAAAACCAGTCTCAGGACTGAAGACCACAACAACAACAACTGGAGGAAGACCATAGCCAACAGACTATCAGTCACAAGAGAGGGTCCCTGCATTGTTCCTCCATAAAGAGTTTATTACATTTGCTTTTGGCTGTAACACATCTAGGCAGCGTACAACCAGAGCGTTGTACACCGCCATACACTTCGTTCTTCTACCATGACTTCCATGTCTGTGTCATGTGCTGAACCAACATTAACATGTTTCGATCCATTGGTTCTCACAGAAAGCTGAACACTGTTGGTGTAAACGATGCAGCTCCCATTGCACACAGGTTAGTAGAAATAAAACACAGAGGCGCTGCTTCTCATTGACAGAAATGTGGAAGGCGTGGTACACAAGGAAACTGGAAGAGTTTGTGCCATTGCAGAGCGTTTACAACAGCTATCCGAAAGTGGTGACTCTACAGTTCATCTCAACTTCCATAGCACCAGGGTTGTGGATGCCTCAGTCTTCCGTTTCAAAGAGCATTGTTTCTTCATTTTGTGGTCCCATATATGATCACTCTCCTGGTGCTGACCATCGCCAAAAGGTGCTGTTCACCACACGCGCGAGGTAGTAGAAATAAACTTATTGGTATAAAAATGAGTTCTTCGCAGCATATGGAAACTGAACGAGTCTGCAGCACCGAGGAACGCTTTGAAACACGTGTCTCGAGATGATGACTTCTACATTTAATCCCATGCTCCTCAGCAACGAGTAGCAGATACCTAGTGTTCCGCCAAGGCTTTCTGCATCGCAACCAAGTGGTGTCACTCAAGGGTTGTTTGTTTATCAACAGGGTATCAGTGGATGGATGTGATTCGAAATACGCCATTGATATGGGACGATATACTCTAATCTACAGCACAGTTCACAGCATGAACAATTTTAGCAATTTTACCATTAATCAACGCGAGCCAATGACACAACGGATTGTTTCCCAATTTCTGTATCATCGCTAAATCACGCCTCCACTAATTTGCAAGTACCATGTAGTAGACTGTGAGTGAATACAAAAGATTGTGAGGCACCTCCATTCGGTCCTATATACCAAAGCATGCCAGGGTTTCCATTATTTCAGCACCAGCCAATGACACAACAAAATGCTTCTCAGTTTCTGTAGCATCGCTAAATCACCACCCCACTGCTTTGCAAGTACCATATACTGTATTGTGAATGCACTTAGATGACTGCGCAATATGTCCATTCGACTATATATGCCAAAGTATATCAGACAGCGTTCTATAACGATGAAATTAGGTTATTTACATATTTCCAGCACATAGAACATAGTGCAGAATTCATTATTTCGACTGGACATCTTTCCTTGTTTGGATGGGCGTTACAGAGTATCGTAGCATTTGTAAGTAAAACTCGGAGATTTTTAAATACCTCGCACATTGGCCTTGACCAGTCCTCCATGCAACACGGTGGCAAATTTAATTTACAACTGACCAGAAGTAAGAGGGTCCTACACCCACTACATTCCACATCTTGTAAAGGAACAGGGCGAGATGTGGCCGTATCTGCTGTTTAGCAAAGATTGTTCTGCAAGAATCTTACCCAAGACGCCCACTAAATTGAACAAAATCTCTCCAGATGTGTGAATGTCGAGAAGGGCTGCGCCTCTTATCGGTGTATAGCAAACATGAGAGTGTCTCGGTGATAAAACAGACGGTTAAGAAGAAACGTGTCGTTTATACAAGATGGATGAAGTTTGAAACATTTCACGTAAATTAACTGTTCTATAAATTCTGAAATATTTTTCAACTGTCTGCAGTCAGTACCAGCACAATACCAGCGTTAAAGAAATGATTGTATAGCATAAACACACTCCTATAGTTACGCGGTTCTGTACTTAAAAATGCTATATTGTAAAGCTATATGATTTTTGAAGTATTGATCGTGTGGAATGCAGCGCTCTTAATACTTAAATGGTGGATATATTTGTCCAACATCAGTATACAACTAGCATGCAAGTTTTCTATCCCGTTCATTACGCTGATAAACTTTAAAATGATAAAACAGCATCTTTCTACACTACTCTGGTGCCACGCGAGCTGCTTAAGAACCAACTAGAACAGAGTCAAGAGACTGCTGCTCTGCCTCTTAGGATATTAATGGGTTTTATACGTCTTCTTAAGTTGGAAACACGCGTACCCTCAATTTCGCTTCCCGCATCAATCGTGCTTATCATTAATAGCAGTATTGGTTTTGATGGATGCAGCTGTGTCTCACTAGGAAATAGAGTGAGGAAAAGCCGATATGAATATTTTCGATAGCTGATACATTGAGGTACCACCTACGCCCGGCACCACGAAAATGCGCACGAAGGAGCAGCAATTTCTTACAAGGGAGTAAACCAAACCAACAACAGCCAAAGAAGAAGTAACAGTCTTATTGCTGTTTACAGCAGCATCGCTACAATTCTGGTAGCATTCCTCTTGCACAAAGTAGTCCACGTATGATCTTAGTTTTGCTCATATGTAACATAATACAGTAATTTCGTCCTAACATCACGTTTTTCGGGTACACCTGAATCGCACTATTAAGGGCGATACGTGTGGCATCGGTCCACTCTCCTACTAAGAACACTCTAGGGAATGGCTCATGTCTGACAAACGCACTTACTCTTCTCCTAAATACTTAAGGAATAACATTGCTTGTTAGAATCATCCATAATTCGGTGATATCTGTATTCGATTGTACGTGTGACAACGCAGTTATGGATTGGGATACATATGTGTTCTTGTTTTAATATGGCGCCTCTGTGCAATACTTATGTTACCTTTCTCGAAGTGAGTGTTACGGAAACCCAGGTAGTTTACGGTGGAAGGGAGGGGGGGGGGGGTGGTTAAAAACTAAATACAACCAGCGCACAATTTTCAAACTTTTCTCGGCCTTCACTTTCTGGGTGCGTCAACCCTCCTCAAGTTCCCGAATTTAATGGTACGTACTTTTTCGATAATTTCATGTATTCTCAGTCAGTTTATGTAGTTTGGCAAGTTCTTTCAGCGTTTTTACATATTTTGTCGTACTTCCCTCTATATTAAGTATTTCTCGTCCATTTATCGTAATTACACCAGGTTTTCCTAGATTTTTACCGATTTTATGTCTTTTTTTTAATTTTTGCCATATTTCTCTGTGTATATGGCCATATTGCTGGCATACTCATGCGTTATTTGATTTTAGACTATATTTGCGTGTCCTAGACACAAGCCTATTACAAAACCCTAAGAATTCTCCTCCCCATGATCTGAATGCATGATTATGGATAGGCAGATCATGAAAAGTGTAGTAACACTCGTCTCGTATTTAGATGAGACTCAAAAAGTGTTGCACACTGGAAACTCGTAATCTGCAAACAAATACGTGTCTGCTGCGACACATCAGAGAGCTAGTCTGCAGACTCATGTAGCGATGTACTCGATGGAGACTGGAAGTATGGCATAGGTCTACACGTTCAGCTGACTTCCATTCTACGGTATAGGGACCTATAACAGGGAGCTGACGTTTGTGCAGAGTTGATTTCCGCAAATAGCGAAAACATCTTCGCAAAACGATTGTGAAGGGATGTAAGTTATATTAAGAATTCGTAAAAATATTGACTAGATTGTTGTAGTTCGATTGCATAACTTGCTGTTTGTCTATAAATTACGTTGCCACGGGTGCACAAAAAAATGGTTCAAATGGCTCTGAGCACTATGGGACTTAACATCTGTGGTCATCAGTCCCCTAGAACTTAGAACTACTTAAACCCAACTAACCTACATCTACATCTACATCTACATTTATACTCCGCAAGCCACCCAACGGTGTGTGGCGGAGGGCACTTTACGTGCCACTGTCATTACCTCCCTTTCCTGTTCCAGTCGCGTATGGTTCGCGGGAAGAACGACTGTCTGAAAGCCTCTGTGCGCGCTCTAATCTCTCTAATTTTACATTCGTGATCTCCTCGGGAGGTATAAGTAGGGGGAAGCAATATATTCGATACCTCATCCAGAAACGCACCCTCTCGAAACCTGGCGATCAAGCTACACCGCGATGCAGAGCGCCTCTCTTGCAGAGTCTGCAGAGTCTGCCACTTGAGTTTGTTAAACATCTCCGTAACGCTATCACGGTTACCAAATAACCCTGTGACGAAACGCGCCGCTCTTCTTTGGATCTTCTCTATCTCCTCCGTCAACCCGATCTGGTACGGATCCCACACTGATGCGCAATACTCAAGTACAGGTCGAACGAGTGTTTTGTAAGCCACCTCCTTTGTTGGTGGACTACATTTTCTAAGGACTCTCCCAATGAATCTCAACCTGGTACCCGCCTTACCAACAATTAATTTTTTATGATCATTCCACTTCAAATCGTTCCGCACGCATACTCCCAGATATTTTACAGAAGTAACTGCTACCAGTGTTTGTTCTGCTATCATATAATCATACAATAAAGGATCCTTCTTTCTATGTATTCGCAATACATTACATTTGTCTATGTTAAGGGTCAGTTGCCACTCCCTGCACCAAGTGCCTATCCGCTGCAGATCTTCCTGCATTTCGCTACAATTTTCTAATGCTGCAACTTCTCTGTATATTACAGCATCATCCGCGAAAAGCCGCATGGAACTTCGGACACTATCTACTAGGTCATTTATATATATTGTGAAAATCAATGGTCCCGTAACACTCCCCTGTGGCACGCCAGAGGTTACTTTAACGTCTGTAGACGTCTCTCCATTGATAACAACATGCTGTGTTCTGTTTGCTAAAAACTCTTCAATCCAGCCACACAGCTGGTCCGATATTCCGTAGGCTCTTACTTTGTTTATCAGGCGACAGTGCGGAACTGTATCGAACGCCTTCCGGAAGTCAAGGAAAATAGCATCTACCTGGGAGCCTGTATCTAATATTTTCTGGGTCTCGTGAACAAATAAAGCGAGTTGGGTCTCACACGATCGCTGTTTCCGGAATCGATGTTGATTCCTACATAGTAGATTCTGGGTTTCCAAAAACGACATGATACTCGAGCAAAAAACATGTTCTAAAATTCTACAACAGATCGACGTCAGGGATATAGGTCTATAGTTTTGCGCATCTGCTCGACGACCCTTCTTGAAGACTGGGACTACCTGTGCTCTTTTCCAATCATTTGGAACCTTCCGCTCCTCTAGAGACTTGCGGTACACGGCTGTTAGAAGGGGGGCAAGTTCTTTCGCGTACTCTGTGTAGAATCGAATTGGTATCCCGTCAGGTCCAGTGGACTTTCCTCTGTTGAGTGATTCCAGTTGCTTTTCTATTCCTTGGACACTTATTTCATTGTCAGCCATTTTCTCGTTTGTGCGAGGATTTAGAGAAGGAAGTGCAGTGCGGTCTTCCTCTGTGAAACAGCTTTATAAAAAGGTGTTTAGTATTTCAGCTTTACGCGTGTCATCCTCTGTTTCAATGCCTTCATCATCCCGGAGTGTCTGGATATGCTGTTTCGATCCACTTACTGATTTAACGTAAGACCAGAACTTCCTAGGATTTTCTGTCAAGTCGGTACATAGAATTTTACTTTCGAATTCACTGAACGCTTCACGCATAGCCCTCCTTACGCTAACTTTGACATCGTTTAGCTTTTGTTTGTCTGAGAGGTTTTGGCTGCGTTTAAACTTGCAGTGAAGCTCTCTTTGCTTTCGCAGTAGTTTCCTAACTTTGTTGTTGTACCATGGTGGGTTTTTCCCGTCCCTCACAATTTTACTCGGCACGTACCTGTCTAAAACGCATTTTACGATTGCCTTGAACTTTTTCCATAAACACTCAACATTGTCAGTGTCGGAACAGAAATTTTCGTTTTGATCTGTTAGGTAGTCTGAAATCTGCCTTCTATTACTCTTGCTAAACAGATAAACCTTCCTTTGTTCTTATTCATGGACCTAATTTATTTTGTGGTGCGAGGTTAAATTTTTCTATAATGAAAGTTTCTTCTTCCTCTAGTTTGGGTAACGGATGGCTAACTGTAGCTTTCGTTGCTTGTGACAATGCAGTTAGAGCAGGTTTGGAATCTTTTGAAACTAGGGAAATCTTAGCTTACCGTACTATACCTGTTTCTGAGATTATTATTGCTAGTGAGGGTTCCTACCTTTTTCCGCACGGGAGTTTGTCTTTGTCTTGTCGTAGACGTTGTAAGATAAATTCTGATTGTAGCATTCACTTATGGGTGAAGGCGAGTGGTCCTTCTTCTTTGGAAAATTGTCGCATTGTGGGTGATTGTACTTTATATAATCATTGAAAGTAGTAGTTCTCAACAAACGGCACTTTTAAGGGCCACAAATACTACACATTGATCTTGCCAAAAGCCGAGAAGCGATTCTTCTTAGGGTTGTAGCTCCCTGGGGCACTCTGGGATGCTCTCTGTGGCTCTCTGGGATGCTCTCTGGGATGCTCAATAGATGTCGAGCACAGTCTCTGACTGGTTGACCTGTTTTTGGCGCGTGATTCAAATTGGGTTGGAGCAAGGACATCACGCACATCCATGCCAGAGGCAGGATTCGAACCTGCGACCGTAGCAGTCGCGCGGTTCCGGACTGCGCGCCTAGAACCGCTAGACCACCGCGACCGGCCACGGGTGCACACTCTGTAGGTATGGGGGAAGAAATTCTCATGTTCGAGGATGCTAAGAGCAGTCGAGACATTGTCAACTAACAAATAACAAATTATTATGCAAAAAGAAATACCCGAAAACTAAAGTTTGCAGATGTCCTGACATAGTCGAGGGGATGTATCAGCGTTGGAAGGTGTAAAGGAAAGTAGCGAAGCTTGTCTGGTAAACAATAAGTGCATATACTTATTGAAAAAAATCAGAGTAGCTGCAGAAAGCAACTCTGTACACATATCAACTCCTATTGCAGATCACTACACTTTATGGTGGAAGTCAAATGAATGTGTAGAGCTGTGCCAGACTTTGAGTTTCCATCAAGTGCATCGATACATGTGCCTGCAGAGAAGCTCTCTGATGTGTCGTAGCTGAACATGGATTTGATTCCCGACTACCAGTTTCCGGATTACAGCAGGTTTCCACTTGTAGAGTCTCTTCTAGGTACGGGGCGAGTGTTACTTGACTTATCATGATATTTCTATTCAAAATGCATGCCTGTAGATCAGCGGGAAAAGGGTAATTCTTAGGATGCTTTAGTAGGCTGGTATATAGGACACGCAAATATCCTCGATAAAATCAAACATCACATAGGTATGTCAGCAAACATAACCATGTGCACACGGAACAACACCGAAAAAAATACGAAAAAATGGCATATATAATCCGTAAAAATGTAGGTAAACGTGGGTTAATCGCGACCACTTAATGGGAAATACTTAAAATTGAGGAAAATACGATTAACTATGTAAAATCGCGAGGAGAACTTGCAACATCACGTAAAATGACTGAGAATACATAAAATCAGAGACAAATTACAAAGAAATGCAGGGTACTGAGGTGGTTTGGGGGTGCCCAGACTCAAGACCGAGAAAAGCTTAAAAATTGTGGTCTCACTGCAATTAGTTTAGACCGTTTCCCTCACCCTGTAAACTACATGGGCTTTCGTAACACATACATCAATAAAGGCGACGTATGTATTACACAGAGGCCCTATATTAAAGCTGGCAAAGCAAATGTTTTCCTATCCATAACTGTGTTCATACACAAACAGTCGAATGTAGATATTTCTGGTCAGTTGCAAAATAAACTGGTGACCGTGTTGTAGGGAAGATTGGTCAAGGGCAATGTGAGAGGTATCTGCCAGTCTCAGAATTTACCCTACAAATGCGAGAATACTCTGTAACGCTCATCCACACTAGGAAACATGGCCAGTCGCAGTCGCAAATTCTGCACTGTAACCAATGTGCTGGAAACATGTACACAATCTAATTGTAATGGTATAGAACGCTGTCCTTTGGTGTATATGGCGGAATGAACATACTGCAGGGTCATCTATCTGCATTTGCAAACTAGTGTATAGTACTTGCAAAATAGTGGACGAGAGGTTTTGCTATGATGCAGAAACTACGAAGCATTCACCTGTATCATTGGTGGGTGTTGAAATTACGGAACAATTGGTATACTTTGATGTATATAACTGAATGTACACAGTGCATCTATGAACATTCACAGTATAGTACACTGTACTTGCAAACTAGTGGAGGCATGATTTAACGATGATACGGAATTTGGGAAGCAATATGCTGTGTCATTGGCTGGCGTTGAAACTATGGAACGACTAGTAAATTGCTGAAACTGATCACACTATCAAATGCAGTATATAATACAGTACATTGTCCCATATATACGGTGTCTTATCCATCCGAACCATCCGCTGGTACGCTGTTGATTTCCACGTAATCCTTGACTGTCGCCAGTTGGTTGAGATGTAGAGAGCCTTGGCGGAACGCTGGGTATCTGCTACTTGTTGCTGTAGAGCATGGGATTAAATGTAGAAGTCATCATCTCCAGACACGTGTTTGAAAGAGTTCCTCAGTGCTGCACACTCGTTCAGTTTCCATATGCTGCGAAGAACTCCACATATTTTTCTTTTTTTGCCAATAAAATGACAGTACCTCTTTTTATTTCTACTACCTCATTTGTGTTTGAACAGCACCTTCCGGTGATGGGGACCATCTGAACAGTAATCATGTACGTGACTGCAAAGTGAGGAAGCAATGCTCTTCAACTTGGAACACCGACACAACCGCTACCCCGCCGCTATGGATAAAGAGACTAACTGTACCGACCATCACCTTTGGATAACTGTTAGAAACGCTCTACAATACCGCAAACTCTTCCATTTACTATATGTTGCAATGTCTTCCACATCTGTGTCAATGAGAAACACTGCTTCTGTGTTTTATTTATACCAACCTGTGTGATGTGGGAACTGCATAGTTTACACCATGAGATGCTCTCTTCTCTGTGAGAGCCAATGGATCAAAATGTGTAAATGTCGGTTTAGCACATGACACAGACCTCGAAGTCATGGTAGAAAAACAGTGTATGGCGGTGTACAAAACTGTAGTTGTACACTGTTTGCATGTGTTTCAGCCGAAAAAATAATGTTTTAAACTGATTATGGAGGAACAATACAGGAACCCTCTCTTATGACTGATAGTCTGTTGAACATGGTCTTCCTCCAGAACATTGCACAAATCTTTACACAAGTCTGTGCAAGCGACTTCAACTGCTGGTCGCCTGCTCACGTGGAGAGATACATGTATGTGCAATATGCTCAACACCAGACAGTATTTGTTTTTCAGCATATCAGAAGATGGTTCAAATGGCTCTGAGCACTATGGGACTTAACTGCTGAGGTCATCAGTCCCCTTGACCTTAGAACTACTTAAGCTTAACTAACCTAAGGACATAACACACATCCATACCCGAGGTAGGATTCGAACCTGTGACCGTAGCAGTCGCACGGTTCCCGACTGAAGCACATAGAACCCCTCGGCCACACCGGGCGGCGTATCAGAAGAGATATGTGAGTCAAATCTTATAGAATGTTCCATTACAAGAAGTGGTATATCTGAATAAAGCTAGTGTGCAGATTGTGCTCTCACGACTACACCGATTTTGGTTATAAAACTAACAGAAATCGGCTGTATCTGTTCTCGTGAAGTCGTGACTGTTTTTATATTCATCGTCACGACTGCGTGGTTAGAAATACGTGTTACCATAGGTCTGATTTTATTGCATACTTCATAACCTCTAATTATAAAAAAGATACCACTTCAGTTATGGTTCATTGTGGAACCTAGAAATGATAGCGTTTTTCTGACATGTGAGTAGATTGCATGCAACAGACTGTGTCGATCAAATTGCTTAAAAAACTAGAAATCAAGAATCTGTTGCGATTGAAAGTGATTGCCTTCTGTATAATAGAGACGTTACAGACAGGTTGGTCGAGGGCACTTTTTTTTTTTTTGAGTCATCAATTTTCTGACTGATTTGATATGGGCCACCACAAATTGCTCTCCTGTGCCAACCTCTTCATCTCAGAAGTGCATTTGCAACCCATGTCCTCAGTTATTTGCTCGATGTATTCCAATCTCTGTCTTTCACTACAGTTTTTACCCTCTATAGCTCCCTCTATTACACTGGATGTCATACCCTAATGTCTTAACAGATGTCCTATCACTTTGCCCCTAGTCAGTGTTTGCCACATAATCATTTCCCCTCCAATTCTGCAAAGAATTTCCTCATTGTTTACCTAATCAGTCCACCCAATTTCAACATTAATCTGTAGTACCACATCTCAAATCATTAGATTCTCTTCTGTTCCAATTTCCCCACAGTCCAGGCCCTGGACAAAGAAATTAGCACCAAAATTCTAAATTCCCACAAAAGTTCGATTTTGCCGTCCAAATTCAAAAGGATATTCTAGGTAGGGGAGGGGGAGGGGTTGGGAGGGCTGTGGTAGCAGGGACCCGTGTGCGGGCAGAAGAAAACACATGACTTCATCTGGATTGGGTGTGGGCAAGAATGGTGGGGTGATGGCTACGATGGTGGAGGATGAATAATTGATCACTTTAATTAATTTTCATATTAATTTGGTACCTAAATCTATGTCTAATCATTGTATAATCAATCTGAAACCTTCTTATATTTCAAGGTCTCTTCCACGTATACTTCCTTGTTGTTGTTGTTGTTCTTGTGGTCTTCAGTCCTGAGACTGGTTTCATGCAGCTCTCCATGCTACTCTATCCTGTGCAAGCTTCTTCATCTCCCGGTACCTACTGCAACGTACATCCTTTAGAATCTGCTTAGTGTATTCATCTCTTGGTCTCCCTCTACCATTTTTACCCTCCACGCTGACCTCCAATACTAAACTGGTGATCCCTTGATGCCTCAGAACATGTCCTACCAGCCGATCACTTCTTCTAGTCAAGTTGTGCCACAAACTTCTCTTCTCCCCAATCCTATTCAATACCTCCTCATTAGCTATGTGATCTACCCATCTAATCTTCAGCATTCTTCTGTAGCACCACATTTCGAAAGCTTCTATTCTCTTCTTGTCCAAACTATTTATCGTCCGTGTTTCACTTCCATACATGGCTACACTCCATACAAACACTTTCAGAAATGACTTTCTGACACTTAAATTTATACTCGATGTTAACAAATTTCTCTTCTTCAGAAACGCCTTCGTTGCCGTTGCCAGTCTACATTTTATATCCTCTCTACTTCTACCATCATACGTTATTTTGCTCCCCAAATAGCAAAACTCTTTTACTACTTTAAGTGTCTCATTTCCTAATATACAATTCTTAAACCAAGTGTTAGCGATGATTAAATTATGTATGCTCTGTGCAAACCCCTTCCAGGTGGCTCCTCTTTCATTCTGTTCCCCAAGTTTGTAGTCACCTATTATTTTTCTTTCCTTTTCCTTCTGTCGAAATCAAGTCCCCCATCACTATTAAATTTTCATCTCCCTTCATTATCTGAATAATATCTATTCTCTTGTCACACATTTTTTTCAATCTCTTCATCATCTGCAGAGTTTGTTAGCACATAAACTTGTACTACTGTTGTGGGTGCAGGCTTCGTGTCTATCTTAGCTACAATAATGTTTTCACTATGCTGTTAACAGCAGTTTACCCACATTCCTATTTCCTTATTCATTATTAATCTTGCCCCTCTGTTACCTATCTGACCATTAGTTCTATTCCTCCTGCCACCGAATTTCGCTAGTTCCCACTGTATCTAGCTTCAACCGATCTATCTCCCTTTTTAAATTTTCTAAATTATCTGCCCAATTAAGGGATCTAACTTCCTTTGCTCCAATCCGTAGAATGCTAGTTATCTTTCTCCTCATGACGACATTCTCATGAGTAGCTCACGCCCAGAGATCTGAATGGCAGATTATTTTACCTCTGGAATATTTTACCCAAGAGAATGATATTATCATTTAACGATGCAGTAGAGCTGCATTCCCCCGGGAAAAATTACAGCTGGAGTCCCTCATTGCTTTTACCGTTTGCTGTATCAGCACAGCAAGGCCGTTTTATTCGATGTTACAATGTCAGATCAGTCAGTCACCCAGACAAGTTTCTTATCTGACATTGGAAGGAGATAAGTTATTAAATGGAAATTATCCTTTTCTTCAAACAGTTTACAGGTATTCAACCTCGTAGACAAGTATACAAGATTAAGAAAACAAATTAGTTAAATGCACTGACATCTCCATCTTTCATTTTTAGCGTAAAGCACACTGAGCTAAATAAAACTGCGACTAGTAGCATACTGATATTCAAGCACCTTATTGATCCTTAGGTGACTGGTCTATGTTTTTATGCAGCCCCTGCACGTTTAATAGAGCCACAGCGTGTCAGAACACCTATTAAATATGGATGAAGTACATACCATTAAGTGTAACGCATATTACTGCCTGAAATGCTCGTTTGCTGCAGCTGTAAGAAAATTATGCAACAGAATTTCCTTGTGACAATATGTTATGACGTCGGTTATACAGGACCAGTTTTCTGCACGAAGTCTAGTTATGAATATTGGTTTATCAGGGCTTGGAGTATAGTAGATAAACCAGCTACTACAGTCAAAATAACACACTGCAGTACAATAAGTGACAGACCAAAATGTTACTAGGGCGCTCCTTTCGATTATTTTCTAACACGGGTAGCTTCTCTCATGTCGTCGTAAATGGAAGGTGAAAAAAAAAAATAACTAACAGAAGTAACTGGCTGCTAAGAAGCAGCAGTTACTGTAACAACCCCTCATCTGATACTCCTAGAAGTTGTTCTAGTAACTGCCAGTAGTGCGCGGCGCCATCTGTTTACCGAAATGCGTACTACGCTTTCGCGTCCTCTGAGGCCCGACCATGGATAAATGCACAGAGCAGAGGGACTGACCATCTATAAGGTAATCTGTAGCTCATGGAAATAACTGTCATAACGTGCACCATTTGTTTATCGAAGTGTTTATTTCGGTTTTGAGCTATCTGATTAAATAGAGTGACCATAATATATTCGTGCGTCTATGGAAATAACTGTCAGTAGATGAGTATCAGCTACTTTTCTGCGGCAGTTACAACCTTATGATTATAATTGTCAGGCCTCGCACCATCTATGAAAATAGCCGTCAGTAGATGAGTATGCCTCTAAGTTATTTCTCTGTAAAAGTTACTTCCCACTCTCAGCTCTCAACTCTGGGAGTTACGGCCTAAAATTACAGCTAACCTGACCCGAACTCCAGCAGACGATGATATTTACAGAGGATACTGTTATTTGAGTTGTTTTTCCTTTATTTTTTTAATCATCATTCTTCTGACTTGTCTGATGCCGCTCGCCAGGAATTCCTCTCCTGTACCAACCTCTTCATTTCAGAGCAGCAGCCTACGTCCTCAATTATTTGCTGGATGTATTCCAATCTCTGTCTTCCTCTACAGTTTTTGCCCCCTACAGCTCCCTCTAATACGATGGAAGTCATTCCCTGATGTCTTTACAGATGTCCTATCATCCTGCAATTTCTTCTTGTCAATGTTTTCCACATATTCCTTTCCTCTCCGAATCTCCGCAAAACCTCCTCATTCCCTACCTTATCAGCCCACCTAATGTTCAACATTCGTCTGCCCTTTTTTTTCTAATGCTCTTTTGGCTAGCGCTACTCTACTTTTGATGTCCTCCTTGCTCCGTCCGTCATTGGTTACTTCGGTGCGTAGGTAGTAAAATTCTTTAATTTCATCTACCTTGTGACCATCAATATTGATGTTAAGTTTCTTGCTGTTCTCACTTCTGCTACTTCTCATTGCATTCGTCTTTCTTCGATTTACTCCCAATCCATATTCTGTAGTCAATAGACTGTTCATTTCATTCAGCAGGTCCAGTAATTCTTCTTCACTTTCACTCAGGTCAGCAATATTATCAACGAATCGTATCATTTATATCCTTTCACCTTAAATTTTTATCCCACTCCTGAACCTTTCTTTTATTTCCATAATTGCCTTTTCAATATACAGAATGAGGTAGGAGTCAAAGACTACATCATTGTATTACACTGTTTTAAATTCGAGCACTTCGCCCTTGGTCGTCCGCTAAAATTATTCCCTCTCGCCTCTTGTACGTTTTGTATACTCCCCCCTCCCCCATCCTTTAGCTTACCCCTATTTTCCTCAGAATTTCGAGCGTCTTCCACCATTATACATTGTCGAAAGCTTTTTCCAGGTCGACAAATCCTATGAATGTGTCTTGATTTTTCTTTCGCCTTGCTTCCATTATCAACCACAACGTCAGAATTGCCTGTCTGTTGCCTTTGCCTTTCCTAAAGCCAAACTGACCTTCATCCAGCAAGTCCTCAATTTTATTTTCCATTCTTCTGTAGATTATTCTTGACAGCAACTTGGTTGCATGAGCTGTTAAGCTGACTGTGCGATAATTCTCGCACTTGTCAGCTCTTGCAGTCTCCGGAATTGCTTGGATGATATTTTCCGAAATTCAGATGGTAATTCAGATGATATGTCGCTAGATAGATCCATTCTACACACCAACGTGGATAGTGGTTTTGTTGCCATTCCTCCCAGTGGTTTGAGAAATACTGGTGTAATGTTGTCTATCTTTTCTGGCTTACTTGATCGTAAGTCCTGCATAGTTCATTTAAATTTTGATTCTAACACTGGACCTTCCATATCTTCTGAATCAACTCCTGTCTCTTCTACCACATCAGACAAATCTTCCCCCCATAGAGTATTTCAGTGTAGTCTTTCCACCTGACCGCTCTCTCTTCTGCTTTTAACACTGGAATTCCTGTTGTACACTTAATGTTACCACCATTTCTTTTAATTTCACCGAATGTTGTTTTGACTTTTCTGTATGCTGAGTCTGTCTTTCTTCACATTTTTCATGCAGTCATTTTGTCTTAACTTCTCTGCACTTCCTATTTATTTCATTCCTCAGAAACTTGTATTTCAGTACTTGTGAATTTCCCTGAACATTTTTCTACTTTCTTCGTTCATCGATCAGCTGAAGTATTCCTTCTGTTACCTATACTTCCTTCGCGAATACCTTCTTTGTACCTACATTTTTCTTTACAACTTCTGCGATTCCCTTTTTACAACTTTTTCAACTACACTGCCTACTGAGCTATTCCTTATTGCTGCATCCTTAGCTGTCTTCAAGAGTACCGCGTCATTGTTTAGTACTTTTGTATCCTACTTCTTTGCATATAGATTTTTCCTGACTAATCTCTTACACTTCAGCCTACTCTTTATCACTACTGCATTGTGATCTGAGTTTATATCTTCTCCTATGTAAGCCTTACAATCCAGTACCTGATGTCGGAATCTCTGTCTGACCACGACGCAATCTAGCAGAAATCTGCCCATATCACCCGGCCTTTTCCAAGTATACCTCCCCCTCTTGTGTTTCTTAAAAAGGGTGTTCGCTATTACAGCTGAAATTTATTACAGAATTCAATTAATCTTTCCCCTTTCTCATTCCTGGCCCCAAACCCATAATATCCCGTAATCATTTCTTCTCCTCCTTCCCCTACAACTGCATTTCAGTCCCACATGACTATTAGACTTCCATCTCCCTTTACATAATGTATTACCCTTTCAATATCCTCATATACTCGTTCTATCTCTTCATCTTCGGACTGCGACGGTGGCATCTACATCTGAACTATCGTTGTCGGTGTTGGTGTGCTGTCGATTCTGGTAAGAATAACCCTATCGCTGAACTGTTCACAGTAGCACACTCTCTGTCCTACCTTCCTATTCATAACGAATCCAACTCCTGTTATACAATTTTTTGCTGAAGTTGATTTTACCCCATACTCACCTGACCAGTAATCCTCGTCTTTTTTCCATTTCCTTCACTGATCCCCACTATATATCTAGACTGAGCCTTTGCATTTCCCTTTTGAGATTTTCTAGCTTCCCTCCCACGTTCATGCCCCTCACATTCCGCACCCTGGATCGTAGAACGTTATCCTTTCGTTGATTATTCAATCTTGTTCTTGTGGTGGCGCCCCCTTGGCAGTCCCCTACTGCAGATCCAAATGGGGGACTATTCTGGAATCTTCTGTCAGTGGAGAGATCATGAACAAACTTTTTTTCAATTAAAGACCACATTTCTTGTGGACACGTTATGTGTTTTTAATGTAGTGGTTTACAATGTCTACTGCATCCTCATGCCCTTGATCATTTCTGATCTTCTGCTATTATGTGTGGCGCCTAACCCAAGGACAAGAGAGTGCCATCAATGTTTATCCGCTCCTCACCCCTCTTTGACAAGGCCGTTGGCAGAATGATGGAGACTTCTTATGCCGTTAGCCTTCGGCTGCCAGTGCTGATCATTAATCAAAATTTTGGCAGTGGCGGGTTTCGAACCAGGTATTGAGGACGTTTTGATTACTAATCAAAGACGCTACCTTTCTTTTATTCTTTAAAGAACCTTCCAGGCGCCCAAACACAGGGATGGCGTCAAAATGACAGGGATGACAACCACAGGCCTGACCACCGCGTCCCGTTTCCACTCTCTTGGAACCAAGGAAAGCATAGGGGACATTGAGTACAGGTACAATGAGCATTGTTTATTTATTTATGTCCGTTTTTTGTGGTTTAAGTAAGACACTGTAAAGGAAATTGGAGAGAAATTGTCGATACTTCCGATTGTGGACAACTGTACAATGGCGTTCATTAAGAATCTACCAAATATCAAAGATACTTTTCTCGTCATTTGCAGGCAAATAATGAGCTGCGTGACCACAAATCCACTTCACAGAATTCGTCTTCCCTTGTGGAATGTATCCTGCGTCCGGAAAGAGGAGCTGTAGATTAGGTATCTCATGAGGAGTCGTAAGCGTAATTAGGGACATCTGTCGTATCAAGAACCAGACATCTCTTGTGGGTACGCACAGGAGGCAGTGCTCGGTTGTGTCCAAAACATCACAGGCGACATACAGCGGGGATTCTGCGAGGCGTTTCCTGTGAAGGTTTGACAGGCATACTTTCTTCCCTTTGACAGTTAGGTACCATGCAGACTGGACGCCAGTGTGAAGATAAGGAGCGCACACCTATCGTCAAATGGCACGCCAGTCGACGTGGGGATGCTTTCCCTGTGCTGCTGAAGGAAACCGTAGATTGCATCGTGCATGTCAAGTGCCCTGGCAGTATCACAGTACGGATGTAGATCAGTTCAAGGAGACAGTGACGGAAGTAAAGAAGGGTGGCGAGACTTCCGGAAGCTCGATAGATGCTGAGTGAGAGAGTGGTGAAAGGGCCTCCAGCAATAGGCTGGTAAGATATGTAGGACTACGGCGCTACAACGACATGTGAGAACCAATGAAAAGGGCTGCCGCTTTGTCAGGCACATGATACAGACCTAAGCCGCCTCTGTACCGCGAGAGGGTGCGAGTTTCATACCTTATCTAAAACAGCAAGCCGTGGCAAACAAATGAACCCAAGGCCGCTAGCATGCGGCGGGCCATAGATGGAGGAATAGGAAGTATCTTTGCACCGTGAGGCATACGTGATGCTAAATATACATTTACGTATAGTGTCCATTGCGGAAGATCGAGTGCTCGTAAGCAGTGATCTAAGAGCCCAGCTCGTAGCTGGGGAAGTAGACGTCGGTAGCTGAGGGTAATTGTACGAAGCAGATCATTTACGAAATCGCGTCCTAAGCATCGGATAGTATTAGCTACACCCAAAGGAGCAACACTGTCTGCGGGAAGACGCGGCGCTCGGTGTTAAGGCAGCTACCAGAAGCTTCGCCGTAGGTGGTAACGCACAAGAGTGACTCTCTGACCTCAGCACCTCTAAGAAGAACGATGACGAGATCTTCTGCATTAGCAGTGCAGCTGAATACATGGTCACCGAGAGACTACGCAGAGAGGCGTTGACGGAGGCCGCAGATCAACGGTACACGGCAAAAGCATACAAATGTAGAGGGAGCGGGCAACCTTGGCGCATTGAACGACAGATCGGGACGGGAGGATTAAGACGGCCATTGCAGAGAACACGAGACGTAACTCCACGAAGGATACGTGTTACGACGTCGACGGTAGAATCAGGGTAGCCCGTCTTGAGGGGCACCGCATCCAGGTAGTCGTGACCGAATCGACTGAACGCCTGCCTGAAGTCGAGAGCTGCCAAAAGTCCAGGCATAGACAAGCGCGAGCAAGAGCGATTATGTACCGATAGCGGCAGAAGGCAGTGAGGACTTTATCGACACTTCCCGAACAAGTTTGATCGGCGGAACCACATACCAAGCTGTTCTATTACGCTGCGCAGCCAACACCCGGGTAAAGATCTTTGTGTCGCTGTTGAGTAATGTCAAAGGACGGTAACCGCATAATCGTGAGGTACACGAGGCGTGTGCGCAGGGAATGAGGAAACCATCGAGGGAGCCGTCTGGAATCGGCACGAAAGGTGACATAAGGTCCTAACAAAATATCGTCCATACTGGCGCCAGAAGAGTACGAAACGTCAGAGAAAACTCCAGTGAGAGGCCGTCAGGGGCAGGTTCGTAGAACTCGCCTGGATAGCGACATGGACTTTTCCCTCCGCGACATTAGGAATCAGATCCATCATCGCATCCACGGGAACCGATCCAAAAGAGTGTCTGGAGGTCGCCGTAATGTTGGCAGACTGGTGTCGTTCTTCAGAGTACAGCATAACATAATGTGCATGGAGGGCAGACCCTATATTCCGTTGGGTGTCAAAACGCTGCCCATCATCGGTCGTAAGAACATTAATCAAATTAAACCGACGGTGGCGTCGTTTCGTTGTGACGTGAGACATAGGTCGATGCTTTTGCACTAACCCATTGTGTGTGCGCTCCCGGACCTTAGCACCTTCATAGTGGCTGCGAGAGAGGGACTCGAGCTGTGCCTTGGCACGATTCGCCATCGCCTGACGCTCTGGTGAATAGAGCATCTTAGTACTTTTCCCGGAGAATGGTGAAATAGAATCACTGAGTTCGTCATCGCCACAAAGCAGCTTCCCTTCCATAACCATTCAAGACCTTTTTGAGGGTACGCTTTGCACATAGCATCCACCACGACAGGGAAACTGATGGCATCACGGCGACGACGACAACCTGCCCACGTGGTCTCAATGAGCTGTGGGCATTCCGGTGAACTAAGGTGGACAGTGTTCAGTTTACACGGTCCACGGCCGCTCCACACACCCTTTGGCGGCAGAGATTGATGACAAAGATATATGCGATAGGGGCAGAGAACGTCAAATAAAAACGTGTTTACACAGCACGTTTTTTAAAACGGAGTAAAATGTATGAAATAATTTCTCGTAGCTCCATACAGGTTCCTAACCTCATACTGATGGTCCTGAAAATCCGTGCTTGTGAATTTTGAATAGCTACGACAATACTTGTAAAATATTAATCGAAAAATGTGGAATACATGCTGTAGCGACCGTAGCAGCAGCAAGGTTTCACACGGAAGCGCCTAGAACCGCTCGGCCGCAGCGGCCGCCTTAATCCGTTTTAAAAGCGTGTTATAAATAATACTAAACGTAAGAGATACACAACACTCTGAAGGGTTTGAGAAATGTAATTAGTGATTGTCACACTAAAAATTTAAGACCCCGTCGGTAGCTGAAGACATTTTGCAGAAATCGAGGAGTTTTTCTAACCTCACACAAACCTTCATTCCCATGCACTCAGTTTTCTCAAATGGAATATCTTGTACTGGAGTAAACGAGTCTAGCATGTTAAGTTTACTTTGTGTGGTATTTCACGGACCTGCACTTATTGCACTATGTGAACAACAGCAGAAATAAAGCTTCGAATTTTGCGTACAATATTCAGCTGAAGTCCTGTTCATACTTCCAAAAGCTGGGCTGTGGTAATATTCCGTATAATTTCTGTGGAAGCTTCGAGAATTGATTTGAAATAGCGACTGACAACCTGTATACAAGTAACATTAAACACCGATAAAACTTCAGACATCAACTGAAGTATAATGGACAGTTTCTTTTTAAAAAGATTCCGCATTCTTCAATACATAATATGTATGCAACCCACCACCTAGCCGGCCGCGGTGGCCGTGCGGTTCTAGGCGCTCCAGTCCGGAGCCGCGCAGCTGCTACGGTCGCAGGTTCGAATCCTGCCTCGGGCATGGGTGTGTGTGATGTCCTTAGGTTAGTTAGGCTTAAGTAGTTCTAAGTTCTAGGGGACTGATGACCACAGCAGTTGAATCCCATAGTGCTCAGAGCCATTTGAACCCACCACCTAGTACATTAGTGGGTCCTAATTGATACAAATACAATTATTACTACTGCAGTTTTTTATTCTAAGAATGGTATTTCTATTAATCTTCCACTATGGACACTACTGCTAGTGGGCAGTTTATTAGATACGGTTATGGCACGGTTTGGCCGACATACCTCAGAAATTGCAACACCTGCAGTCATAATTATACTGATAAAAAAAACTGGCGGATTCCACCTACTTGGTTATTGAACTGTATTCTCTCCTGGGGGATACGGTAGTAAAAATAATTGATAATGCTTGAAAGTTTTTGGGTTTGCTGCCGGATCCTAAAATCAGGTAGATTCGATATTTCGGCGATCCAACTGGTCGCCATCTTCATTTCCCCGGAATATCGAATCGAGTTAATTTTAGGATCTGGCAGCAAACCTGAAGAGACTTTCAGGACCTATTACGGCGGGAAAGCCTACGAAGTCATAACTGATAGTTATTTATAACTGTTAAAAAGTAACTAGTATAAAAATAACCGTAACCACGATAGCTGATATTTCAGAATAACTCTTTGGTGAACAGTTACAGTGAAGAACTTATATGCATGCCTGGTGTCTGTTCTTTCAGACTTCCGAAAGAATAGCCACCACACGGAATCCGCAGCTGTGATACATTATATGTAAATTACGAGGAGGAAAAGGAAAGGAACGGGAAGGAAGGAACGGGAAGGGACTATTGACATCAGCTACATCGAGACTTTGCGCGGAATCAGCGACGACAAGTGACAATGTGTGCCTCTCCGGGACCTCCTGCTTGTTAGGCAGTTGCATGAAGCACTCCGCGAATCTGGACGCATTGCTTGTTTCCATTGCGCGGAACCGTATCTCGGCACGCCTCTCGGCCGACCCACATGCCCAGCCAGCGTCCCCTATACGCAGTCGCCATCCATGTCCTCCAAGCTCGCTACTGTGAGAATGCCGCAGGAGGTCCGCACTGAAGAAGGTGGATTTGTTGCCCAATGCGGCGAAACGATTATATGTATCAGGCGTAAGTTCCCTATCCAGTTGTCATGAATAGTCCCTTCCATTTCATTTCCTTTCTCCCCTCTCCACCTTTAATTTACGTATGGTGAAGAACTTGTCTCGTTTGTTGTTGTGAAATGCTTGCTTACTGCACAAGTACCACTACCTCTCGCCCCTCTGCCTCCTCTCTATGCAACCGTCTAACGTCAGAGAGGCAATTTGCCTCACATCTCCTGTTGTCTAATTGTTCTGCATACAGAGCCCGGAAAGTGATGTACGGGGGCTACCTCGCTGAATATTATGTTACTCTGGAGCAGAGGTGGTGGTCGGCGGGTATAATTTGTGACAGCGTGTGGGTTGGTCTGTTATTATGAGCTTCATCTCCTGGAGCGGGCAGACGTAAGAGCTGTCAACGGTGGAATGGCTTATTCCCTTTGTGCTGACTGAAAGGATTAGCGCTTTGGTTCGCTGGCGAGAGCTACGTAATCGATGCGTTTACCGTTCAAATAGTAAATCGACTAGGGTTCAGCTCTCTGACGAAATATATGAGGCTTACTTACGGACGCAGCAGTCAAGAAATCGGATTTTAAATAGGCAATGGTCATTAGAACAACTCGTTAGCAGTAGAGTAAAAAGTCGAATCGGTGTTTGTATCACACCCCAGAAGCAGCACAGATGACCGAAAAAGAACCTATGTCGAATGGTCGTAAGAAAGAGAATTCAGAATAAGTATCGGACGAAAAGGAAATGCTGCAACGACTGGGAAGAGAAACAGGACAAAATGGAGTGGACTGAAGTATCAGAGGATCGGGGTTTTCACAAAGAACGGGTACCGACCAAGTCCTGACTACCAATTCTTGAGATGTAGCCCCAATATTAATTCTCTCGGAAAAGTCATGGTTAAATCTCAGTCCTCAACGTCTCCAACGAAAAATTCTACAGAACGCGATACGCGAATTTCATCAATCTACCGAAAAGAAGCTCCTCTCTCCTCTCTCACGCTCGCTGTGTTTGATAAAAGTATTACCTATCTTGCGCCTCCAGAGTGATGAAATTTTGTTGTAACATGTCTTCACTGGCTGACGATATATCAGTGCCAGCCAGTAGACGACTCATGATTGCTTGCTGTCGGGTGCCAACTTTGTGGATGGACTTTTCCAGCGTGTTCTCAAGGTTTTGTTCCGAAGGATAACGGATCGCAGCGCGTCGCAAAACAAGGTGACCCTCTAAAGGACTTTACGGCTATCGTAACCACGAAGGTACAGGCTTAGCGAAAGAATGAGTTTTTTCAGCTGAGAATTGGCTGGCAATGAGCCACCTCTGTCAGCCACAAGCCTTACACGGTAAGGTGTCTCTGGTGGTAAACAGTGCCATCCTCCATACATCCTCATTCTCCATGACTCGCGTTTCGTGGAAGCACTTGCATAGGTCACCAGCAAGCCCATAGCGATCTCCTTTTATATGTAAAGCCAGTGTATCCGAGTCACACACTGTCGGTTATGCTTTATCATTCACTACATCCCTTCTTTGTACAACTCTGTAGTTTATGGCACAGGAACCGAGTGGGTTACGGCAATGTGGCTCACTTATTATGTACTAGGTAATTGGTGCTCACTTCCTACAAGAAAACGCTTAATTTCATAGAAAATTACTACATTTCACGCGTTGGCTAGCGGGTATTTGGAGGGGTATGCAAGCAGTTTACTGGCTACAAATTTTTTCGTGCCTGTTATATAAACAATACAAATAACCACTCTTAATAACAAGAAGATAAAGAACAGTGTGCATCTGAAGACAAAAAACTAAACAACACATGAATTACGTACACGAAACAGGAATACCGTATTGAAAATTAAGGGAAAATAAAACAGTGATCCAATAACTCTTTTAACAGCTCATTGGCCAGATAAAAGCAGATAAATAACGGTATGGCATTGAAACAAACAAAATCCAATATGACACACAAACTCAAGTATATCTACAAACAACCGATAACACTAGATCAAATAAGTTATATATATTATGAAGTCACGTATATCTACAAACAAACGATAACACTAGATCAAAAAAGTTATATATATTATGAAGTCACCTCTTCGTGTCCATTTCTTTGTTCATGCTAATCTCAATATCTGCAGTAGGCATTTTAATACGGTTTTGGTTAACAGGTTCACTGATTCATTTTGATGGTTTTTGTGTACAATTTTCAAATTGTTTCATACAAATTGTCTGAATTATGATTAACTAAAGTTTTTTAAGTTCTACATTTTTTCACTCTGCCTTTTATCCTAGCATTCAGCTCTCTGTGGTGTGGAGATACGCCAGAAATGGATAATGGCTCAGAGTCCACGTAACGCTGTAGTTCCCCATTACCCGGTTGGGTAACTGGTTAGGGACATGCAGGTCGCCTACGTGACATCTAAATGATTGCATCCGTTTCGGAAAAACCGCATAGCGAGAAAAACATGCGATGCCAAAACCTGTGTTTTTCAATTCTCTGTGTTTCTACATCGACATCTATACTCTACAGACCACCGTGAGGGGCAAGACAGAGGGAAGTGTCATTCCATTTATTAGTGTTTCTTCCTGCTCCATTCACATTTCACGGGAAGAGTGATTGTTTGAACGCCTCTGTGCGTGCAGTAATTATTCCAGTCTGATCCTCACGGAACCCATGTGAGCGATACTTTGGGGGCTGTTGTATATTCTTAAAGAAATCATTTACATCCGGTTCTTGTGAAACATCCCCTTAGAACAATCTCTGAATTACTGTGCTGATAAACCTCTTACACTATTTGCTTTTCAAACAGCTGAGCAAAACTGAACGTACTCAAACATTCACTAAAGTGACACACAATATTTTTAGCGCAACGCAATCTGACTTTCAGAAATCCCTACAAAAGAATGGCCCTGACTAACATTAACCTATGCGTTTCACAAATCACTTACCTCACAAAAATCTTCGTTACTCGAACTACTGCAATGCAGCGAGCGCCACTACTGCCAGCTAAATAAAAGATTCAAACTACTGAAGGCACTAACTACTGATAGGTATAGTTAGCAAATGAAAGATTTTAATAGAGAACAAACAATGTATTTACCTTAATAATCATAATATATATAGCAGTTCATGAAAAATTTCAAAACTCCGCTATCTCTCTCCCCACATCCACCACTGCTGGCGGCTCACCTCCAACTGCGCAACGCTACGCGCTCTTCACATCCAGCTGCCGCTGCCCAACACTTCAATGGCAGACAACAATGCAAACTAGCCACAGACTGCACACAGCACAGCCAGTGATTTTCATATAGAGCGCTACGTAACGTTGCCAATAAGAAAACATAAACAGCCTACTTACATAGCCCCCATGCTCCCCACAAAAAATTGTACAAATTGTTTTGGGCACTGGGCAATACATATTTGTTAAAATTTTTCAGAATCGTAATTACAATAACAAAGAAATCAAATGCACACACTTATTGATACAATGTTGGTCAAAAGCTAAAATTTTCTCACAGTCCATAAAGATAGTCCTGATCGTTCATCATAATAGTAATTACAGTTTTTGTTCACAAAGTCTCATTAGTAAAAGAAATTGCACACAGAAGTAGTGGATTTCCATGCAGTCTTGAAGAAGTAGTGTTGTCCTTCCAACGGAAAGACAGTGCTGACTCTTGACATGCTGACAGGTAATGGGCCACAACAGAGCAAACCCACAGCAGAGTCATTCGACGTTTTGAAGAAGATTGGTAGGTAGGTCATCACAGAGCAGACCCACTGTAGTCCTGGTAGAGATTACGGTATTGGTGGGCCACCAGAGGCGCAGACCCACTGCAGTCCTTGTAGAAATAATGGTATTGGTGGGCCATCAAAGATGCAGACCCACTGTTGTCCTTGTAGAAATAATGGTGTTGGTGGGTCATCAAAGATGCAGACCCACTGTAGTCCAACCCAAAACTTCATTCCATAGATCGTTCGTCTTATTTCAACCTTTGCTTCCATCAAAAAAATCCTATTCAAGCACGCTTTCTGTATTTTTCTCGTATAACCTCTCAGTGCATTTCTTCAAATTCATCGCAACTCATTCTCTTATAGGCTACCCCCTCTTAAGCTAACTTAAATCTACTGAGCTCAGATGCTACACTAAGGGATGAGGCAATGCAGCAGCACAAAACAATTAACACAAACAGCAATGACAAAATTTTAAATAGGCAAAGCAATTGCAGTACTACAACTAATATGACCCAATGTGCAGCAACAAGAAAAATAAATCAGTAGTAAAACTAGCTTAACAGAGTAATACAAAGTGAAATTTAGTAGCACTATGCCTGGCAAACAGCAGCAGCAACTTATATCTAAACATGACATAGCTCAAGCAAAAAAAAAAAAAAAACATTACACTAAAGACAACAATGCAGACAAGGGAAATGTATATTCACATCTTAATGTCTATGTAATTAAAGTGGTGCACCACAACAACTTATTGTAAAAAGAAATATTACCATGTACTTGAAAAGAATATTATGTATGCAGTTACTGTTACTAGTCCCTTCTTATTGTTCTTTCCATTCCAAGAGCTCCTTTTTCGAAGAATGTGGATCATAAAATAATTATTTAATAGATCTGTTGACAGAAAGTGTTCATATTAGCAAATGCATCTAAGTTTATTTTATAAAACCAATGCTGCAACACAGCTGGAAAATAGATATCAAATAAAATAAGCAATTACGCAAACCAAAGCATAAAAATATCATTCAATAGCTATGTGGCATTTTGTAAGTCAGTAGCTCTCTACTCTCATAGGAAGACACTTGACATAATCAGGTTTGCAGATGTAAGAATATTTCCCATCAATTCATAAGCATTTCAGTGAGTAGCACAAAGTATGATAAATTATGTTTCCAAGTAATGAGCGTGTCGTATTTGCGATGCTTTCTACAAAGTAATGTCAATAGTGAGGATAATGGCCCCCTTTTTTCTTTCTCCACCTGCGCCTCTGAAAGGCACTAATGGCTTTTTTCCAGGCGTCTGTCGCGCAGCTGGGTGCCCACGACGCATTACATGCAGGTGGTCACTTAACTTTCTTACGGAAATATTTACAACAGCAGTTTCCGCTACAGTGTCAGTCTCATATAAGAATATTTCACAGGTCGAGAATTTGCGTTGCAAATGTGCAGAAACAAAATCCTATGAATATAACAGTGTTCAAAACGTTTTCGTCGGCATTGTGATACATTCATGCATTTACACGCATTTCATAACTCTTAAAGTACGATTCTTGGTTTCCAACATCCTTTTCCACAAGTCAGAGTCCCTAACCACTACTCCTTATTCCTTACCTTATTACACATATACATATTCGTCGACACTTCTTCATTATTTCATCATAACAGATATGTAGCATAATCAAATAACTCATATAGCATCAGCTTATTAATCATAAACATACCTCAGCAGCATAATACACTTCGTCGTCGTAATAGTAACATCATAACACCTCAGTCAAATCTCAAAATCGTAGTAGCTTCCTCCATTAATTTCAAAACCTAAAAAAATTCTCTGCTCATGTCAAAAGTGTCATCTGCCTCAAACGTACTTTAAAAATTGTGATCCCATACCAAATATATCATTCAAAGCTCTCATAATATCACAATGGGTCCGAAAAAATATGAACAGTTCACAAAGTACAGACAAAATACAATTTCGTAAGTGTGAAGTTATCCAACGGTGTAATTGCGTAAACATGTGTCACTGACATAATAAAAAAAGTTTGTCTCTCTCAGTTAAATGATCAGATAGCTGTGTAATTTGTGTTAGAGAAATATGGTACCGATGTGTAAAGTTGTATAAGCAAATACCATATTAGCTAGGGCTCCTTGCTTGCCAAACGCATGGTACACAAAGTAAGCGTGTACCCACCTGAGGATTATTGTAATTATACCCTCAGGTGTTACAGATTACAGCAATGGAATGAAATGTATCACGAAAAACCTTCTTTGTAATTCAAAAATCTTTAAAAATAAATGTTTTAAGTACAAAATTAATCACTCAAATACGTGTCCTGTAGCGCTTGCTGTAAGATAATCTCTGGGAAGTGTCGTAGTTATCGTCCTCCAAAAGCTAAGTTCTGCAGAAGCCAATGTACTTACCTCATGATACACAAAAGTGAAATGCTCTGCGTATAGATATCTTAGTTATTACGCTTATTGCCGTGATGAGGAAAGTACTGCACTGTAACGTATTGTTGTCCTACGGAAAAGACAGTCTCCTTGTAGCCATAGCACAAAAGTTACCACTAAAACATGTCTCACTTTACAGAAGAATTCAGAAAAAACTGTGCAGATATAAAACAGATACACCGCAAAAGCAACATTGTAAATTGTCACTCATTAGTAACGTCGTGATATAATCGTGTAGCTGTTACATAAACTGACCACTGTGTCATCTGGTATCTCTCAGAAAGTACTTTAATTCAGAATGTATTTTCAAGTAAACCAAAATGTTGCATTAAAATCTCATTAGCAGTACTGGTAAATGTTCTAAGTATGTGAACCTTATAGTCATTATGTAATCGTGCAACTAACAAGGAAGAATGTATAAATAACAACACTGTGTCATCTGTTCGCAATAACAATGCATTCGCAATTACTTGTCTAAGTTACCTCTGTTCTTGACTGGATAGTTACTTAGCTATAAAACATAGTTGCATGTTAACAGTTTGTAAGTGTGACAAAGAGTACTAGTAACGTGAAGTGAAAAATTTTATAGCAAAGACTAAATTAAAAAACAGTTTATCTCTCAATAAACGGTTTTACATGTGAAATGTGGTGTAGACCTTTGCTCTTCCTAGTATGCAGAGTTTCAACTTTAACGCAATTATCATGTGGTATACGTCGGTAAAGAATACTGGAATATTTCGCAACGTTAGCGTCTGTTATTTTTCTCTGAGCCAGCCAGCGCACGCGGCAGCCTGCGGTGCGAGTCATTGTCTGTTCCTTTGTTGGCGCACGTCGTTATTGGGATTTGGAGACCTAATTTCTACAAATTCGCCTTGCCGAGAGGGTCCTGCTCTGTTTGACTCTCGTGAGTTCTGACGAAATTCAGGTCTGTCGTTTTGTCGGTAGTTTACATACACTCCTGGAAACTGAAATAAGGACACCGTGAATTCATTGTCCTAGGAAGGGGAAACTTTATTGACACATTCCTGGGGTCAGATACATCACATGATCAAACTGACAGAACTACAGGCACATAGACACAGGCAACAGAGCATGCACAATGTCGGCACTAGTACAGTGTATATCCACCTTTCGCAGCAATGCAGGCTGCTATTCTCCCATGGAGACGATCGTAGAGATGCTGGATGTAGTCCTGTGGAACGGCTTGCCATGCCATTTCCACCTGGCGCCTCAGTTGGACCAGCGTTCGTGCTGGACGTGCAGACCGCGTGAGACGACGCTTCATCCAGTCCCAAACATGCTCAATGGGGGACAGATCCGGAGATCTTGCTGGCCAGGGTAGTTGACTTACACCTTCTAGAGCACGTTGGGTGGCACGGGATACATGCGGACGTGCATTGTCCTGTTGGAACAGCAAGTTCCCTTGCCGGTCTAGGAATGGTAGAACGATGGGTTCGATGACGGTTTGGATGTACCGTGCACTATTCAGTGTCCCCTCGACGATCACCTGTGGTGTACAGCCAGTGTAGGAGATCGCTCCCCACACCATGATGCCGGGTGTTGGCCCTGTGTGCCTCGGTCGTATGCAGTCCTGATTGTGGCGCTCACCTACACGGCGCCAAACACGCATACGACCATCATTGGCACCAAGGCAGAAGCGACTCTCATCACTGAAGACGACACGTCTCCATTCGTCCCTCCATTCACGCCTGTCGCGACACCACTGGAGGCGGGCTGCACGATGTTGGGGCGTGAGCGGAAGACGGCCTAACGGTGTGCGAGACCGTAGCCCAGCTTCATGGAGACGGTTGCGAATGGTCCTCGCCGATACCACAGGAGCAACAGTGTCCCTAATTTGCTGGGAAGTGGCGGTGCGGTCCCCTACGGCACTGCGTAGGACCCTACGGTCTTGGCGTGCATCCGTGCGTCGCTGCGGTCCGGTCCCAGGTCGACGGGCACGTGCACCTTCCGCCGACCACTGGCGACAACATCGATGTACTGTGGAGACCTCACGCCCCACGTGTTGAGCAATTCGGCGGTACGTCCACCCGGCCTCCCGCATGCCCACTATGCGCCCTCGCTCAAAGTCCGTCAACTGCACATACGGTTCACGTCCACGCTGTCGCGGCATGCTACCAGTGTTAAAGACTGCGATGGAGCTCCGTATGCCACGGCAAACTGGCTGACACTGACGGCGGCGGTGCAGCTAGCGCCATTCGACGGCCAACACCGCGGTTCCTGGTGTGTCCGCTGTGCTGTGCGTGTGATCATTGCTTGTACAGCCCTCTCGCAGTGTCCGGAGCAAGTATGGTGGGTCTGACACACCGGTGTCAATGTGTTCTTTTTTCCATTTCCAGGAGTGTAGTTTCCTGTTCGTCGGTCATCTGGTGGAGAATTTCTCCCGGAATCTTAACTGCACGCTGAACTGTTGTGACTGAAGTTATTCTCTCTCCCGTGATAATAATTGTTCTGGTTGCCAAATTGTCTGTTTCTATGAGTGTCTCTGTGATATTCATTACTGCGGAAATGCGATCTCTCTCTCTAACTATTACTCTGCCAGTGGTTGTCATATGGGTGGTGTCTCTTTTGGTCACGATTTACGTTGTAAGAATAGACTTGTCGTGTCCTGTTATTGTTTCTGTCGTCACGGAATTGTGACGGATGTGCCCTGTAGTGATTGTTTTCCCGTTTTTGCATCCCGCGACTGTCTGTGTCAATTTGTAATTCTTGTAAGAGTCCCTGAAAAGCTTCAATGTCGTCTTTGCAACGCCCTGCCAAAATAATATTTCTTAAATGTTCAGGCAATTTCATTAAGCAAATGCGGATGAGTTCTGAAGGGCTGTAAGGGTTTGACAGGTACTGATTCTTGTGCAACATGTCTTCAAAATATTTCACAAGACTGGAAAATTCAGATTGTTCGAAATGTTTCATCATTATGATGCCATGTTTTACTCGGTCTTGTGTGGCTTGAGACCAATATGCTGAGAGGAAGGCATGGTAAAATTCTCCTTCACTGTGGCAATTGTGAATGACCGATCGCATTCTTACAGCTGGTTCATTCTCCAAGTAGCCACACATAAATTCTAATCTGTGCTCCAATGACCTGTTGGGAGGAAAACAATGAGAGAATTGATGGAGCCATGCTTGTGGATGAATGTCGTTGCCAGAATTCTTAAATGTTTTGAATTTACGTGTAGTAATGAACAGCTTATAGTCAAAATCATCATGTCGGCGAATCACATGTCGGTCATTGTTACGTCGTTTCGGCGGTCCCATCTCAAAATTCGGTGTACCTTGCCAATATCTTTCATAATTTCCGAAGTGCCCTGTGTTATTATTTTGTGGCTGTTCCGTATTTCTCTGTCCCTCTTCCCGTATTGGAGCGCGAGTGTCCTCTGAAACACGTAATTCTTGTATTACCTGTGTCAGCTGATCTTGTACTTCGCGGATTTCTCTTTGGTGTTGCGTATTAATTTGATTCAGATTTTGTTTCAGTTTCCTAATTTGTTCGCACTCTTCTGTGTCATTAAAGACTACTGGTTTTGTGTCATTCAGATTATCATCTACCTTCGTAGATAAATTATTTAGCTGATCCGAAAGTTCAACTACTTTCTCTGATAATGAACTAATTTCCTCCATGTGTCTTTCTACTGTGTCCTTTAAGTTTTCCTGAGTTTTTGCAAGTTGCGTAACCGAATCGGTAGATGCAACTGAGTCCATTTTAGCATGCAAGGTCTCATGATTTTCATGAACAATAGTCTGCAGTTCTTTTATGGCTGCTTCATGATTCTGTAACGCATTTTCGTGACGCGAAAAAATAGGTTGGAAATGCTCACAAATTTGTGTTTTTACGTCATTACAGACTTTTTGACATTTCGATTCGATGTTATGTAACTCAGTAGTTAAATCTTCACGTGTTTGTTCAAGTGTGGTGTCTAACTTTTAAAGATTTTGTTCCATTGTGTCTAACTTTTTAAGATGTTGTTCCACTGTGTCTAACTGTTGCTGTGTTTGTCTCTGGTGTTGTTCCATTGTGTCTAACTTTTGAAGATTTTGTTCCATTGTGTCTAACTGTTGCTGTGTTTGTTTCTGATTTTGTTCCATTTTTTGCATTAATTGCAATAATAATGTATTAGTGTCTGGAATCTGTTTCTCTATGCTTTTTGGCAGTGCATTTTCACCGGCAACATTCACATTTTGACAAGCAGAAAATGTGTCTTGACTCATTTGAGAAAACGGTGAAGACCCAAAACCCAAGTCTACAGTATTTGCAATATTGTGTTCTGTCATTTCGGATTCCTGAGGCGAGCTGTTGCCGACCGATCGATCGATAATGCTTCGTTGTTCACTACCTGTTTCACTGCCTACACCATTATTTGCCGCCCGCTCCATTTCCCTATGCACAATTACCAAATTACTACTTCGAATGTCTGTTAATTCACTACACAGTGGTGCTGATAAGCTACGCTCGTCGTCACTATTATTTCTCAGTTTACTTTGAAGCCTAGTGTTACGATTTTCACACGCCATTATTGTCACAATATTTCACACGACAACAGAGAAAAACACAATTTGAAGAGCAAAAATAGGAGAACACATTAACATAGCACTGAAAATAATATCTAGTTAATTGCAAGCGTAGCTGCGAAATACTTGGTGCAAATCTACATGCATGCCACAACTGTTTTACTGTACAACAATGAAAGGCTGCAACAACAAAGGAGATTCTCTCTACAATTACGCGCTAGCAATAAATAAAATCTACACTAATTACACAAACTACAAGAAAAAATCAGAAGATTCCAGTGAGGTATCCTCGGCTAAGGATCGACATATGAAACATCCCCTTAGAACAATTTCTGAATTACTGTGCTGATAAACCTCTTACACTATTTGCTTTTCAAACAGCTGAGCAAAACTGAACGTACTCAAACATTCACTAAAGTGACACACAATATTTTTAGCGCAACGCAATCTGACTTTCAGAAATCCCTACAAAAGAATGGCCCTGACTAACATTAACCTATGCGTTTCACAAATCACTTACCTCACAAAAATCTTCGTTACTCGAACTACTGCAATGCAGCGAGCGCCACTGCTGCCAGCTAAATAAAAGATTCAAACTACTGAAGGCACTAACTACTGATAGGTATAGTTAGCAAATGAAAGATTTTAGTAGAGAACAAACAATGTATTTACCTTAATAATCATAATATATATAGCAGTTCATGAAAAATTTCAAAACTCCGCCATCTCTCTCCCCACATCCACCACTGCTGGCGGCTCACCTCCAACTGCGCAACGCTACGCGCTCTTCACATCCAGCTGCCGCTGCCCAACACTTCAATGGCAGACAACAATGCAAACTAGCCACAGACTGCACACAGCACAGCCAGTGATTTTCATATAGAGCGCTGCGTAACGTTGCCAATAAGAAAACATAAACAGCCTACTTACACTTGTAAATAGCCTTTCACGAGATAACTGACGTCTATCTTCAAGAGTCTTCCAGTTCAGTTACTTCAGTATCCCTGTGGAGCTCGCCAACGGTTTAAACATACCCGTGACCATTCGTACTGGTCTTCTCTGTACACCCTCCATATCCCCTATTAGTCCTATCTGGTAGGGGTCCCAAACAACTGAGGAATATTTCTTTGTAGACAATCTCCTTTGTAGGCAGATTACACTTCCCCAGTTTCTACCAATAAACTGAAGTCTACCACCCGCTTTACCCACGACTGAACCTAAAGTGATCATTCAATTTCATATCCCTACAAAGTATCACACACAGGTATTTGAACAAGTTGGCCGATTCCAACAGTGACTCGTTGCTTAAAGTAGAACGCAGACTTGCAGGCAGCTTTGCTTCTTTTATTTAAAGAAAATACTACAGTAATGCACCACATTCCTCAGCTTCCAGCTTTCTGCTTTCCTTAAGTCAAACATAGATGAGAACGCGATTCCCTGCTTGGTGCGACGATAGATATTATACAGAGGACTGGTAAATGAATCTCCATTGACGAGAAATACACCGTGAAGAAATGGTGGTACTCTCGAATTTGTCGCAGATGAATGCACAAGTTCTGCAGATGGTTGAGGGACGCATTTCGATATATGACAACAGTTTCTCATTATCAAATTCTGCTTCCCTCGCATTAGCAATCGCAATTCTCCCTCTTGGCGCATTGAAGCGGGAGTCTTCGTAACGGTATACGTTGACGGCAATAGTCTGCTCGCTGGGCGCACGGTATGCAACTGCGCGCGTATTGTGTTACATTGAGCTTTCTTGTCCCCCACCAGAAAAGTTCAGCAACTCATCTGTCTGTATTTCTTGGACCACCGTGACCTGAAACAATGTAATCTTGAGCCTCTTGCACGACTCCCTGTCGGAGGTGTTTGGGAACCACGATTCTCGGTCCGAGTAGTTGTTTGACACAGGACACCATCCTATAGGAAAAACTGTCGTCGTATCACATATCTTTCGCAATCTGCATCTGAAGCCTGTGCGTTTTGCCATTTTCCTGCATCGGGACCTACTGCTTCTAATACCGATACATTTCTAAGACATCTGCGTTGGAATGTTTCTTACCTGGTTTATGAATGACTTCAAAGTCAATTTCCAAGAGGCACAAGAACCAACGCGTCAGACGTCTTGATGGGTCTTGTATCCAAAGCAATCACTTGAGAGAAGCATGGTCCGTGATTATCTAAAATTTATTCCCATACAGATAACACCTGAAATATCTTATACCGTAGATATCACTCAGTAACTCCTTTTCCATTGCTGAGTAATTCTTCTCTGCCATATTTGTCTGGATGCGTAGGCTACTGTATGTTCCGCACCGTTAATGCTTTGAGCCAGAACTGCTCCGATAGCATGTCCAGATGCGTCGCACGACAGGATGATTTCTTTGCTGAAATCTGGACAGATTAATACAGGACTATGTGTTAATTTGTATTTTAATATTTCAGATTTTGTGTCGCATTCGGTTTTCCAGTAAAATTTAGTGCCTTTTTTCAATAACTGCTGGGGAGATCGTACTGTTTCTGCATAGTCATCTACAAATTTTCGATAATAGTTTCAGAGGTCTGTAAGCAGCTGTACTTCCTTGATAGTCTCCGTTGTTGGATATAATTTATGTGCAGTTACTAGCCGTGCATCGGTTTTGATTCCGTCTTCGTTGATAACACGGCGTAATGTTCATTTAGCATGTCTGTGACATTGTCAAACTTCTCGTAAGTGAATCTCATGCTACTTGATGTCTTTCAAAACTGTGATTATGCTATCGAGGTATGTCACGTATTGTTTTAACCCACGTGACACACCATCCAGAAATCTTAGAAATGTTGCGGGGGGTGGGGGGCAGGTCTTTTTTAGTCCGAAAGACATCCTTAAAAATGGCCAACGGCCTGAAGGGGTAGAGAAAGCAGTTTTATGTCTGTCCTCCGGTGTAAGTCCTATTTGATGATACGCTCTTCTCAACTGTGGAGAAATATTTGCCATTGCCGAGATGGTCAATGGTATCTATTATATTCGGTAACGGATACACGTCCGAAATTGTTTTGTTATTTAAATACCTGTAATTACACCGTTTTGCGCCGTCAGTAGATTTCTTTGGCACAATTACGACATTTGCTCTGTATGGCTAATCCGAATACTCTATTATTGTTGATCTATGAACTCACCAAGTAACGGTTGTAACTGGCGAGGAACTCTGTATGGTCTTCTATAAATTGGGGGTGTTATCTCTTGTTGGAATCCTGTGTTGCGTGATGTTCGTTGCTGGTAGCGGTCCCTGTGAGCTACACAGATCCTGGAACTCGTCCATCACTGCTGCTGTCATATCCTATTTGTTTCCTTTTAAGTGTGCTATCTTCTGGCCCAATGCAGTTTTGTAGGTGGCTGGTTTGTCGCTGTTGTCTACGTCTTTCTTTAAGGCACTTATGTTGGCTACACTACTGGCCATTAAAATTGCTACAACAAGAAGAAATGTAGATGATAAACGGGTATTCATTGGACAGATATATTATACTAGAACTGACATGTGATTACATTTTCACGGAATTTGAGTGCATAGATCCTAAGAAATCAGTACCCAGAACAACAACCTCTGGCCGTAATAACTGCCTTGAAACACCTGGGCACTGAGTCGAACAGAGCGTGGATGGCGTGTACAGGTAAAGCTGCCCATGCAGCTTCAACACGATACCACAGTTCATCAAGAGTAGTGACTGGCGTATTGTGACGAACCAGTTTCTCGGCCACCATTGACCCGACGTATTTAATTGGTGAAAGATCTGGAGAATGTGCTGGCCAGGGCAGCTGTCGAACATTTTCTGTATCCAGAAAGACCCGTACAGGACCTGCAACATGCGGTCCTGCATTATCCTGCTGAAATGTAGAGTTTCGCAGGGATCGAATGAAGGGTAGCGGCACGGGTCATAACACATCTGAAATGTAACGTCCACTGTTCCAAGTGCCGTAAAATGCGAACAAGAGGTGACCGAGATGTGTAACAAATGGCACCCTATACCATCACTTCGGGTGATACGCCAGTATGGCGATGACGAATACACGCTTCCAATGTGCCTTCACCGCGATGTCACCAAACACGCATGCGACCATCATGATGCTGTAAACAGAACCTGGATTCATCAGGAAAAATTACGTTTTGCCATTCGTGCATCCAGGTTCGTAGTTGAGTACACCATCGCAGGCGCTTCTGTCTGTGATGCAGCGTCAAGGTTAACCGCAGCCATGGTCTCCGAGCTGATAGTCCATGCTGCTGCAAACGTCGTCGAACTGTTCGTGCAGATGGTTGCTGTCTTGCAAACGTCCCCATCTGTTGACTCAGGGATCGAGACGTGGCTGCACGATCCGTTACAGCCATGCGGATAAGATGCCTGTCATCTCGACTGCTAGTGATACGAGGCCGTTGGGATCAAGCACGGCGTTCCGTATTACCCTCCTGAAACCACCGATTCCATATTCTGCTAACAGTCATTGGATCTCTACCAACGCGAGCAGTAATGTCGCGATACGATAAACCGCAACCGCGAAAGGCTACAATCTGACTTTTATCAAAGCCGGAAACGTAATGGTACGCATTTCTCCTCCTTACACGAGGCATCACAACAACGTTTCACCAGGCTACGCCGGTCAACTGCTGTTTGTGTATGAGAAATCGGTTGGAAACTTTCCTCATGTCAGCATGTTGTAGGTGTCGCCAACGGCGCCAACCTTGTGTGAAAGCTCTGAAAAGGTAATATATTTCATATCACAGCATCTTCTTCCTGTCTATTAAATTTCGCGTCTGTAGCACGTCATCTTCATGGTGTAGCAATTTTAATGGCCAGCAGTGTATTAACATTTCCTTTCGTATCTCCTTGTCTTCTGTCCCAAAATTATCTATATGCAGCGCTACCTTCTGTACTCCATGAGTTGTTGCCGCACAAACTATATTCCTGCGCACGAAACAATGTGCTGTGCTAATTCATCATTTTTCCCCTAACGGTTCCGCTTGCATGGTGTGTTTGCGAGCAAAGCAGTATTAATGTCCACCCAAAGCAGCTTTGCTGTACCGAATGGTATCTTATCCCACGAACCCATCTTCAAGGACATTGCTCGCAGTTTAGTTGATTCGTCTTTCCGGGGAAGGGGATCTTGCGGCAGAGCCTCCTTGAAAGCTTTGTCACCTAATCGAAAGACTGTCCCGCGGAGCTCCATTGTTTGCTGCCTGAGGTTGATTATGACGTGATGTTTATTCAGGAAATGGTACCCTAGGATAACATCATATTCGACGCTTTCCTTGATACTGCTATGACCTCTTGGAATCTTACACACTCAGTGTGAAAATTCAGTGACGTACAGCCTACTGAACGTATGTAAATTCCGCCTATACCAGATCTTGGAGGATCATCATACCTTCTGACTCAGTGCACTGTTTACTTATGACTGACACGTGAGCCCCAGTGTCAACTAATAGTCTACACGTTTTACCCTTAATAGTGTCTGGTAACCAGCAACCCGTCTTTGCGTGCGCTCTAATGAATACGGTGGGCGGCGGTTCTGGAGTCCACGTTCCTGTTTAACTGGCCCCTGTTTGCAAATTTTCCTGTACTACTACACTTGTAAGTAGGCAGTTTAGGTTTTTATGTTGGTAACGCCGCAGAGCGCTCTGTATGAAAATCACTGACTGTGCTGTGTGCAGTCTGTTGGAATATAAGCTTGTGTAGTGTTGGTCAGTGGGATGTGAACAGCGCATAGCGTTGGGCAGTTGGAGGTGAGCCGCCAGCAGTGGTGGATGTGGAGAGAGAGATGCCAGAGTTTTGACAGGTTTCTATAAGAGGACGATCTGAACGTGTGTCCGCCAGAAAAAGGAAATTTTTAAAGAATGATATCATGAATTGATAAATATATATAGTGACTTTTGAACATTATTAAGGTAAATACATTGTTTGTTCCCTATCAAAATCCTTCATTTGCTAACTATGCCTGTCAGTAGTTAGTGCCTTCAGTACTTATAATCTTTTATTTAGCTGGCAGTATAGGCCCTCGCTGTATTGCAGTAGTTCGCGTAATGAAGATTTTTGTGAGGTAAGTGATTCATGAAAGGTATACGTTATTGTTAGTCAGGGCCATCGTTTTGTAGGGATTATTGAAAGTCTGATTCGGTTGCGCTAAAAAATATTGTGTGTCAGTATAGTGATCATCAAAATAAATAAAGAGAAAACTCTTTGAGTACGTTGAGGTTTGCTTAGCTGTTTGAAAATCCAATAATGTAGAAGTTTACCAGCACAGTCGTTCTTAATTTTTCTAAGGGGACGTTTCACACTTACGATATGTATGTCCCACCCTTCGATAGTTTGTACACAGTGATTGGTGACAGTTTTTCGCGATTTGTCCCTGCCGATCGCACGTGAGACAAGGAACACCTGTGGCAAATACATTTTTTTCTTTCCTTGTACCTCGTCGTGACGTCTATTTCCTCTAATTCTGTAGCAATGTTGGCTGCAGGCAATTAAATTCTTCGGAAGTTCTGCCCTAACAAGACGCTATGTTTTTGGTGGCAGTTCTCGCAAAATAGTATCTAAGGCCCTTTTCCCCGCTTCTAGCCAAATACTCTTATTGTCTTCATCAGTGACCGACAATTGGTAAGCGCTACTGTTAACTTTTCGTATTCTATCTACAAAGCTTTCTATTGTTTCGTTGCGTCTTTAGGAAATGGTGTTCAACTGCTGCCTATAAAAAAGGCTACTGTTCGGCTTCTTAAACCTTTTGAGCAAACCTTATTTCAATTATTTAAAAGTTAATGCATTTCGTAACTTCTCGTGATATAGTACGTGCGCCTTAGCTTCCTCGATTAACCGTAACTTTGTCACTTGCAGCTTAGCGGCTGCTAACAAATCAGCAAAAAGAGCTTGTATATCCTCGCTTAGCTTGCCAGAGAAGAGTCACAAGGGCGGCTTCTGATGAGTATAGTATGGGAGGTGTAGCAAAAGATGTTGATCTCTCCTTGGATAATCGATTCAACAATTCATCATTGCCAGACCTCACAATTGAGCTACCTGATTAACTTGGCTCTGAATAGCCTCGTGGGTGGGAAATCTTGTGCCATACTGTCTGTCACTGTAATGCTTTCCTATGTAACGAATGGTTATTCTCACAAATATTCTTTCTATGACAACAAAATATAGACTCAGCTATATAAAATTAGAAATATCATTACAATTCCGATCAAACTAACAAGTACATCTAACACCATCCGAAAAGAAAATCTCTAGTGTCAAATTTCTTTGAAAGAATAAGAGCTTTACATCGTTCGTTTCTTTTACCCCCAAAAGCGTTACCTGAAAAGGGAAAACATCAAGAACCAATTTTCACTCACCAGTGTACTGAAATACCGTCCACTGGCTGCAAGTTGTCGTTTGCTGTCTGTGATTTGTTCGTGGCCCGTCGCTGGCGATGGCGTCATGAGCTTCTCCTAACACATATTCCCTACCGTGAACACCTGAAAGTATAGGGGAGGTTATCTGATACCAAATGTAATGGGTCAGGGTTTTGTGACACTAGCTATTGAGCGTCAGTGACAGAGGGGAGGACAGGGCATTATTTTGTCAGGAATGGCGGGAGGGAAAACGACACAATGTGGGCGGTGGAATGGGTTCTTTTCCTGGCTCAGAGGGTGAGGTGTGAGTGAAACATTGGTGGTTCCATTATCAGTTATTGATTGTCACATCCATCCGTGTATTGAGCAGGCAGTAAAGGAAACAAATGAAAAATTCAGAGTAGGTATTAAAATCCATGGAGAAGAAATAAAAGCCTTGAGGTTCGCTGATTACATAGTAATTCTGTCAGATACAGCAAAGGACTTGGAAGGAATGGACAGTGTCTTGAAAGGTGGATATTAGATGAACTTCAACAAAAGCAAAACGAGGATAATGGAATGTAGTCGAATTAAATCAGGTGATGCTAAGGAAATTAGATTAGGAAATGAGACACTTAAAGTAGCAGATGAGTTCTGCTATTTGAGGAGCAAAATAACTGATGATTGTCGAAGTAGAGAGGATATAAAATGTAGACTAGCAATGGAAAGAAAAGCGTTTCTGAAGAAGAGAAATTTGTTAACATCGAGTATAGATTTAAGTTTCAGGAAGTCTTTTTAAAATTATTTGTACGGAGTGTAGCCATGTATGGACGTGAAACAAGCACGATAAATAGTTTAGACAAGAAGAGAATAGAAGCTTTCGAAATGTAGCGCTACAGAAGAATGCTGAAGATTAGATGGGTAGATCACGTAACTAATGAGGAGGTACTGAATAGAATCGGGGAGAAGAGGAGTTTGTGGCACAACTTGACTAGAAGAAGGGATCGGTTGGTAGGACATGTTCTGAGGCATCAAAGGATCACCAATTCTGTATTGGAGGACAGCGTGGAGGGCAAAAAACGTAGAGGGAGACCAAGAGATGTATACACTAAGCAGATTCAGAAGGATGTAGGTTGCAGTAGGTACTGGGAGATAAAGAAACTTGCACAGGATAGAGTAGCATGGAGAGCTGCTTCAAACTAGTCTCAGGACTGAAGACCACAATAACAACAACAACAACAAGACCCTTTAAACAAACTAATGCATTGTGTTTTAACTCGCTCAATTCCTCTCGGCAGCAGTGTGGTGCGGAATCGTAGCGCGCAGATTCCATTGGCCGCTGATGGGGCGACGGCTCGTGTTGCAGCGGAGCGTCAGGCGGCGTACTCCTCCAATCAGTACCGCTTCCGTGGCCCACTGCGCGGCGAGGCGGTCTTCTATTTGTGAATTCGATCGTTGCGTTATTAACAAACGGCTACGGCGTGGCGAGGAATGCTCCTCGCACATTTGAACTCGCGATCCTCAGGTTCGGCGTCTTCTGTCGAAGTTCATCAACCTCTAGGTTCACAGGTGACCCATTTTGTGAGGCTTCAATCCCTTCGTCCTCACCAGCCTCCTGGATATGTACCACACGAACTTCTTTCTGCTAACATCTGGGATGGAATCTTCTGCACTGACCTACTAGTGCTACTGGCGTAGCAGTTAAGTCTTTGCAGCGAAGTGTGACGTCCGCTGACAAACCACCGGTCCGTCCATCCAGGCGACGTTTCTTCCTCTCTTCTTCTCCCATAAAAGAGTCCCTCCTGCCCATTTGTCGGAGATACGAGGTGGAATCCAAAATTTTCTGGACTGGTGCTGCCATCTGGAAAGTAGGAGTAGTGGATCATTGCACCGCTAAGTGGCGAGAGCTGCATATCTGATGAGTCAGTGTGCGGAGTGGCATTCAGCTGGTAGGACGTGTTGCGTGTCCACAGTGATTTCCGTAATACTCTCTGTTTGGTGTGTGGCGAGTTTACGATGCATCCGTGAACAAAACAGCGCGTGTGTATCATATTCTGTCTTCTTGTCACGGATTATTACCGGCGACGAGAGTTGGATTTACCGTTATGACCAAGAGACAAAGCAACAATCGTTCCAGTGGAAGAGCCGAGGCTCTCTAAGACTCAAAAGAGCATGACAAGTGCAGAGCATGATCATCGTTTTCTTAGATACCAATGGAATTGTGCACAAAGAATTCGTCCCACCCAACCAAACAGTGAATTCCGCGTGCTATTGTGACGTTTTGCGACGGCTCCGTGAAAACGGGCGGCGACAATGGTCCGAACTTTGGCGTCAAGGGAACTGGCTGTTGCCTCACGACAACGCGCCCTGTCACATTTCCTTGCTCACCAGGACCTTTTTGGCAAAAAACAACATGGAGATCGTACCCCACCCACCGCACTCGCCAGATTGGCACCTTGCGACATCGCGCTATTCCCAAAACTGAAAATCAAGCTGAAAAACCTTCAGTTCGTCACTCTAGAGAGCATTCAAGAAGCATCGCTGGCAGTGATCAACACCCTCAAAGAACAGGACTTCCAGAAAACATTTGACCAGTGGCATAAACGCTGGGACCGCTGTGTACGTGCGGATGGGAACTACTTCGATGGTGATGGTGACCATTAACCCAGTGGTCAGGTATTCAACAGATGGCAGCACGTCCCGAAAATTTTGGATAGCACCTCGTATATATTCAGTGTTTTCTCCAATTTACGAAGTTTCTAGGGCTCGACTGCCTCTTCGGTCGTTAATCTGTGTTTCCCTCCTTAGGCAGAAACGGTTCCAAAGTTGACACACGTGCCGGGTTTCCTCGTTTTACCTCTATGCAGGCATGGTCAGGTATCGCCCTGTTATCCTCCTCCGCATCGCCACATACGTCGTGCACATGAATTCAGTATGGTGACTGTTCCTGAAGCATTTACCGCTGATGTTCGAAGAGCGCTGGTCTTTGTTTCCGTTCGAAGCTTTGCCCATCTGCTCGGTAACTGACGTGTCGAAATACTGACTGCTGTTGCTCAATCTCTGCTGCGGGTCATCAGCCTCCCTGTTCGACTGCTGCCAGTTCTGAATATTGAGACTTACTTGTCAAAGTCTCTAAAATGTTCGCTTAACCTCTAATAAGTATTTACATATTTTCTGCCGGATTTCCTCTTTACATAACCATAAATGACACTCAACTATTATAGACCCTACATTACTGCAAATTATTCTAAAAATCAGCTGTGAGTTATACCACTTCCAAATATTCTAATAAATATGATCAATAACGAAAAGATAACCAATTCATCAGGTGATGTGAGACCTACAGTTTTAAATAATGAAATATTTGTACCTACTGTTTCCCTGAAATCGTTTGAGAGCAACTGCATAGCGATAACACATGCGAAAACAAAATATACGGTGTTTTATTTTCTGTGCTTCAAGTAAAACTATTTACGAGAAATTACATCAGCAGCTTTTCTGAGTGTACAAGCAGTACGTTCTTCCAGCAGCGGAGGAGGTGACTCAGATTTCAGCTTTCTGCTTTCCCTGGATCAAACCTATAAACGGACACGATTCCTTGCGTGGCACTGCTAAGAGGTCTACCATAAAGAAGCCACGAAGACATAACGTTCATGTTTCCAGAAAACTTTCCTGCTTACATCGCGTAATTATAGGAAAATGATGACGTTCACTCTCTTAAAATTCTTCTCTGAATAATTTTATTCGTGGCCGGCAAACAAAATACGCTACGCCAGTGAACTCGTATGGCCATAAACAATGCGAAGCCGTGTTTTGTCGCTAGTTTCATGCAAAAATGAGCAACAAGGAAAATATAAAATTATGTTACACCATACAGATTTAGCACATTGGAATCACCTCCCAGAAATTGGCTTGCTCGGTTCAACTGCACTAGGAAGCGTACAGTATACGCGGTGAAACAGAATAACATTATCAAACATACAAGAAAAAAGTTTTCTGGAGAACATGGGATCTAAAATGCGTACCTGAAGGGCTATGGACATTTGTTCAGCATAAGATATGTGTTTCAAAATAGCCAGGATGAAACACTGCTCGTAGCTCTTAAGGTATGCTCTTTAGAGCCAATGTTCAATAGATTTTTTTTCTTGTTTTGGTCCATATTACCACCTCCGAAAATTAGTCGGTGATGTTTTGGTTCACTGAATAGTATCCAAAGAGACACAAAAGTGACAAGTGCCAAAGAAAACAAACAAAACAGTCCTTTTATCGCACTGCACCGCTACCAGAAGCGAGGTGTGCACTTTAATGTGCTGAAGTTGTCCTGTAACTTCCTGCTTTGACAATCTTAATCACAAAACCCTGCGTATAGTTTAAACATGCTGAGAGATACTCCATGAAGTTTAGAGATTACAGCAGGATGACGTCAACTTCTCGCCACTATATTTCGGCTGAAAACCATCCAGTTATCTTCAGAACAGTGTTTTGCGCTGGAGACTGCTAGTTCACATCGCTGACTCATACAAAAAATTAGCACGGAGACGCATGTGCAAAGGCAACATTTACATGTGCGACCTCTGTCTAGTTCCGCACCCTCTTCGTATATTGCTCCATCTATGGCGCGCAGACGCATGTAATAATGATAATACCACATGCGAGTTCTCTGTCAGAATGTGGGCTTGCGATGTTAAAATTCACATATTTCTAATATCTACAAAAAAGAAACATTTTATGACTAATAAAAGGTCTAACCATAGTTCATTTTATAATTTTGACATCTGAGTCTTAAATCCGCAAACTCGCATTCCGACAGAATGTGGGCATGTAGCATCGCCACTACGCATGCGCCTGAGAGGTATAGAAGGAATAACATTCGAAGAGGGCGCGAAACTCGACAGAGCTCGCTCATGTAGCGGCAGCCGTTGCGCATGCGCCTCCGCGCCATTTACCAACGTAAACTATCAATGTCCAGTTCAAACCATTCTCTCGAAGATGGCGGAAAGGTTGTTAGCCGAAATGTCGTCGCAACATGTCGATGTCCTCCTGCTGCAGTCCTTCAACGTCATGGAAGACTCTTTACGGAGCGGAAATGTCAAGAATGTCAAGGGAAAATCATTGCGACTGTGTCCAGTTGTATCCGCAAGTGACATGTGCAGAGCTTGCATACGAACGACGGAAGATATCCTGTTTAAACTCCTAATATTATTATTATTAAAACATAGCACTCCTTAAACTGAATTTCATGCACTACCTTACATACTTGGTGCTCAAATATACTAAATTATTCACTGTCATACCATGTGTCGTTTTCTTCTTTCCTTTCTTTCTTGCGCACAGGGCTGCCGCGTTGCTGCCTGGTGAGACTGATTTTCAGGATTCTTGTGCAAGGGTGACACTCATCAACCACGCCAATAAAGTGAAACGCACGTTTGATAAATCAACGTTCGGCCACAATCAGACAGACAAAGCAGTACTTCTCTGTTAATAAAAAACAAAATGTGGAATCGCCGAGGCCTCAATGTAAGGATGAGTGCAGATCCAGCCAGTGACTTGTGTGGATTGGCTTGTAAACAAACACACTGATCACACATACATTCATGTGAGCTACTTCTGCCGGATTTCGTAACCTTCTGTACGTAAATCTCGCCTCAATTCTGCAACCCTGTGGTTTAACTGCCTTAACTCAGATTCTATGCTCGAAAACAAAGGAGTTTACTGGAAAACTGACGCTTGTTTTCTTATCTCGTTTCCGGTAACTGCTCTCTGATTCTTTGGCTACTCTGTTTCAGTTCCGTTTATTGCTCCCTGGTGTTCATCAACACTGCTATTATCCGATCCAACCCACTTCTATTAGATATTTGCCCTACAGGAGCGCAGTGTATGTGGATTTTCGCTAATGCACGCCCTGGCCTCATATCGGCTAATTTTTGAGATCTAATTCTTAACAAATTTACAGAAGATACCCTACAGCATAAACGCCAATCACAGTGCTAGAGTGGAATAAATATGCCACTAGACAATACAGTACTGCAGGTGCACAGAAAAAAATTAGGGCAACAATTAACAACATATGTAAACTAAAATATAGCATTACATACAAGGGATAAAATACATACTGTGGCTACTGACGAAAATTAAGGATGGCTATACACACTAAGTACATCAACAACTGCCACTAGCTGCTCTTTCAACACACTTGAATAAAACACTCACCCACAAAGTACACGTACACTTAAGGTTGTGCATAGAATACTAATCATGTCCTACTATACTTTAATGAGTGGGTTAGCTAATAATGTCTCTGTCCTACAAATTCCCAGCCCGCGTGATACCGTGATCCACATTGGGTGCAAAAAAATATGGCCACTCTTGGGTATCTCGAGCACACATCTATGCGTTAAAATGTGGTGAATGCAAAAGGGATATGCATTACAAGAAATGGCCAAATGTTCAAAGATAGATCTCCGGACGCCTAAAGACGACATGTCTCCAGGGCTTAGAGTACAGAAGTTGGCCAACGCAGCAGACTTAACAAAAGTACCTGAGAAGTACGGAAATAAGTGCTACTATGTTGAAGTATAGACAGATGGAAGGTAATCAGACGACGGTACTGAGTCAGAAAATTTCAGCATTTACCAAACAGACGCTTACTGATTAACGACAGCTTACACTGGATAATAAATGCTCAAATAACCAAACAGAATAATTTTCCATTATTAGTGCACTTGTGTCTATGAACATCTATCAAATATTAATAGAGTTGTAGTAATCCACTGAAGGACAAAGTCTTGATGAAGAAATACAATGCAGAATCAGAAGATTCCACATGAAGAGATAGCAAATATATTTCAGATGGGCTGAACCTCATACATGTACGTGAGGCAAAGATCTAGCTAATAATCTAGGTTAGAAAGGGACCCTGTCACGGAAAAAACTAATCTACAGCAAAGTCAGTATTCTCTTGTTTAGTTTGTGTGTTTTCCTGGAGAAAAAATCAACAGGGCCTTTTCATATCAAATTTAACCCTGTTTAATTTTGTACTGAAATACTTTCTCGCTGGAAGCCCTATTTTAAGTGGTTTTCAAGTAAAAGGTATAAAAGTTACTTTCAAATGCACCCCACCCCAACACCCATCCCTGACCAGTTCAACACAGAAAAGTTCAATGCAGATAAACTAAGAGCACAATTCATAAGCATATGAGATATTGAGTAGCAAAGCATTAAAAGAGAGGAAATATAAAACTGTATTTTCCATTAAACTGCTAACGTTTAACGATAAAAAAAATCCTTCCAGTGACGCTATGGACCAGAAATAATAAACCCACTGCCTTCGATGAAGTGCAACTTGTTATGGCCCGAAATCTTCAAGCAAGCGAATTTGTCTGGCTACTCGTGTGTTACTGTCGTGAGTATCTATGGAAAGTGATTGAACAACAGTGAACCCACAAGTAAGCGATAACTGGACTTCCTTCTTCATCACGGAACTCAGAGATCGGTGACTTGCTCGCTCTGTAAAGCAGGGTAGGCAGCAATCCGTGGCAAAATTGATGACAAGAGAATAGTGCTTGTGAAGAACAAGCTTTTGTGAGAAATTTGTCCCCTCTGTCTCTGGTGAACTTGGGGCTTTGCAGCAGACGACCACTACGTGCCCCCCTGTTGACCCAACGATATCGTCAATTACGATTGCAGTAGGAACGCTGTCACCGAATTTGGACAGCGAATCAATGAAAACGTGTCGCCTAGTCATGTGACTCATGTTTCTTGTAATAGCAGGTCGCTGTTTGTCTCCGCATATGTAGCCACAGGTGTGGCATTTATGGAACACTGGTCGAAAAATGAAAAATGCACCGCGCCATGGACGCGTGCCACTGGTAGCAGTCTTATGTTACGGGGGTCATTCACCCGAGCTTCCATGGGGCTTGTCAGTTATCGAAGACAACATGGCAGCTGTGGACAAGTGCACACTATTGCTGTCCATGCTTGATTTCTTCCTCGGTGGGGATCCCATCTTTCAGCAGGATAACTGTCCGTGTCACTTGGCCAAAATAGTGATACAGCGTGAGCATGTAACTTTGCCGTCCGTCACACTGTCGCTTGCTCGTGGTTTCACCGTCTTCAGTCACTTTCCATATCGAGATAGTGAGCACTAGATGAAGTCTTGGCAATCTGATTTTATTCCGATGTAACACTTGTAGGACCCTACAGGGCGTCAGTTTCGCACCCGCAATCTATCTTCCTGCAATTTATAGATTCGTGAGCTGTGCCCAGACACGTAGAGCCACATACCGTCAGAAAGCTACCAAGAACTTGTCGGCTCTATGCTACGCAAGATTGCTGCTGTACTGCATTCTGAAGATCAATCAGGTGGTCACAATGTTTTGTTTGACGTTAAAAAAACTATCTAATATTTCAGGTGTAATGGTATGCATCAAAACAAGACAAAAATGGCTTTGACTATGGGTTCTGCAAAGCATACGTTCTGGCAAGTGACATATGAACACCTGTTCATTGGAGGTGTTCTTGTGATGTCAGTCATGGCAATGCATTACTTGTTCTATTACAGACGACTACCCGATAGCCGGAAGCACAATACCTGAAGACTTGAGATGTCACCAGGAGGTGAAAACACGAATTGCCATTGCGAAGGGACATTCAACAGAAAGAGGAGACAGTTGTGTGGCAAATTAAATAAAGGACTAAGGAAAAGGTTTGACAAATGTTCTGACTGGAGTGTGGCACTATATGGGGCAGAAACATGGGCGCTGAGATGGTAGGATGACAAAAGATTAGAAGCATTTGAGATGTGGATGTGGAGGAGAATGGAGAGGATAAGCTGGATAGAAAGAATGAGTAAAGAAAGAGTGTTGGGAGGGGTTAGTGAGAGAAGATGTCTGCTGAAGGTTATAAGAGAAAGGAAAAAGAACAGGTTAGGACATTCATTGAGAAGGGAGTGCTTGCTAGCAGATGCTTTGGAAGGACTGGTTTGTGGGAGAAGACTGAGAGGAAGAAGGAGATACAAGATAATACACCACATAAAGGGAAGAGGAAATTATGCAAACCTGAAGAGGATGGCAGAAGACCGGACAGCCTGGAGAACTACCATGAGAAAACCTGCCTTTTGACAGAACACTAATGATGACCCGACAGTTAACGTTAATTAAAACTTCTGGTATGGAATACTGCGAGGCAGGAAGGCATCACAAAGACGTGGTTGCGAATATGAACACCGTTGTTGCGTTGGTGCTCCTTGTCATATCAGGGTCAATATCGTGCTGGAATATTGCCGTGCAATATCGATGTATGCCTTAGTAGGATCAGTGGTCTGCCGTGATTTGTTCCCTTTACGTTTCATTATTGTATTGTAGTCTTGTTACGTCTGTTTACGTTCGCTTACATTTCTTCCAATACGAGTGCGTACCGTGACGTTTAGCCTACTTACTGGTCACGTTTAAAGTACATATTAATATGATATTTGTGGTTGTGAACAACATTTTCTCTCTTGAAGATACTCTGACATAGCCTAGCAATGAAGGGCTTTTATTTCACAAGGGAAATGGTTGATGTGATTTATTGCTGTGCTTTAGTAGTTTGAGTTAAAGTAGAGCCAAAAACCTGTATTCTGAACGATATCCAACACGCCAAAAACTATCTGTTAAGCTGTTCAGCCGACTGTTCCAGTGTCTTGGGGAAACACGATCCGTAGCACCTAACAAAGCAGACAGTGGAAGGCCTCGTTCAATTCGCACGCCTGAAACGAAGGAGCGTGTGCTACGTACAGTGGACGACAATCCTAAAACCAGTGTGTGTCGAACAGCAGCAGCTCAAAGTGTTATTATCCTCTTTCTGGTCGGTACTTCATAAGCAGTTGTATCCGTACCATTTTCAGACCATCCAGGCCCTTAGGGCACAAGACCATCCAGCCAGAGTGCAGTTCTGCCAATGGTTTTACGGCAATTTGGTACAGACCCAAGGTTTTGTTTACTGGTAACACACGGTTTGCATGAGGTGGCATTGTAAATTTCCATAATCATCATTCTTGGGCCAATGAAAATCTCCATGCGTTTCAAGAAACAATACAGCAGGATCGATTCTCGATCAGTGTACGGGTAGGTGTTCTTAGTAATAGATTACTAGAGCCATATGAGCTACCACAGAGATTAACCGGGGCTCGTTATCACCACGTTCTGAAGAACGTACTGCCTATCTCGCTGGACGATATGCCATCTCAGGACAGACTAAAGATGTGGTCCATGCATTTTGGCGCACCAGCACACTTTCTCCGCATTGTGCGTCGGCACCTGACAAGGACATTTGAAAACCGGTGGATCGTCCTAGGAGATCCCATACCTGGACCTAAATCCACTAGACGTCTGGTTGTGGGGTCACATGAACCAATTGGTATATGCCACACTGGCATCCATAAAAGATGTACAGCCAGTTGTATTTTCCATGCAACTCAGAACATTCAGAACCAAACTTCAAAGAATGCGTGAGTCCTTACACCGAATGGCAGAGGCATATATTGAGATGAATGGGAGTCATGTTGAGAACCTCCTCTGAACAAGATGTCATACGTCAGAATGTATCCTATACAGACCAATGGTTTTGTTGATTCGACGCATACAGTCCTCCCCTGAAACAACGGATATTTTTTAACATGTAACACCCTGTATACACAAAGTGTCTCTAGAAACACCGAAGCTTGATTTGTAAAAAAAAAAATGATGTTCCGGATAGTGTGATATTCCAGGGGGTGTATCCGAAATTTAGGCCTCTTAAAATTTTATTGTAGCGCTTTTATGAGCATTTTAAAATTTCGAATACAACGTTATGTTTTACAATGCTTCGGGCGCACAAAAAGTGATGTCGTACCACATCTGAAAATCTGCGGTTCTAACTTTGTTTCGTCAAAGGTACTGGTACGGCGTACCGTGTGTACCTGTATGTGTGTGTGTGTGTGTGTGTGTGTGTGTGTGTGTGTGTGCGTGTGTGACACAGAGCAGGCGAGAGAGCGAAAGACATCAGACACTAAGGTCCATGCGATTCTGGTCTACTTCCGGCTTATCATTTGATTACCGTGCCATATGAATCTGGTATAGTGGGGCATGTGATCAGCAAGTCGCTATCACTTTTCCAGCAGTTGGCAGCTTTTCGAACCTTAGAGCCGTAACTTCTACCTCAAGCAGCTTTTCAATTGGCCTCACAAAACTTAATGCAGCATATTACAGTCACACCAAAGTAAAAAGTGAGTGGTCGCCGTTTCTGACTTCCGTGTGGAGATCAGTGCACATTTCCCCACACATGTATTTGCTCAGAAGTACACTGAGAAAGCTATCATAAATGGCAAATAGAACTGTGAGACACATAAAACTTCATTTCCTTGTTTGTGATGTCGAGAAGTGAAGTAGAATTCTACTTTCTCTTGGGTGCCTCTGCGCGCTAGTACCACCTGTTAAAAATATACACATTAAGAGTGAAAAAGAAAAAGTTCCCCACAACACTCAGACGAGATACAACAATAGGCAGCGCTGTTGTGCGTTACGACTACCTGCATAAAAATATACACGTTAAGAGAGAAAAAGTTTTCTACGACATATTCAGACGAGTTGTGACAACATTGCAAGAATACAGCAGTGCCACAGCGGAAAATGTACAGCCATCGTTAACATATCTCTCCACGGCGCTTATTACGACTCGCAGTACATTTAAGCGAGCTGCACGCCCTTTGTCGGACTCCCACACCTGCCGCCGCTTCCCCGTCCGTTCTCCCCCACACGTCCACCGGTGAGCGGCTCCACCCCCGCGTCCTCGTCGCGCCGATGCACTACGAACAGTCGAAAAGAAACGTCTCGGCCCGGATTGTTTTTCGTCGCAGGCGAACGGAAGACGGGAGAAACGTTTTACCAGCGCCGGACGGCCCGCCGTGGTAAATAATACAGAAGCGCCGCGCCCGGAGCCGACTGCCGGCGACAGAAGACGATCTCGGAGGAACAGGTGTGGGGCAGCGCTGCCGGCGGCGGCGGCGTGAATTAAACATGAACGGACGCTTCTTACGAAACAAATGGAGTAACGAAAAACCGAGGAGGAGAGGGAGAAGCAGAGGATTCCGTCCGTGACTCCACTGCCTCTTTTCTTCAGAGGTAAACAAAATGTCTATGGTAATGGGACGAATATTTTCTCTCCGGAGGCCCCTCTCGTAGCGCAGAGGCTGAGGTTCGCACTGGGCGCCACAATACGCCCCACGAGTCCCTCAACGTCGTTCTCTTACTTGTCATAAAATACGTCACATTGTCGATTTCATCTGCCGTAGCAACTTTTTCATTGGCTATAACCAGTACAGGCACTAAAACCTAAATGCACTACAAAAGATCATTTTGTTGCCGCCACCTGCTATATTGGCAGACTTGCATTTCTCTCCTAACAGATATTATCACATTTATAAATGACATAATACTGCCCATCACCGTTACAATCGGAAATTCATGATTCCTCTGCTAGAGTCGTTTCCTGAGTAGGAACTAAACCACTGAGGAGTAAAGTTAAATTTTCTGACGGGTAAGATCAAGTGTGTTAGATTGTGTTTCGATCTTTGAACTAAATTATTTGTAAAAGATCATTAATATCACCACTATTTCATAAATCTGTAGTAATGATTACAAAAGTTACAACAATTACATTATTTTCGGATACTAGTATTAAAGTGTGGCATGATGTGGTGAAGGTTACAAATTGTGAAACGAGTGAAAGGAAACCACTTCCCCCGGTAGTCTACCCACTACGGATAAATTTTTTACCACGTCAACTATGCTTAAATACATCGTGGAAATGCCTCCCCTTAGTTGTAGATGGTTTCCGCAATATACCAGAATTTACTTCATTATTACTTCCACAACAGGAAAATGAATTAAGTTCAAATGGTTCAAATGGCTCTGAGCACTATGGGACTCAACATCTTAGGTCATAAGTCCCCTATAACTTACAACTACTTAAACCTAACTAACCTAAGGACATCACACACACCCATGCCCGAGGCAGGATTCGAACCTGCGACCGTAGCGGTCGCGCAGTTCCAGACTGTAGCGCCTAGAACCACTCGGCCACTCCGGCCGGCTAGATGGGGACGTTTGCAAGACAACAACCATCTGGACGAAAGGTTCGACGACGTTTGCAGCAGCATGGACTATCAGATCGGAGACCATGGCTGCGGTTACCCTTGACGCTACATCACAGACAGAAGTGCCGGCGATGGTGTACTCAACGACGAACCTGGGTGCACGAATGGCAAAACGTCATTTTTTCGGATGAATCCAGGTTCTGTTTAGAGCATCATGATGGTCGCATGCTTGTTTGGCGACATCGCAGTGAAAGCACATTGGAAGCGCGTATTCGTCATCGCCATACTGGCGTATCATCCTGCGTGATGATATGGAGTGCCACTGCCTACACGTCTCGGTTACCGCTTGTTCGCATTGACAGCACTGTGAACAGTGGACGTTACATTTCAGATGCGTTACGACCCGTGGTTCTACCCTTCATTCGATCCCTGCGAAACCCTACATTTCAGCAGGATAATGCACGACCGCATGTTGCAGGTCCTGTACGGGCCTTTCTGGATACAGAAAATGTTCGACTGCTGCCCTAGCCAGCACATTCTCCAGATCTCTCACCAATTGAAAACGTCTGGTCAATGGTGGCTGAGCAACTGGCTCGTCACAATACGCCAGTCACTACTCTTGATGAGCTGCGGTATTGTGTTAAAGCTGCACAGGCAGTTGTACCTGTACACGCCATCCGAGCTCTGTTTGACTCAATGCCGAGGCGTATCAAGGCCGTTATTACGGCCAGAGGTGGTTGTTCTGCATACTGATTTTTCAGGATCCATGCACCCAAATTGCGTGAAAATGTAATCACATGTCAGTTCTTGTATAATATATTTGTCCAATGAATACCCGTTTATCATTTGCATTTCTTCTTGGTGTAGCAATTTTAATGGCCTGTAGTGTATTATTATTATTAGTAGTAGTAGTAGTAGTAGTGCAGCACCAGTTGAAGTGTAAGCATTTCAGCTTGATTGATTTTAAATGGGTCTGCAGGGTACTTGTGAAACAATTGTCGCTTGCGAGTGGAGCACTTCAGAGGAAGTATGTTTTGTAACATGTACATGGTAGCTTTCTATTTTGAATATGGTATGTAGGTAGCACTCGCGATATATTGAGAAATTCGTTCTTGTTCCTTAAAAAATGGTCACCGGGACAAAGCAGTAGACACTGTTTTCTTGACTAATTAATTCGTATATTAATAAAACACAAGGATAAATAAAACAGATAAAATTAAATATAATTTACCTTTCGTCGTTTTAAAAACAGAGGGGTTCACTAGACGTCTTTTTCATTTTAAACTTTATTTAGGCCTTAATGCAGATGATACTGCGGGAAAAAGGGAGGAATAATAAACAACATCTGATTGCAGTCTGTGGAGAGATCTCAGAAATGTTGGGGACCATTTCTCTATCAGTTAAGTGCTTCCTTTTATCATCATGAGATGTAAATATGAATCGTTATATTGTTTATCAGTGCCTTTGTCATGCTGCTAGAACTGTTATAACGAGCTCAATGCCCCACACTTGTAAACTTATCTATGCCTGAACACATGAAGGCAAATAACCACAACGTGCATTTTGCAGCGAACAGTTGGCATTAGAAAATTGATTTACGTGCGCAAATTAAATAAATAGTTTACGATTTCCTTACCTTACTTTCTATTCCTTTTCAATAAAATGATTATCTCACCATGTCCTAAATACTTTTGATCAGCTAGTGGTCATCTTTAGTGTAAAGAAATATACTGAAAGCGGTTTCCGTTGTATAATCGACAAATAACGCACCTAAAACTGCTTGCAGCAGGTGTCTTCAGTCTGGATATGACCAATGGCTGGTCGAAACGGGTTACGGTATTATGAAACACTCACGACATTACGTCGTGAGAAATATTTATAACATAAACATATAAAATAAGTGATAAGTATTACCCAACAAAGCGAACTCAAGATCTGGCAAGGTTGGCAACAGCGTTGTGTATACGCCGAAGAAACATGGAGGAGATAACGGTATCCTCTCCCGTATTGTGTAAATGGAGCGCTGTCACATGCTACAAGTCTACCGGTACGTCAACGCCCTGCATTACACTACAATTGAATCCTGATCGGCAGTTTGCTTGACAATAATCCTTGCTCTATCACTGTGACAGCATTTCGCCACAGCGTAAATGTATGAATCCAAAGTTCATGTGCATACTACCGCTGTTCGCTTTCATTCGGATGCCTCACTTTTTTGCCAAATTCTAATGTATTAGGTATGCTTTTTAACCCGTGTTGCCTAGTTTGCACATGATGGCTCGTTTCTTCTGACACCTTTTAAAACCAAATCCTATGGACAGAAACAAAATTCTTACCGTTTCCTCTCTACCCTTGAAGTCCAATTCTGACAGGTGGAAGTTGTGAGAGATCGGCAAAATTTGTTTTTGTTGTATTGTTCATAACAACTCTTAATAACACATTTATCTGTATTCGTCAATGGGAATTCTTTTGTGTGCACTTTGTTTTTTCGTACTTGGGATAATTCTTGAAACCCACTTCTTTCAGCATCGTGTCCTTCCTGGCATATTTTGCACGTTGGCGGCTTACTCAGCTTTGACATTTCGGCTCCTTGCCCGTTATCACTGTCACCCCTTTCTCCTTATCATCGTCAACTAATTTAATAACATTAAAATTAGTCCGTCGTGACTGACCGTGAGGGCATTTTGCAGACTTTCTGGCACTGTGACGTAACAACGCGCACTCCTTTGGACAAGAACGTCGCTGCACTCAAGTCAAGTGAGTAAGTTAATTTACCGGAGCGGCCGGACCTACAATCCGCTTTGTTGAGTAGCACAGTCCGCCTCGACAGGCGAGTGATCAGCGCGACAGAATGCCATACAAAGGGACCCAATCAGAACTCTTTATTAAGTACCACCGTAAATGTTCGATGGGATTGATGCTGGGCGATCTGGATGGCCAAATGATTCGCTCGAATTGGCCAGCTTGTTCTTCAAACCAATCGCGAAAAGTTGTGGCCCGGTAACATACCATTGTTTGGGAACATGAGATCTACGAATGGCTGCAAATGATCTCCAAGTAGCGGAACATTTCCATTTCCAGCCAATGATCGGTTTAGTTGGACCAGAGCACCCTGTCCACTACATGCAAACACTGCTTACAGCATTATGGAGCCACCATCAGCAAAGGCACTCGCATCGGCCGCCTGCTGCCATAGCCCATGAACTCCACATTTAGCCACACTGTCCTAACGGATACGTTCGTCGTATGTCTGACATTAATATCTGTGGTTGTTTCACGCAGTGTTTCTTATCTGTCAGCACTGAAAACTACGCAGACGCCACTGCTCTCTGTCTTTAAGTAAATTGTGCATTGTCCATGGTAAGGGCAAATGCCTCAAATCTGGTATTCTCGGCACACTCTTGACATTGTACTCCATTGTAGTCCAGTCACTGTTCCATGTTTAAAATCTGTTAATTCCCGTTGTGCGGGCACGATCACGCTGGAAACCTTCTCACATGAGTCCAAAAGACAGTTCCACCAATGCACTGCCCTTTTGCACCTTCTTTACGAGATACTGCACCAATCTGCATATCTGCACGTCGCTATCTCATGGTTTTTGTCATCTCAGTGTATGCAGAGAATTGTTCGCCGCGACCTGTGAACAGAGCAGTAACGAGCTTATCCTGCGCTCCTGGCAGGTTCAAAAATGGTTCAAAGGGCTCTGAGCATTATGGAACTTAACATTGGAGGTCATCAGTCCCTTAGAACTTAGAACTACTTAAACCTAATTAACCTAAGGACATCACACACATATGTCTGCCAGGGTTGCGCCCCACCCCCCTGTAAAACCAACATTCTCCCATTTTTTCTTCATACATTTAGCAAATTTTATAATTGTGTAAGTAGCTTTAATAAAAAGTAACATCGTCCAAAATATTAATCAAAAGAATTAAATTGATAAAATATATTAGATGTATAGCTGTACAAAATAAATAAAAAATTATAAATACTTTCTAAAAGAAAGTAGAATAAAATCAATATCTTATTATTTATAAGAATTTATGTTCGTATATTTTAGTATGGTGTAAAACAAGGAACAAATTTTATTTGCCCCTCATTTATTATTGTCCATTAATTATAAATTGGAAATAAAAAAGTGACTGTAACCGAGATATGAGAAAATATCTCTTTCCAGGAGTCGTGTGTTCATTAAAGTTTCACTTCGCATTTCCTCTCTTTCAGCAAAATTCACTGATTATATAACTGATGCTTGAGAGTTGTGTCGTATTCTTTCGACAAGATAGCTAAATTTGGCAGTGCTTTACAAGATAGTCGTTGTCACTTCTTTTCATTAACCTAAGTAGAACGTAAAACCAGTCTGAAGTTGCAAATTTTATTCTTCATCCACGAGCAATATTGCAACGTTCGAGTGGTTTCTCATCCAACTGATTAACAAAAGTAGATGACCCCAGCTACATCAGCATTCTGGGAATTCCTGTTAATTCTGGTTTGCTGAAACTGCTTTCAGAAGTCATTGTCATGAATATCCTCAAAATTATCTCAAAGTTAGTATCTCGTATCTACCTTAAGCATATCCCAATGGGAAGCCTTGAACATGCTTTTCATCAGCACGTTAACCTGAAATATGTAAGCAGGTATTTCGTTAACTGACCCTGATGTATTTGGCATAAATATCAGCTGCACACCAGAATTACAAAGTTCTCATTTCAGGAAATTACTGACAGGAAATTTAAGTTTATCTATTATTCAATTCACTTATTATTCTATCAAATACTCTGAAGTATTTTAGCCCTCAGCGTGTCGCTCATGTCCTCAACAAGTAGGAAAAGACAGAAACTGGAAACACTGAGCTAAGTAATTCATTTACTTCAGAACCCACTTGTCGCCCTTTGAGATCCAGCAATATCGCAGCGAAGTAGCAGCAACAATTACATTACTGAGCATAAGGGAACGGTGTAGTTTGCAAATGAGTGATGTAAGGCAACTATTGCCACATGTTATCGACTTACATCTGTCAGGTAGTAGTCGATTCTCTACAGTGCTTCTTCTAGAAGGCGTGAGATGGAACGCGAGAGATAGGACACTTACGTACCTACCACTATTAATGCTTAAACCCTCATTTTTTTCTGACATTGTGCCTCCCCCCGTCTCTCCTCTCCCCCCTCACCCCCCCCCCCCACACACACACACACAGCAATGAGTCGGCATCCTTCGCGGTGTACTGGGGGCCTGTCTCGCCACTCCTTCGGGACGTCCCTGTCTGTGCGTATAAACTCCTGCAAATGGAAAAAAAGAACACATTGACACCGGTGTGTCAGACCCACCATACTTGCTCCGGACACTGCGAGAGGGCTGTACAAGCAATGATCACACGCACGGCACAGCGGACACACCAGGAACCGCGGTGTTGAACGTCGAATGGCGCAAGCTGCGCAGCATTTGTGCACCGCCGCCGTCAGTGTCAGCCAGTTTGCCGTGGCATACGGAGCTCCATCGCAGTCTTTAACACTGGTAGCAAGCCGCGACAGCGTGGACGTGAACCGTATGTGCAGTTGACGGACTTTGAGCGAGGGCGTATAGTGGGCATGCGGGAGGCCGGGTGGACGTACCGCCGAATTGCTCAACACGTGGGGCGTGAGGTCTCCACAGTACATCGATGTTGTCGCCAGTGGTCGGCGGAAGGTGCACGTGCCCGTCGACCTGGGACCGGACCGCAGCGACGCACGGATGCACGCCAAGACCGTAGGATCCTACGCAGTGCCATAGGGGACCGCACCGCCACTTCCCAGCAAATTAGGGACACTGTTGCTCCTGGGGTATCGGCGAGGACCATTCGCAACCGTCTCCAGGAAGCTGGGCTACGGTCCCGCACACCGTTAGGCCGTCTTCCGCTCACGCCCCAACATCGTGCAGCCCGCCTCCAGTGGTGTCGCGACAGGCGTGAATGGAGGGACGAATGGAGACGTGTCGTCTTCAGCGATGAGAGTCGCTTCTGCCTTGGTGCCAATGATGGTCGTATGCGTGTTTGGCGCCGTGCAGGTGAGCGCCACAATCAGGACTGCATACGACCGAGGCACACAGGGCCAACACCCGGCATCATGGTGTGGAGAGCGATCTCCTACACTGGCCGTACACTACTGGTGATCGTCGAGGGGACACTGAATAGTGCACGGTACATCCAAACCGTCATCGAACCCATCGTTCTACCATTCCTAGACCGGCAAGGGAACTTGCTGTTCCAACAGGACAATGCACGTCCGCATGTATCCCGTGCCACCCAACGTGCTCTAGAAGGTGTAAGTCAACTACCCTGGCCAGCAAGATCTCCGGATCTGTCCCCCATTGAGCATGTTTGGGACTGGATGAAGCGTCGTCTCACGCGGTCTGCACGTCCAGCACGAACGCTGGTCCAACTGAGGCGCCAGGTGGAAATGGCATGGCAAGCCGTTCCACAGGACTACATCCAGCATCTCTACGATCGTCTCCATGGGAGAATAGCAGCCTGCATTGCTGCGAAAGGTGGATATACACTGTACTAGTGCCGACATTGTGCATGCTCTGTTGCCTGTGTCTATGTGCCTGTGGTTCTGTCAGTGTGATCATGTGATGTATCTGACCCCAGGAATGTGTCAATAAAGTTTCCCCTTCCTGGGACAATGAATTCACGGTGTTCTTATTTCAATTTCCAGGAGTGTATTATAAGAACGCCCTCACTTAACGACGCATAGTCTCTTGCTATGTTCTTGAGTTGATCTTCAATCCGAAGACTGGTTTGACGCAGCTCTTGACGCTATTCTATCCCGCCGATCTCTGCATAACTATTTCAGACTACATACCCCGACAAATTGTCGGTTGATACAGCGACTAGCCCAATCAGAATAATTTATCTGCTACATTCTATAACCGCACTTTTATTCTGTGTGTTGGCTACTAGTTTGAAACCAACTGCCATCTCCTGACGCGCAGCTATGTAGCTCGTTCCTCAAGTAGCTGTGTGATATACTCACCCCTGATGATGGCACGAAGTAGCTACTAGGCACAAGAAAAGTACAACTACTGTAATTTTTTGTTACTGTGAATCGCATTGATTTCAACCTCTTTAGCGTATTCGAGCCTCACTATCTACAATTTTTATCTCCCACACTCGCCTTCATTACCAAATTAACGGTTCGTTGTTGCCAATTAAGCCATAAATTTCTTTTCTTTTCATTAGTTATTCCATTCTCCCACCTAATTTTTAGCATTAATCAGAACCATCGCATTACTTAAACTTTTACTCTCTTATTTTCTGAACTACTTATTTTCCACGTTGTACAAGGCTACAATTCAGAAGAAATCCTCCGTAAAATGAATCTATATGGTTCCGGAGACATTTTCAAGTCTGAATCATCTGTGATGTACAGATGCAGACTAAAGCGACGAATGTAAATTTGTACCGAAGCCAAGCTTTGAATTCAAGTCCCGTGCTCACTATGCAAAGTCACTAACTACTATGCCGCAGTGGCGCAGTGGCTACGCATAACAGCACAGTCTACTTTAAAATGCCTCTCTCCTCAAAGCAAATTTCCATTCACGCCTCAGCTCAGTTGGTATGCCCCAAAACTCGAACAGCCTGCAGAGGCTTTCTAGATATATTAGAAAAGCACGTCGGCATCGCCGGCCCGAGTGGCCGAGCGGTTCTAGGCGCTACAGTCTGGAACCACGCGACCGTTATGGTCGCAGGTTCGAATCCTGCCTCGGGCATGGATGTGTGTGATATCCTTAGGTTAGTTAGGTTTAAGTAGTTCTAAGTTCTAGGGGACTGATGACCTCAGAAGCTGTCCCATAGTGCTCAGAGCCATTTGAACCTCGGCATCGAACGATATGCGGTATCCTGCCTGATGTCTAGGCTTGGTGCTTCAAACAAACTGAACTATATGATCCATGCAGTAGCAGAAAACTACTGGGCACAGATGTCGTCGTGGTCAGCGTCTCTGCCTACTGAACAGGTGGTCCCTGTTATATATATCATTCGTAAAAGATTCCCTGGTACTTAAGTTTATACTGGATGTTGCTGAATTCCTCATTCAGAAATGCGTATTTGCCAATTCCAGTCTGGATATCATTACTACTTCGGCCATCAGTTATTTTACGGCGCAAATAGCAAAACTTTTCCTCGTTTTAGTGTTTCATTTCTTATTGCAATCCTCTCAGTATATTCGTTTTAATTGAACTACATTCTGATGCCTTTTTTATCGGGTGGTTACAACTAAAGCGCAACCGCTGACAGAGGTTAAGTGTGGGCTGTAATTACAAGGGTTGCCCAGAATGTAATGCCCTGCATTATTTTTTCTCAACTGAAAACAATGCTACAATGCAAAACGTTACGTATGTATTATTTGAAATCTCCTGATTGAGAGCGTCTAGTTCCAGTCCCTTCCGACAGATAGTGTAACTGGAGGACAGTTTCAAAATGGCTTCTGTAGCAACGTGCACTCATTGAATCCCCCACTGCAGAGAAAGAAACTGCGGGGAATATTCTCAAACGCTTGTGCAAAGTATATGGAGCATCTGCTGTCGATAGAAGTAGTTAGTCGCTGGGCACGAAGAGGTCATCAGAAGGCGGTTCGGCGGAACTCAACGATTTGCAGCGCTTGGAGAGACCATCCACGTCTGTCACACCCGACATGATGCAACGAGCTGATGTTGCCATTCGCCATTGAAATGGAAATGTCGTGTGGCTAGAGCCTCCCGTCGGGTAGACCGTTCGCTTGGTGCAGGTCTTTCGATTTGACGCCACTTCGGCGACCTGCACGTCGATGGGGATGAAATGATGATGATTAGAACAACACAACACCCAGTCCCTGAGCGGAGAAAATCTCCGACCCAGCCGGAAATCGAACCCGGGCCCTTAGGACTGACAGTCTGTCACGCTGACCACTCAGCTACCGGGGCGGACATTCGCCATTAAAAGATGCTATTCGTGGAAGATATTTTGAGGAAGATGAGGAGGTGATTCACACTGTGACGCACTCACTCCGCCACCAGGACAAGGATTGGTACTGGCAGGGCATACACGCCCTGTCTTCAGGCTGGAGGAAGGCCACAGAACGGGATGGAGATTACGTGCCAAAATAGAGTGTGTGGATAAAATACCATTCTTTCGTGACTGCATTGTCATTACGTTCAACAAAAAGTTGATGAAGAAAAAAATGCAGTGCATTACCTTCAGGGCATCCCTCGTATGATACGGCAGCAAAACTTAGTAGATATGCTAATGCGTTAATGGGAAACCGATTTACGCCAGAAAAAAATTAGTTCCAGTTTTGGCCACCAGGTGCAAACCTGCAACTGTACACTCTTTGCATGATGGTATGACATCAACACTGTTACTTGACAAACCATGACATGATTGAAGGTACGGCTATCGAGAAGACAGACCGTAAACTGTTCGTGAAACTGCTTTAGATTAATGACAGCAATTGCAGTGCTTCGTTGAGACAGTATCGCCGACTGAAAACACCGAGAAGAGGCGCGAAGTCATAAAATGATTTAAGCAAGATGATAATGAAATTCAAGAACAAGGGTGAGCTTGGTGTTGTATCTGGAAGAGGAAGGCTCCTACCCCGATGGAAGTTTTTGGTGAAGTTTCTGTTGCTGTAACTGACGATGAAATACATGCCCCGAATACTTTTAATACTCGTGCAGTGTCGCAAGAATTTTCCATCCCATGGTCAACAGTACAGAATATTTTCCTCTACCTTACACTGGTACTCGTACAAGATCCAGATGGTGCAGCACCTGAAACCTCATGAACCGTAGCACCGTTCTGTATTTGCTCTTCGGTTTCTGGCAAGAACCTAAGTTGATGACATGTGGCCGGGCAGTTTTCTATGCAGTGACGAGGCACATTTTACGCTGCAGACAGCAGTGAATACACAAAACTGCCGAATTTTGGGTACTGTTACGCCACATGTTGCGCATGAACAGCTACTTCACTCACTGTATGTGACTGCTTTCAAAAGCGCCTTTATTCTCGGTCCGTTTTTCGTTAAGAAGAATACAGCAAAAGGGTCTGTTAGGTGTACAATGACGCTTGCACGTTATGGAACCCTCCTTACGCAGCATGTGATTCCTGCCATGGAAAAGCACTACTTTCACGTAAAATCGGGCAACACTGAATCCCCTGCCCAGTGAGAGTTCTGCTTAATGAAGCCTTCCACGAACGTGTATGTCCAGGGATTTCCCAGATACATGGCCTGCAAGATCAGCTGAGCTGAATCCATGTGACTTTTGGCTCTGACGATATCTAAAGAAACACGTTCACTAGGGACTCTTGCTTCCTGACCTGAAGGCCAGTATACATGAACACGTTGTTCAGATTTCACTGGATATGCTGCGAGCAACCGTCGATCACGTCGTTTTATGGATGCAGTACCTAGTCGACGTCTCCGATGCTCATAGTGAACAAACTATATAAAAGACGGTTAACCATAAAACCAACATTATACCTTTCTCACTTGTTTGACGTTTCTGCCCACGTCCTGTTCCTTATCAGTTACATATGGAAATAAGTGAAAAGCACCAGTTTGCATTTGTTCTACAATGTTACTTTTATTATGTTAAGGCAATCTTCAGACATTTGAGTATTGTCGCCAAATAACTTACAATGTTTGCAAACAACATTGGAAGAGAAGTAACACGTCTAGACTGAAGCAGAAACATACCGTAAGTAACATCTTTGACAGTGTGGTGATGACCAACTGAAAACCTTCTTGTCACGAATACCGAAGCTTGTTGAACAAAAGGTTTGTACACTAAACGAGTGCTAATAAATCACAGACGGTTTAGTGTATTACTACTTGGTGCACCTTTGAATGCAAAAATAATTACAATTATCTGTGTATTAGAAGTGTAGATACTTCAAATATCTTTGCATGCTGAACACATGAGCGATACAGTCTCTAGTTTCCAGAAGTTTCGTTAGCGAGAAAATCGCGGGAAAGCTATCACGTAACAGTAGAGCCTAGTCGTAGCCTTGCACAATAGTAGATGTAAAGTTGTGGATAGATGGTGTTGTATCATGGCGGAATGAGCAACTAGGATAGCAGAGGTGTCGTGCAGAGATTTCTATTTGAGATGATCCATGCTGTGTAACCTGAGAGTGAAGGATGATTTTTAAGATGAGTGGATTAAGAGACAGCAGTTCAGGAAAAGGTAACCAAGTTTTCGTTTGTTAGCTGCAAGCGAGAATTCAGTAATTATTGGTTTGCTAAGAGTTCATTGTGTCCCATAATATCTACGTGATGTCGGTCATGGAGAACTATCAATCATGTGTTCAGTGTTCTAATTAATCCTATCACATTTAGATTATTTAAACAATATTGTATTAGAAACCAAAATTTAAAAAAAGTCAGATGTTTTAATAGAAATATTTTGTAGAAGCAGGCACTATCGGGTATGACGATGCGGAGAGAGAGAATTCTGATTGTTCGTGTAAGTACAATTTCACTTTTGTGTTATTAAAAGGATTGAATTGCAAAGTACTTCCTTTTGTAATTTATAGGTACTTCACAACGCATACCCGCGGTGTTCAAAGAATCATATTAAGTAAAATTTGTTTTGTCACATCTTGCACTATCGCGTGAACAGCAATTAATAATTTTGAAAACAGAATCGAAAGTAATCTGCTAAACATCAACTGAAAAGAAAGAGGAATGAGTAGGCCAACAGCCACGTAATGATTTATCTCAGATCATAATTTTCAGCGTAATCAGAACAGAGTTAAGTTATCCATTGCAAAGCGAGAATTTGTTGTAGGGCTTAACGTTTTTGACAGAATATTAGAGCAGTTTTCTATTAGTGAAATTTCATATTGGTTTAACAGATACGATTTTGTAAAAGGGCACATTTAAATTACGTAATAGTTACTCATTATGAGCAGTCGGTTGATCGTTCTTTTATTCAGTCTTTCTTACAGATATATTCTAGATTGATTAAAATCTAGACCATAATCTCTAATCGGGAGTCAGAAAGTTCTCAGATTGTTCGCGAAAAATTCTCTTAAGCATATATTGAAAAATAGAGTATCTACATGTCGAACCATAATTTTTTGTTAATACATTGTAGAAGAAAAAGAATAATTTTAGTCTCATATTAGCAGTTAATTTCTTCGATTGTCTCTTATTGGAATTTTTCCGTTTCTACCAGTAGAGACAACAATGTGTTCAACGGCAAAGATAAACCATGGGCTAATAACTCGGAACCTAGGTCGTATGTGTAAAATTATAGACAATCTGTTAAATGGAGACCAAAATAGATTTTTTTCCAGTCTAGGTACGGCGCTTACTAAATCTTGACAAAGAACTAAGTCAAACTCCGTGGCTGCATAAACGATAACTCTTTAGTGGCACATCGGCATGAGACGTTCGTTCTTGGACCTGGACGCTGTACTGGACCGATAATCTTGAGGGATACTAATCATCAGGTGCAGCTATTTACCATTACCACTACACTGAAATCTTCTCTGAACAATTCTTGCTGTCATATCCTCGGGACATCAAGATATACAGTCTCTTCTGTACGTTGTTATACTTCGTTAAAATATTAATTACTGAGAATGACTATTAGATTTATCGTCAACACGTACCTGCTCGAAAGTTACTATTTGCATACATGTAAAATGCCATTCTGGAGTTGGCAGATGTTGAATAATAATAATAACAGTAATAATAATAATAATAATAATAATAGAAATAGTACTAATGAGCGTAAAGCACAATTATTTACTTATCTTAGTAAGTTAAAGTTACTGATAAAGGAAAGGTGTAAGTACCGGTGTTAGTGTATTAGCAGGAGCAACCAGGCATTCGACATAAAGTCGCGAAATCATCTGAAAACCAACATCAAGATATCCCTGCCACATAAACAAACGTGTATGTTTATATGGACAGCGCTCGTATATTTCCCCGTATGACTACTAATTCATGAGCTAGACATGAACAGTATCGTCAACTGTTCCATCCACTACAGGTAACTGATTCCGCGAACATAATTCAGTCGATCCTAAGTATTCCTGGTGAAAACAGGTGTTTGCCAGAAAACCAATCTTGCTGCTTTCTACAGTTACAGAAATCTACTGAAAATATCTGTTCCAGGATGCTGCAAAAGTTTTCGATCTGTGTTTACGGATCCGATTGTAACATAAAACATTGGTGTTTTGTGCACTGTTGACCATAAGTATGTTTACACAAGTTAATACTGGCAACCATACCTCTCGTAGTCAGATAAATGTATTGCAATGTTAATGTGAGAATTTCCAGTTCGGTAAAGTACAACCAACGTGATGTTCGTAAATTAATAGCGGATGAACCGCTTTTAAATAAAAGCCAAAAAAATTTAAAAGGAATTCTACTTTCGTTGCATCAAAATATTTTCCTATACAACATCAAAGAATGAAAATCTGTGAAGGGAAGAAGGTTTTGTGTTGCACTAGTGCTGACTGTGGAAAACATTGCAATTGCAAGTGTAGAAGTACCCAGCTTCTGCAGAAAGTCGTGATGTGTCTCACCTGGGAGAGACCTGCTACCTGTTTCCAGTCCTATATATCTGCTTCGTACCTCACACCAGAGACTGTCAGTGCGAAACGAATTTTATAAGAAATCAGATGTAAACTGTTTCACTGCAACTAAACAGCAGTCGGTTACCTGTTAAACGAAAAGTGCATCTTCCAGAGCATGATCTGCTACACTAGTCAGTTCCTTTCCTGAATCTGTGCCAGTTATTATCATCACACACAAACAGAACAGCTCCACACGTCTGTGCTACATTCCGAAGACAAGTTGTTAGTTCCAATAAAAAAAAAGCGGTGACTCTAGTGTGCGAGGTACACTACAGACTCAAGTTCATTTTTTTAATTAAATATCCTCAATATTCAGGTCACGGCATCCCGAATAAAATTTTCCAGCTACCGAAAGCTTTATCGATACTCATCTCCAAAAGTAAAGCCACTGACAAGAGTTATTAAATTTAGCCCTATGTCAAAGCCGATCAAAGCTTTCGACAGTTCTGAATGTCTGAGTCTGAGGACACCAGAACAATTTTTTTTTTCTTAGAATACAAATCCCTGCACTCATTTTCCCTTGACGTGGATACCACAAAGTTTTCCTGAAAAACAAGGCATGCTTGTGCTACTACACGCAGCTGCACTTGCAGAACAGTCACAAAGGCAATTGACGTAACAGACGAATTACTCTGTAACGAGACTTCGGAGTCCATATCTTCCTGATACCAAACATTCAACATATTACTCTGATCAACCGCGGAAAGTTTTATGTCATTAGTCAGGCTCATAATGCACCTATACAGTTGCTGTTGCGTGAAAGAACAGTGACATATTCTTGTGGGTAGGCACAAGTTGGAATAACAGACAATGTGCAGTTTTCAAGAGTATTCACATACTTACGCTTTTCTATTAATTTTTATTTATGTTAAATGTACCTAAAATTGTTATTGTTTCTGCAAAGAACCATACGGATGTAACCTTGAATTAGTAGAAAATAAGCGTTTTGTATGTAGAAAGTAATGAAAGAGAAAAAGAATTATGGGCAAAGATTTATTCAGACAGTCTGCACGAAGCCATCCACACACATCCTTACTAGGCAGGGAATCATTTTGCTTCTGTTATAACTTGCAGCCTTCCACAAAACAAGTTGACAAAATAACCCGTAGTTTCTATTTCTTCCCACGGTGTTTACAAGGTTCCTCTACTTCACTGTCAAATCTACAATACAGACCACAAATCTACTGCACTGACAGCTAGTAACTCTTTCAATGCTGACTAGGGGCACTGAAAAGCAACCACGTCCGGGCTCTACGTGCTTTGTGTTTTCATTACGGTCATTTGTCAAAAAAATAAATAAATAAATAAATAAATAAAAACACCCACTTGCTATTTCTGTACACTTGTTACTAAATTAGTTCGTCAAATGTTTATGTAACAATCTGAATTTACAATCCATGAAATAACAGCGAGTTCATCAAGACCAGTATGTCCCATAAAGTCCAAACATTAACACTCACGTGTCCACAATTCAGCTTGCGCTAAATACTTTTCGCGTTCAGTATTTTATTTGGCTTTCCTCACAGCAGATCATGCGCGTCAGAACCAGATATACGTCATTTAATTTCATCCATGTAGAACAAATTACTCCAAAAATCTTTCGAATTGTTTACGCAGATTGGGGCGAATTCCATTCGTACTTTCTCGTATTTTTGTCTAATGTATAGCATGTTTATCGGTGGTCTAGGCTTATATCCATTCGAGCGTAGTCCATTCCTTATGGACTATTGCATAACGTTAGTCACATTAACTAAAACAGTCCTTGCGATATCAAACAAGCACTAGACCGGTGCCATTTTCTTCGTGCTGTAGGCGACACTCTTCCGTGTGAGAACTACCGGTCGTCCAACACAATACTGAGCCGTGGCGCCATTGAGTTAGTAGACTGCTCTGCTTGGGGCCACTGGCTCTGGAATAGTATCGACTGTCCTTCTTGCGGCCCCATTGCCAGTATCTATGAGGAAGAATTGGTGTCTGTGGGTTGTGTCCTTAGAAGGTCTTTACTTGCCGATATATATATACGTGGTTCTCTGGCCCGAGGGTGAGGCACGAAGTTTGGGGATTGGCAGCGTCGCGACAAGAGGTGGTCACGAGGTCCGAGCGGCCGAAGCCACGAGCTGCGCAAGGAGGGCCTGCGCAGAGCGAAGGTACCGGAGTACTTCACCGGGTCAGCGTCGACTCCAAGCAGTAGGCTGACATCCCGTCAGTTGGTTGGCAGCATTAGTGTCGGACGACCGCTCGTGGGCTGTCTGTCCTCTTCTACCTGGCTTTAATCGGCACCACTGAGTAACCGCTGCAACGTACCGTGGATCCATGGAACTGCTTGCTGACAAAGGGGAGTAACATTCTGTACTCCTCTTGGTGATCTGTTTCATTGTCTACCTGCCCTCCTTATTATTTCTGGTATGTACTCGATCATTCATGTTCTAATTAATCAGTTCTTGGTCGTAAATACAGCTGGAACAATTGTACTAAGGAACAGCTTGCTGTTAAACAAAAGAGAGACCTTGTGGTTAGATTTAGCTCTTAACCGGTTCAATTCTTTGATTTTAATTGAATTTCTCTGTCGTTTATTATAATCTGAACAACCTGTTGTACTAAGCTGTTCGTTTCTGTGTTTGAAAGACCGAGTCATTGTTGGTGTATTTTAGCGGGATCTTGTGGTTCTGCCGAGTGAGTCCTCTTCTGAGAAGTGTTCACAAGTAATATTTTAAGACGTTCCTTCAGCGCGGTCTTAATAACTGACAATCAGTTTAACTTTGAAAATATTAACAGCCAGCTGTCACCAGGCCTTTAGTCAAAATAAAATTGTCAGAAGGAACGCGTTAGGATCCAGTCATACCTTAGTTGCCGATTGAAATGAAGAGGTTGGTCGCTTTTAAGTAAGCCTTATCATTGTCATATTGTTTGGAAATATGTTTAACCTTTAAGCGCAGGTGCGCATATTAACCCCGAACCTTTCGACATACAGCTTTCAAATTAATAATTAAGTCATCTGTTTTGAGTAATTGAATCACTCTTGTCATCTACATCTATCTACATCTACATTTATATTCCGCAAGCCACCCAACGGTGTGTGGCGGAGGGCACTTCACGTGCCACTGTCATTACTTCCCTTCTCTGCCTCGTGATGACTGGGTGTTGTGTGATGTCCTTAGGTTAGTTAGGTTTAAGTAGTTCTAAGTTCTAGGGGACTGATGACCATAGATGTTAAGTCCCATAGTGCTCAGAGCCATTTTTTTCATTACTTCCCTTTCCGGTTCCAGTCGCGTATGGTTCACGGGAAGAACGACTGCCGGAAAGCCTCCATGCGTGCTCGAATCTCTCTACTTTTACATTCGTGATCTCCTCGGGAGGTATAAGTAGGGGGAAGCAATATATTCGATACCTCATCCAGAAACGCACCCTCTCGAAACCTGGACAGCAAGCTACACCGCGAAGCAGAGCGCATCTCTTGCAGAGTCTGCCAATTGAGTTTGCTAAACATCTCCGTAACGCTATCACGCTTACCAAACAATCCTGTGACGAAACGCGCCGCTCTTCTTTGGATCTTCTCTATCTCCTCTGTCAACCCGACCTGGTACGGATCCCACACTCATGAGTAATACTCAAGTATAGGTCGAACGAGTGTTTTGTAAACCACCTCCTTTGTTGATGGACTACATTTTCTAAGGACGCTCCCAATGAATCTCAACCTGGTACCCGCCTTACCAACAATTAATTTTATGTGATCATTCCACTTCAAATCGTTCCGGACGCATACTCCCAGATATTTTACAGAAGTAACTGCTACCAGTGTTTGCTCCGCTATCATATAATCATACAATAAAGGATCCTTCTTTCTATGTATTCGCAATACGCTACATTTGTATATATTAAGGGTCAGTTGCCACTCCCTGCACCAAGTGCTTACGTAGTTTTCATGTGTTGCAGAAAGGCATTTAATAAGACAGACTGTGTCCTGCGCGGTAGTAAACACCGCTGTTTCACCCGATAACGGGCGGGCTGCAGGTCCGGCCGGCTTGTAATAATTGTCATACTGTTTGCTGTTTTGCAATCTAGTACTTCAGATTTCTTTTACAAATATTAAACGCTTATTCAACTTAAGGTTTAAGGTCAAAAGAATTTTGCAAATTTGTTCATTTTGTTGAACATTTTATGCTTAAATGCTTCGATTATCTGTAAAGCACAGGTTATATTCTCGTCTATTGTTAAATAAACAGGTAGTGTAAAAAGAAAGTTATATTGGTGGATCCTCCCTTCCACGTTTTCCTTAATTCCAATAAGTAACACGTATGAGATACGTCTTGTGGATCGAGAGTTCTTTATAAATTTGTGTATTCTAGTGTGCCACAACTTCAGCTGGCCCTCAGTGTCTGTAGAGCAACATCAGCACTGATTTAAATATTTCAAACTTTGATGTGGTACATAATTACTCTTCTTGCGACCTATTCTCTTATACAGCCAAAGCTGCGACAAAATTTCATAGCGTTTAATACATCAACAAACAAGGATCGGTTTTATGTCAAATTTTGTGTACAGATTTTCTACGTAATAGTGAAGGAACGAACAATGTACGCTGTTTAAATACCTTTTTCTCTGTATCTCGTTTTCATCGTCATTTTTTAAGACTATATAGGAGATAACCAAAGTGTTTTTAAAAATATTGTTTGGGAAGTTTTGAAATAGATAATAAAATAATTGCAATAAGAATACATGTTTGAAGACTTTTACAACAACTATACATTGCATTCTCCATTTTTCTGCAGTGACATGCTCATTATACTATACACTGACAGAAATGACAAGTGTTGCACCATGAAGCATCTAGTAGATACTTTCAAACTATGATATGTTCTTCACATAACGCTTGTCAAATGATTAAGCATTCATTGCATTCCTGACTGATGTCTATCATCATCATCAGATATATACGAAGTCATTATTGTATTTCCTCTATGGATGACAAATCAGAGGACTGGCGAGACCAGTCAGTGATCCGAATATTCCTCGAGGCGTATATATTGGGCACTGCAGTAAGGGGTCTTGTATTATCCAATTGAAATGTGTCATTTGGTACTATGGTCATGAAGAGCATGACAGAAGACACACCAGTCCCGTTGTCATATCCGGTCACGGTCCACCATGATTTGAAGAACTGTACTGGTTCCCAGAATCGCTCTTCCTTCTTACCTTACGCCATGTCATCAAGGAACAAGTTGGCGTCGAAGTGGTCGTTACAGACGGAGGCAACACTCATCGCTGAACACTACAGAAAGCAACTGAATGTCCGAACTGACTCTAGCGCTACGCCATACCCGTCACTGTAGTGTGTGGTATTTTGTCAGCAGTGGACGACGCAATGTAGCTCTAGATCTCAACATAGGTTCTAGTGATCTGTTTCTGACAGTTCATGGCGACACACTGCTTGTACCCCCGTTCTCGCATTTTAGCTGTTGTCAACTGCCTATTCCTCGGAGTCATTCTGACGATCCTATAACATTCTTGTGTTCTTAGTATTCAGTCATCAACTATCGTTGCCATCTGTCGGTATGACACCCCAACGACCCTCATGGTAGCGTTTCGGCCGTTCTCACAGACCGAAGGATAACGATATCCTGCATCTTCACGTTCTGCGGTGAAGCGGTGCTGTGATCTGCATCTGAAGAATTCCAACAACCACCATTTATTCACACCGTCTTCGTCTGTATGAATGGTTTTTCTCTTTACTGAAAATGTTGAAAATAAACGCGGGTAAGGATGAAATAGGAATTCTGTTGTTAAACACAGAGGAGAGAACGGATATGTGGAAAGAGCAGATAGAAGACATCTATGATGGAGAGGTGTGATTACGTGACAGAACAAGATATTGGAGTCAATATGAAAGTCGTAGGGGCTCTAGTATCACAGTCAGAATCTAGCAGTGTTATGCAAGTCTTGAGATAAAATAAAACAGAAAGGATAGATAACTTTGCAACTGAATTATTGAATCATTAGGAGAAGTGACAACCACGACTACCTAGGTTAGTGTGGTGGAAACTATGAGATTTGGGATGTACGGTTTGACTATCGGAACGATGAGGCGGAAAAACGTCATTCATATATTTTAGAAGATAACGAGATGTGAAAACAACCGAACATTCATCTTAACACTTCCTGCATCCAAGCTGAGGAGAACAATAATATGCAGAAGAATGGAAAATGAAACTGAGAATCTGTTAGATGACAACTAGTGTGGATTTTTGAAAGGAAAAGCCTCCAGTGAGGCAGTTCTGACATTTCGCTGGATAGTGGAAGCAATTACGGTGGGTAATACATGATACGTACAAGAACAATGAGATGGCATTAAGACTGAGAGACCAAGAACGATGTGCTCGGATTAGAAAGGGTGTAATACGGAAATCAAGCTTTTCGCCCCTACTGCCCAGTTTACACATAGAAGAAGCAATGACGGAAATAAAAGAAAGGTTCAACAGTGGCATTAAATTTCAGGATGCAGTGATACCAGCGATAAGATGGGCTGATGACAGGAGAATTACAGAATCTCTTGAATGTGACGAACAGAATGTGGATTGATGGTAAACTGGAAAAATAAAAGTAAAGACAAATAGGAGAAATGAGACTAGCGAGAAACTTATCATGAAAATTGGTGATCGCGAAGTATACGAAGTTACTAAATGCTATTGTGTTGGAAGCAAAATAACGAATCAGGGACTAAGCAAGAAGACATGGAAAGCAGAGCAGCACAGGCAAAGAGGGCACGATATTGTATGATTGTGAATCATAGTCAGTGGGAAACCCATAACTTAAAGAAATAGAAGCAGTTGAGATGTGGTGCTACAGAAGAATGTTGAAAATTAGTTGGACTGACAAGTAGTGAGGAGGTTTTCCCAAGAATCGGTAAAGAAAGGGGCATGTGGAAAACTCTGACAAGAAAAAGCGACAAGGTGTTCAGACATTAGGCAATAACCATGGTACTAGAGGGAGCTTTAGAGGGTAAAAACTGTAGACAGAGACTGGAATACAACCAAAAATTATTGGGGACGTAGGGTGCAAGTGTCACTCTGAGATGAAGAGGATAGCGCGGGAGAGAAATTCTTAGTAGGCTGCATCAGTCCACTGAGGAGACTGTACTGGAGTGTCAGTTTGGCAGCATTCAATCGAGATGTTCAGGGTGTATGTTCAGGGTGTAAAACTTTCCACTTCCGTCACCGTAGGTGGACACAACACTAAACAAATAGTCACAGCACCCTTAATCAATACGTGTTGTTCCTTAGTGGATGAGAAAAGTGCGTCGTAAACTAAGTGAGAGTTTCGCAGGGTGCTGAACCGCGCCCTCAGAGCGCCCCACCTGTGCCTCGCTGGCCACAGCGGCACGCAGGCCCTGATTAGCCCCGAGGGATGGGGGAGCGACCCACTCACCACGCCCTTCATCCATTTAGTGGGCGGCGACGCATGGTTATTAGAGCCCGTGGCAATCTGTTTTCTGTTATATAATAACTTCTTCTGCCACGATCCGCTGAGGGAGGCCGCCCTTCCTGGCACAAGGACCTGCCGCTCCCCAGGGGCGGGAGCACGCGACGTAGGCACTCGGCGGAATCAGGATTCCTTAGCACACAAGACGGATGGGGCAGCCGACCACAAGACAACCAAAATGGCTGCAACTCTGACTCATTCCGGAACACACTGCTTCTGTTGAAATGAAATCTTCAGGGGTTCAATGAAGCGTAAGACAGGTAAAAACTGCGCAGTAGAAATGAAACTAAATGATCGCATGGCATTATGGCCAGGAGTCCTCACCTGGTAAGTTCGGTCAGCGGTTTGCTAGTCTTTTCTGTTGATGCCACACTGGGCGACTACCGTGTCGATGACTATGAAATGATGATGAAGTCAACACAACAGCCAGTCCTCGAGCAGAGAAAGTTTCCCATCCTTCGGCAGTCGAACCTGGCCCCTCTGCACGGCAGTCAGATGCACTGACCACTCAGCTGAGGGCAGACCGTGTAGCAGCAGTATCCAACTGATCGACGCGACGAAAGGAGCGAGTTCAACAATGTACAGGAAAATTCAGGAATACAGAAATATAGATCATTTAGGATTGAAATTAGTAGAAATTTCAGAGAAGTGAAAGCGGAATGGCTGCGAGAAAAATTAAGATATCCAGAAAGAAATGATCGTCGGAAGTGCAATGACAACAACAACAAAAATTCCAAAACCAAGAAGGAATTGTGCGACATAAACGAAAGTAGGTTGGCGTGTTTCTACATCTGAAAGATAACGTCTAGTCAAATTTCGCGCCAGTAGCGTAAGACTGGCGGCGGTAGTGCACTATGAAGATGCAAATCAGGTTTGCTTCAAATACATGTTGTTTCGGCCGCGACCGTTGGTTACCTTTGAGACTGAACGTGGTGCGTTGAAGTTAGCCAAGAATGCCTTAAGGCGACAAAGACGCCAATATTAATGCCTATGTTTGAACGCGGTCGTGTAAACGGGCCATGAGGAGCTGGATGTTCCTTCTGCGATTGTGCAGAAAGACACGGCCGGAATGTAGCAACTGCACATGATTACGGACAACAATGATCACGATAATGTACGGTTGGAAGAAGAGTGGGCTCCAGACGCCCACCTGGCACTGCGGAGAGCGAAGCCCATCGCGTTCTGCGTGTGGCTCTGGTGCGCAGTGCTGCGCCTGCAACAGCAATTTGAACTGCATTTGGCACCACAGAGACGCAACGAGTTGTTCCAAATCGGTTACTTCAAGGACAGCTCCGAGCGAGGCACCTCGTAGCGTGCATTCCTCTGACCCCAAACCACGGCCATTTACGACCAGTGATGTCAAAATAGAGCTCACTGGAGGTCAGGGTAGATGTCTGTTGCGTTTTCTGATGAAAGCTGGTTCAGTCTAGGTGCCAATGTTGACCGTGTGATGGAGGCTATTTGGGGACCTGCAACCAACCTGTCTGCGTTAGACACACTGGACCTGCACCTGGAGTTAGGGCCCGGATTGCAATTTCGTATGACACCAGGAGCATCTCCTGGTTTTCCCATGAACCCTGACTGCAAATTCCTACGTCACTTTGGTGATCAGACTTGTCGTTCTGCGATTCACGAACATTGTTCCGGGTAATGTTTTACAACAGGATAACGCTCGCCCACGTACCGCTGTTGTAACCCAGCATGCTCTGCAGATTGTCGTCATGTTGTCTTGGCCTGCCCCATCACCAGATCTGTCTCCAATCAAGCACGTCACACGACAACTCCAGCGTCATTCACAAACAGCATTGTTCGACCAAGTGCAACAGTCATGGAACTCCATCACATCAACTGACATCCGGCACCTGTGCAACACAATGCATTCACGTTTGCATGCATGCAGTGTTTTGGCGGTTACACCGATTATTAATGTACCAGCATTTCACACTTTCAATGGTTTATCTCGCACTTACATTTACCGGTGATCTTCCAATATTAATCGCTTAAATATGTTACCTAGACAAATGTATTTCCAAAACGTCTCCTTTTCAGTAATTACTTTCTGTTTTGCAATTTTTTCTCTGTCAGTATATATAGATGAAACAATACAACCTTTTCTTAAATCAAAAGCAAGGGTGTCAATATTAAATGTGCAGTAGGAATTGCACTATTAAATACAGAGGAGAGAGTGGGTAGGTCGATGAGTGCATTGAAGACTAGCATAATCGAGAGGACTTGAACGATGGGTTAGAAATTACATTCGAAATGAAAGGCAATGGGGAGTTAGTATTAACCAGTTTTAAATGGCATGCGACCAAAGAATGCAGAAATTATTGGGGGAAGTTATAATCAAGCGACTCTTCGAGTTTATCTGTAGAATTTACGAGGCTGCAGATCAGACTACCAGATACTTTATCCACACTATCCAGAAGACACCAAGGACAGATATGAGTGGAAACCATCGTAAAATCAGCTTAATGCCTCGCGCATCCAAGCAGCTGACGAGAACAATGTAGAGAAGAGTGGAAAAGAAAAACTGGCATCTGTTAGATGATCGGTTTGGCTTCCCGTAGATAAAGGACGCCAGAGAGGCTGTTCTGACGATTTAAATGGAACCAAGACTTATGAAGAATCAACATACCTATATTCGATTTGTGAACCTCGAAAACGAGTTCAGAAGTGTAAAATTGTGCAAGGTGTCGAATATTCTGAGTAAAGTAGGAGTAAGCTGCAGTTAAAGAACGATAATATACCAAATATATGAGAACCAAGAGGGGAGAATGAGAATGGAAACCCAAGAAGGAAACGCTCGGATTAAATAGGGTGTAAGACGGTCATTCACCCCTACTACTCAAAGTGTGCAGCGCAGAAGCAATGACCGTCATAAGAGAAAAGATCAAGAATGGTATTAAAATTCAAATTGAAAAGGTTTCAACGGTAATATTCACTGATAACATTACTAAACTCAATGAAAGTGAACAAGAATTTAAGACCTGTTGAATAGAATGATCAGTCTAGTGAGTACAGAATATGGACTGAGAGTAAACCCAAGAAACATGAAACTAGTAAACAACAGAATGAGTGAGATTAGCATCAAAACTTATCACTACAAAGTACACGAAGTTAATTAATTCTGTTTACATCGAAACAAAACAACAAATGATGGAGGAAGTATGGAAGACATAATAATCAAATTAGTAGAGGAAAAAGAGTGGATTCCTGGCCAAAAGTGATTTACTAGTATCAGCCATAGGTCACAATATGAGGAAGAAATTTCTCAGAATCTACAATTGCAGCACAGAATTGTATGGTAGTCGACCATGACGTGGAAAAATCGGAAAAGAAATAATTCTAATGGTTTGAGTCATTGTACTACAGAACGATATTGAAAATTAAGCGAAATGGTAAGATAAATAATGAGGATGTTCTTCGCAGAATCCACGAAGAACAGAATATATAGAAAACAGTGACAAGAGGAAGAAACGGAAAATAGGTCACACCTTAAAACATCATGGAATAACGTCCGTGGTACTAGAGCAGTGGTTCCCAATCTGCAGATAATTTTATCTTCTGAAGGGTCAAAATAAAACGTTTCAATTGCGTTTCAGTCACAAAAGCAAATTATGTTTATAAGATCATTACTGTTATCACTCTTTCGTAAGACGTAATACAGATTACGTAAGTTACCAATAAGTACACTTTTCTCAAACAGTGGCATTACTGCCTGAGACATTGTGGTGGACAGAAATGCTTCAATATTTCACGAAAATGCCTTCTCTGAATTGTAGGTAGTTCCCTCAACTGACCACATAATTGCTTCATTATTCACTTCGCAACAATAAGCGACCTAACTGAAAGCACAACATTAATTACATAACAGCTACTACACCGCTGGAGACTTACTATGTTATTATTATTGTGACTTCTGAAATTTTACCGGCGTATTTCTTCTTCCAGTAATTTTCTGGTCTGCAGCCGGATTCCATCAACATTCTGTCACGATATTTCTGCCCAGAAACGTCCGGCCATCCTCAAGTGAATAGACGAAGTACTGAATAGACCTGATGCCGTCGTGGTATTTCAGCGAATTCCGCGCATGCGAATCGTACTGGCTGTTTACGGCGTATGCGTTAGGAGATGACGTGCTCGAGGCAGCCAAGCTGTGTGTGCTGCCCTCAGTGGTGAAGTAAGAACAAACTAGTCGTTAAGTATCGACTGAGCATGTCGATTACGTTGTGACCGCATCATTTTCATAATAAGATTCCAATTTTTATCAAGCTAAAAGCCGTTATCACGATTCATTAAATTATCAGCAAGTCGTATTTCCTCGGATTCCTTAATTACATAGTCCCAGAAGCTGTAAACCGGTGTTAAGATTTTGGTGTTGTATTTCATTGAATTTCCCATGTAAATGCAATGTTCTGCCACTGCAGATTATTATTATTCTTATTATTAGTGGCAGTGGTCAGACTCTAAGCAATGGCTACATGAAGTCTTCCAATTACTCCCAGTTCATAGGCAGGGAGAGCAGCATTCGAGTGATTTAGAAACACTAGGCCTAAGTATAGTGCACACATTTTAATTTAGTTGCTTTTAAATGGGGCAGCATGGGGCGAGTGAAGCAGCTGTCGTAGGGAAGAGGGGTGGTACAGGAAGGCATGATGAGTAGGTGAGTCAGTTTTCTTTTATGAGAAGGATTTACAGTAGCACTCGGTATGCACGGAGAGTTGGGTCTTTATTCTGACAAAAAGGTTACTGGAAATCAGTAGTACCAGTTTTTTAACTGACTCACTAGTTAGTGTTTAAATAAAACACTTTCAACAACTAAATATCATTTATCTTCCATGGTACTGGTCTCACAAAGATTATGAACCATTGTATTATAGGGTCAAGTAGGGAGTAAACATTGTACCGTGAGACAGAGATTGTAAAACGTCCTACAAATAACTAAGGACGTAGGATGCAAGGGAAAATCTGAGATGAAGAGGTTGGCACTGGTATATAGGTATGTCCGGCGATAATTCTCGCACTTGTCAGCTCTTCCAGTCTTCGGAATTTCGTGGATGATATTTTACCGAAAGTCAGACGGTGTATCACCATAGTCATATATTTTACACACCGACGTGAATTGTGTTTCCACCTCCACCAATGATTTTAGGAATTCCGATGCAATGTTGTCTTTCCCTTCTGCGTTATTTGATCCTAAGCGTTCCAAAGGTCCTTTAAATTCAGATTATAATACTGAATCCCCTATCTCTTCTAAATCGACTCTTGTTTCTTCTGCTATCACATCAGACAAATCTTCCTCCTCAGAGAGACATTCAAATGTATTCTTTCCACCTATCCACTTTCTCCTCTTTATTGAACAGTGGAATACCCAGTGCACTATTAATGTTACCACCCTAGCTTTTAATTTCGCCGAAGGTAGTTTCGACCTTTCTTATGCCAAGTCATTCCTTCCGACAGTCATTTCGTTTCCGATTTCTTCACATTTTTCGTGCAACCATTTGGCCTTAGCTTTCCTACGCCTCCTATTTATTTCCTCCCTAAGTGATTTACATTAGTGTATTCCTGTGTTTCCCAGACCATTTCTGTGTTTCCTCCTTTAGTCAATCAACTGAAGTATTTCTTCCGTTACGCACGGTTTCTTCACAGTTACCTTCTTTGTACGATGTTTTACTTTCCCACTTCTGTCCTTTCTAGACGTCCATTCGTTTTCCTCTGCTTAGTGAGCTATTCCTTATCGCAGTTGCTGTAGCCTCAGATAAATTCCCTCATACCTCTTCATTGCTTAGTACTTCCATATCCCACTGACTTTGTGTAGTGATTGATTCTGACTAATCTCTTGAACTTCAGCCTACTCTTCATCACCACTAGATTGTGATCTGACTCTATATCTGCATCTGCTCCTGGGTACGCTTTACAGTCCAGTATCTGATTTCGGAATCTCTGTCTGACAGTGATGTAATCTAACTGAAATCTTCCCACATCTCCCGTCCTTTTCCAAGTATACCTCCTTTTCTTGTGGTTCTTGAGCAGAGTATTCGCTATTACTAGCAGAAATTTATTGCAGTGTAAGAGGGCAAGAACGATGCCCCTTACATGAAGTCATTAAAGATCACCTAACTCACGTTGAGCGAACAGTAGGGCTGAACAAAAATGACTGTCAAGGCACAATGCATCTTGTAGAGGGTATAGTATGGACGTATTGGAATAATTTTAAAGTAATTCACACGACATGAAAACTTTGTGGAAACACGTCGATTTACTGGAGGCTAGTTTATCCCAGAGAAGTATTCGAGTTGACCACCGTGGCCGGCGGGGGAGCGGCGAAGGGAAGCGACAATAGGCAGCTTAGGGCAGCTCAAGCTCTGAGAAAGCGGTAACGGAGTGCGGCCTCCAGCTGCCTTAAGATGAGTGACAGTGAGTGGGTAGTTGACCCTATGCTGGTGTACCGGGAAGCAGACGGAGAACTTGTACACCTGTTGATGAATGTCCGTTGTCCCGTTTTCAGTGAAACATGTGAGAAAGCCGCTCAAAGCTATGGTGGAGCAGTCAACAGAGGTCAAAATATAAGTGTTCGTGACTACAGCAACTTCATGCTGAATTCACGGTCCGCAGAGTCTGAAGTAAATCAGGTGAAGAGGGATGGAATGAAATACGCCGGCCTCTGATGGGAACATAGGACCAAGGAATTTGAAGTACTCTCCTCGGAGTCAGAATTCCGGAAAAATTGATGTTTGTGCAGACGCTAACCGTGATGGGTGGCCTGGGAGGAGGTAAATAGCAGAAGTTGAGAGGAAGGGAAATTTTGTGGGAATTTGTTCACTTCCCAGAGCAGGCATTGGACGGCGCTGGGAAGCGACGCATAATTAACGCGACTTGCGCTGCAATTGGCGTAAGTGATTTTGCTGGAGGGGAAACCGAGGCGAAAAGCGGACTGGAAGAAGTCTCCATAGGGGTCTTCCGTTCCCAGCTTGCCTAGAGTGCGGACATGGCGTTCTTTACTCAGTTTGTCTGAGAAAGAGTGAGCATCTCTGCAGTTTAGGACTTAATAAATGGAACGATTGAGCTTGGACATAGGAAGTTTGGTTCAGCTATGTACTGAGCAAGATAGCTAGGAGTGAATAGATGAGCACAGCCTTGCAGCACCACGAGGTCGGCCGACGTCCACACAATGATGCTGCTCCTGTATTCGGTGATATTGCGCCCGCTCCGGCCACTGATTAATTTGTTGGATCACGTCGGCAAAGTTTCCACGAGGGTTTCATGGACCAAGTATTGTAGAATTCTTCTCGCACTTTGTATTACGCCTGGGTCAGTCAAAAGGAATTACTTGTGAGTTATCGCGCTTTACTCCACGCAAATGCAATTTATTACCACTGCCTGGTAGGAGAGTCATGTAATGTGATGATTGAAGGTCGCGAGTTTAAATAAATTTGTGCTAATCGACTGCATCTGTTTTCAATCAAGTAGTTGAAATCCCAAGTTATTTTTTTTGATTAATTTTATCTTCAACATTTGCATCTGGTGTTCAATAGCTGAATATAACATCAATGTGCACCCCTTTATAATTGAATGTGATCAATTCTGAATAAATTAATGTTAACACTGCCACCGCAGTTCAATCAGGAGTCACAGGGCCTTAATACTTTTCTTGCGTTATCCGATATTGCGGCAGTTTTGCACTCTCTGTTGATCTGTTAGTCAATTAGCTGGGGTGAACACATGCCAAAACCAGATATGTGATGGGTGGGGTGCTACAGCAGAACTCAATTAGTCTTCTTTCTCTCTCATTCTGCTCCCGTACTCACCTTTACATCTTCCACTTCTTCCTCAACAATTGTTTACCAGTCCCCAATCAGTCGTAGATTTTCATCTGCTTTAACATACTGAATTCAGTATTCTCATATACTTTCTCTATGACTACATCTTTAGCTTCCGTCGTCGGCAGGTACACTTGAACAATCATTGTCTGTTATGGTTTGCTGTCGATTTTAATAACAACAAGCCTATCAATGAACTGTTCATGGTAACACACTCTTTGCCCTACCTTCCTATTCGTAACGAATCCTGCTCCATTTTCTGCTATTGTAGATATTACATATATTCATCTGACCAGAAAATCCTTGTTTTCTCTTCATTTCACTTCACTGACCACCACTTTATCTAGATTGAGCTTTAGCGTTTCCAGTATCAGATTTTCTAGGTTCTGTACCATGTTCAAACTTCTGATATTCCTCGTCCTGACTCGTAGAAATTTGTTCTCAAGTTCACATCCCCCTTGGCAGTCTCTTCCCGAGATCCACATGGGGGACTATCCAGGGATCCTTTGCCAATGGAGAGACCCTTTTTCAATTACAGACCACATGTCCTGTGGATACATTTTATGTGACTTGCATGCAGCGGTTTCCATTGGCTTCTGCATCCTTAAGCCGTTGATCACAATTCGCCATTAGGGGCAGTTTCCCCCCCCCCCCTCCCCGAGGACAAGAGAGTGCCCCGAACCTCTGTCCGCTCCTCCACCTTCTTTGAAAAGGCCGTTGGCAGACCGCCAGAATGAGCGTGATATCTTATGCCGGAATTTTCTGGCCGCCAATGCTAATTATTTTTATTCAAAAGTTAAGCGGTGGTGGTATTCGTACCAGACGCCTTGATTATCAATCAAATACACTGCCCCAAGTCCACGGGCTCCCCAAAAATCGTTTAACAGCTGCCTGGCTGGCCGACAGTTCACGTAGCTGGCAACTGGCGTCCGCCGGCCACTACTGCTCTACGCGATACAGACTACTGCCTCTCCCGTCTTATAAATTCAGATGGTTGCCAAAGCTACGCTAAGACAAAAATCTTATCTCAATTGATAAGAATCGTCGACACTCATGTCTCGACTGTCTCCTCAATAATACTGTCGTAGAAGCCATTAGTTGAGCAGATGATAGACGTTTTCCGAAATCGAACATGATGAATTTGTACTTAAGTTGTGCTCGGTCAGTGAAGACTTATTTTCCTGTCCGAGTCTTACGTATGTTCATGTACAGTGTAACGTAAGGATACACAGAGCTGCATTTGCCCATTGTATGGTTTTCCTCATTCGCAAGGAACGTAATACTCCCAAGGTGTACGAAGCTCAAGGCTTTCTTTCACACTGCCCTTAGAGTTCCTTATTTTTGCATTTGAACGAAAAATGGGCTTAACACGTTTCTTAGACAGAGCTGCATTAACTTACGGCAGAACGCGGTCTTCTGTCTTCTTTCGCTCTTTCTTCCATCTTTGGTCTTACCATTGCGTCTTTGTTCCGTCAGTGTGTTGTTAATTTCTTCATTTATGTAGCCGGTGGAAGAAAAAGCTTTTCTAATAGAGCTAGCTCGATCGGTAAGTTGCTGTCATCAAATATGTTCTTCCCTCTATGCACCAGTGCAGTTACAGGCATAGTTCCTTTGGCCTGCATGGCGGTAGCTAATCGCTGGAATTTACAGGTCAGCATCGTCGTAGAAGCTACGGGGAAACAATATTTAGAATTCTTTTGGCAGGAAGACAACCAAAGATGGATTAGAGTTTAACATCCCGTCGATGTGGAAATCTTTGTAGTGACGCATTAGCTTCCGCCAAATGAGATTTCGAAGGAAACTGAGGGTGATTTTCATGTAGTAACCATTTGGTAAATGCGTTAAGGGATTTCAAGCAAGTAAACATCTGTCAGCGACCGGAATTTTAACTGCGATCATCTTGAATACGAACACAGTACTGCACCACTGTGGCACACCATTAGGTCTTGTGAGAATGGACAATCCTTTAACTTCACTTCGTATAACAATAGAGAGACTGATCTTGAAGCACATATAGTGTACCTAAGTCTAAACTACATATATTTCGATGCAAATTTTCCTTCTTTCATTTGCTGTGTCGTCTCAAAAATTTTTAACTTGTACTCGTGGTCTAGGGGTAGCGTCTTTGATTCATAATCAAAACGTCCTCGGTCATGGGTTCGAATCATGCGTCTGCTTAAATTTTCATCAATAATTGCCAGCTGAAGACCTCTGGCATAAGAAGTCACCCCTCATCCTGCCACGGCCTTGTCAAAGAGGGCGGAGAAGGGGACAAAGGTTCAGGGCACTCCCTTGTCCTAGGGGAGGGAAATTGCCGCCAAAAGCCGGAAGAATCAGCAATGATCAACGTCATGAGGATCCATAAGGCAATGGAAACCACTGCGTTAAAGACACTTAACGTGTACCCACAGGACATGTGGCATGTAACTGCAGATGATCTTCCCATTGGCCAATGATTCCGGAATAGTCCCCCATTCTGATCTTCGAGAGGGGACCGCCTAGGGGCAAGTTACCATCAGAAAAAAAGGTTGAATAATCAACGGAAGGATAACGTTCTAGGAGTCGGGACGTAGAATGTCAGAAGATCGTGTGTGTTAGGGAAACTAGAAAATATGCAAAGGCACAATCTAGATATGTAAGGGGTCAGTGAAGTGAAGTGGAAAGACGACAAGAGTTCTGTTCAGATGAGTATAGGGTAACGTCAACAGCAGCATAAAATGGTATAACGGGAGTATACTTTGTTATGAATAGAAAAGTTGTGTGTTAATGTGAACAGTTCAATGATAGGGTTGTTCTTATTAGAATCGACAGCAAACCAACGCCGACAACGATACTTCAGGTATAGATGCCGACATCGCAAAGTAAAGATGATGAGACAGAGTACGTGTATGAGGATCCTGGAGGTTTAATACAGTATGTAAAGGGAGATGCAAATCAAATAGACATGGGAGACTGGAATGCAGTTGTAGGGGAAAAAGTGGAAGAAGAGGTTACAGGAGAATATGGGCTTGGGACAAGGAAAGAGAGACGAGAGAGACTAATTGAGTTCTGTAACAAGTATCAGCTAGTAAAGGCGGATACTCTGTTCAAAAATCACAAGAAAAGGAGGTACGTTTGGAAAAGGCTTGGTTGTTGTTGTTGTGGTCTTCAGTCCTGAGACTGATTTTATGCAGCTCTCCATGCTACTCTATCCTGTGCAAGCTACTTCATTTCCCAGTACCTACTACAACCTACATCCTTCTGAATCTGCTTAGTGTATTCATCTCTTGGTCTCCCTCTACGATTTTTACCCTCCACGCTGCCCTCCAGTACTAAATTCGTGATCCCTTGATGCCTCAGAACATGTCCTACCAACCGGTCCCTTCTTCTTGTCAAGTTGTGCCACAAACTCCTCTTCTCCCCAATTCTATTCAATACCTCCTCATCAATACTCGATGTTAACGAATTTCTCTTCTTCAGAAACGCTTTCCTTGCAATTGCCAGTCTATATTTTATATCCTCTCTATTTCGACCATCATCAGTTATTTTGCTCCCCAAATAGCAAAACTCCTTTACTACTTTAAGTGTCTCATTTCCTAATCTAATTCCCTCAGCATCACCCGACTTAATTCGACTACATTCCATTATTCTCGTTTTGCTTTTGTTGATGTTCGTCTTGTATCCTCCTTTCAAGACACTGTCCATTCCATTCAACTGCTCTTCCAAGTCCTTTGCTGTCTCTGACAGAATTACAATGTCATCGGCGAACCTCAAAGTTTTTATTTCTTTTCCATGGATTTTAATATCTACTTTTTCTTTAGTTTCCTTTACTGCTTGCTCAATATACAGATTGAATAACATCGGGGAGAGGATGCAACCCTGTCTTACTCCCTTTCCAACCACTGCTTCCCTTTCATGTCCCTCGACTCTTATAACTGCCATCTGGTTTCTGTACAAATTGTAAATAGCCTTTCGCTCCCTGTATTTTACCCCTGCCACCTTTAGAATTTGAAAGAGAGTATTCCAGTCAACATTGTCAAAAGCTTTCTCTAAGTCTACAAATGCTAGAAACGTAGGTTTGCTTTTCCTTAATCTTTCTTCTAGGGTAAGTCTAAAGTAAGGTAAGGCTTGGTGATACGAGAATATTTCAGTTAGATGACATCATTGTCGGACAGAGATTCCGAAACCAGATACTGTATTGTAAGGCGTACCCAGGAGCAGATATAGACTCAGATCACAGTATAGTAGTGATGAAGAGTAGGCTGAAGTTCAAGACATTAGTCAGGAAGAATAAATACGCAAAGAAGTGGGATACGGAAGTACTAAGAAATGACGAGATTCGGTTGAAGATCTCTGAGGCTATAGATTCAGCAATAAGGTAGAGCTCAGTAGGCAGTACAGTCGCAAAGGGATGGACATCTCTAAAAAGGGCCATCACACAAGTTGGTAAGGAAAACATGGGCACAAAGAAGGTAACCGTGAAGAAACCATGGGTAACAGAAGAAATACTTCAATTGATAGCTAAAAGGAGGAAGTACAAAAATGTCTTGGGAAACTAAGGAGTAGAGGAATACAGCTCGCTGAGGAACGAAATAAATACGAAGTGCAGGGAAGCTAAGACGAAATGGCTGCAGGAAAAATGTGAAGACATTGAAAAAGAAATGATTGTCAGATGGACAAACGCAGCATACAGGAAAGTCAAAACAAACTTCGGTGAAATTAAAAGCAAGGATGATAACATTAAGAGTGCAACGGGAATTCCATTGTTAAATGCAAAGGAGAGAGCGGATACGTGTAATGAATACATGTATGAGGGGGAAGATTTGTCTGATGTGATAAAATAAGAAACAGGAGTCGATTTAGAACAGATAGGTAATCAAGTATTAGAATCAGAATTAAAGGAGCTTTGGAGGACTTAAGATCAAGTAATGCAGAAGGGATAGATAACATTCCATTCCAATTTTTAAAACCTCTGGAGAAGTGGCAACAAAACGAATATTCACATTGGTGTGTAGAATGAATTAGTCTGGTGACATGTAATCTGACTTTCGGAACAGCATCATCCACACAGTTCCGAAGACGGCAAGAGCTTACAAGTGCGAGAAGTACCGCACAATCAGCTTAGCAGCTCATACATCCAAGTTGCTTACAAGAATAATATACAGAAGAATGGAAAAGATAATTGAGGATGCTCTAGATGACGATCAGTTTGGCTTTCGGGAAGGTAAAGGCACAAGAGAGGTAACTTTGACGTTGCCGTTAATGATGGAAGCAAGACTAAAGAAAAATCAAGACACGTTCATAGGTTTTGTCGACATGTAAAAAGCGTTCGACAATGTAAAATGGTGCAAGATGTTCGATATTCTGAGAAAAGTAGGGATAATCTAAGGGAAGATACGGGTCATATACGATATGTACAACAGCGAAGAGGGGATAATAAGACTGGACGACCAAGAACGAAGTGCTCTTATTGAAAAGGGTTTAAAAGAAGGATGTAGCCTTTCGCCCCGAGTTTCAGTCTATACATCAGGAAGCAATGACGGAAATAAAAGAAAGATTCAGTGGAATTAAAATTCAAGGTGAAATAACATCAATGATACGAATCGTTGATGACATTGCTATCGTGAGTGAAAGTGAGGAAGAATTACATGATCTGCTGAACGGAATGAACAGTCTAATGAGTACAGAGTATGGATTGAGAGTAAATCGATGAAAGACGGAGGTAATGAGAAGTGGTAGAAATGAGAACAGCGAGAAACTTAACATCAGGATAGATGGTCACGAAGTCAATGAAGTTAAGGAGTTCTGCAACCTAGGCAGTAAAATTAGCAATGACGGACAGAGGAAGGAGGACATCAAAAGCAGACCAGCAATGGCAAAAAGGGCATTCCTGGCCGAGAGAAGTCTACTAATATCAAACATCGGCCTTATTCTGACAAGGGAAGATCCCCATCGCACCCCCCTCAGATTTAGTTATAAGTTGGCACAATGGATAGGCCTTGAAAAACTGAACACAGATCAATCGAGAAAACAGGAAGAAGTTGTGTGGAACTATGAAAAAATAAGCAAAATATACAAACTGGGTCGTCCATGCGTAAGATAGGCAATATCAAGGGCAATGGGAGGTGGGGAGCGCCATGGTCCTGTGGTTAGCGTGAACAGCTGCGGAACGAGAGGTCCTTGGTTCAAATCTGCCCTCTGCTGAAAATTTTGCTTTCTTTATTTTCGCAAAGTTATGATCTGTCCGTTCGTTCATTTACGTCTCTGTTCACTGTAATAAGTTTAGTGTCTGTATTTTGCGACCGCACCGCAAAACCGTGTGATTAGTTGACGAAAGGACGTGCCTCTCCAATGGGAACCGAAAACATTTGATCGCAAGGTCATAGGTCAACCGATTCCTCTACAGGAAAACACGTCTGATATTTTGTATACGACACTGGTGACAGCATGTGCGTCACATGACAGGAATATGTTGTCGACCCACCTAACTAGTACACTTGGAGAATGGGTGAAAAGATTCTTCTACCTTGCCCAATTTAGGTTTTCTTGTAGATGTAATAATCACTCCAAAAAAAGTGATGAAAACATATGAGTTTTTCACATAAACTGAAAATAAAAAGTTAAAATTTTCGGTCGAGGGAAGATTTGAACCAAGGACCTATCGTTCCGCAGCTGTTCACGCTAACCACGGGAACACGGAGCTCCTCGCCTCACATTATTGCCTATCTTACACATGGACGACCCAGTTTTCAATGTTAATTCTTAACTTTGCAAATGTAAATATAACACGACCAAAAGGAATATATTTGTTTATTCCAGGATGACGCCTTCATTTTATTTCAGCACATTACCTTATCGCTTCTGTGCTGTGACTGACAGTGTTTAGGAATTTTTCTTCCTGAGTGAACCTTACACTCTTAAGTTAACGTCAAAGCAATAACCAAACCTATCCAGACACATGTTCAAGTATCGCTCTGTCTATCATGATTAAATTTCCAGTAGCCTTCCTGAATCTGACGAGGCTGAAGACCGATTTTCAGCATGGCAAGAATAAAATGGATCTCCTTTTCCATTAATTTCACAATGGATGACACAGTAATTTTCAATGATAATATTAACCTCTTGGATCATTGCATCGTGAATTCAATAAACCGAAATATAAAACGTCCCAGTATCAAAAACTGCACAGGAAGAAAATGAAATGTAATACGAATGACTGAAAAAATTAAGTGTTCCTATACAGACTCTATTTCGAAATGTACTAAACACAAGTTCAATATTGGGTCCTCTAATACAATGTTCACAGCTGTTATGGTCTGCTTTTTGTTCAGCGCTGTATCTGACACTATGTAGAAATATACTGTGAATTTTGTATGTTAAATCATCTCTACGCTCTCGGTTTACAGAACAAGTTCCTCGTTAAAGGGTAGTATCACTTTGTGCGATATTCTACGTTTATCAGTTCCAACGAAACGGATCCCTCCTACCCAATCAACTTCTACTAGCTGCCAAATGCTGACACCAGCATTATCTCCAGTAATTTCATTAAATTTTTATATTTATATCTGGTGGTCATTTTCATGCAATATGTTGAACATGTCTGCCGAATAATGGGCAGATAGTAATGTTCTGTTATAACTGAGAAAACATGTGTACCTTACTGATTTGATGCCTTGACCTAACTTGCATCTTAGAACTCAAATTTATTTTGCAAATCATTTATCGGATGGTATTATTATCTTTGAATAACAGATTGGGACTTACCTGTAACGGCTCGCTCATAGTCGATTTCCTCGTAGAGGTAACGAGAAAGCTAGGTAGGTCTCAGTCGAAGCGAGGTTAGCTGGATCGCGGGGAGGAAAGTGGGCGGCATTGTGTGTGTGTGAATCCCTATGGGACCAAACTGCTGAGTGACCGGTCACTAGATTTACACACTACTTAAGCTAACTTATGCTAAAAATAACAGACACACCCACGCCCGAGTGAGGTATCGAACCTCCAGCGGGAGGGGCCGCGCAATGGATGGCAGTCGGTGGAAAGGAGTCAACTCCCGACAAGGCAGACTCTGTGCTTGGCCGTGTAGTGCGGCGATTTCAGTTGTGTTTTTCAGTAGGGCTGGAGTGTGTTGGAATGGTCACTGTCTGTATCTTACTGCTGGGATTTGTCGCATGTTGCCTTACCCGCTTTCTTTGTTTCCCGATGGCTTTTCTGGGCTGACTTGGAGGTGAAGATTTCTACCATTTGGAAACCGGGTTATTGTACGTTGCTTTACCCTTACTCTATGCTTTGTAGACGTTTGTGCCTGAATTTTTACTTGCTGGTTGTGTGAGAAGGATAGTGGCCTCGGAATTGCTGTGAAGGATCTGCACCCTGATATATCTATATATATGTTTTGTGTATCATTGCCCATTTACGCTCTTATGTGAGCAGATTGATTGACTTCTTAAAGGACGTTTCCCTTACGAAAGGAACAGCTCCCTGTCATACTGAATGTAAATTCCATGCTCTGGCTCGCCTCATGTTGCATTTTAGTGCGTTTTAGTGTTGTCTAAGGTGCTCTGATAAGACAAAGTGTGTACTACGTCACAGTGTGGTTGAACCGATTGATGTTCCGGATGTGTTATATTGCCTACATGTCTGGCTAGAGCGGGGCAAACTACAAGCTAGACATAGTTTTGCCACTTATTCGAGTATTTGAACTTGCAAGACTACACTGATCTTGAGGTATGATTTAAAGGCTACAGGCAACTATGAGTTTATGCCCTGAGAGCAATCACTGTAACTAGCAGGACATCCGCTTGTCCAGATGGCGTATGCATCTGCAAGACTGATTTCTGCGCTCTCACAGTGGTTGTTGTTGTTAGCCTGCATTACAGGTTATCACTTTCATCAGAATCGAAATAAACGTGAATGCTGAAATAATTTAATGAAATTTTGGATCTTTAGCCTGCATTAGAGGTTATCACTTTCATCAGAATCTAAATAAATTTTAATACTGAAACATTTTAATGAAATGCTGGCTCTGTCATTATGGTTAGCAATTATTGATGGCTAATTAATATATCAACATATGACTGATCTTTTATAAAAACAGTGGCAAAAATCTATTCATCATAAAATAGGACAAACGATACAAGCTAAGCGTGATGACAAATAAATTTATGAACTGTTGGCAACAAAAATAGAAGCAACGAATAGCTAACACTCTACTGGACGTGTTGGTAAAGACTAAGCCTTGTCTGACTAACCTGTTTACTCTGGCTGAAAAGATGGAAAATGCAATCTGAATTTATCTAACGCTGAACAGACGCTGATGGGTTTATTCTACACAAAAGTTATACTGCTGAGAACGAGTAGCGTGACTGTGATTCCGTTTGTCCTAACAAGACTGAACAGCAATAATACACCCCTTTATCGATGTGTAGTGCCGCCTCAGGAGACGGTCGTGGTGCAAGCGTCTGCAGATTACTGATGTGTAATTCGTTATCGTGGGCACAAAATATGCAAATTCGTTACTCGCGATCTGTTAGACAGATCGCAATGAGTTTCTGAAATCACGGAGATTCCATTGTGTGACACTCCTGTCCACCGGTAATGCCACGGAGGTCATATAATGGACCAGTTTGACTCACTTATTCAGCAGTACACTACTGTCAAAGCAAATACTCACGCCAATACTCACGCACCATAACTTTTCACTGATGCTGCAGCACATAGAAATCACTGGATATGGGGTAATAATGAGCTATTTCCTTTAAATAATTGATTGCACTCGGAGAATGCAATTTAAACCACAAACTTATTATTGCCTCCAAACTTTACACACTGTAGAGAACTTGGTTTGACTATTACACAAACTGATTCACAAAATATAAATGTACGGGTAATGGCGTCGGTATAACAACCACTGTTCATAATAATACACTTGTAAGATAACTTCTAGTTCGTTGTTACCGAAGTGAGGTCACCAATGGACCTCATCAGTTATTGAGATCACAATATGCCATTGGATGCCGCTACTGGTCCCTTCACACCTCGCCGTTGGCACAAGCAACTCGTCGCCATTAACACAGCATTGCACCATGTAGTACCACGTACCTCAGAGCGGGAAACCGTACTATTTTGCCGCTCACAGCCCATCTCCGTCGAAATACCGCGTCTTACAAGCCTTAGTGTCCATTTAGCTTGTTGTTGTTGTTGTTGTCTTCAGTCCTGAGACTGGTTTGATGCAGCTCTCCATGCTACTCTTTCTTGTGCAAGCTTCTTCATCTCCCAGTACTTACTGCAACCTACATCCTTCTGAATCTGCTTAGTGTATTCATCTCTTGGTCTCCCTCTACGATTTTTACCCTCCACGCTGCCCTCCAATACTAAATTCGTGATCCCTTGATGCCTCAGAACATGTCCTACCAACCGGTCCCTTCTTCTTGTCAAGTTGTGCCACAAACTCCTCTTCTCCCCAATTCTATTCAATACCTCCTCATCAATTCTCGATGTTAACGAATTTCTCTTCTTCAGAAACGCTTTCCTTGCAATTGCCAGTCTACATTTTATATCCTCTCTATTTCGACCATCATCAGTTATTTTGCTCCCCAAATAGCAAAACTCCTTTACTACTTTAAGTGTCTCATTTCCTAATCTAATTCCCTCAGCATCACCCGACTTAATTCGACTACATTCCATTATCCTCGTTTTGCTTTTGTTGATGTTCATCTTGTATCCTCCTTTCCAGACACTGTCCATTACGTTCAACTGCTCTTCCAAGTCCTTTGCTGTCTCTGACAGAATTACAATGTCATCGGCGAACCTCAACGTTTTTATTTCTTCTGCATGGAATTTAATACCTACTCCGAATTTTTCTTTTGTTTCCTAGTGTTTTAGCTTTCGATTTTCTCCCCATCCCCCCTCCCCCCCCCCCTCTGGTAGTTTTCTGGATGTGCTAATTTTCTTCTAGTGTTCAAAACTGCTACAGACGGTTACTGTGTTTTAGGATATGGAGAACTATTTCTGTATCACTGGGTGGGTGTTTCTCATGAAGTGGTCTGTGAATGTGGAATGTGTGCTGTCATTTTCAATCCTGCAAAATGTTCTGAGTATCTTATCCTGAAATTTCTACATGTCTGCCCAATGTATACTGAATCACAGGCTTTGAAGGTTAGCTAGTATATACCTGCTTTGTCGAATTCATCTATAATGATGTTAGGTAGTTTTAATCTTTCCTGCAGAGTATTGTTTGCTTTATACGCCACATTTACACCTTGTTTCTTCATGATGTTTTTCTTACTTTGTGTGTTATTTCGTTGTCAGATGTCAGGTTGTGTCATGTTTTCTGGTCGTTGTGGTTTCTTCACCTTTTGTGCTTGTGCGTTCTCTGTTACGTGATTGTTGCTAGTCTTTTATTGTGATACTGTTTATGTTCTCTATCAGTTGTGCTTAATTTTATGGCCTACTTTGTTAACAACGTTTATTTTGCAACCATTATCTGTGGTAATCTGTCCGATTATGTTCAGTTCCAGTGTGTAACTATCTTAGCCCACTAGAACTCTTGTTAAGTCTGTGTAAGATATATCTGAATCTGGCCTGCTTATGGGATGTAGGCTGGTTTGCTCTGTTGTGAATAACTGTACTAGTTGATGCAAGTTTTCTGTACATTGAGACCAAGTGTTTGTGGTTTCTGTTTTCTTTTGTGATGTCTAGGAAATCAAGGGTGAAGTGTATTTTTGGATGAGCGTTCTTGACGTCTCTGTGTAACTGCAGGATCCAGTCAAATGTTTCATCTACGAACCAAATTACGAAGAGCCCTTCGTGTTGGAAGTAGAATTCATCTCCGAGTTTGAAATAATTCATCCCTTTGAGTACCTTAAAAAGAGCTGAGACATCTTGTGTCTGTCTTTGTCTTAGTTGTCTTTTAATTATTTTGATTGTTTCTTCAGTTCGTATGTGCGTGTACACGGATTTGTAGAAAAAATTGCAGAAAGTTAGTGCGAGGGAGGGCACTGCTTTGCCAATTATTGTAGGGTTTCACCGCCCTACGGCTCTGATTAATAACCTTTTTACAACAGACTATAGCTTCTGCAAGGAAACTAGAAAAAAGACCTGCAACAGCAAAACATGACTTCAATCAAAGAAGAAAACTATGAGTGAAAGAAACAGTTAGTATAGGAAAGAAAAACAACAAATTACGAAGACATTAATCCTGTATGTGATACTATGGAGCTGTAGAAGATGCAAACTGGTGATGGAAGACAGACAACATTTAAAAGCTATAGAAATGTGGCTTGGTAGGAGGCTAGACACAATAATGCAATGAAAATATTTTGAAATAAGAAATATTTTGACAAGGAAAATCTCGACGAGGGCATAAATAAACAGTAAATGAAGCAATGCAGGCAAGTAAATGCCAAAATTGCCAATAAATGGAAAGAAACGGATGAGAAAAAATGTTCGTAGCTATGAAACTTGGCCTCTGAAAGTAGATTGTTACATAAAATTTAATGAGGGCAAACGTCACTGTGAAATATCAATAGACAATAGCTCTAAATTATTTAACAAATATTTATGGATGACAATTAACTATTTATATGAAGTATGTTGTATGTTAGAGATCTGTCGTCATATTAAAAACCAGTAGTTTGTAGTTACACACTATTCTTATGTTCAATCATCATTATGTGTATAAAAAGCTGTACACATCCGAAACTTTAGTTTCCATTTTGTTAATTTCCACGTCATTCACTAGAAAATTAGTTAACTTTTTTTCTGAAGGCTATTTCATGAGGCTGCATTTTGTTTTGGACAAGAGTGTGCATTATTTTTTGCCGAAGAACATCGCTTGAGTTTTGCTGTTTCATCAGCATATACACAGAAAAAAAGAAACTTCATAACGCGATCTTTACGGTGAAATAGCTTCCATTTCCTTACGTCTGAGGAGACTGTAGTAATGTCGTCGCCATGTCTCAGTATTAGAAGGTCGACTTGTGACTGTGTAGCGGCTGTTGGACTACACCTCGGGATCTTGGCGGGTCCCCTTGCAGCATTAAACGTTCTGCTCGCATGCTTATCACTTATCAAAAACCTTACGGCTAGCTCGTGACGTTCAAATAAATACGCGCGATACGATCTGCCATTATTTAACAAACTAATTCAACCGCCGCTATTATTCGTTTCTTTTTTCGCTCACTGTATCACAACTTTATCAGGCTGCGTGCTGCATACGAAAAATGCTGGGGAAAATAAGTCCTTTACAGGTATGTGGTATCAAGAAAGCTTGTGGCGTTTCTAACACTATCGCGTTTAGCGATTTACCATTATAGCAGTTAAGTAGCAAAGTTTCGTTGATTTCTAACCAATGGCTGTATCGTGAACAAAATCAAATCTTTGTATTACAAGTTGTTAGGGTCCAGCATTTTGCTGAAAGAAACAGACGACAACAACATCAGCGAACAAGTGACAGATGGTAATAAAAGCAAGATAAATTCCTGAAAGATGCACTCATTTCGTAGCCTGAGTCAGTGATTTCAGTCATTGTTTTGCAACTAATGGGAACGTGCTTATACACATTTCATACAACACAAAAAAGGAGAAACACCGTATACAGCGTGAAAAACCTCGGAATACAAAATTGTGCTTATATGTCGGTAATAAAGTGGTGATGCTACCTTCAGGCCAGATGAGGCGAAATGCAGATCACAGCAAACCGTAAGTAATTACTTATTTACATAAAAAATCGCGACGTGAGCCGTTTGATGATCTAAAAATAACAAAACTGTATAGATGTAGATGCCTCAGAGAAAGAAGAAAAGGAAACGCGTCTTGGCAAAGTAAATTAAGTTGCAGCAAGAGAAGGCGGTGTTATTTACAAAACAAGTACTTCTGTGATTGCTGCGGAGGATGGCCACGCAAACAAACTTGTCACGTTTTAAGGTGTGTGGCGTAATGCACTCTTTGGAACAACAATAACGCGCAGTAGTACGGGTTAGATTGGTAGCAGTACTTGTTTCGTGAGGAGACTAAAAGTCAATACAAATATGGGACCTAAACCTTTAACACCTCTTCCGTCACATTAGCTTTTTATCGATTTATGCAGCAATCTAAAAGATTGAGATTTTGCTCCCAAAGAAACAGCGAAAATTAAAAACCTGACCAACTGTGATTGTTTACGATGTTTCATTTGTGTACGAAACTTTACACTGCCTAAAAGTATTATGTCTGCGTGAAACGAAGCGTTTCAACACGATCCCTCAGGTTACACGGTGCGGCTGGGTGTTCAGCTAAACTGTTTCCATTTTATGCACAATGTTTCGATGAGTGATTCAGCCGTCTTCTTCAGGTGGTGCTAGTTGTGTTGTTATCTGAGCTCGCTGCCTGGACTCCAACTCCATGGTATTAAGCATATTATCGAATCCTGTTGACTTGCTTGCTCTTAGATCACTGGACACCCGACGTCTTCGTCATCCTCATATCGTGGTAGCTCTTCTTTATCGTCCTAACAGTTGGCTAATTCATCTCCGAAAAGTATGACCATTAAATTGGCTGTCATTACAATATTTCTCGGAAAATTTGTGTTCTGTGGATACACTTTTCGTGTGTTTAATGTATGTTTCACGTTCTTCACGTCAAGGTATCTACTTGAAATATAATCCACCCACTTGAACACAAACATCGAAATACGGCTGCTTGGATTACGTTTCTACACTGACATGCCAGATGCACCACGAATACTGTCAAATGTGCGAGTAATCACCGATTTCGCCGAATGGGAAAAAAAAGGATCGAGTGGGTTAACAACGAATATTATGAAAAGATGTCAAGAAGCACGTCAGTCAATCAACCTGGAATTTTTTTGCACTGTATTATTTGGCTCATAGCGACTGTGGCTGGCACAACAACAATGGTCGAACTGAGTGCAGCACTACAGTAGGCAGATTTGCTCTTTGACATTCCACTGCACTACAAAGCAACATAACAAATGAATTGGCACAGCACCATTTTTATTGTAGTGTGCAACGACGCTTATACAATGTTTCCTGCGACCAGTACATACAGTATAGAGCCTTTTAGCCAAAGAAGCTGAACACTTGCACTCTGGCGTCTTAACAAAATTTTTGTAATGCATGTTAACCGAACATCGCAACATCTTTGTTATGTGGTACCTGAAAGTAGGTTCTGGACTACACGTTTTTTCTGTACCATTATTGAATCTGATAGGGTGTTTAGAAACAGTCTAAAAAGTTTCTAAAGGCAGATTGTTCTCAGCAATAATTGATAGCAAAAAGTTCGATACCTTGTGTCGTTTTCTAATAAAGAGGCATGTAATAAGTAGATCAATGCGCCTAAGACTGCTGAGTTTTGACTCGGGTTCGATCCTCACTATCGTCCCATGACTGATATGTGTATTGCTTTGTTGTTCGGTTTTAGGAAGCCAAACGAAGGACAATTTTGGTGACATCGTCTGTGGCGAGCCACTTGAATTAGCGTGCGCAACGTCCTAATAGGCTAATTTCAATGCTAATTAACTCGGCGCAAGGCATCTAATTTTTTTCCTAATAGTTATTTCTCAGCACAACCTACCCTGCAAACCCCCTTACATGCTTTTCAGACTGTTTGTGACCACCCTGTGTATGATGGAGGTTATCGGGCGTTAGCGATTATGGACATAACATTTTTCGGTTACCTGGCCTATTCAACTTAAATAGCGGTTCAGTGCCCGAGACAAAATTGGCGGATCTATGTCGAATATGCCAAACCTGTAACTACAATCAATACAAGCTGCTAAGACAGTATTAAACTACAATAACCCTGTGTCGTCTCACAGGGGACATCAGATGTTTCAGAGTTCTTCGAAGACTCTCTCACTTCGTATGGTCCAGGTATATTAATGGCTTCTGCTGTCTAGCGTGTGCTCAGGTATTTCAGCCATGTGTCAAACACTGAGCACGTAACTCCTTCATTATCGTCCTAATAGGGGCCGATTCACCTCCGAAATGTTTCTCGATTACAGTGGCTATCATTACATTGTTTTTTGAAGAGCCACTTTCTGAAGAGAAATTTTTTCTATCTTTAATGCATAGGTTGTCAATCATTCCTGCGTTAAGCAATCATAATTCTGTCGCCATTAGGTGCAACTACAGTGTGCAGAAAGGCGCTTTCTACAACACTAAAGTCTTCCATCTTCTTACGGCCACACCGCTCTAGCTCTCGTATCTTTCTAAATCTCTTTTAGTGACTAGGCTTCGATGTGCGACCTCTGAACTCGTAGTCAAAAACATAGAACCTCAAATTTGAAGATGGTAGATGAAATTTGCGAAAATAGTACACAAAGAATTAAAATTATAATTTGGCTTAGGATTGGAAGACAGACTTTGTGAGGTTCGTCATGTAATGATTGAAGCATTGTTTGGACTGCGATGAGCAGACTATAGCTCCCCTCCGCGTCGTATGGCGCATGCGCTTCTGTGTGCTCTTCAAAATCTGGAAAGTCTGTGGGGCTACGGGAGAAGAGAGAGGTTTGTTAGTTAACATGTCTTCTGGTGATGATTCAAGAAACGTCAAGTTTCGATTGAAGGCAAAGCAATCGTTGCAGAAATCTCATATGAGAACCTCAAGCTATCAAAGTTACTTTTGTCGCTTCTCCTGCAATTAATCCACACGACAGCGTGTACAGTAGATTTGCATTCCTGAAACCAGTGTACGTAGCGTTCTAAGACGTCACCAGTTCCATCCCTATGTACACTTACGCTAATAGTTGCATGAGAGTGATATCCAGAATTGTGTACGTTTGTGTCACTGGAACAACAGCATATTTTCGCCAGAGAGAACTACTTCTCCATGTTCTTTTTACCCATGCATGTTCCTTCTCAAACAAACGACATGTAAATACAGAGACGATGCATTACTGTTTCAGCGAAAACACACGATGCCTTAGACAGGTGGAACTTCATCGTCAATGGAGAGCTCATATGTGGTGTCTGATGCCTGGTTCCATAATTCTTGGTCCTTAGTTCGTCAGTGGCATGCTCATTCGAAGTCTTCCATATTTGAATGAAGTGCCGCTAAGAAGCAGAATGCCTCTGCGGTACCAACATGACGAACGTCTATGTGACGTCCCCTCGAAATGCCAGTGGAATTTGTATGTGTCACGCCAGACTTGAGTTCAACACTACAAATTCCATCCAAGAAAACTGAGGGACACAGTACAATTAACGTATATGTTGGCATACAAGACGCACTGGCGTAAAAGACACACCTCACATCTTAAGACTTTTCTTTAGGCAAAGGATTTTCAATATCTATACAGTACTGCAATACAATTATAGCACATATGTACACGGTACGTCAAATATCTTGGCAGTGTAAGGAGGAAAGAGTGCCCATCCTCAAATCCGCAGAATTCATCTTCAGCGGTGAAGAAAGAAATAGTTGAAGCCGCCACGTCAGTATCTGAACCCTCGTGCAATAAATTGTCCTCTGCACCGTTCGAGTACATTACTGTTTTCATCGCCTTAAACGATTTAATCACAATTTTGTTTTTAGACTCCCATGAAACTTTGACCACTCACAACTTCGGAAACGCTAGATCTCTTCCTCCTTCCTGACTGTGTATTTTCAAAATATGTTGACTGTAACCACCTGTCCCACTCTTTCCGTATGTGTCCCGTGAATGATTTGTTGATACGTACATCTAATGGTTGAAGTAAACTATTTAGCCCTCCTGGAGATACAGCTGAGTCGTCAATTCACTCAGACTGTTTTAGCGTCTTCCGTTCTGTGAGAACGAAACTGATCCAATACTAGCAGGAAAGCCTTCTTCGGTAAGCCTCCAGGTCCCCTAGACCAAATTTTATGTCCACAACCTCATTTGTCCTTCATCCACCCTGTCTTTATTGTGTAGATGTACCAATGTGCCTTCTGGGATTTGTTTCTTTTAAAAATCGAAAGTGGTGGCAATTTTGTCCCATCAGCACAGTAGGACAAAACGACTGTGTGATGAGTCTTATCGAGCCCAGAAATTTTAAAAATAACGCTTTTTATGCCCTTGGCATCCTTAGTTCAGTTAGAAGGCACATTAAACATTAGCAGAGTCCCGTCCATATTTCAGTTTGAGCAAGTTCTAACTGTTCTCTTTTCCTTAATCACAAATCTATGAAATTCAACAATTTGTTCTTCATACTCGGCAGGCTTCCTCTGTGATATTTTTGTCTTGGTCCGCGTACAAAACCATTATCTCTTCATAGATCTAGAACACCATGATTTTGATCCAGTAAAATCAGCGATCCGTTTGATAGTGGATATTGCTTTGCCCGACAAACAGGCATTACATGCATTGATAAAAATGATAGTGCATTGAGAATGGGTAGTTTCTAGCTGAAATCTAGATCAGCCAATAAAATTTAAAAAGGACGACTGATAGCTGAAATCTACTACTTACAAGTCAATATAACAGTCGCTGCGTGCAGCAGCCTTCTGAATGGAAGGTAACCTGAGAAACTGTAATTCCTCCTTATTGGTTCTCTAAAATACAAATACTGCATTCTGTTTCAGGTTTTGTCCATTTAGCAGTTCCACTTCTCAGATTATGTTCACAACGAAGCGTATCGTTTAAAACATGTTCCTCAGTTCACCAAACTATTACAATTTTTTTCAGTTGAAAATAGCCCAAAATGACTTTCTGCAGCCCTATTTCCATGCTGTTTAGCACATGGAACCACTTGCACCTTAAATGTAATACTGTAGTATAGCAACGTGGTTTCTCAGCCATATTTCGCAAATAAAACAACATTGGTACGGCAGAAGTGGATCTTCATACAAAATACAATGATACCCAAAGCTTTAACGAACTTTATAAAAACTTACCCATCTGGGGAAGTTCGGCAGACAAGTGCAAGTCTTGTTTCAGTCGACGCCGCACTGGGTGACTTGCGTGCCGGTGCTGAAGATAAAATGACGAGGAGGACAACACAACACCCTGCATGTGCATCTACTGAACTCTATTCAGCTGTAACGTTCAGAGTTCTCAAGAAAGCTAACAGTGAATTGCTTCAAGCCAAAAAAAAAAAAATATTGAAAAAAATGAAGATTATAGGTACCTCTCTTTACTTGATACCGGCGTATAGCACACACCCAGCTTTCCAGCTTTTGAGCTTGTTTCCGAAAGAAAAACATGCGTCTAATACGCCGAGGAATACGGTAAATTTGTTCTTGATGATGCTGGGCCATCAACAAGTCTCAACGTGCGAACTATTCAACGATATGGGCTTTCGGAGCTGAAGGCCGACTCGTGACTGCACGACACAAAGCTTTACGCCTCGCCTATGCCCACCAAGACAGATTTTGGACTGTTGATGACTGAAGACATGTTGCCTCGTTTCAAATTGTATCCAGTGGATGGACGTGTACGGATATGGAGACAACCTCATGTATCCATGGACACTGCTTGTCAGCAGGGGACTGTTCAAGTTGGTGGAGGATCTGTAATGGTCTAAAGCGTGTGCAGTTGGAGCTATATGGGACCCCTGATACTTGGAGACTTGTGACACTACGTAAGCATCCTGTCTGATCACCTGCATATGCTCATGTCCATCGTGCGTTCCGACGGACTTGGGCAATTCCAGCAGGACAATGCGGCACCCCAGACATCCAGGAATGCTACAAAGTGGGTCCAGAACACTCTTCTGAGTTCAAATACTTCTGCTGGCCATCAAACTACCCAGACATGAACGTTATTGAGCATATCTCGGATGCCTTGCAACGTGCTGTCCAGAAGAGATCTCCAATCCTCCCTCCCTCCCCACCCCACTCCACCGGACTATTACGGATATATGGAGAGCCCTGCAGAATTCATGGCGTCATTTCCCTCCAGCACTACGTCAGACATTAGTCGAGCCCATGCCACGTCGTGTTGCGGCAGTTCTGCGTGCTCTCGGGGGCCCTACCGGATATTAGCAGGTGTATCAGTGTCCTTGGCTCTTCAGTCTACGTGAATGCGTGGTGTCTATTCTGTCGAACATGTCCGAAAAACAGACATCAAGCAAAATCCGCAACTGTGGTATATATTACATAAATCAGAGGTTGAGGGGAGGAGAGAGAGGAAAGGAAAGGGCTGGTACTAATGATATCAGCAGCATTGGGACTTTACATCTAATCAGTATCGGAACGAGAGTCGAATCTGGATCTCCTGCTCACTAGGCAGTTGCATTGAGCACTGCGCCAATTGACCACAGGGTTTGTCACCAGTGTGCGGACTATCTCGACACGACCCCTGGCCTACTCACACTCCCATCTAGCGCAACCTATCCGCAATCCCCGTCACTGTCCTCCATGTCCGCTTAGCTTACCACCGGAGGTCGAACATAAACGGACATCTGCACTGAAGATTGTATATTCATTGCCCATCAAGATAAATCATTTACTGATACATTGATCCTTGTCCACCATCAATGAAAGCTTGTAATATCATCACAAATCAAACTGTATATTCGTACAGACGTTCGGCGTAAAGATCTGTGTGTGTGTGTGTGTGTGTGTGTGTGAGAGAGAGAGAGAGAGAGAGAGAGAGAGAGAGAAAGAGAGAGAGAGAGAGAGAGAGAGAGAGAGAGAGAGAGGGAGGGAGGGAAAGGGGGGTGGAGGGAGGGAGAGTGTTTAAGGGAGAAAGAAAGCAAATTCAGCACGCTGGAACAAGTACTGCAATGTATCATCCTGAAATTGCAATCAGCAATTGTAAAATGCACGAGTTAGGCAATCAAAGCGAAGCTGATTTAGCTTTGCAAATCCAGAGAGTGAGCCGACCGGGTGCCTAAGACCGGCCCCAGCAGGATTCGGTGCTAAACGGCCGGCTGGAGGTCGGCATTCGCACAGCAAGCTAGCGCGGTATGGCACGGCGAGGTACGCGACCGCGTTTGTCGAACCGACGGGCTCGGCGCGTCATAATTACTCCGCCGTGACGCACTCACATATGCATGAGGTCGCGGCCCGCTCTGACGTTTTAATCAGGAGCTGCACTGAAAGCCAGCGCTCGTACGTGTGTGGGTGTGCGCGAGAGCACTTCACCAGCCGGTGTCGCAGTCTCTATAAAACTACGCTGCCCCTGCTGCATTCAGCGTGGGTTTGAAAGTAGCACTGTGTATACCTGTCTTCTTTATAAACACTGAACGGGCAGCAGCTTAGATACACCTGCTCTGGCGACCCTCACAAGTTTATCTTTCCCCTTTCCTGTTCCGTACACTAAAACAACAACGTATACCAATGTTCTACACTGCCATTAAATTTTACCTTTTGCAGTATATCATTTCCTGGTTGCACCCATGTGTTTTCCCTGCTTCTCTTCAGGTTTCTTGTATGCAGGGAAGGTGGTTTTCTCCAGAACAGGTAGCCCCTACGTAATCCTTTTAAAAGGGTTGTGGAAGAGACCTATGAAGCCGACTGAAGGGTCTGTGATTTTCACAGCATTGCAGGTGTTTCCTAAAATCTGCTGGAGAATGAACTTTTGGAAAGCGCTGGCAACAAGCACCAGAAGTGTTATTGACTAAAGTCTATCCGAACAAGTCTCGGAAGGCCCAACCGCCACGCCATGAGATACGGATATGGAGAGGCGTGGGGTCAGCACGTCGCTGTCCCGGCCGTCTTTCGTGACCACTCAGTCGAGTAGCTCCTCCACTGGCATCAAGAGGCTGAGTGCACCTGAATAGGTCAACAGCGAACGGTAGTCCGTTTGTTCACCTGTCGAAGTGCTAAACACGCGTGACGGTGGTCAGCTTCGGTGATTTAGACGGGAAATGGTGTATCAAAAGCGGCAGGGCTGTTAACGAATTTTATTATCAACCAGTGGTAAATGAGCAACGAATCACTAGTGATTCTCCAACAGAAAGAGGTTCCTACTCAATGGTCTGAAGATGACCACAGTAGTGGTCGAAATCGGTCACCTTGATAAATAAATAGTGATCAAGACTGTTTTTAATAGTAAATATCCGAAAGTTTTGCCTATGCAGAACAGTGAAGGGGTCTCGAAACCAACAGAGAGCATACCCTGCTAAAACTAAGACCACCTCTTGAAAACAAACACTTTACGCCTGTAACTTGTCCTATAGCTCGTTGCTAGACAAATTTTTCTGTTGGAGGGGTGCCAGGTTCGAATCTTGGGCTCGAGAAATGTATCTGCGTAGAATAATGATTGTCCCTGTCCAAAACAATATGCACAAGGTGTCAAAGCATACTCATTATCAGTTTCAAGACATATCGACATATGACAGCTCATTTATTAGCAACACACGATTCACCAATTCGTGCTCCACAATTCGCAGTATTACATAAATGTTATCTTACCAAAGAACAATGAATATAATGAATATCAAAACTTATTTCCTTTAACCCCGTGATATAGACTCACAGACCTTTATAACTGCATTATTCATAATACAAATTTTCAAATGCATGTCCGCCTTGTTGGACGCATTGTTGTAAGCGCCTCACGTTATTAACATGGACACCTCTTAACATTTCTGAAAATACTAAAGCGCAAGCATGACGTATTCTTTCCGTTTCCTAAACCCCCTTGTTTTGATATAACCCCATAAGAAACAATCGAAGGGCGTCAAATCAGGCGATCTCACTGGCCATCGAATGCAATCACAGAGGCCTATCCACCTTTCGGAGTACACATTGTTGAGATATTACCTAATCCCTCTACAATAATACGATGGTTCACTACCGTGCTGAAACCGGTGCCTCACAGAGCTAACAGAACTGGGATGTCTTCTAGGAGATGCCCAAGATTCAGTTCATTGTGTAGGAATTGCAAATACAGTCGACAAGTTAGTCTGGGAGCCAAATGTAGTGGTCCAATGGTGTAGTCTTCTAGAATGCCACACCATACACAAACACCCCAGTGCCCTTGTATGTGATGTGCTCGTAACCAGCAAGGATTTTCAGGGGCCCAGTAGTATAGATGTTGTCTACTGACAGTGGCGTAGTTGGCAGAATAGCAGTCATCTCCCCATAAAATCTGACTGATGAAATCCGGATATTTACAGACGTCTGCAGCCCTATAAACGATTTTGATAATCGTTTCCGTGTAGCTGTTGGTGAAGGTGTGGGTTAAAGGCATGCCATTTTCGTTCCTCCAGAATCCTTTGTAACCGAAGATCTCGATATCTACCAGTCCGCTGAAGCTCTTCTTTGTCCTAATTGGGATGAGAAGTAGGTATTACTGGGCGAGATCTAGTAACTTACATAATATTAATAATAATAGTGCTATTATCGTTATTATTATAGGTAGAAATAACACTGCAACGTAAATGTAATACCAGGATAACACTTTGGTTTATGCTATATTGTACGTACTTATTAATTTCATTTAAGCTATGCCTACCGTGCTCCGTGTTATTCAATCTGTATATTGAGCAAGCAGTAAAGGAAACAAAAGAAAAATTCGGAGTAGGTATTAAAATCCATGGAGAAGAAATAAAAACTTTGAGGCTTGCCGATGACATTGTAATTCTGTCAGAGATAGCAAAGGACTTGGAAGAGCAGTTGAATGGAATGGACAGTGTCTTGAAAGGAGCACATAAGATGAATATCAACAAAAGCAAAACGAGGATAATGGAATGTAGTCGAATTAAGTCGGGTGATGCTGAGGAAATTAGATTAGGAAATGAGGCACTTAAAGTAGTAAACGAGTTTTGCTATTTGGGGAGCAAAATAACTGATGATGGTCGAAATAGAGAAGATATAATATGTAGACTGGCAATGGCAAGAAAAGCGTTTCTGAAGAAGAGAAATTTGTTAACATCGAGTATAGATTTAAGTGTCAGGAAGTCGTTTCTGAAAGTGTTTGTATGGAGTGTAGCCATGTATGGAAATGAAACGTGGACGATAAATAGTTTGGACAAGAAGAGAATAGAAGCTTTCGAAATGTGGTGCTACAGAAGAATGCTGAAGATTAGATGGGTAGATCACATAACTAATGAGGAAATATTGAATAGGACTGGGGAGAAGAGAAGTTTATGGCACAACTTGACCAGAAGAAGGGATCGGTTGGTAGGACATGTTCTGAGGCATCAAGGGATCACCAATTTAGTATTGGAGGGCAGCGTGGAGGGTAAAAATCGTAGAGGGAGACCAAGAGATGAATACACTAAGGAGATTCAGAAGGATGTAGGTTGCAGTAGGTACCGGGAGATGAAGCAGCTTGCACAGGATAGAGTAGCATGGAGAGCTGCGTCAAACCAGTCTCAGGACTGAAGACCACAACAACAACACCGTGCTCCAAAATATTCAATAAGGTTCCGGGCAACATCTGGTGTTTCGTGGATTGTTCTTCCCAGGACACGTTTTTACTGTAAAGCTCCCTCGGTTCTTAACTACATCTCTGTACCTCTAAAAACATGCGCAAAAGATAGACGTCGTTCTTAAAAAAAGTTGCACGGTGCGTCTCCCCATAGATCAGTGACGTATCGGTGTAGTCTTCGGTGGAGTACATTGCAGTTGTTACCTGTTTGATTGTAAGCCTTGAATAGAATTACAAAGAGGAGGCCACGCGACATTACCAGAGTGAAACCAGAAGGAAAACGCACGCAGATGGCCGCATAGCTCAGTGCAGGTTCGCTTGGACGTATACTTCCCCTTTGGACAGAAGTGATGAGACAACCGTTCTTGCCATAATGTAATTGGGAAACATAAAGATACAGAAGACAACTTGGGTGGGCCACCTGGGTATATATGTGCTGGTAGGTCCATATATCAGTGATTTAACACGCAGTTTGTACATTTTTTATTTAAGTAAATTGCTGAGTAGCATGCATATCTTGTCTGATTGACAGGATTTATTCCTTCTTTTATTTATAAAATACTTTCAAGATCGCTTTGTATAGTGATTGGGATGTACCAGGAGGAAAGTATGCATCTTTAAAAATGGACTGTTTTCAACTTCAATTGAGGATTTATTAGGGATCACAGAAAACCTCTCTGGAGGTTCACGAGCAAGAAATTTTGGTCATTATTTACCAGCTAAAAATGCACCTATTGGAACAAAAATCAATGGGGATATGTTTCCGTTTATTTAAAAGCCTCTGACTGAAAAGTGAGGAACCAGCTCCCTCATTCTAACTTCCTCAGCAACATTAAAAATTTTCCCGAATTTTTCGGCATGTTAACACATTCGCACATTTTTAAACGTGCATCTCATCTCAAACCCCCACAGTCTCCCCAACTGTAACTCACTACCACTCACTAGTCTATAGTTTAAGTTGCTCATACCCACGCATTCCCAGCTGCTCTTACTCACTCATTCATTCAGCCCAACACATCATTATCTGCATCTCTCTGTCATTGTCTCGTGTGCCCCTGCCACAATCCCCTTTGTTCTGTCCTATTACTACAGTCTCCCTCTTGGTCTCTCTTACTGCTAACATCTCATTCCTTGCTACTGCTGCTGTCTCTTTTCACTGCCACTATCTCTCTCTTCCCCTCTCTCACCGACTTCTACATTCTCTTTATCCTCTCCCCTCACCCCGCCCCCCTCGCGGCCCTGTCTCCTTACCTTTTTCCTAGCACTGTTCTGTCACTGTGAACTATGTTCCGATGACACTGTCTCCCTCTCTTCCTCTCACACTGCCATTGTCTCCTTCGCTCTTTCAATAACACAGCCACTGTCTACTATCTTCAAGTATTTATTACCTTTCCGTCTCTTTGTCACCGTCTTTTTCTATTCCAGCATAAAAACGCGAATGTGTTCGTATGCCAAAATTTTTGGAAAAGTTTTTAAAGCTGCTGAGCAAGGTAGAACTAAACAGCCGGTTCCCCATTTTTTAGTCAGTCTTTTAAACGAACAAGAGAATATTCGCATTTTTTGTGCTCCGATAGGAGCATTTTTCCACTGGTTTCCTTCTTTTTCCTGCTGCAACAGCACAAGTAACTCGTATAAAAAGAATTTTTTTGTCAGGCGAACTTTTACGTGCAACATGGGGTTCCTAGACGACTACGGAGACATTTTACAACATATTTCTCCGTGCTGCGTCACTTTATAAACTACGTTTTCGACTCACACAGGATTTTTCGTGCTTGCTCTGCAAGTAGGATAGCTCTGAACGTCTGTATCTCGGAAATGAATAAAGAAATGAAGAAAATATCGTAGGTTGTTCGAAGTCTAAGTCTTCGGAATACATTCTATAAATCAAAGCTATTTGCTGTTGAAAGTAGTCTTGTAATTCGCGGCTGGGTTTTGGTAACGCAAATACAAGTTTTTCTAGTGTTTCTCGATAATGGATAAAGAATTTTGAAAAGGGCGGTATCGTATCGATCTTCTAGATAAATGCCTAGAGAATATATCCTCAGAAATTGAGCAATATTCTGACGTTATTTATTATTTAGATTTTGCCTCCATAAGTCCCATCAAGTACATCGTAGACCACGTCAAATGCAAAAAGAACCAACCTATTTGCTTCATTTGCCTGAGCAGGAGGAAGTGTGTAATACCCATACTTTATCCCTGTACTGTAAGATAGTGACTCTAAGATGATACTTCTGTTGGTTATGCAAATGGTCCCTAGCCCAAGGGCTATTCAAAACACTTTACCCTGCATTTTATCACCAGCAGAACCCGAGGTATGAACAGCGGAAAATCTCGTTTGTGTGCGCGGCTTTCTGGAACATATTAATTACTCATGCTGTCGCATGCATACCAGTAGGACTCACTGCAAATAGTATATTAGAGTATTCCATAGAAAAGTAACTCATTAGTCTCGTCGGTAGAGAACCTACAAAAGCCGGAAGTTCGTATGGCAGTAACAGTGGACAAACTCAGTGTACGTGTGCAGTCCAGTTTTCCGCCCTGTCTTCCATATTACATTCGAAAACGAGAACTGTGACTCCTCCATGAACCAAGTACCACTTAAGGGGCTCCGGAACGCCCTATACTTGCAATGTTAAAATAACGCTTATAAATTACATCTTTCCTCACAAAGTATTTGAGGTAGGAAGTTGAACTTTTTACAGATTATTTATTGGAATATGGGCTACAACTTAACACAGGGATTTTACAAAATTTTAGTTCAGTTATTAAAGATGATTTTTTTCAATTGTAATGAAAATTCACAACATTTTTTTGCAATTTTTTATTTATATATTCAAAAATATACAGTTTTTTGGAAAAAGGCTGTGTTAAATTATGCAGAAGGTACTGTGTAACATTTACTGAAAGTTTGAAACAAATATGTTTGGAAGATCCTTAGAAAACATGTAATTAGTATGAGAAAATAAAAGTTTTGGGAATCGAGCGACAAAGATTGGATTAACTTTTTAGTGCATTCCAGGTCCATAGGATGGATTATCTTCATCCTCTGCAAACTCCTCCTCCAGCTTCCTCTTGTTCCTCCTCCTGTTTACTCTTGCTTGTATTTCTAGACTCTTTACAGCCCTGTCTGCAGCCCGAAGGCGTTCCTTGTCTAAAGCAAGCATCGCTCGTACCATGTTAGAACATATCTTCATTCACATATTTCTAAATACCTTGCACCTTACAATGTTGCCATCATTGAAAGTCGCAACAGCATCATACACACCAAAGTGAAGTGTTTCTATTCCAACAAATACAGTCTTGGGGATTCTCGACCATATAACACTATTTACACTTTCATTGGGGTTTTGAGTTTTTCCGTGAATAAACTTTTTCAACAGTTCAGGTGCTGCTAAGTCTCTGAAAATAGGTTTTATCACCTCCATTATTGCATGAGGCAGACTATGCTTATGAGTGTACACTTCATCAGTTAGCAATCCTTTGTTATATTTACACCAACTGTCTTCTTCTTTGGGACACAAGCTATGTTGGGGATTTTCATCGGTTGAAGAAGTATGAAAAAAAAGATTCCAACATTTCTCCTTTTCTTAAAAGCCTTCAGAGGATTTCTAATAACTTTACTTTTACTCATTATTATACTTCAACAAAACAGAGACTCAAGAAACAGAATTAATTACGAATATTTTCGAGATAACGACAGAGTAAATAAACATGAAACAATCGACAATCACACCAGCGATATATATTGAACCATCACAGGTTAGCCACAACACATACTTTATCTCACATCACTAAAATGTACCTGATGAACACAGACGTTAATAATAACACCATTTGACAGCAGTTTAACAGCGCCACAGTGGGTCACGCCCATGTAGAACACATTTCAAAAAAAAATTAAAAATAGTTGTAGTCTTCGGAATTGAATAAATTATATATCAATTAAAAGGTAATAGTCTGCAGATTCAGAAAACGCAAAAAAGTAAAAATTGAACTTTTCATTATTTTGAGCCTTTCCGGAGCCCCTTAATTGTAAATAAAGTAAAATTTATAAGGAGTGTTAGAAAGCTTACGAGACATCGTGATATGTTCGTGTTAATAGTAGGTTACCGGTTGGAGAAGTATCACAGCTCTCCTAAAGAATTTCGAACAGCGTCACAACACAACCAACCAATTATAAACATTCTACAGAATTTTCCACCTCCGTAGCGCAGAGGCACTGTTACCGCCTACGACGCAAGGGGGCACGGGTACGATTCCCGGCAGGGGACTGGGTGTTGTGTGTCCATTATCATTGACACTGAAGTCGCTGAAGTAGTGTCAACTATAAAGGCTTGCAATACGGCGGCCGAAACGCGAAGGGGATATCCTGGCGAATAAATGCCATACGATCATTTCATTTTTCTACAGAACTGAAGCGCAACATCTGTTAGTATCTCTACATGTACATGTCATGTTTCCAATCAGGTAACCAGTTGTACAGTGAGAATATCAACACAGTCAGACTGTGCTGCCAACTGTTTCTGCTTAGAAACCGATATTTACCTAACCAAGTGCACCTGTAGGTAATGGCTGAAATTCGGAAACTATAATGAGTACGTGAATTTCAATGCCACTTTCGAATTCACAGGTACCGTATTAAATAACTTTATCACATTTCGTTCCCATAACATTACGTGTGTTTAGCAGCGTAATCAAATCCATAATACATCAAAACGGCATCACTTAAAAGTAAATTAAGTGACCGCTTGCACACAGATCCAAACAATTACAACGAAGGAAATTTGCTGGTTGCCTCCCGAGTAGAATAGGTTCTGCTTAGAGGCTTCAACTACGTAATTGTAGCACTGAAAGCGGCGTTAACGCAACAATTTACATAACAAAACGTGATTTCAAGATTTTAAACATGGCTGAAACAGCAACTGTTTAAATTCTTCACGGTAAATGACGACAGCCAAAACAGTTGCAGGATAAAAATTTATTAAAATTCTTGACCAAGGTTTCGGTGTATATAAATATACCTTCATCAGAAGTAAAATATCTAAAAATGGCGATGAACACTATGGGACTTAACATCTATGGTCATCAGTCCCCAAGAACTTAGAACTACTTAAACCTAACTAACCTAAGGACAGCACACAACACCCAGTTATCACGAGGCAGAGAAAATCCCTGACCCCGCCGGGAATCGAACCCGGGAACCCGGGCGTGGGAAGCGAGAACGCTACCGCACGACCACGAGCTGCGGACGAAAATAGAGATTAGTAAAACAATTGTGTCAAAGTCTTAACTACTGACGATGCCTTTGGCACAATTGTTTTATTAATCTCCATTGATGGATGTAATTTTAGATATTTTACTTCTGATGAAGGTATATTTACACTCCTGGAAATTGAAATAAGAACACCGTGAATTCATTGTCCCAGGAAGGGGAAACTTTATTGACACATTCCTGGGGTCAGATACATCACATGATCACACTGACAGAACCACAGGCACATAGACACAGGCAACAGAGCATGCACAATGTCGGCACTAGTACAGTGTATATCCACCTTTCGCAGCAATGCAGGCTGCTATTCTCCCATGGAGACGATCGTAGAGATGCTGGATGTAGTCCTGTGGAACGGCTTGCCATGCCATTTCCACCTGGCGCCTCAGTTGGACCAGCGTTCGTGCTGGACGTGCAGACCGCGTGAGACGACGCTTCATCCAGTCCCAAACATGCTCAATGGGGGACAGATTCGGAGATCTTGCTGGCCAGGGTAGTTGACTTACACCTTCTAGAGCACGTTGGGTGGCACGGGATACATGCGGACGTGCATTGTCCTGTTGGAACAGCAAGTTCCCTTGCCGGTCTAGGAATGGTAGAACGATGGGTTCGATGACGGTTTGGATGTACCGTGCACTATTCAGTGTCCCCTCGACGATCACCAGTGGTGTACGGCCAGTGTAGGAGATCGCTCCCCACACCATGGTGCCGGGTGTTGGCCCTGTGTGCCTCGGTCGTATGCAGTCCTGATTGTGGCGCTCACCTGCACGGCGCCAAACACGCATACGACCATCACTGGCACCAAGGCAGAAGCGACTCTCATCGCTGAAGACGACACGTCTCCATTCGTCCCTCCATTCACGCCTGTCGCGACACCACTGGAGGCGGGCTGCACGATGTTGGGGCGTGAGCGGAAGACGGCCTAACGGTGTGCGGGACCGTAGCCCAGCTTCATGGAGACGGTTGCGAATGGTCCTCGCCGATACCCCAGGAGCAACAGTGTCCCTAATTTGCTGGGAAGTGGCGGTGCGGTCCCCTACGGCACTGCGTAGGATCCTACGGTCTTGGCGTGCATCCGTGCGTCGCTGCGGTCCGGTCCCAGGTCGACGGGCACGTGCACCTTCCGCCGACCACTGGCGACAACATCGATGTACTGTGGAGACCTCACGCCCCACGTGTTGAGCAATTCGGCGGTACGTCCACCCGGCCTCCCGCATGCCCACTATACGCCCTCGCTCAAAGTCCGTCAACTGCACATACGGTTCACGTCCACGCTGTCGCGGCATGCTACCAGTGTTAAAGACTGCGATGGAGCTCCGTATGCCACGGCAAACTGGCTGACACTGACGGCGGCGGTGCACAAATGCTGCGCAGCTAGCGCCATTCGACGGCCAACACCGCGGTTCCTGGTGTGTCCGCTGTGCCGTGCGTGTGATCATTGCTTGTACAGCCCTCTCGCAGTGTCCGGAGCAAGTATGGTGGGTCTGACACACCGGTGTCAATGTGTTCTTTTTTCCATTTCCAGGAGTGTATATACACCGAAACCTTGGTCAAGAATTTTGATAAATATGTATCCTGCAACTGTTTTGGTTGTCATCATTTACCGTGAACAAAACGTGATGTAAGAAAGTAAGACAAGAACTGATTTTTTGTCTGACGGTTGCAGAGCAGCAAGAGACCGCTAAATGATGTCAACGGTATTTCGCGCATGCAGGCACAATATCTAGAGATGAAGAAGAGCAATAAAGTAAATATGGAAAGAGGAAAATACTCTACCATTGTGGTTTCGTGTCTGTACTACAAAAGTCCCATTTCTGGTGTGTGCTGGATTGGCGACTGTTAGCGTAAAGGTACATACCGGTACAGGTTGAAAGTAAAAGCGCACTAAAAGGGAACCTATCATTAAAACTAACAGAAATTTTAGACACAATAGTTTTGTTGAATGAAATACTGATGCACTACTGCCGACAGTATTTAAAATGATAAAGCAAATAGGTAACTAAAAGCAGTAACTTGCCGGCCCAAACAATACTTTTTTTTTGTTTTTTTTTTTTGGAGCAGTATGAGACTGTTTACTGTGGAGCACCCATAACGAAAATTGACAATGGCTGTTGGGGGGGGGGGGGGGGGATGTTGACCACTTACCCCTTCGTATCCGCATCCGACGCCTAAGGGGTGAGGATGACAAAGCGACCGGTAGGTGCCTTTGGGACTTCGAGGCCTGTTCGGTTGGTGTTTGCTTTTCGATGACACTGTTTACTGTGCCAAGAACACGTTCATAATTAGCTTTCCGACACCATGTGGAGAAGACCACTCATTTCGTAGGTATTTCGAAATGTAGCGTCTTCTAATGGTTCACTACGTGATCACGAATAAGTTTTGCTAACAGCTTGAAGTATATTGTTCTTGGACTGTACATGCAGCGCTTGTGAATATTTTTCAACGAAACCTTTTTACCACTGACAGTGAAATTATTATCACAGTCATGTCGTTGATGTCACCTCGGTAGGTACTAAAAATCTATCGACTGTAATTCAGTCGATGAGAAACATTTAGGTCATATGGGTGTATCTGATTTCAGCTGTCGTAAGCTTCGTCGTGATAGGAGAGTCATTTCAGGAGCAGACGTAGACTGTGAAGTTTCAGGTCTTCTCTCAGGGATACTGCAAGGGTCCGAGCATGTACGACGGAGGGTGAATGGTATCAGGCACCGAATGCTGCCAGGAATGAGTTTTCGGCCAAGTAAAGTATTATTTGTCTTTTCATGGGACTACGCTTTAAACGATAATTGCGTGACAACCTTCAGACACACATCTCTATCTCCTGAAACAGAAGTTTAAAAAATGGTTCAAATGACTCTAAGCACTATGCGACTTAACTTCTGAGGTCATCAGTCACCTAGAACTTAGAACTAATTAAACCTAACTAACCTAAGGACATCACACACACCCATGCCCGAGGCAGGATTCGAACCTGCGACCGTAGCGGTCGTTCGGCTGCAGACTGCAGCGCCTAGAACCGCACGGCCACTCCGGCCGTCAGAAGTTTAAATACAATGGTTAGACAAAATGAGGATAGTGAACTTCCTTCGCTTTTAATGCAGTTAGTTGACGTGTCATAGTGTCTCTCTGCACGATTCCACGCTACTATAGGGCAGGTTACATCACGGGACTTTTTCCCTAGTGTCTCTTACGTTAGTCACGGAGAATAACGACTAGAGAAATTTCCGGTGTGTCTTTCATGTCGCGGTCGAACACATTCTGCTCCAGAGCGCTGACAGGTGCACTTCTAGCTTCTTTCGCTGAACAACGGCGATAACTGCCTGGCGAAAGTTACGTAATGCCTTCCAGGCGACTATTTGAACTTCCACTTTGCTGATATCCACGCAGTAAGCAAATTGAGCGGAAAGCCTTTATCGTTTAACCAAACGTATGATGTCATAAATTTCTTCCAAACGGTCGGTCGGAAAAAGGTCTTACAATGAAGAACGACGTATGTAGTGCAAAAATTAATCATTCTGCAATAACAAAGACTGTCATTAATTTATTAACACATTTATGGTTAACGTATTACGTTTATCGTCTATTTAGGGACAAGTACGAAACAATTACTTCCTCCCGCCTGTATTTAGGTAATCAAGTCCGTTATCCTGGATAACCCTGGATCTTCTGTTTAGTGCCTATAAATACTCATACCTATATAACTGTGAGTTAGCTTGAGTACATGTGAAAATCGGTACATATACATCTGCATTGCGTAAGTCACCTCATGGTATGTGAGGGAGGGTACTTTGTGTGTCACAATCATTTTCCCCCTTTCTTGTTCTAGTCACATATGCTATGCAGGAAGGACAACAGTTCATGTTCTGTTATTGATATACACATAACGGGAAGAATTATAGTGATTGACTGTTCTAGAAACGTTTGCTCTTTAAATTTCGACAATTAAACCACACCACGATGCAGAAAGTCTCTCTCGCAGCGTCTGCCACAATAGTTGGCTGAGCACCACGCAATACGCAGTCACGCTTGCTAAATGACCCTGAATCGAAACGCACTGGTCTTCATTGGATCTTTTCTGTTTCGAATCTTATTCCATTCTATGGAAGGCTGAATGGTACTAAAACTGACTCTCGTAATTACACGTGGATGTAAAGAGAGAGTCAAGGTTGCAAAGTTATTTTTGTTACGAATAACGCGTTTCACCTGATTAAGGCCTGCTCAGATTTATAAAATGCTACCAAAACAATGCATATCACCAGCTAATAGGATGAGTTTTAACTCATCAGTCTACTGACTGGTTTGATATGGCCCACCACGAATATCTCTCCTGACCAAACTCTTCATCTTAGAGCAGCAATTGAAACCTACGTCCTCAATTATTTCCTGGGCGTACTCCGATCTCTGTGTTCCGCTACAGTTTTCAGCGTCAACAGCACCCTCTAGCACTAAGGAAATTATTCCCTCTTGTCTTAACAGATGTCCTATCATCCTGACACTTTTTCTTTTGTAGTCTTTTTCATATGTTCAGTTCCTCGCCGATTCTGTGGAGAATCCCCTTATTCCTTATCTTATTAGCACATCTAATTTTCAACATACCTCTGTAGCAACACATGTAAAACGTTTCGATTCTCTTCTTTTCCGGTTTTCCGACAGTCCACGTCTCATTACCTTACAGTGCTGTGCTCCAAACGTACATTCTCAGAATATTCTTCCTCAAGGCCTATGTTTGATACTAGTAAACGTCTCTAGGCCATGAATGCCCTTTTTGTCAACACTGATCTACGTTTTATATATACTGAATCCATCCATCGTGGTTTATTTTGCTGCCTAGGTACTAGAATTCGTCTACTTTATGACCCCTAATACAGATCTTACGTTTCTCGCTGTACTCATTTCCGCTAGTTCTCATTACTTTTGTCTTTCTCGATTTACTCTCAATCCATATTTTGTACTCATTAGATTGATCTTTTCATTCAACATAACATTCGATTCTTCTTCACTTTCACTCAAGATAGCGAAGTTATCAGCGAAATGTATCATTGATGTCCTTTCACCTTGAATTTTAATTCCACTCTTGAACTTTTCTTTTGTTTCCATCATTGCTTCTTCAATACACAGATTGAACAGGAGGGAGGAAAGACTACATCCCTGTCTTACACCTTTTTTGAGCCGAGTGTTTCGCGCTTGGCCGTCGATTCTCATTATTCCCTCTTGGCTCTTGTTCATATTATACTACACTCTCCCTATAGCTTACCCCAACTTTTTTTCTCAGAATTTCGGATATCTTACACCGTTTGACATTGTCGAATGCTTTTTTCCAGGTCGAGAGATCCTTTGAATGAGTCTTGATTTTTCTTTAGCCTTGCTTTCATTATCAATCCCAACGTGAGAATTGCGTCTCTGGTGCCTTTACTTTTCCTGAAGCCAAACTGATCGTCATCCAAGACATTCTCAATCTTCTTTTCCACTTTTCTGTGTATTATTCTTCCCATCAACTTCGATGCATATGCTGTTAAGCTGATTTTGAAGTAATTTTCGCACTTGTCAGCTCCTGCAGTCTTCGGAATTGTGTGGACGATATCTTCCCGAAAATCAGATACAAGTTCGTCAGTCTCACACCCTCGTGAATAGTCGTTTAGTTGCCACTTCCGCCAAAGACTTCAGAAATTATGATGGAATGTTATCTACCCCCTTCTGCCTTATTTGATCTTAAGTCCTCCGGAGCTCTCTTAATTCTGATTCTAATACTGGCTCCCCTATCTCTTCTAAATCGTCTCCTGTTTCTCGTTCTATTACATCAGACAAATCATCCCTTCATAGAAGCCTTCAATGTACTCTTTACACCTACCCTCTATCTCTTCTGCATCTAGCACTGGACTTCCCGCTGCACAATTAATGTTACCCCTCTTGGTTTTAATGTCAACGAAGGTTGTTTTGACTTTTCTGTATGTTGAGTCCTTCCAACAGTCATTTTTTTTTATTTCATCTCTTTTTCCACGAAGCCATTTCGTCTTAGCTTCCCCGCACTTCCTGTTTATTTCATTCCTCAGTGACTTGTATTTCTGCATTCCTGAATTTGCCTGAACATCTGTGTACTTCCATCTTTCATCGATCAATTGAAATATTTCTTCTGTTAACCACAGTAACTTCCCAGTTATTTTCTTTAGTTACTTTCTTTGTGTTTGTGTTTTTCTTTCCAACTTCTGTCATTGCCCTTTTGAGAGACGTCCATTCCTCTTCAACTGTACTGGCTTCTGAGCTATTCCTTGTTGTTGTATCCATAGTCTTAGAGAACTTAAAAGGTGTCTTGTCATCCGTTAGTATTTCTGTGTGCCACTTCTTTCTGCAAATCGAGCGCAATGGCTATAGGTGCGGATCCTCCTGAGGACAACGTTGCTCCTTTGCGTGTAGTCAATAGTATCCGATGCTTTTGACTCGATTTCGCAAGTGATCTGTAGCAGATAACTGCCCTTAACTGCCGGTGCCTACTTTTCAAACTACGAGCGGCGATCTTAGGTCACCGTTTATAAGTACTAGTTCTTCTGCAACGGATAAAAAATGTAAATGTATATTTGGCGTCACATATCCCCCACGTGCACCTGTGATCTAGTGTTAGCGTCGAGAACGAAACCCGTCATTTCGATTAATAATCAGCGTTGGTTGTCGAAGGATTCCGGTATAAGAAATCACCCACATTCTGCCTACGGCCTTGTCAGAGACGGAGGAGCGGGTACAGGTTCAGCGCTACCTCTTGTCCTAGAAGTGTGCAACTGCCACTAAAGGCGGAATAACAGCAATGATCAATGGAATGAGGATATAGGAGACAATGGAATCCAATACATTAAAAACATGTAACGTATATCCCCAGGACGTGTGGCCTGTAATTGAAAACGTGTTATGATGACCTTTCCATTGGCTTAACATTCCAGAATAGAACCTCTTTCGGATCTCCGGGAGGAGACTGCCAAGGAAAAGATTGAATAATCAACTAAAGAATAACGTTCCACGAGTCGGGGCGAGGAATATGAGAATTTTGAATGGGTTGGGAAACTAGAATATCTGAAAGGGAAATATGCAAAGGCTGAATCTAGATATAGTAGAGGTCAGTAAAGTGAAATGGGAGGAAGACAAGGATTTCTGATTAGATTAGTATAGGTTAATAGCAAAAGCAACGGAAAATGGTATAATGGGAGCAGGATTCCTTATGAATAGGAAGGATTCTTATCAGAATCGACAGCATACCAACACCGACAACGATAGTTCAGGTATATGTACCGACGTCGCAAGCTGAAGATGAAGAGATAGAGGGAGTTGGTTCGAATGGCTCTGAGCACTAAGGGACTTAACTTCTGAGGTCATCAGTCTCCTAGAACTTACAACTACTTAAACCTAACTAACCTAAGGACATCACACACATCCATACCCGAGTCAGGATTCGAACCTGCGCGGTTAGAGACCGCTCGGCCACCCCGGCCAGCAGATAGAGGAAGAATAAGAGGATATTGAATTCTGTACATTAAATAAGATAAAAATTCACGAGTAATGGAGGACTGAAACCACAAGGTATAGTTGGCAAAGGCCTTGAAATACGGGAAGATCTCAGTTATGCTGCAGGAAGATCAAGGAGAGATTGCAGTCAGATAATGGATTGTAAGGCGTATTCAGGAGCATACATAACCTCAGACAACAATTCAGAGTGGGCTGAAGTTTAAGACGTAAATCAGGAAGAATCAAAACTTGCAAGGAACTGGCGTCCAGAAGTACTAAGGAATGACGAAAGAAATTGGAAATTTGTGGTAAGGTCTTATGGGACCAAATTGCTGAGGTCATCGGTTCCTAAGCCTACACACTACTTAAACTAAGGGAAGACTCGAAACTCCGACGGGGTGTGGGGGGGGGGGGGGGGGGGGGGGATCATGACAAGGCCCCGAAGGAAAAAGCACAAAAATGTTCTGGGAAACACAGGATTACGGAAATACAAGTAGCGGACGAATGAAATAAATAGGTAGTACGGGGAAGCTAAGGCGAAATTGAAGCGTGAAAAATGTGAAGACATGTAAAAAGAAATGATTTTTGGAAGGACAGATTCAACATACAGGAAAGTCAAAACAACCTTCGGTGACATTAAAAGCAAGGGTGTTTGTGGTGGTTCTTTATATATTGGTATTTATGTGTTACGAAAAGTTGGAGTTAGTGTCATTTACGTCAGCGACTTAGTTGTGGTACTTCTCAGTTAGTTTGCCCGACACAATTAAAAGAGACCACCAAGAGCGAATATTCCGGGTGTCCCACTGCGGTTTTTGTTACTAAAATTGGATTTTCCTGATTTGTCATTTCATTACTTTTATTGTTGGAAAGGAAATAGAGAGTAATCTCCTACATTTACATTTATTTTTATTTGTCAATATTAGCAGATATTAACATTTTTATTACGTCTCTGGGCAATTATCATCAAAACCAATGGCACTGACCTCTGCATCGATGTTCCCCTATAAAATTTGCGTAAAGACATTAATTTTACAGCTTCATGAATTAGCAGCTGGAACATATAAGGTTTTACCACATTTTTAAGTAATACTTGATTATATTTAGGCTAAATATTACATGAAACTTACACTTTTTCGTGCTTCGTCATAAAATGGCTTCTTAAACTACGCAGAAACAAAAGGGAAGAGAGAACGATCTTTTTGCGAAAGAACAGAGATTACAATTACATTCGCATATCATATTAATTGATTACAGAGTCTTTGTTATTTTTCTGCTATAATATTTATTTCGTTGCGACGTCAGTTTTCGTATATTTGCGAAGTTATTCAACATCATTTTTATCGTGTTATGTGGCGCCACATGGTAACATTAAAGAGTGCAACGATAATTCCATTGTTAAATGCAGAGGAGAGAGCTACCCGGTGGAAAGAATACATTGAAAGCCTCGATGAGGGTAAGATAAGACCATGTGACAGAAGAAGAAACAGGAGTCGATTTAGAAGAGGTAGGCGAACAAGTAGCAGAATCAGGATTTAAGAGATCTTTGGACGACTTCAGATTTAATAAGGCAGAAAGGATGGATAACATTCCATCACAATCTCTAAAATCATTGGGGAAATGCAACAAAACGATTATTTACGATGGTATGTACAATGTATGACTCTGGCGACATACCATCTGACTTTCGGAAAAACATCATCCACACGATCTGAAGACTGGCAAGAGTGACTAGTGTTACAATTATCGCACAATCATCTTAACAGCACATGTATCCCAGTTGCTTCAAGAATAACAGCCAGAAGAACGGAAAATAAAATTTATAAGGTGTTAGATGGCGATCACTTTGGCTTTAGGAAAATTAAAGACACCACAGAAGCAATTCTGGCGTTGCGGTTGATAATGGAAGCAAGACTAACGAAAAATCGAGAGAGTTTCATAGGATTTGTCGCCCTGAAAAAGGCGTTAGACAATGCAAAATGGTGCAAGATGTTCGAAATTGTGAGAAAAATAGGGGTATACTGTACGGAGGTACGGGTAATATACCGTATGTACAAGAGCAAAGACGGAATAATAAGAGTTGATGACCAAGAACGATATGCTCGGTTCAAAAGGGCGTAAGACAGGGATGTAGTCTTTCACCCGTACTGGTCTATCTGTTCATCGAAGTAGCAATGCTGGAAATAAAAGAAAGGTTCAGGAGTGGAACTAAAATTCAAGGTGAAAGGATATCAATGATACGATTCTCTGATGACATTGCTGTCCTGACTGAAAGTGAAGAAGAATACACGATCTTCTTAATTGAATGCAAAAGCTGATGGGTGTAGCATATGGGCCGAGAGTAAGTCGAAAATAGACGAAAGTAATGATAAGTAGCTGAAAAGAGAAGAACGAAGAAAAGTACATCAGGATTGATGGTCACGAAGTTAAGTAATTTTACATATAGACAGCAAAACATCCAATGACCGAGGGAGGAAGGAGAACATCAAAAGCAGGCTAGCACTATCAAGATGGGCATTCCTAGGCAAGAGAAGTCTACTTAGCATCAAACATAGGCTTTAGTTTGAGGAAGAAATTTCTGAGGGTGTGCGTTTGGAGCTCAGTATTATATGGCAGAGAAACATGGACCGTGGTAAAACTGGAACAGAAGAGAATCGAAGCATTTGAGATGTGGTGCTACAGGCGAATGTTGAAGATTAGGGGGACTGATAAGGAAATAAATGGGGAAATTCTGGGCAGAATTGAAGAGAAAAGAAATATGTGGAAAACACTGACAAGGTAAAGGGACAGGATGATAGGAGATCCGTTAAGACATAAGGGAATGACTTCCATAGTACTAGAGGAAGCTGTAGAGGGCAAAAACTCTAGAGGAAGACGGAGATTGGAATACGTCAGCAAATAATTGAGGACGTAAGTTGCAAGTGCTAATCTGAGATGAAGAGGATGAAGAGGATGGCAGAGGAGAGGAATTCGTAGTGGGCCGCACTACCACCAAGCAGAAGACTGATGACAAAAAAAAAAAAAAATACATGACGTGGTACAGACGTTACCTATTCCGCCAATCTTGGCCTGGATTCATTCGTCTGTTACGGCCTGCTGTTGAAGATAAGGTACGAGACCTTCGTGCGGTGTAGGAGAGGTTAAGGTCCGTAACATGTGCCTGACAGAAAGGTAGCCCATTTCATTGGCTCTCACATGGTGTTGTGGGCGCCGTTGTCCTGCGTGCCTTACCAGCCTATTTCTGCAGGCCTTTGCACAACATTTTTTCTCAGCACTTATTGAGCCGCCTTTTTTTTACTTCCGCTACTTTTTCCTTGAACTGAGCTACGTCCCTTCTGTGATACTGCCGGCCCAGTTGACTTCCACGTAGGCGATCTATGGTTTCCTACAGCAGCACAGGCCACCGAATGTGGCTGAAGGGAAGGATCCCCACGTCACCTGTCGTGCCGTTTGGCGATCGTTGTGCGCTCCTTAGCTTCACACTGACTTCCAGTCTGCATGGTACCTTACTGTCAATGGGAAGCAAGTAAGCCGGTCAGGCATTCACAGGATTCAACTCGCAGACACCCTTTTATGTGTCGCCTGTGATAGGACACAAACGAACACCACCCGGTGTGCAGTTGCGCAAGAGATGTCTGGTTCTTGATACGACTGATGTTGTCACTAATTACCTGTACGACTCCTCATCAAATACCTATTCAACTGCTCCTTTTTCGGGACGCAGGGTAGTTTCCGCAGGCAAAGACACGCAGCTCACTACGAGAAATTCTTGATCTTTGGCCGTTCCTTAATGAACGCCATTATACAGTTGTCCACAATCTAAAATACAATTTTTCTCTAATTTCCTCTGCAGTGTCTTCCTTAACCCACCCCAGGGCTGGTGTGTTCCTGTCGTGAAAAGTTCATCTCCGCCTCTTCCACATTTAGAACCGATATATTCTCTGATCATCACAATGTTCTTCTTGGAAAAACTATACGTCGATAGTCTGAATGAGTCTGACGTCTTGCTGCGCCCTCGTCCTCGCGACGCCAGTTTCCTGCTATTATCGATGGTGTTAATAAATAAATAAGAACAAAAAAAGAACGAAGAGCAAAGTAAATATACGATGTCCATTGTACTTCTGCTCCACTTCCCCCAACTGCTCCACTTCCCCCCCCCCCCCAACCCCTCCCTTTGTGTGCCAGGAAGGTACCTTTTTTTTTTTTAAATTGGTTAGCGTCAGCGCTGTGCATGATGGTCGCATACGTGGCATTCGTTAGATTCCCTCTAAAACTTACTTTTCAATCTGTACTTTTTCATCACTGGTCGCGTTATTTAATTTATATGGCATTTGAGAAGTAATATGATGTAAAACCCACGTGCATTTTTATGAATTTGTGGTGAATTTTTTATGCTCTTTTTTTATTTAGTACTTTTAACTAAATTTTCAGAGACGAGTGACAGTGTTGGTAAGCCCAAGTCAAACCTCGATAGCAATAATACAAATAACGTTATTCAGAATCAGCAATATAGCAAGTCACATTGTGCCAGACCACAAGAGTAACGTTAGTTATCTGGAGCTCCAATGTTAGGCGGGTCATGGAGCCCCTCAGGAACGTAGCGGCTAGGGCGGCCAAAAAGTCCAACTTTCATTCGGTTTGCTTCCCGGGGGCCTCGTACGGGATGTGGAAGATGCTCTTCCGGCGGCTACCGAGCGTATGGGTTGCAGCCAGCTAGAGATTGTTGCACATGTCGGCACGAACGATGCCTGTCGTCGGGGTTCCGAGGAAATCCTTGGGTCCTTTCGACGGCTGGGTAAATTGGCGAAGGCGGCCTCCATCTCTCGAGGAGTGGAAGCCAAGCTGACGATCTGCAGCATCGTACCCAGGGTGGACCGCGGTCCTCTGGTTTGGAGTCGAGTGGAGAATCTTAACCAGAGGCTACGTCGACTCTGTGACGAAAATGGTTGTAGATTCCTCGACCTACGCTATGGGGTGTAAGGTTGTAGGGCCCCCTCGATAGATCAGGGGTGCACTAAACACAGGAAGCAGCTACATGGGTAGCTCAGCACTTGTAACGTGCACATGGGGGTTTTTTAGATTAGGTTCCTCCCGAAGGGAAACAAACCGTTGGCCTGAAAAATTACCAGTTCATGACGCTGATGTGGGTGTGCCAGCTGTAAATATTGTTAGTTCGCCTAAACAGGTAATTCCAAAGGATTTAAATATGCTACATCTCACGTTAGTAAATTGTCGAAGTGTCTGTAGCAAGGTCCCAGAGTTACTCTCCGAAATAAACAGTATAAATCACAATAATGTATTAGGTACCGAAAGCTGGTTGAAACTAGACATAAATAGCGGTGAAATTTATAACTCGGATAGGACAATGTTTAGGAAGGATGCTATGGGAGGTGGTGTGTTCACTGCAGTTAAAAGCTTTTTAAACAAAGTTGAGATCGATACTGGGTCGGACTGTGAAATAGATTGCATAAAGCTTTCAATCAGATAACGATTGACCATTTTCATTAGGATGTTTTTGTAGACCACCAGAATCCGCAACAGACGTCGCAGAACGATACAGGGAAATTCTTGAGTACATAGGAAATAAATATCCAACTTATCCATTAGTTATAGGTGGAGACTTTAATCTGGCATCCTTTGACTTGGAAAATTACACGTTTATCTCAGGGAGAAGCAAAGACTCGTATGAAGTTATTCTAGGAGCGCTCTCAACCTTGAGCAGTTGGATCAAAAACCAACTCGAGATGGGAACACAGTAGATATCGTGGCGACAAACAGACCTGATCTTTTTGAGGAAGTTAATCAAGAAGAAGTTATTATTGATCATAATGTCGCTGTGGCTTCTATGTCAGTGGAAGTTGCAAATAAACCAAAGAAACAGCGTAGAGTTTTCTTGTTTGGGAAATTAAATAAAAGTGTCATTAATGAATATCTTCATAGTGAGCTCCAAGTACTCATCGCGGCACAAAAAGATATTGAGCATCTTTGGTCGGAATTCAGAGGTATTGTGTACCACCTGCTAGAGAAGTATGTGCCTAGCAAAAATATAGGGGAGGAAAAGGATCCACCTTGGTACAACAAACATATTGGGAAGTTGCTGAGAAAGCAGAGAATTTTTCACAGTCGTTTTATACATAGTCACTGCCACACTTACAAACAGAAATTATGCGAAATAAAAGTAGCTGTCAAAAGATCAATGAGAGATTATTTTAACGAATTTGAAAGCAATATTTTATCTGCAGATTCTAAAAAGAACCCCAAAAAATTTTGGTCCTACGTAAAGTCTATGAACGCTACAAATAATTCAATACCTTCTCTTGTTTACAGTACGGGTAATGTAAAGGACGATGATAAACAGAAGGCCGAAATTCTGAACCTAGCTTTCAAAAACTCGTTTACGATAGAGGACTGCAGCGGCATTCCCCCTTTCATTTATCGAACAAACGCAAGGATGTATGAGATAGTGTTTAGTGTATCTCGGGTTGTAAACCAGATGAGATCCTTAGACGCGGGGAAGGTATCTGGCCCAGACGGTATCCCCGTATGATTATATGTTGACTATGCTACAAATATAGCACCATCCTTGTCCATCATCTATCAGAGATCCTTGGAACAGCGGAAAGTTCCACGGGACTGGAAGAAGGCCCAGGTCATATCAATCTATATAAAGGGGAGAAAATCGGATGCACATAATTACCGGCCAATTTCACTGACATCGATCTGTTGTAGAATCATGGAACATATTTTGTGTTTAGACATAATGATCGTTCTAGACTCTAAGGAGCTCATCTTCAGAAACCAGCACGGTTTTAGGAAACAGCGGTCATGCGAGACACAGCTTGCCCTCTTTGTGCGTGATATACAACAGGCTCTAGATACCGGCTTCCAGTTTGATGCCATATTTCTCGACTTTCGAAAGGCGTTCGACTCTGTTCCGCATTGTCGCTTATTCCAAAAAGTGCGCGCTTACTGTCAATCCGATGAATATGCGGCTCGTTAGAAAGTTTTCTAATAGGCAGCGATCAGTATGTCGTCCTCAATGAGGTGACTTCAACAGAAACAAGCCTAACCTCAGGTGTGCCCCAGGGCAGCGTAATAGGTCCGCTGCTTTTTACGATTTAAATGAACGATCTGGTTGATGGTATTGACAGCGGCATTAGACTGTTTGCCGATGATGCTGTAGTCTACAGGAAAGTAGTATCACACGAAAGTTGTGAACAAATCAATGAGGATTTGCAGAAAACAAATGCGTGGTGTAGTGGTTCAAATGGTTCTGAGCACTATGCGACTTAACTTCTGAGGTCATCAGTCCGTGGTGTAATGACTGACAGTTATCTCTCTATATTAGTAAGTACAGCCTACTGCGTATAACAAGGCGAAAGCCCAGTCTGTGGAAGCGGTAATAGCCGTCACGTATCTGGGTCTGACTGTTCGAAATGATTTCAAATGGAATGATCATGTTACACAAGCAACGGGCAAGGTGAACTGTAGATTGCGGTTTATTGGTATACTCCTGAAGCGATGCAGCTCTTCAACAAAGGAAATTGCTTACATTACGTTATTTCACCCACTCTTAGAGTACTGTTCGTCTGTCTGTATGGGACACTTACCAGTTGGGTCTGATTCAAGAGAGTGAGAAGGTTCAAAGAAGAGTGGCAAGATTCGTAACTGGTAAATTTAGCCATCGCGAGAGCGTTACAAATCTCATAGAAAGTTTGAAGTGGGGCACACTTGCAAATAGACGGCGTGCTATAGGGTTGGGGCTGCTCACTAAATTCCGAAATCCGATCTTCGCCGAGGATGTAGAGCAATATTATTACCATCAGCTTTCAGATTGCGTAATGATTACCATTCAAAGATAAGGGAAATAAGAGCTCTTACTGAGACATTCAGACAGTCGTTTTTCCCTCGCGCGATTGTGCCCTCCGCCACACACCGCTTGGTAGCTAGTGGAGGATATGTGTAGATATAGATGTTCAATTACTCTCGACATCCCACGTTGCAGGACGTTATATGTTCTAGAGAAATGAAAAACATAAACTGAAACGGCATCTACTTCGTCGCATGAATGCAGTTTGCTCGCATTTACAGGGAATGTTTAGAGTTTATAATGGAAAACATACCTCGCTGACATTTTGAAAAATTTCTCTTTCTTCCAATAGCTTGGATCCAAAACATGCGTAACGCAACACTTTGTCAAATATAAGTGCTGACAATTGGTGATGTGCGATGGGATGGATTTTAATAGCATCTTCAAGAGAATCAGTTTCTCGTTCGTTGTCAGTCTCAAATAAAAGATGCTGAGGGCGCTTAATAAAGATTTTTGCATGCCGATAGACACAAACGTTGCATGGTTGGCATATCGGAGTCCATTTTGTGGGCATGAGAACAGAGTGGAAATTAACATCAATACTGATGGTCACGAAGTAGATGAAGTTAAGGAGTTCTTCTATCTAGCCAGCAAAATAACCAGTGACGGACGGAGTAAGGAGAACATCAAAGAAGACTAGCACTGGCAAAACAGGCATTCCTGGCCGAGGGAAGCCAACTAGTATCAAACGTAGGCCTTCATTTGAGGAAGAGCTTTCTGAGGATATCCGTCTAGAGTACAGCACTGTATGGCAGTGAAATATGGGCTGTGGGAAAACCGGAACATAAGAGAATCGAAGTATTTCAGAAGTGGTGCTACAGACTATTGGTGATAATTAGGTTCACTTATAAGGTAACGAATGAGAAGATTCTGCGCTGAATTGGAGAAGAAAGGAATATGTGGAAAACATTGGCAAGGAAACGGGACACGATGATAGGACATCAGTTAAGACATCAGAGAATGACTTCCATAGTATTAGAGGGAGCTATAGAGGGCAAAAACTGTAGAGGAAGACACAGATTGGAATACATACAGAAAATAATTGGGGACGTAAGTTGCAAGTGCTACTCTGAGATGAAGAGGATGGCAGAGGACAGTAATTCGTGGCGGGCCGCATTAAAGTCAGAAGACTGATGATTCAAAAACCAACACAATTTCTGAATTTCCTTCGGCGAGAGTTTTGTCGGTAATTGACTGGCAACCTGTCTTCTCTGTATTAATAACAACTTTTTTGTCGAAATTAGGTAGAATTGCCTTCGTCTGCAGTTGAAACTTTCTTGCTGCTCCCAGTGTTTCTTGCCAAGTCACAGATTCCCTGTTGCTCACATGATCTTCCCCTGACGAATTCTGTACCGTCGTTTGAATTTTTAAATCAACGAATGAGTTGCCTTGAAGAAGAAGTCCTCTGTCTGAAACTGGCCTGCAGCAGCAATAGCCCATTGCTGTAAAATCCTTGGTGTTACATGTAACGTAAAATCAAACATACACATCATTTTCATAATCTGTTGTCAAAATACGGTTGTTGAAGACAGGAAAAGATCAAAATTTTGACAAGAACGTAACTTATTTGCTGATGGTGCACTGAAGAACCAAATAAACTGGTACACGTCCCTAATATCGTGTAGGGCCCCCGCGAAGACGCAGAGGTGCCGCAACACGACGTAGCATGGACTCTACTAATGTCTGAAGTAGTGCTGGAGGGAATTGACACCATGAATCCTGCAGGGCTGTCCATAAATCCGTAAGAGTAGGAGGGAGTGGAGATCTCTTCTGAACAGCATGTTGCACGGCATCCCAAAAATGCTCGATGATATTCACGGACAGTTTGGTGGGCAGCGGAAGTGTTTAAACTCAGATGAGTGTTCCTGGAGCCACTTGAAAGGTGGCTACACTGAGCCACAGCGCCAGAGATTGCGCCAAAGAGTATTATTCAGCCGCCTCCACTGGCAGTGCTTCTAGAGAAGTCGTAGTGGAGAGTAGTTGTTCAGATGCGGTGGTTGAGAGTGCTTGTCGAGAGGTCATGAAGTCGTGGTGGAGAGTGCTTGTTCCATGTTTTATGCAGTTTTGATGGGCTAGACAGCAGATGTTGTTCGAATGGAGATATTGTAATGATCAGAGTGCTTTTCGTCAATATATATGAAGGTAAAAAAATTCCCTTTTCTTTTTATTATTTCAATGTCTTAAATAATGCGTCATTACAGGTTCAGTCAACAAAGCATCTGGCTTGTGTTCTTGTATTAGAGTGTAATTCTGGTTTTCTTGCGCAATTATAGTATTTCTATTTTTTTTAATTACTTCAATATAAACGGTACTTAAAATTTCTTGTCTTATTGAAGAAGAACCGTGCCAGATGTGTACGTTGAATCACACTTACACACACAGAACAGTTACACTTATGCTTTGGTTTCGTAGGTTTTATAGTTGCTGGGGACTTAATTAAATAATTGTGTTAACGGAAATTTTCTTTCATTCTTTGTTGTTACTCTATGCAGTCAGATTGCGTGCTAAACTAGTCAGGGCCAACCGGTTACGAAACAGCGTAACCGGACAGACAGTAAAATTATTTGCATAATCTTAAAAAATTAATTAAGCCCCCATGCACACTCTGTAGCTATTCTGCATGTGTGGGGGGTCGAATTGTCCTACAGGAGTTGCCCAAGGCCGTCGTAATACATAATGGACATGAATGGATGCAGGTGATTAGAAAGGATGCTTACGCATGTGTCACCTGTCAGAGTCGTACCAGGGGTCCCGTATCACTCCACACTCGCCACGCCATTACAGAGCCTCCATCAGCTTCAGTAATCCCCTGCTGATAAGCTGGGTTCATGAATTCGAGAGGTTGTCTCCATATCCGTACACGTCCATCCGCTCGATACAATTTGAAACATGTCTCTAGTCATCAACAGTGCAGTGTCAGTGTTGACGATCCCAGGCGAGGCACAAAGCTTTGTGTCGTGCAGTCACCAAGGGCACACGAGTGAGCTTTTGAATCCGAAACCCCATACTGACAATGTTTCGTCGAATGATTCGCACGCTGAAACTTGTTGATGGCCCAGCACAGAAATCTGCAGGAATATGCGGAAGGGTTGCACTTCTGAAACGTTCACTAATTCTCTTCAGTCGTCATTGGTCCCGTTCTTGCAGGATCTCTTCTCCGGAGCAGCGATGTCAGAGATTTGATGTTTTACCCGATTCCTGATATTCACGGTACATTCGTGAAATGGTCGTACGGGAAAATCCCTGCATCATCGCTACCTCGGAGATGATGTGTCTCATCGCCCGTGCGCCGACTATAGCACCACATTGAAACTCACTTAAATCTTTGTGATCCGCCATTGTAGCAGGAGTACCCGATCTAACAGATGCGTCAGACACTTTTTGTCTTATATAGGCGTTGCCGATCGCAGTGCCGTATTCCGCCTGTTTACATATCTCTGTATTTGAGTACGCATGCCTGTACCAGTTACTTTGGCTCTTCAGCGCATATGCGACCATCCACGAAGCGGTCATAGGTCCACGAATCAATTAGTTCATATTTATTGATCACTAATCTTCCACCGTTTATATTTGCTCTGCTGTTGCTGAATATCTTGCAAAAACCAACGTGGAGTGCATCCCTCACCCTCCCCATAGTCCGGATTTTGCCCCTTGAGGCGTTTTTCTATTCTGGCACATGAGGAAACGCCTTCGTGGGAGGCATTATCAACCATCGAAGCAGTGGTGAAGGCTGCGGAAGCGATTATGGAGAACCTCTAAAAAATGGTTTCCAGCACATATTTGAAGACTGGCAGAAACGATGGGACAAGTGCATGGCATTCTTGGGAGACTACTTCGAGAAGGACCATCAAAATTATGAGGATGAATAAAGGTATATTGTCAAAAAAAATTATGATCATTCTTTATGGACAAGCCATCGTATAATACGTCAGACAGGTAGAAAAGCAAGTTTGGAAGGTAATGTAAAATAATTTCTTCTTGACTAATCCATGTATGAATTTTTAAGTAATCAGAAATTCGTAATAGACCAAGAAGAAGAAAAAGAAGAAAAGAGAAACTTCCAGTATTTCGTTTGAACGATAAATTGAACATCGTTGAGCCCTGTAAAACATGTACCTTTGTCTCCGTTTTAAACAGTCGCATCACGAGACATAGGCACATTGCGTGTTTGTACTCGATGCGACGAGTTATTCAGTCTAACAGAATTTTAATGTATGTTTTGTGTCACTTTATTTTCTTGAAACATATTGCAAGTAGACATAACGTTTTACTAACCGTATGTTTTCTATATTGGTTATGAAGATGATTGTTTGAGAAATCGTAACCGGTCACCACATTACTCATGTGTGATGAAGCAAAATAAATTTTATATTCAAAATTAAGATCGTATGTTCAAGAAACTTGACCATGTCAAGCTTTATAAAATGTAATTACCGTAGTTTATAAGCATGGGAGCCCAGAGAAGTAACATTTCAGAATAGAAATGAAGTTCTACCAGAACTGTGTTACTTTGAAAATTAGAAGAGAACCAATGACTGTCATTAATGCCATGGTAGATGGATGAGCCCGCCACAAAAATACGGCAAAGTGACTTAGGCCTCTATCGCTAAGCATTCCCGTCGCCTACTATTACTACATTACTAATCTTGGAAATATATTGCCGTTTACGTTGCCACTGGCCGCTCGCAAGATGTGCGGATCAAATTTGTGTAAATCTGAAACGAATCGCTTTTGAAACACTTTTTGGAATACTCGACTGCTGAATAAAATACTGCTGTTGACTGCAGTGATCGTGGTTGTCCTTACAACAACAGAAATTTACAGCTTCTGTCTTCCATAGCTATATCGTCGGAACAGATATCCATTCAGGGTACATCGGTCTGATGATCACTTGGAATATCGCTCAGGCGACAACCAAACTTACACAGACGACAGCAATACTGTTCAGCGGCGCTGTCTTGAGTTCGCACATACAGCAACGAGCGCTTCTGCCCTGGGAGTGAGTAGTGCTTTTTGATCCCCGCACTTAGCATTCCGATTCCTATTATGTATGTACCCCAAGAGTTACCTCGCAAAGGCCGCATTTACATTTATTAGCTAGCCCTCGAGGCACTTCCGTTTATTAGCCTAACGCACGAGTGGGAAACCTTTTACCGGCTGGTGGTGGAGGCCATATTGGGTTAAGCCTAGTGGCATGGGAGTCCTAGTGGCATGGGAGGGGTGGGGGGAGGGGGACACGCCGTGCGTGCGGCTGTCTCGCACCCCTCATTACGCCCACAATAAACTTGTCCTCTCTCACGCAGCGGGCGCTGTCAGAATTCACCCCTATCATAACTCCCCTGTGGGCGCAGCCCCTGATCGGCTGTCGCTATAACGCCCCATTTTTATAATTTGTTCGCGGTGCCTGGCAGACGATTTACATATTTCGGTAGGACTCACTGCAGCCATCTTTAACAAACGATATTGCTTGTACTGCCCACTAAATTTTAGCTGATGTACGTACATTTCGCCGAGCGGATCGTCTCACTGAAAAAAAAAATGGGTTCATAAATTTGTTTCACCTATTTTGCTCGTGGTTTTTGACTCTGTTGTAAGTAAAAACGTATTATCATGACTTGCTGTCTTGAAATTATTATTTATTCTCTTATAAGCTAGCTTGCAAGCCACTATGGTCTCACAGTCAGACGGCAGCATTTATAAAATACTATTCAATGAGCTATGTTCATATAACACTAAAGCTGCAGCACTGATGAATATTTTAAATTTAGTAATACGATTAATTAGGCGCACGTTTTAGAGAGTTGAATCATTATATTATCTCCGTTCAAGAACAGTTACACACCTAGCATCTGAAGGAAGAAGGTAGACAGATATATTAGAGGAAGTAGGAACTTTTGTTGCAGTATTAAAAAGAACCTCATAACTACTGAACGAACGCAACCAGTTCTGCATAGACGCCTGTTTCAACACGTACGGCGAAGTGCTCACGTGACGTTTGCTGCGCCGTCTCCGTGATACTCAGCCACACATAGTGCCTGGCGTCTAGATGCTGTATAAGGCAGCTCTGTGCCGTGCTCTTCAGTCCTGTTTCCTACGAGGGAATGATGCCCTAAAAGCTACGCCTCATGTCAGAAATGCAACGCTGCCTAGTAGTCGGTGTGCACTACATAATTTCCACTAATGAACATAATTATCATCATTCATTGCATTAACAGGCCTTTAAGGTCTACAGCAAAAAAAGATATAACCAGGCTACTAAGGAAAAAAGCAAACCACTACAAAAAATTATGAAGCAATATCTCACAACAGTACAATAAATAGGGAAGTCAGTCTTTCACAACAGAGGACATAGTCCATCGTTGCTGGCCTCTAATTTCATCTTCCACTGCTGTTAGCTCCCATTGTTTTAGAACACTCGATCCTCCCATCACGTCCTTCGACACCCCCTCGGGCGTCTTCTAGCAGGCTGAGAATGAAGGACTCGCTGTAGGGGGAAAATCATAGTAGCCTCCTCTTGCCTAATATTCCGCCAACGCTTGGTTTTCCAAACAGCTGGAACAGGTCTTCTTTCGTCCTTCGTTCCAAATTACATTCCATGGTATTGTAGATGGGTCCATAGATGTTTCGAAGTACGTTCCTCTCGAAGGCACAAAACTTCTTCAGTTGTTACTGTTGTCGCCCAGGTTTCACAACCGTATAAAAGTACCGGCAGTACTAATGTTAACTGGTTCTTATTCTTCTGTGGCATTAATGATTACCTGAATAAGACTAAAAGACATGGACATAGTATTTATGTGTAGATGTAGATGTATTATGCGTAGATACACTTTTTCTGTCACTTCACTTTTATTGGTCGATGTGGATCCCAAGTAATTAAATTCTTGAACTCGTTCGAAAGTATACTAGTCAATAACATTGGAAGAAAAGAGAGCTTAAAAGCTTGATACAATATTTTGTTTTATCGGCACTCTCCAGAAAATTAACTTTCTGCCCGTTGTGGAGAAATCGGGAAGTATCGTGCATACTTGCTCCACGGTGTCCCAAAGAATCATAATATCTTCTAAAATGCCAGGATTGTTTGTTCCAACCACCTCCATTTGGCTGATTCCACCAGTGCCACAGCTTTTTTTGTTTTTCAACACCAAGTTGAACAGTATTGGCGCCAATGGATCTGCTTATCTCAGTCCATTTCCGGTAATGAATGTTGGCGATAATTGACTGTCGAACTGTACTTGACCAGTTGATTGAGAGCAGCAAGCTGCAGTTACATGCATTTCGATGGGATGTTAAAATCCTCTTATGTCTCTCATAACCAATATAATGTGCAAATAGCCACATTTCATTCTATACTGCATTGCCGTAGTACGCTTAATTGTTGCTCCTATCCAATGATTTATTTCTTTGATATATCAACTTCACGTTCTGTCTATGAGCCATTTCCCCTTCATTTATAAATATATCAATTTAGAAATACTCTTAAGGTAAAACCCTAAGAAGTTAAAAAAACCGGTCACACTACTCTAGTGAATGTAAATATAAAGTCTGTCAAAGTGGCTGATCCTTTCGAACATGTCCTCGTATACAGACTTGAACCACAATCTGCTGTTGCATATACTTATACAATTTGATCAAACAGATCCGGATACTCCAATGTAATGTGGAATTGATCACTAGATGTCACGAGAGGCAGAACCACCTATATAAATGGAGGGGGGGAGGGGTGGCGAGCATTCTGTTGTAGAAGCTGTAGCAGCAGAATGGATCGGTCGGGGGAGTTCAGTGTCTTCGAACGTGCAGTAATCATTAGGCTCAAATGGTTCAAATGCCTCTGAGCACTGTGGGACTTAAAATCTGAGGTCATCAGTCCCCTAGAACTTAGAACTACTTAAACCTAACTAACCTGAGGACATCACACACATCCATGCCCAAGGCAGGATTCGAACCTGCGACCGTAGCGATCGCGCGGTTCCAGACTGAAGCGCCTAGAACCGCACGGCCACACCGGCCGGCAATCATTAGGTGTTACCTGATTATCATATCCTTCGGGATACTTCCACCGTTCTATGTTTGCTCAGATCGATTGTTGGTAATGTATTTGTAAAGTAGAAATGCGAAGGAAGAACTGCAGCAGAACCAAAACCAGGCAGACAATATGTATGTCGGACAGAGACCGTCGAGCATTTCTGAGGGTGATTGTTAAAATCCTCATGGAATCAACAGAAGGCATAATTCATGAGCTCCGGCAATCCAGCTAGCACACTTATTGTGCGAGGAGCGTGATAAAGGAGGGGTTGCAACAATCTGCTGCCCGTGGTCTTACGGCGCCGGCGCGGTAGCTCTGCATGTTCGGTCAGAGAGCTGGTTGGCCTCTGTAACAAAAACTCAGTGAAAGGATCAACAACGAACTTGAACGGATGTCATGTGAAGTTCGCAACGACCACACGCAACGATCAAGAAGGAACAAAATGCAAAAAAAAAAAGAAGGGTAGCGTCTTTGATTCATAATCAACACGTCTTCGGTCCCGTGTTAGAGTCCCGACGCTGCTTAAATTTTGATTAATAATCCGCATTGGCGGGGGAAGTTTTCCGGCATAAGAAGTGCCCTTGTTATGTCAACGGTCTTGTTAAAGAGGGCGCAGGAGTGGACAGAGGTTCAGGGCACTCTCTTGCCATAGGGGTGGGAAACTGACCCTGAAGGTGGAAGAATGAACAAAGATCAATGGCATGAGGGTGTAGAACGCAATCGAAAGCACTGCATTAACGACACGTAACGCGTATCCACAGGACATGTGGCCTGTAACTGAACAAGTGTCATGATGATCTCTCCTTTAATAAAAGATTCCGAAATAGCCCCCCCCCCCATTCCGAAATCAGATACTGGATTGCAAGCCGTACCCTACGGCAGATATAGACTCAGATCACAACATAGTAGTGATGAAGATTAGGCTGAAGTTTAAGACATTGGACAGAAACAATCAATGAGCAAAGAGGTGGGATACGGAGGTACTAAGGAATGACGAGATACGCTTGAAGTTCTCTAAGGCTATAGAAACAGCAATAAGGAATAGCTCAGTAGGCAGTACAGTTGAAGAGGAATAGCCTTTCTTAAAAAGGGTGATAACAGATGTCAGGAAGGAAGACATAGGTATAAAGAAGGTAACTGCGAAGAAACAGTGGGTAACAGAAGAAATATTTCAATTGATCGATGAAAGGAGGAAATACAGAAAGCTTCAGGGAAACTCAGGAATAAAGAAATACAAGTAGCTGAGGAATGAAATAAATAGGAAGTCCAGGGAAGCTAAGATGAAAAGGCTGCATGAAAAATGTGAAGAAATCGAAAAAGAAATGATTGTCGGTAGGACTGATTCACCATACAGGAAAGTCAAAATAACCTTCGTTGATGTGAAAAGCAAGGGTGATAACATTAAGAGCCCAACACCCAAATGCATACGAGGGAGTGGATAGGTGGAAAGAACACACTGAGAGCCTCTACGAGGGGCAAGATTTGTCTGATGTGATAGAAGAGAAGAAAGAGTAGTGATATAGAACATATAGGGAACCCGGTATTAGAATCAGAATTTAAAAGAGCTTTGGAGGACTTAAGATCAAATAAGGCAGACGGGATAGAAGACATTCCATCAGAATTTCTAAAATCGTTGGGGGAAGTGGCAACAGATCGACTATTCACGTTGGTGTTTAGAATGTATGAGTCGGGCGACGTACCATCTGGCTTTCGAAAAAGCACACAGTTCCGAAGACGGCAAGAGCTGACAAGTGCGAGAATTATCGCACAATCAGCTTAACAGCTCATGCATCCAAGTTGTTTACAAGAATAATACACAGAAGAATGGAAAAGAAAATTGAGGATGCGTTAGATGACGATCAGTTTGGCGTTAGGAAAAATAAAGGCACGAGAGAGGCAATTCTGATGTTGCGGTTTGTAATGGAACCAAGACTAAAGAAACTCCAAGAAACGGTCATAGGATTTGTCGACCTGGAAAAAGCGTTTGACAGTGTAAAATGGTGCACGATGTTCAAAAATGGTTCAAATGGCTCTGAGCACTATGCGACTTAACTTCTGAGGTCATCAGTCGCCTAGAACTTAGAACTAATTAAACCTAACTAACCTAAGGACATCACACACATCCATGCCCGAGGCAGGATTCGAACCTGCGACCGTAGCGATCGCTCGGCTCCAGACTGTAGCGCCTAGAAACGCACGGCCACTCCAGCCGGCTGCACGATGTTCGAAATTCTGTAAAAAACTAGGGTAAACTATAGGGTGAGGCCGATCATATACAATATGTACAACAGCCAAGAAGGAATAATAAGAGTGGACGGCCAAGAACGAAGTGCTCGTATTGAGAAGGAGGTAGAACAAGGATGTAGTCTTTCGCACCTACTGTTCAATCTGCACATCAAGGAAGCAGTGATGGAAATAAAAGAAAGGTTGGAATTAAAATTCAAGGTGAAAGGATATCAAATGATACGATTCGCTGATGACATTACTATCCTGAGTGAAAGTGAAGAAGAATTATATGATCTGCTGAATGGAATGAACGTGTAATGAGTACAGAAGATTGATTGAGAGGAAATCGACGAAATACGAAGGTATATATGGATCGATGGTCACGAAATAGGCAGCAAAATAACGGGTGACGGACGGAGGATGGAGGACATAAAAAGCAGACTAGGAATGGCAAAAAGGGCATTCCTTGTCAAGAGAAGTCTACTAGTACCAAACATAGGCCTTAATATGAGGAAGAAGTTTCTGAGAACGTACGTATATAGTACAGTATTGTATGGAAGTGAGACATGAACAGTGGGAAAAGCGGGACCGAAGAAAATGGAAGCCTTTGAGATGTGGTGCTACAGGCGAATGTTGAAAATTAGGTACACTGATAGGGTAAGAAATGAGGTTGTTCTCTGCAGAATGGGAGAGGAAAGGAATATGTGGACAACACTGATAAGAAGAAGGGACAGGATGATAGGCCAACTGTTAAGACATAAGGGAATGGCTTCTATGGTGCGAGAGGAAGCTGTAGAAGGTAAAAACTGTAGAGGAAGACAGAGATCGGAATACATTCAGCAAATAATAGACGATGTAGTTTACAAGTGCTACTCTGTGATACAGAGGTTAGCGCAGGACAGGAATTCACGGCGGGCCGCATCAAACCAGTCAGAAGACTGATGACGCCAAAAAAAAAAGGTCAACCAGCATCTCATAAATCACTTTTCACGCGTTTTTCAGACATCGCTATTTTTAATGCTGAAGTTGAAAAAGCACTCTGAGCAAACCATGTAGGTAGTGATCGCAGTTTAAAGTAGTATATTCCTTTGTAGACTACTAAATTTCACCTTACTTCAACGTTAGTACATTATTGGTCTGCAAGCGGTTCACACTCAACGAACTTCGTGTGCCATCGTGATAGAATTTGCATGCGACTGCTTCACTTATTTGTTATGATCAAACTCATTTCAGTTCAGTGAATTGAGTTAACTGTTTCTACTCGAATGATCATATAATGGAACAGGAAGGAGCGGCGCCTACATGTTGATCGACTCGTCTTTATTGCTATTCATCATCGTGCGAGTCATTTCACTGTAATTTCGTGCTGATTCCTTTTAGCAACGCTGTGACTTACTCCTTGGTAAACTGACCCGGAAACTGGTCTCTTGCCTTCTGCCGATTACACTACACTGGGGTAATATTTGAGTAACATGAACAACTTGAACATAACAATGTCGATAATTACACTTCGTTGCACACAACGATTGGGAGTAGCAAACTTGTGTGGAAAACTCTGTGCAGCCTATAGCGGTATTCACTGTAGCGGTATCTCTTACCCGATTTTTGATCTTGGAGGCTCAAGAGCATTGTGGCCCCAAGAGACTTCCGTGCTCCAATGCGTTGTCTCTCTCCTGTGACAGCCTCTGTAAAAGACAGCGGTCGGCAAATCAGAACTTTGTCATCATGAGGTTGAAGATGCCACAGCGCCTACAGAGCGAAAACATTCCTACACATGGCAATAGTCTAGTTTCCAGTGGCGTTGGGAATACTGGAAGTGTCCGCCGCTCGTGGTCTCGCGGTAGCGTTCTCGCTTCCCGAGCACGGGGTCCCGGGTTCGATTCCCGGCGGGGTCAGGGATTTTCACCTGCCTCGAGATGACTGGGTGTTTGTGTTGTCATCATTTCATCATCATCCAGGAAAGTGGCGAAATTGGACTGAGCAAAGATTGGGTAATTGTACGGGCGCTGATAACCACGCAGTTGAGCGCCCCACAAACCAAACATCATCATCACATCATCATCAATACTGGAAGTACAGCTGTATGTTGAGGGTTCAGTCATTTATTCTAGCATCACGGGTCACCATCTGGGCTAGGTAGTACTTTGCAGTCAGAACCATTTGAACTTAAACTGTTCAGGTACTCTAGAGAATGCCTGCCGGGGTGGCCGAGCGGTTCTAGGCCCTACAGTCTGGAACTGCGCGACTTCTACGGTCGCAGATTCGAATCCTGCCTCGGGCATGGATGTGTGTGATGTCCTTAGCTTACTTAGGTTTAAGTAGTTCTAAGTTCTAGGGGACTGTTGACCTCAGAAGTTTAGTCCCATAGTGCTCAGAGCCGTTTGAACCATTTTCAACTATAGAGAATGACTTCTTATCTAATAGCTCAAGAAACATTCTTGACTGTCCTCATAACTCCAAAGGTGAGTGCGTTTAGAATCAAAGAGGGTATGCAACGAAACAATAAGTTCTATAAAATTACAAAAAGGAAACGTTATTATAGTTAAATAAAAGACCCTGAGTGGCGCTGACAACAGCTAGCTTAGAGAACTATGTAGTGGAACTGAACACTTTTATTTTTAAAGTTCCCTGTTTCTGAAACCGTTGCGCGTGTATCACCGTAAATGGCAGAGTGGACTGCATGTTTGTTGCGTCAATTGACGGAAAACTGCTGTCATCGTGGAAATGAAATATGAAGTGCAAATGTGAATATAAGCACACAGAGAATGTGTGGCTGCAGCCACGACCTCCATCGTTCGAAGTTACTCGAGTACGGAGTCCATTCACGAATGAGGACAATCTGCTTGCGCGCTTGCCAGGAGCAGACGCTTGACTCAAGGGCGCGATCGTAAGTGAGCACTTCGGAATGCATAAATCTCCACGGAGAAGTGCCGATTTGTTCCTCTGCTCACAGAGGAACAAAAATTCTGCTACAAGTGGCACAATCGGCTCTTTCTGGGACAAAGTTTCAGAGTAATCACTGGACATTTTGCCAGCTATCTCAGTTTAACCACTCTCCAGCGAAATGTGTCAGATAGAGCCCCACCAGAGTCGCTCAACATATTCTTCCGAAATATTAGCAAATATCGATTCACTGATGTGGACTGTCGACTCGGTCAATGACGATCTTCATTACAACCTGATTTCCTCCCAATCTTTCCAGACACGGAACTGCTAGGCCGCCCTGAGCTGTTTGTACAAAATATTCTAGAAGCTTCTCAAACATTTCAAAGTAACGTTCAATCAAAAGGCTTAGCCAATCGCAAGGCCTCCTGAATACAGCAGCGGGGGAAGATCTGAGCAAACTACTTGGGAAGAATTCTTAACCATTCACACACAGCCGCCTATGTGGTGAAAGGAGACGTGTTCCAGCAGGGCTTAAAGAAATTCAGGCGATCCTTGTTAGACGGCTATCTTTACTGCCCCCCTTTCAGCTTTCTCCTGCACACCTGACAACGGGAGGCGGCGCTCGCTGGGCCGCTCCATTGGACACCTTTGTGGCGGGCTGCAAAATTCTGCCCTTTGGACGCTGAGAAAAAATTGACAGCTCGTCCCCGACCTGCTTGAGGTCCTTTGCTTCCACAGCCACTGTCGCCATCCTAGCAAGTGCAGAAATAACTTTCGTAAAGTATGGAGAACTGCATTGTTAAAGTGAAGCAGTTCAGTATGAACTAGTACGATTAATAAACTGATAAATCCACCTACCCTTGATATTAAATGATATAAATATGTTAATCTAATTGACCAAATTAATTATGTTAATTGATCTTGTAAGGAGGTAAAATATCACCGTCTGACAGTATTAAAGGCCGTTTCTTCTCCAAGCGTTGTAGGTACTCACATCGATATTTTTCTCTAGTTGAGATATTCAGTAGGAGCCAGAAGTACTCGGACAAACCTTATGAGCTTTTTCAGGGATACTTCCTGAGCGCTTTGGTGTAATAGAACCAAAGTCTCTGGCGGCTCGTTACGGAGTAACGATGTAATTTCGATTTATTCGCTTAGCTCAAAAATGTGTGTGAAATCTTATGGGACTTAAGGGGGATAGGACGTCAAACAGGCCGACTTGGAGCAGGAGAGGCACCACAGGACATTTTAATTTACACTGTCTATACTTTTACAAATAAATTCATAAAACTTTGTCAGCATGACCAGGAAGGATTCAGAATTCACGCTCATACCAGTGGAAGTTCGAAAACATAACGCAGTAATTTTTTTTACATGTGAAATTTCATCATTTTTTTCAATTACTAATAGCAGCATTTGTTGCTATATGTACACTTTCCTTCATAAGTAAGAGAGATTCTTCGATGAATTTTTTACAGCATAGGAACCATACTTAAAGGTGTATGACACTCTAGAATTTTCCAAATCTATTAAAAACTGTGGTAAAAATTGAGCTAATGAACTATAAAATTTGTGTTTTTTCTAACCATGAAGTGTAAAATATAACAGCGCATTCGTTTTTTCATAATTTAAATAAATCCTAGAGTTTCATACACCTAAGTATGGTATGTATGCTGTGCAAAATTTATCGAAGAATCTCCTTAACTTATGAAGAACAGTGTACCTATAGCAACAAATGCAGAGATTAGTAAGTGAAAAAATGATGAAATTTCACACGGAAAAAAGTTTATTTTGTTATGTTTCCGAACTTCCAGTGCAATGAGTGTGAATCCTGAATCCTTCCTGGTGATTCTGACAAAGTCTTATGAATTTATTTGTAAAAGTATAGACACTGGAAACTAAAATGTCCTGTGATGCCTCTCCTGCTGCAAGTCGGCCCGTTTGACGTCCTACTCCCCTTAACTGCTAAGGTCATCAATCCCTAAGCTTACACACTACTTAACCTAAATTATCCTAAGGACAAGCACACACAACCATGCCTTGGGAGGACTCGAACCTCCGCCGGGACCAGCCGCACAGTCCATGACTGCAGCGCCTAAGACCGCTCGGCTAATCCGGCGCGGCTCCGGTTAGCTACAGTAATCACACTTGTTTCTGTGAAAATACATTCACAAGAGTGCAGAAGCCTGAAATATGCAATAACGAATAAATAAAGACTAAATAATGCAACCGCTCTTCCGTTAACGTGATGTGGTTGCCATCGATGCGGAAACAGCATAGCCCTGTTACGCCACTCTTCCATTCTGTTCGGTGAACACGAGGTGCATAACGGCCAGCACTTCTTCACTTAACCTGTTAATAATACTGCAGTGATTCACCGTTAACGCACAACTAGCGCTGCCAGAAAACCAAACCCTAAACAGAACAGAGCTATAGTGAATGCAAACTTTAAGGCAACGAATTAAAGAGGACATACCTGTTGTCAACAACAGGTACCATGAACGAATGGAAACAAGAAATACAGATCATATAGCCAACATTTGACTTTTTATGCTCTATTTTCAGTTCTACACAAATTTATGCTACTAATTCGCTATCGGGGAACATGGAACTCGCTATGTTGCAGTGTAGAGGCAACGAAAATACGATTTTCCAAATGACTTATCGTTACTGAACAAACTTAAATATTTAAAATGCTATCATAATATACTGATGAAGAGGTATAAGAGTTTAAAACAGTAAGGCAAATACTACGGTCAGAAGCTCTGTCCTCGTCTTGAGGAAGCGTAACTGTCAGTACAAAAATGCAGACTCTTAATTCATTATTTGAGAATCAGAATACTTAGTGACTCATTACGCAACTTTCTCTCGCCGTCAATCCCCACAAAATGATGAAAGGAAACAAGTTTAACGCATACTATCTTTCCGCTGTTCATGCACTCAAACTTAAGCATCTGGCATGACATTTTAATTTATTATTTGTTTACTATTATCTGCATTCACAACACAATTTACAGACAGTATCTAAAAATATCGCTGAATACATCTTCAACATTATATCATTCTATGACACACAGTTGAGGAGACATGACATCATATATATTTAGATGAGTGAAAAACTAGCTTCTACTTACAATGGCGAGCAAATTATCCAGTTTGTATTCATCGCGTGTTTTATAATGACAGCACGTAGTGACAGCCAACAAACGTAATGAACAATTTAAATCTTTCCCAACTTTTTTTCGTTTAGATGGTTAAAGACAAATATTTAACTTATTAAATCATACGTTTGAAGCTGTATTGTACATGGGAGTTCCGTTCTTTAAACACTCGTGTGTTTATTGGTGCAAAACTAGTTTGGACGAGAAACGAAACGAAATACAACAACAAGCAGAAGAGGACGGAAATATACGAAGAGCAAAGTAGCTCCACCTACATGGAGACTGTGTGTCTTATTCTGTCAGTGTTATCAAACTTTGTGACTGAATATCTTGGAAAGTTTTTAAGATACAACTTCGAATTTTTCATACTTATTGAATGTACCTTTTTAGACATACAGAATTAGAATTATTGCAAAAACTGTGTTATCTGGCGTGTTATCATATTTTCCCCAAACACCTGATTTTTCTACCAATATTTTTTAGATACATGAAAATGAACATAAAAACAAAACAACTTAGGATTTTTCCATTATTTTAATCCCATATGTACTGAATCTTATTCCTGCCATGCTGTGAAATTTTCATGTTCTATTTTCATTACATTGTGATATGACGGATTATCTATAGTAAAGAAGTAGTTCTGTGACATTAACATTCGAGGATTTTTAATTAGAGATTTTTATACAAATATGCTGTTCTGCCTCTTTTGTGCATTAGAATTGTTTTGGCCGACATTCTGTGTCATCTTCAGTGTAACAGAGTCCCATTATTCGCATCTTCTATATTTCCGTGCTTCTTTCGATATCTGCTGAGCAGCAAACTCTGCTTACTCAACACGAAGCACAGTCCTCTAGGTGTATTCTGCCCTACTTTCACTCTGCCTCTCCAAAAACTTCATCTTTCTTAGTTCCCACAGTTAAATGTTATTACAGCATCAGACACTGCTAACCTTAAAGCTATGAGGCCCACTAACACATTTTTAGGCACACAGAACCACATAACATTATTAAAGGAAACATTCACATTCTGGGTCTTCCCACGAAAAATATTTCCTTATCAGCTCTGGATTTGCCAAAGCTTTGAATGTAGTTTCGACTGCCTCCATTACTATCAAAGGAAGATAACATTTCTTTGTAAATACATATGGGTTACCTGTACTTGTTCAAAGTACCACGGGGGGCGTGGTCATTTAATAAATTACATTTTATTTATTTTCACATTATTCGCTGTTTGCGAACATGTTTTCTACTACTGCAGATGCAAGCTCAGATTTCAAATATTTGTTAACCACAAATTTGCTTCACTTTGACACTTAGTCACTTTATGTACATATGAAAGATTAATATATGCAAGTACACTACAGAATGATCCACTGGCTAGCACAGTATTTTGTAATAGACTAGTCCCAGAAACAGAGGAATGATTTGTTTGTACCTAATGCCAACTTCCGAGGCGTAAGAGCGGCATCATAACAAGTCGATTCACAGCCTTCTAGACTATTTCGTTCTCAGGATATGACTGTTCGATTATGACAAAGTACGCGAGGTGCGAAAATTGTCAGTCATATGTCAAGTCTAAATATATTTTTGAAGGTTTAAAATTGAATATTTTCGTGCGTGATGCACCAAATTTTCAGTTGTATAAAGGCATTACAAATTAGAAAAGAGAAAATGTCAGATTTTATTGAATTTGACATACAGTGAGGTACCAAAATTCATAGGATACTTCCTAACACCGTGTCGCCCTCCTTTTTCCCGGCGTAACGCAACAACTCGACGTGGCATAGACTCAAGAAAAGTCGTTGGAAGCCCCCTGCAGAAATACTGAGCCATGGTGCCTCTATAGCTGTCCACAATCGCTAAAGCATTGCTGATGCATGATTTTGTGGACAAACTGATCTTTCTGTTATGTCTCATCAATATTCGATGAGGTTCATGTCGATCGATCAGGGTGGCCAAATCATTCGCTCGAATTGCTCAGAATGGTCTTCAAATCAATCGTGACACCGCGCATTGTCATTTATAAATTTTTATAAATTTTCTTTGTAGATATCATTTTATAGATATCAGTCAATAATCGGTTCAGTTGTACCAGAGCACGCAATCCATTTCTACATCTACATCTACATCACGTTAACGCAGCCCACACCACTACTGAGCCATCACAAGCTCGCACAGTGCCTTATTGACAACTTGGGTCCATGGCTTCGTAGGGTCTGCGCCAAACTTCAACACGGTCATCAGATCTTTGCAACTGAAATCGGCTCTCATCTGATCACACCACGCTTTTTCCGTCGTCTAGGGTCCAACCGAGACGGTCACAGACACTGGAGAGGCGCTGCAGGCGATGTCGTGCTGTTAGTAATGGCACTCGCATCTTTTGCCTGGTGCCATAGCCCACTGACGCCAGATTTCGCCACACTATCCTAACGGATACGTTCATCATACGTCCAGCATTGATTTCTGAAGTTACTTCAAGCAGTGTTGCTTGTCTGTTAGCACTGACAATTGTACGTAAAAGCCGCTGCTCTCGGTCATTAAGTGAAGACGGACGGCAATTGCGTTGCCTGAAATGTGATATTCTCGGCACACTCTTGACGCTGTGGGTCTCGGATATTGAATTCCCTTACGATTTCTGAAATGGAATGTCCCATGCGTCTAGCCCCAACTACCATTCCGCGTTCAAAGTCTGTTAATTTCCGTCGTTCGGTCATAATGATGTTGCAAACGTTTTCACAAGAATCACTTGAGTACAAATGCTAACTCGACCGATGCACTGCCCTCTGATATCTTGTGTACCCAATACTTCAGCCATCTCTATACGCATTTTGGCTGGTTCAAATGGCTCTGAGCACTATGGGACTTAACATCTAAGGTCATCAGTCCCCTAGAACTTACAACAACTTAAACCTAACTAAACTAAGGACATCGCACACATCCATGCCCAAGGCAGGATTCGAATCTGCGACCGTAGTGGTCGCGCGGTTCCAGACTGAAGCGCCTAGAACCTCTCGGCCACACAGGCCGGCTGCATGTTGGCATTCCACGACTTTTGAGAACTACGCGTACATAGTTTCATTAACAATATGATAATCTCCTAGAGGAGCAGTAGAGGCGTAGCTACTTCTCGCCAACTTTATTTGGATTGATCATTATTTCAGTTGGTGTGTCCTTGTTCTCCTTGTCTGGCGTTCTTGACGTGTCGACGGGCCGTTAAGACGTAGGCCAACCTTCGTTTGAGATTCCGGCTGCAGTGTACGTCTCGTCCCCGTTGTTTACACCTGGAGCGCTGCTCTCAGCGCCAGCCGCACTCAAAACAAACGCCTCGCGCTGTGCTGCGCGGTGTGGTGCGGTGCGGTGCCCATGCCCGCTCAGCTGCGGCCGGTGCCCCACGCCCCTCGGCCAGCCCTCGTCCCACAAAAGTAGTCTGCGGCGGCGTAGCAGACAAATAAATCGCCACTGCCCTGCCGGAAAAGTCGCCGACTCGGCGGCGAGGATGAACAACAAACGTATTGCCCCCACTTAATGGCCGTTGTTTCCCGCACCTGACTGACTGCTTTTGAAAAATCACCGCTTATTTCCCGTGGAGAACGAACGAAACGAAGATAGATATTCTACTGAAAACAAACCGCACGCCTTCGAGTGATGAGATCCCGTGCGAGAGCGCTGTCGTTAAATTTAGATGCTCTTGTTACCATTCCTCAAAGATGACCCCAAAGCTATGCCTCGTTATCTTCTCCTCTGTCTCTGTTCATCATCTTGTAAAAAGGAAAAGGTAGGAAGGAAGTATACAGCTCAGTGTTCCGTTGATGACAAAGGCCACCGAGGCAGAGACATAGGACAACCAAATAAGAAATTTTTCAAAGAAAGCCCAGTGTCGACGGAAAAGATCGATTGCGTACTTCTCGGTAGTTGCGCGGTCGGTGCGGCCGATTCCTGACCGATGGGGTCCGGGTTCAGTTCCCTGCTGGTCGGAGATTTTCTTCGCACGGGCACTAGATGTTGTGGTCGCCTAGAGTTTTTATTGTCATAACTGAGACTTTGAGACAGCTGGAAAGCCAATAAATTAAAAAAAAAAAGAGAGGAAATAGTCGGTTTATTTTCCGTTACAGACAAAATTATTTTTAAATCGAATTTTGCTTTTCCTTGTGAAAGATCGAACAAAAATTCGTCTATTACGATGTTTCTTTCATCAGACTGTGTTAACAGGGATAGCAAAACACGAAGAGTAGCCACTAACCTAGCAGCGGCTGCGTGCCCTGCCCCCTGTTGCCATGCAACAGCGCTGCTCAGCCGCAACTGGAGTATTGGTTATTCTTTTTGTTTACTGTCCCTGTTGATACAGATCAATGAAACGAATATCACACTACACTGACTTGGTACCGCTATTTGGAATGGGCGCGTAAATTTCCACTTTAAAAATGATTTTGTTTGTAACGGGAATGAAATCCATGCTTTCCGTCGACACTGTTCGTTTCTTCTGACTTGTTTGAACAGACCTGCCACAAATTTTTCTGCTGTGCCAAACTCTCTTCTCAGAGAAGCACTAGCAACTCTCATCTTCAGTTACACGCTGTATGTATTCGAGCCTCTGTCATCCCTCATTGTTGTTACCTTCTACAGCTCCCTCTAGTACCATAGATGTTATTCTCTAACGTATTATGAAATACCCTATCATCCTTTTCTTTCTCCTTGTCAGGTTTTTCAATTTATGCTTTTACTTGGTGATTCTACAGAGAACCTACTCATTCCTTACCTCACCAGTCCACCTAATTTTCAGCATTCTTCTATAGCAGCACATCTCAAATGCTTCGAGTCCCTTCTGTTCATGTATCCATAGAGGCTATGTCTCACTACAACACAACTTTGTAGTCCGAACGTACTTTCTCAGAAATTTCTTCCTCAGATGAAGGCCTACGTTCGATACTAGTGCACTTCTCTTGTCCACGAAAGCTCTTTTCGCCAGTACTAGTCCGCTTTTCATGTCTTCCTTTCTCCGTCCGTCGTGAGTTACTTTGCTGCCTTGGTAGCAGAATTCCTTAATTTCATTTACTTCACGATCACCAATCATGATGGTTTTTCGGTGTTCTCATTTCTGCTATTTCTCATTGCTTCCATCTTTCTTCAATATAGTCGCCATCCATATTCTGTACTTATCAGAGTGTTCATTCCATATTGCAAATACTAAATTAAAATTATCCAACGAAACACCAAACAAAACGAACCCGAAGACTCTTACGAGGAATAACCAATGTATGACGGTAGTGTGGCGAAACGTACCGATTGGCCCATCCCTTGAACGAGGGTTGATTGAAAAGTAATGCCTCCACTTTCGTACCTCCTCAATAGTTGGCAGCATTGGTTTGCCGCAGGTACTGCCGTGTTCCGTAGCCTTTTCTCTACAGCTCCAGTTGGTGGGAAGCCTCAGCATTGAACGGTTGTGTAATTACAGTGGATATTAGTGAACCCTGTGCAGACGGTCGGTCAATGCGATTTAAGCAACGTGCAGTCATTGAACTCTTGACAGCAGATGGTGTCACCTCAAAGGAGATTCATCAGAGAATGAAAGCAGTTAATGGTGATCGTGTTTATGTGAGTGCTGTGCGTCGTTGGGCCCGTATGTTTAAAGATGTTGAGGGGGGTACATCTGACCTGCGTTACAAAGAGTGGGATGTCCTGTGACAGCAACCACCGATTTTCACAAACAAAATGTTGACAGATCGATTCAGGACGATCATCGTATCACTCAGAGAGAAATTGCAAGCACAATCGGCATTTCACAAGACCGTGTGGGTCACATTATTGCTTCGCTTGGCTATCGGAAGATCAGTGCACAATGAATACCCCAGATGCTGACTCTTGAAATGAAAGCGCACAGACTTGAAATTTGCCAGAAATTCCTCTAGCGTTACGAGAATGAAGGTGACGCCTTTATCCATTCAATTCTGAGAGGAGACGAAACGTGGGGACATCATTATGCTTCTGATGAAGACGTTGAGTGAACTTTGAGACTGTGGTTACGGAAACGGGGTGTCGACTTCTTTCGTGACGGCTTCAGAAAACTTGTTGATCATTGGCAGAAGTGTATCCAATTGGCTGGTGACTATGTGTAAAAGTGAATATTGGTAATTAAAGATCCATTTCTGTGAATTATTTCTTAGCTTGATTTATTAAAATCTTCCCATAGAAACCCAATTAACGAAGGTGGAGGCATTACTTTTCATTCAACCCTCGTATTAATCCAATTCTGTATAGGTTCAGACTGATACACACATATCGATGAAACGAATATCGCACTACACTAATTTCGTGCCACTATATCGAATAGACACGTAAAATTCCGCATGAAAAATCATTTTATTTCCAGCGGGATGCAAACCGACAGTTTCCGTCGACACTAGGCCTTGGTTGAAATACATAATGAGCAGCATTCGTTGCAGGTTTAACTTCAACTACATATAGCAGAAAGGAAATTAAAAATATGTGCCGAAACACTAGAAAAAACGCACATGACAACTCTTAGAAGAGTTCAGTATTTTGATTAGGTGACATTCAACAGCCGTTAAGTAACTGGAAAAACGCATTTTAACCATTAGCTGATTTTATATGAACCTCAAAATCAGCCGGTTTCGCTCGTGGGCCACATTCACAGGATATAAGGCACCTGGTCTTCTTTTGGCTTATATCCTGTGAAGACGGTCCACAACCGAAACCGGCGCATATTTAGGTCCATATAAAAGCAGCTGATAGTTAAAATGAGTATTTCCAGTCTTAGGAGAGTATTTGCTAGCTACATCTTTCATGGATGAGCTACATTTCCTTAAATTTCATCCCATGACTCTCAGCCTGTCATCTTGTTTTCCTACAACTTGTTTTATATGGTCACCCCACTTTAGGTAGCTTCGCACGATAACTCTAGGTATTCTACGATTGTTACCGTTTCCAGCAGCCTTTCATTAACAGTCTAATTGGACGGTAAAATCTCTCTTCTCCTGACTGGGCACACTACGCTACATTTGTTTACATCGAGATTCAACTGCCAGTCTATGCACTAGTTACCGCACCTCCACAGATCTTCCGGCATGCCTCTGTGGCTTGTGGGGTTGCAACACTGGTATCAAAGCAACCATTCCCGCATTTGCTTTAAGCCATTTAAAGTAACCAACGAAATCTCAAATCTGCGTAGCAGGACAAGATTTAGAATTCTCCCCTCCCCCAAGCTATGTGTTGTGCCTGAACTGCGGTGTCAGAATGGTCAGTACTCGTACGAGGAGAGGGTCTCCGTAAATGTCGACACTGTTACGTCACTGCAGACGCTGCCCTTATATGAATTAATAACAACTTTCCTCTTCTTCTTCTCATCACACATCAAGCCTGTCGACCTGGTCTCAGCTACATATATGAACTGGCCGTCCTATGTGAAACTTCCCTTTCGGTTTCTATCGTAAGGTCCTCTTTAGAATCTTTGTTTCTTCGGTTCGATCGAGGTGTTCCTTCCAGTTTCACTCACGTTCTTCTATTTTGTCATTTTGTGCAAAAAATATTCAGTTCTTTTCTAATGTTTTCATTAGGACGCCTGCCCAACTTAGTGCAACCATTCACTTCTGGTAATAATTTCGCTTCAGCCGCCTGAAAGAGGCTGCAATCTTCACTCTTCATAAACCAGGTTGCACTGCCACGCAGTAAAATTGGTGTAGCTATCGCCTCTTAGAATTATATTTTGTGTCTCTTCGTGTGTATCTTTTTAATGTTATGCTCATTGTGCCATTATGATATCTCTATAATTTAATATCTACATCCTTGTCTTAGTAAAAGTAATACAGCTCCCAAGGTAATTGAAGTACTAAACTTGTTCCACAATCGGATCTTCAATCGCAGTTTAGTTTCGTACTAGTCTGTTATTTAAGGTATGGCGTTGCCTTAGTTTTAGTTAGTGCTATATTAAAATTATAATACTTTCCACTGAAGTTTAAGACATGGATTGATTTTCTGTTCACATAATGTCGTCAGCATATAACAGTATGTTAATATATTTATTTTTGATAGTATGGACCCCTTCTGGTGGTCTTTCTTTCCATTTTCGGAAGGCTTCGTCTATACAGACATTAAAAAGTGTGGGCGATAATGTCAACTCTTGGTTTATTGAAATTGTTTACCTATATGTTTGGAGACTTCAAGTATAATACAAGTTCCGTTACACGACTCTTGGTGCAACTTGTTAAGAAATTTGAGTATCCAAGTTTTGTGGTGATTTCCCACAGACTGTCTTTGTTCAGCCTATCAAACGATTTTTCAAGGTGTACGAAACACATGTAGGCTGTACGTAGGTAAATCAAATTCTTTTGTTTTCTGTGTTTTTGACACACAAAAGTGTGTTATTTCTACATGACCTTCCTCTTATGAATCGTTCTTCTAGAAGTAACACTTTTTTAATACTCGTTAATTTATTATTTAATACATCCAGACCTGTTTTCTAGGTGATGTTTAACCTAATGATACATTTATAATTTGAAGTTTTGCTACGATTCTACTTTAAGCTACAACACTTTTGCTATAATCCAATCTTCTGGAATTGTCTGTTTTGCCAAGTATTGATCAACTCTATACTAATCCAGTCAGGTCTCGGGCATTTCTTGCACTTTTGGTTTTTGGTTACCTCTTCTATCCCATGGGAAGTTATTGAATCTGTGTCAGATCTATTTAAGTGTATAAATATTTTAAAAGCGCAGTCCTGTCTTAAATATGCATCATGTTCTAACTATGGTAGAAATTTATCACAGCTGCCTCGATGAGTTGGTATTCTCAGTTATATTTCATTATTTGTAATCAGTCTGTAGTTTTCTCTTCCTTGGTCATTGGAAGATTGCAGAAAATATTCATATTCTGTTTGTGTCTCTTAATTTTTTCAATTTTTTCATACCAAATTTAAACCCTTTATCATTTAGACAGCTTTCCTAGGCATTCAATTGCGACTTTTAATTGCGCGGTATTTGATGTTTTTCGTTCTAATAGCACATCATTATATGAAGGTGTTTTGTTAAATAATATTTTAGTCTTCGTTGATAGAAATCGTATTTTGAAAGCCTTTTTAACAAAAATGCCTAGAAATTGTTTGAATTTTCCTTTTCTGCAGGTGATGAGTCCATGAGTGTCTTCCAACAGGTTCGTAGTACTAATTTGGCTATAACGAAACAATGATAGCTGAAAATATACACGCCTGGAAATGGAAAAAAGAACACATTGACACCGGTGTGTCAGACCCACCATACTTGCTCCGGACACTGCGAGAGGGCTGTACAAGCAATGATCACACGCACGGCACAGCGGACACACCAGGAACCGCGGTGTTGGCCGTCGAATGGCGCTAGCTGCGCAGAATTTGTGCACCGCCGCCGTCAGTGTCAGCCAGTTTGCCGTGGCATACGGAGCTCCATCGCAGTCTTTAACACTGGTAGCATGCCGCGACAGCGTGGACGTGAACCGTATGTGCAGTTGACGGACTTTGAGCGAGGGCGTATAATGGACATGCGGGAGGCCGGGTGGACGTACCGCCGAATTGCTCAACACGTGGGGCGTGAGGTCTCCACAGTACATCGATGTTGTCGCCAGTGGTCGGCGGAAGGTGCACGTGCCCGTCGACCTGGGACCGGACCGCAGCGACGCACGGATGCACGCCAAGACCGTAGGATCCTACGCAGTACCGTAGGGGACCGCACCGCCACTTCCCAGCAAATTAGGGACACTGTTGCTCCTGGGGTATCGGCGAGGACCATTCGCAACCGTCTCCATGAAGCTGGGCTACGGTCCCGCACACCGTTAGGCCGTCTTCCGCTCACGCCCCAACATCGTACAGCCCGCCTCCAGTGGTGTCGCGACAGGCGTGAATGGAGGGACGAATGGAGACGTGTCGTCTTCAGCGATGAGAGTCGCTTCTGCCTTGGTGCCAATGATGGTCGTATGCGTGTTTGGCGCCGTGCAGGTGAGCGCCACAATCAGGACTGCATACGACCGAGGCACACAGGGCCAACACCCGGCATCATGGTGTGGGGAGCGATCTCCTACACTGGCCGTACACCACTGGTGATCGTCGAGGGGACACTGAATAGTGCACGGTACATCCAAACCGTCATCGAACCCATCGTTCTACCATTCCTAGACCGGCAAGGGAACTTGCTGTTTCAACAGGACAATGCACGTCCGCATGTATCCCGTGCCACCCAACGTGCTCTAGAAGGTGTAAGTCAACTACCCTGGGCAGCAAGATCTCCGGATCTGTCCCCCATTGAGCATGTTTGGGACTGGATGAAGCGTCGTCTCACGCGGTCTGCACGTCCAGCACGAACGCTGGTCCAACTGAGGCGCCAGGTGGAAATGGCATGGCAAGCCGTTCCACAGGACTACATCCAGCATCTCTACGATCGTCTCCATGGGAGAATAGCAGCCTGCATTGCTTGGAAAGGTGGATATACACTGTACTAGTGCCGACATTGTGCATGCTCCGTTGCCTGTGTCTATATGCCTGTGGTTCTGTCAGTGTGATCATGTGATGTATCTGACCCCAGGAATGTGTCAATAAAGTTTCCCCTTCCTGGGTCAATGAATTCACGGTGTTCTTATTTCAATTTCCAGGAGTGTATATCATTATCTGAATATCTTAATGTCTTGCACTAATGAAGCACACTTATCCGCTACAATATAACCAATAATTGGTCTAGTTCCTCTATTAGCCCACATGTACTTAAGGACATCTTTCTTTCGGAAGAACGTAACAGTTATTTTAAGGTTATTGTACATGCATAAACTTCTCTCATGCTTACCATTTGCATTTATAGTATATTATCTGTATCTTTCCACCACGTCTTTAAAAGTGCCATTACCCACACTGTCATTCCAGTGTCCAAATACGTAAATCAAGCTGATTTATTTATTCCGTGTTATACAAGCTGGAACTTAACATAATGATCTGAGCCATGCACTCGTACACCTTCATGGCCCTAAGCTGCAGTCGCAGTTAGAGGTCTTCGGACTCTTTTGAGCTCACATCAAACGCAGATGCCCTTTCTGCCAGTGCTAGTCTGCTTTTGATGTCCTCCTTGCTCCATCCGTCATTGCTTATTTTTCGGCCTGTGTAGCAGAATTGGTTAACAGTTCTATTGTTAAGTTTCTCAAGGTTCTCACTTCTGCTGCTTCTCGTTACTTTCGTCTTCCTTCGATTTACTCTCAATCCATGTTCTGTACTCATTAGACTGTTCATTCCATTCGGCAGATCATATAATTCTTCTTCACTTTCACTCAGGATACTAATATCATCTTCACGAATCGTATTATTGATATTTTTTTAGCTTTAATTTTATTCCGTTCCTGAAACTTTCTTTTATTTCCATCATTGCTTCATCTATGTATAATGGAAATGAAATGAGCGTTTGGCGTCATTGGCCGGGAGGCCCCTCGCGGGGCAGGTCCGGCCGCCTTGGCGCAGGTCTTATTACATTCGGCGCCACATTGGGCGACCTGCACGCCGGATGGGGATGAAATGATGATGAACACAACACAACACCCAGTCCCTGAGCGGAGAAAATCTCCGACGCAGCCGGGAATCGAACCCGGGCCCGGAGGACGGCAATCCGTCACGCTGACCACTCAGCTACTGGGGCGGACATCTATGTATAGATTGAGCAGTAGAGGCAAAATATTACTTCCCTGTCTTACACTTTCTTTAATCCGAGCGCTTCGTTTTTGGTCTTCCACTCTTATTGATCCCTCAGGTTTCTTGTACATTCAGTATTTTACCCGTCTTTCCCAGTGGCTTACCTCTATTTTTATCAGAATTTAGAACATCTTCTGCCATTTGCCATTGTCGAACGTTTTTTTCAGATCGACAAATTCTATTAATGTCTCTTGATTTTTCTTTATTCTTGGTTCGATTATCGATTACAACGTCAGTACTGCCTCACTGATAGGTTTACTTTTCCTAAAGTTAAACTGATAGTCGTATAACGTGCCTTCAATTTTCATTCCCATTCTTCTGTATATTATTGTTGTCAGCAACTTGGATATACAGTCCTGGAAACTGAAATAAGAACACCGTGAATTCATTGTCCCAGGAAGGGGAAACTTTATTGACACATTCCTGGGGTCAGATACATCACATGATCACACTGACAGAACCACAGGCACATAGACACAGGCAACAGAGCATGCACAATGTCGGCACTAGTACAGTGTATATCCACCTTTCGCAGCAATGCAGGCTGCTATTCTCCCATGGAGACGATCGTAGAGATGCTGAATGTAGTCCTGTGGAACGGCTTGCCATGCCATTTCCACCTGGCGCCTCAGTTGGACCAGCGTTCGTGCTGGACGTGCAGACCGCGTGAGACGACGCTTCATCCAGTCCCAAACATGCTCAATGGGGGACAGATCCGGAGATCTTGCTGCCCAGGGTAGTTGACTTACACATTCTAGAGCACGTTGGGTGGCACGGGATACATGCGGACGTGCATTGTCCTGTTGGAACAGCAAGTTCCCTTGCCGGTCTAGGAATGGTAGAACGATGGGTTCGATGACGGTTTGGATGTACCGTGCACTATTCAGTGTCCCCTCGACGATCACCAGTGGTGTACGGCCAGTGTAGGAGATCGCAACCCACACCATGATGCCGGGTGTTGGCCCTGTGTGCCTCGGTCGTATGCAGTCCTGATTGTGGCGCTCACCTGCACGGCGCCAAACACGCATACGACCATCATTGGCACCAAGGCAGAAGCGACTCTCATCGCTGAAGACGACACGTCTCCATTCGTCCCTCCATTCACGCCTGTCGCGACACCACTGGAGGCGGGCTGCACGATGTTGGGGCGTGAGCGGAAGACGGCCTAACGGTGTGCGGGACCGTAGCCCAGCTTCATGGAGACGGTTGCGAATGGTCCTCGCCGATACCCCAGGATCAACAGTGTCCCTAATTTGCTGGGAAGTGGCGGTGCGGTCCCCTACGGCACTGCGTAGGATCCTACGGTCTTGGCGTGCATCCGTGCGTCGCTGCGGTCCGGTCCCAGGTCGACGGGCACGTGCACCTTCCGCCGACCACTGGCGACAACATCGATGTACTGTGGAGACCTCACGCCCCACGTGTTGAGCAATTCGGCGGTACGTCCACCCGGCCTCCCGCATGCCCACTATACGCCCTCGCTCAAAGTCCGTCAACTGCACATACGGTTCACGTCCACGCTGTCGCGGCATGCTACCAGTGTTAAAGACTGCGATGGAGCTCCGTATGCCACGGCAAACTGGCTGACACTGACGGCGGCGGTGCACAAATGCTGCGCAGCTAGCGCCATTCGACGGCCAACACCGCGGTTCCTGGTGTGTCCCCTGTGCCGTGCGTGTGATCATTGCTTGTACAGCCCTCTCGCAGTGTCCGGAGCAAGTATGGTGGGTCTGACACACCGGTGTCAATGTGTTCTTTTTTCCATTTCCAGGAGTGTATGAGCTGGTAAGCTGGTGTGCAATAATTCTCGCACTTTTCGGCTGTTGCTATATTCCAGACTGAGTGGATGACGGTTTTTCCGAAAGTCTGACACATACATTCAACACACCAACGTGAATAGTCGTTTTGTTGCCACCTCTCCCAATGGTTTTAGGAATTCTGACGGAATTTTATCTATTCTTTCTCCCTTACTCGATCTTAACTCTTCCAAAGCTCTTTTAAATTTTTATTCTAATAGTGGATGCCTTATCTCTTCTGTATCTATTCCTGTTTCTTCTTCTACCACGTCTTCAGACACGTCTTTCCCCTCACAGAGGCCTCTCTCCGCTGCTTTTAACAATGGAATTCCCGTAGCACTCTTAATGTTACCGCCTACCACCCTTGCCTTTAATTTCACTGAAGGTTGTTCGACGTTTCTATGTGTTTAGCGCGCAGCTCGTGGTCTCACGGTAACGTTCTCTTTTCCCGAATACGAGGTACCGGGTTCGATTCCCAGCGGGGTCAGGGATTTTTCACCAGCCTTTAGATGACTGGGTGTTGTGTCGTCTTCCTCATCATAATTCATCCCTTAACAATCGGAGGAAGGCAGCGGCAAACCCCTCCATTAGGACCTATCCTGGTAAAGCGGTGTGGGTCTCCCGCATCGTTACCCTACGCTCTGTCAAGAAGCATGGGATTTCATTTCCATATGTTGAGTTAGTCCTTCGGACAATTATTTCTTTTCAATTTTCATCGCATTTTCATGCAGCCATTTCCCTTAGCTACCCTGAAATTCCTGTTGCCTAGTTTATGAAGGTCTTGTATTTCTATATTCCTAAATTTTTCTGAACATTTCTTGTGCTTCCTTCTTTCATCTATCAACTAATGTGTTTTTTCTGTTACCCAAGCTTTCTTCTTACTTACTTTCTTTGTATCAATGTTTATTTTCTTTCTTTCTGGAGACATGTCGATTCCTCTTTAACTGAAGTGTATACTGAACTATTCATTATCGTAATATTTATAGCCTCAGAGAACTTCAAGCGTATCTCTTCATTCCGTAGTACTTGCGCACCCCACTTCTTTACGCACTGATTCTTCCTGACTAGTCTTAAACTTCAGCCTATACTTCATTACTATTAAACTGTGATATGAGTATGTATCAGCTGCAGGATACGTCTTAGAAAGCAGTATGTGGTTTCGTAATCTCTCCCTGACCAATCTACATAACTGAAATCTTCTACCGGCATATTCTCAGTACACCTCCTCCTCTTGTAATTCTTGAACACAGTGTTCGCTATTACTAGCTGAAATCTACTGCTGAACTCTATTAGTATTTGTCATTCCTACCAAGCCCATATACTTCTGTAACCCTTTCTTCTACTGTAAGTAGGCTGTTTAGGTTTTTATGTTGGTAACGCCACGTAGCGCTCTATTTGAAAATCACTGACTGTGCTGTGTGCAGTCTGTGGCTGATTTGCATTGATGGAATATTTGTTATTGTAGTGTTGGGCAATTGGATGTGAATCCCACTCCCGTTATACCATTTTCCGCCTATTGTGCGACCCATTCTTGAGTATTGCTCGAGTGTTTAGGACCCCTATCCGGTCGGATTACAGGAAGACGTCGAAGTAATTCAGAAGAGCGCTTCTAGATTTTTGTTACCGCTAGGTTCGAACACCGCGCGAGTTTTGCTGAGACGCTTTGTGAATTCAAATGGGGGTCCTTGGAGGAAAAACGACATTCTTTCCGCAGAACACTACCGTGGATATTTAGAGAACCGACATAAGGAGCTGACTGCGTAATTATTCAACTGCCGCAAACACTCATTTCGCGTAATGATAACGAAGACAGAAAGCAGGATTCGTATGGGAGCATATCAATAGGCGTTTTTTCCTCGCCCTATTTGTGAGTGGAACAGGAAAGGAAATGAGTAGCAGTGGAAAAAGGTAGCCTGCACGATGCACCATATGGTCGCTCGCATAGTTTGCATGTAGATGTTTACATGTAGATGCAAATACTACTTCAGTGAGTGCGCAGATCAGTCAGAAAGTAACGCCTCCTGTTTTATTCTTCCTTTTTGTGTTAGGAACTTAGTAATCACGAGGTCTGTCCGGAAAGTAAGAAGTCGCGAAATGGAAAAGACAGTGAAAATTCGATGAACCTTTACACAGACGTGTTGGGCAGTGTCTCTTGTATGACTGCTGATCGCGTCACGTCGCTTTTTCCTGTACTAAGCACACAGCGGGCATCTAAAGATGTGTAGAACAATAGTGTCCCCCTCCAAGTGTGGATGCCAGCTGCGAGGTTACACATGATTTCATGCAACCGCACATAACGCATTTTCCTCTTCGAGCCAATTCTCGGTCGCACACTGCAGGAGCAAAGAGGACGCCTCTGCAGCGTTTTCGATGGGAAGTGTTTGATCACCCACCATATAGACCAGACTTTGCTCCCTCTGAAGTTCATACCTGCTCACATGAACCGGTGGATATGACGACAACATTTTGGCAGAGACAATGAACTGTAGAACAGCGTAGCGATGTGGCGGAGCGCACAGGCGGCTGCATTGTATGACGAAGGTAATGGAAAGTTGTACAAAACTGCGGCAGATGTCTAAATAGGATCCATTATTGAGGAACGGGGCTACAAAAAGCTGGGAAGATGAGTATCACCCGCTACACAACCATGACCTTGGACCACCAGAGCTAAATCTGCTCGGACCACTCAGACCTCATCAGGGTCATTACTCTGAAGATACGAAGACCCTGAAAAATACTTTGCAACTGGCTGAGACAATTCTTTGCGCCTTACTGAGAGAACATAGCTTTTACTGCACAGGTATACATTTTCTCGTTCCAAGGTGGAAAGAAACTGGAGGAAGGCGACTATTATATTGGGAAGGGGCAAATCAGTTGGGAATTTTGAGGCTGTTATCCTTTTTATACATCATTTACTTTTCTAATAAATGAAAAATTTTAAAAAAGGGGGCATTCGCTTGTTGACTGACTTTCTGTAAAGAATAAAGTGCTCCGCTCTAAATGCTAGGAAATTTTCGATCTAGTTGAAAATCGGGTTGGATATATCTGGTTAGATACAGGAATAGCCGGCCGAAGTAGCCATGCGGTTCCAGGCGCTACAGTCTGGAACCACGTGACCGCTACGGTCGCAGCTTCGAATCCTGCCTCGGGCATGGATGTGTGATGTCCTTAGGTTAGTTAGGTTTAAGTAGTTCTAAGTTCTAGGGGACTGATGACCACAGCAGTTAAGTCCCATAGTGCTCAGTGCCATTTGAACCATTTGATACAGGAATATACACACATCAAAAAAGTTTTGCATCACCTCGGTTCCTAGAGGTCCGGAACATGTACAGAAAATTGGAACAGGGTGAACACAAACATCTTCCCGCCCTTTTTGTTGCTCATGAAAACCACACATTGAATGGTCTACAACCATACAGCGAAAATTTCAGAGATGGGGGTCAAGTTTGCTGTAAACACTGGTACCTCTAATACCCAGCAGAACGCCCTCTTGCATTGCTGCATGCCTGTATTCGTCGTGGCATAGTATCCACAAGTTCCTCAATGCACTGTTGGTCCAGATTGTCCCACTGCTCAACGGCGATTCGGCGTAGATCCCTCAGAGAGGTTAGTGGTTCAAGTCGTCCATAATCAGCCCTTTTCAATCTATCCCAAGCATGTTCGATAATATACATGTCTGGAGAACATGCTCGTCACTCTAGTCGAGCGATGTCGTTATCCTGAAGCAAGTCATTCGCAAGATGTGCACGATGGGGGCACTAATTGTCGTCTATGAAGTCGAATGCCTCCCCAATATGCTGCGAATATGGCTTGACTATCGGTCGGAGGAAGGCATTCACGTACCTTACAGCCATTACGGGGCCTTCCATGATCACCAGCGGCGTACGTCGGCCCCTCATGATGCCACCCCAGTACAGCAGGGAACCTCCACCTTGCGGCACTCACTGAACAGTGTGTCCAAGGCGTTCAGCCTGACCGGGTTGTCTCCAAACATGTCTCCGACGATTGTCTGGTTGCAGGTATATGCGACACTCATCGGTGAAGATAGCGTGATGCCGATCCGGATCGGTCTATTCTGTATGTTGTTGGGCCCATCTGTACCGCGCTGCATGGTGTCGTGGTAGCAAAGTTGGACCTCGCCATGGACATTGGGAGTGAAGTAGCGCATCATGGAGAGTACTGCGCACAGTCTGAGTCGTAACACGACGTTCGGTGGCTGCTGAAAAGCATTATTCAACATTGTGGCGTTGCTGTCAGGATTCCTCCGAGCCCTAATCCGTAGATAGCGGTGATCCACTGCAGTAGTAGCCCTTGGGCGGCCTGAGCGAGGCATGTCATTTCTGTATCTCCCCCACGTCCGAACAATATTACTTTGGTTCACTCCGAGACGTTTGGACGCTTCCCTTGTTGAGAGCTCTTCCTGACACAAAAAAACAATGCGGACGCGATCGAACCGCGTTATTGAACGTCTAGGCATGGTTGAACTACAGACAACACGAGCCGTGTACTTCCTTCCTGGTGGAATGACTGAAACTGATCGGCTGTCGGACCCACTCCGTCCAATAGGCGCTGCTCATGCATGTTTTTTTACAGCTTTGGGTGGGTTTAGTGACATCTCTGAACAGTCAAAGTGACTGGGTCTGTGATAAAATATGGATACTGTATCACGTCTATCTTCAGGACTTCTGGGAACCAGAATGATGCAAAACTTTTCTGATGTGTGTACTTTCCTTATACTGTATCGATCAGATACTGATTGCAAGACTTTACGGAAGTCTATAAATACCGAATCGCCCTCGTGTCCTCTATCAGCGAGACTGAGGACATCAAGTGTGAAGACGGCGACTTACTTTTTTCCAGACTTCCAAACAAGAAAATATGTTGCACGTGAATCATAAGTTTTGAACTTACAATCTGTTGTAGTGTATTGCTATAAATTATTGTGTGCTATGGGACAAGAGTGAATACCAATCATCATTGGTAGCCGAAGACGTCCGGTACAAGAAGTCACTCTCATTCTGCTAACGGCCTTGTCAAAGAGGGCCGAGGAGTGGACGGAGGTTCAGGGAACTCTCTTGTCGTCGTGGTGGAAAACTGTCCCTAACGGCGGAAAAATGATCAATGATCAACGGCATAAGGATGCAGAAGAAAATGGAAACCACTGAATTGAAGACACGAAACAGTTATCCACAGGACATGCTGCCAGTGATTGGAGAAGTATCGCAATGATCTCTCCATTGTCAAAATATTCGGGAATAATCGCCCATTCGGTTCTCCGGGAGGAAACTGCCAAAGGGGAGGTGACCTTAAGAAAGAGACTGAATGACAAACGAAAGGATAAGTATTGGGTAATATCAACAGCAGCAGAAAATGTTATAACGGCAATACGTTTCGTACGGAATAGGAAGGTAGGGAAGAGAGTGAGTTATTGTGAACAGTTCAGTGACAGGGTTGTTCTTATCAGAATCGATAGAAAACCAGTACCGACAATGATACGTCAAGTATACATGCCAACGTCGCAAGCTGAAGACAGAGATATATAGAAAGTTTATGAGGATATTCAAACGGTAATACAATACGCTAGACGGGAAATGAAAACCTAATAGTCATAGGGGACTGGAATGCAGTTGTAGAGGAAGAAGTAGAAGAAAAGGTAACAGGAGAGTATGGACTTGGGACAAGTAAATCATGTTCAGATACACATTCCGAATTCAGATACAGGATTCTAAGTCGTACCCAGGAGCAGATAATGACTCAGATCACAATCTAGTAGTGATGAAGATTAGACTGAAGTTCAAGAGATCAAACAGGAAGAATCAATACTCTAAGAAGTGGGATGCGGAAGTAACAAGGATGCCAGCCGTTGTGGCCGAGCGGTTCTAGGCGCTTCAGTCTGGAACCGCGAGACCGCTACGGTCGCAGGCTCGAATCCTGCCTCGAGTATGGATGTGTGTGATGTCCTTATGTCAGTTAGGTTTAAGTAGTTCTAAGTTCTAGGGGACTAATGACCTCAGATGTTAAGTCCCATAGTGCTACGAGCCATTTGAACCATTTGAACCAAGGACTGACGAGACGCACTTGAAGTTCTCTCTCTATAGATACACCAGTAAGGAATAAGTCAGTAGGCAGTACAGTTGAAGAGAAATAGATATCTCTGAAAAGGGCATTCACGGAAGTTAGGAAGAAAAATGTACAGAGAAGCTGACTGCAGAGAAACCGGGATAACACCAGAAATACTTCAGTTGATCGAAGATAGAAGGACATCAGGAATACAAAAATACAAGTCGCTGAGGAATGAAGCTGAGACGAAATGGCTGCATGAAAAATGTGGAGGAATCGAAAAAGAAAAGATTGCCGGAAGGACTGACCCAGCACTTAGGAAAGTCAAAACAACCTTCGGTGAAATTAAAAGCAAGAATTATAGCACTAAGAGTGCATCGGCAAAACCCACTGTTCAATGCATAGGAGAGAGCGGATCGCTGTAAAGAGTAGATTGAAGGCCTCTATGAGGTGGAAGATTTGTCTGACGTTATAGAAAAAGAAAGAGGAGGCGATTTAGAAGAGACAATCCGCTATTAAAAAAAAAATTTAAAGAGCTTTGGAAGAGTTAAGATGGAATAAGGGAGAAGGAATAGATACCATTCCAGCAGAATTCTAGAAAAGTGGCAACAAAACCCCCATTAACATTGGTGTGTACGATGTATAAATCTGGCGATATGCCAGCCAACATTCGGAAAAACATCATCCACCCAATTCCGAAGACTGCAGTGACTGACTACTGCGAAAATTATTGCACAACCAGCTTAACAGCACATGAATCCAAGTTGCTGACAACAATAATACAAGGAAGTAAGGAAAAGAATCGCATTCGGAAGGACGACGGTTCAATCCCGCGTCCGGCCATCCTGATTTAGGTTTTCCGTGATTTCCCTAAATCGCTCCATGCAAATGCTGGGATGGTTCCTTTGAAAGGGCACGCCCGACTTCCTTCACCATCCCTCCCTCATCCGATGAGACCGATGACCTCGCTGTTTGGTCTCTTCCCCCAAACAATCCAATCCACTCCTCTGGAAAAGAAAATTGAGGACGTGTTATATGTCGCTCAGTTTGGCTTTAGGAAAGGTAAAGGCTTCAGAGAGGCAATTCTGACGCGGTTGACAATAGAAGCAAGAGTACAGAAAAATCAGGATACCGCCTTAGGATTTGTTGGCATGGGAAAAGCGTTCGACAATGAAAATGGTGCAAGATGCTCGAAATACTCAGAAAAATAGGGGTAAGCTACAGGGAGAGATGGGTGACATGCAATATGTATAACAGCCAAGAGGGAATAATAAGAGTGAACGACCAAGAACAAAGTGGTCGATTTAAAATGTGTGCATGACAGGGATGTAGTCTTTCACTAGTATTGTTCAATCTGTAAATCGAAGAATCAATGATGGAAATAAAATATTCAAGAGTAGAAGTAAAATTCAAGGTGAAAGGATATCCATGATACGATTCGCTGATGACACTGCTACCCTGAGTGAAAGTGAAGAAGAAATACATGAGTGAATTAACAATCAAATGAGTACAGAATATGGACTGAGAGTAAATCGAAGAAAGATGAAAATAATGAGAAGCGGAAATGTGAGCAGCGAGGAACTGAACATCTGGAGTGATTGTCATGAAGTAGATGAAATTAAGGAATTCTACCGCCTAGGGAGCGAAATAACCAATGACGGAGGGAGCAAGTACATCAAAAGCAGACTAGCACTGGCAAAAATAATGGCCTACAGAAGTCTGATAGTATAGAATAAAAGCGGTAATTTGAGGAAGAAATTTCTGAGAATGTACGTTTGGAGCACAGCATTGTATGGTAGTGAGATATAGAAGGGAATCGAAGCATTTGAGATATGGTGCTACAGCCAAATGTAAGGAGTGAGAAAGTTCTGCGCGGAAACGGAGCGGAAAGAAATATGTGGGAAACAATGACAAGGAGAACGAACATCTGTTAAGACATCGTGGAATGACTTCCATGGTATTAGAGGGAGCTGTAGAGGGCAAAATCTGTAGAGTAAGACAGAGATTGGAATACATCCAGCAAACAACTGAGGACGTAATTTGCAAATGTTACTCTGGGATGAAGAACAGGAACTCGCGGAGGGCCGCATCAACCAGTCAGAAAATTGATGACACAAAAAAAAAAGAAAGGTCAGTAATTCTGGCCATCTTCCACATCCCTCTTTGTAGATCGAGTAACCTCTAGTGCGGCCTAGTCACAGCGAATATTGCTCAGGAGATAAAGCAAATTTATTGCTAGGAGCGTAGCAGCTCACCCGAAAACGCCAAGTCGAACAGCACAGCAACTCGATCGGGTCTTATTTTATTTCAACGATGCATGCATTTTTTAATGTATACATTATGGTTACTACACGATGTCAACATTTCTTGTATTTTTCTTTTTTTGTGAAAGGAAACTGAAGTAAGAAATAAACATTTAGACTTCTGACACAGATATTTGTAGTACTGAAAGCGTTCACATTGGCCAATCTCTCTCTAATGTTGGGAGAGATCCTGTGATAATATTTTGCTACGTCAGGTTCTTGAGCACTTCTCAGTTAGCCCCGAATAATCTTGATGGGTGTCAACAGTAAACGCTGTATGAGATGATCTGAGAAACCTGCTGTTTCCAGACGTTGCTCATCCAACGTAGGTATTGCTACGGTTATTTCACGGTTTTCAGTACGTATCATTTTGTGCTTCTTGCCCTCATACATCTTTCGGCAATATACGAGGTAAATGTAAGCAAACTGCCAATTTTATTGATTGGTAATAGGTTTCGGTCATTTCTCTATCATGAAACAATCAATATAAACAGAAATTACGCGAAGCGAAATCTAGTGTAAAGTTCTATCTAGTGACTTGGCAGAAAACCCTAAGAAATTTTGATCTTATGTCAAAGTGGTAGGTGGATAAAAACAAAATGTCCAGACACTCTGTGACCAAAATGGTACTGAAACAGAGGATGACAGACTAAAGGCCGAAATAACAAATGTCTTTTTCCAAAGCTGTTTCACAGAAGAAGACTGCACTGTAGTTCCTTCTGTACGCTGTCGCACAGATGACTAAATGGTAGATATCGAAATAGATGACAGGGGGATAGAAAAACAATTAAAATCCGTCAAAAGAGGAAAGGCCGCTGGACCTGATGGGATACCAGTTCGATTTTACACAGAGTACGCGAAAGAGATTGCCCCCCTTCCTGCAGCGGTGTACCGTAGGTCTCTAGAAGAGCGTAGCGTTCCAAAGGATTGGAAAAGGGCACAGGGCATCCCCGTTTTCAAGAAGGGACGTCGAACAGATGATCAGAACTATATACCTATATCTCTAACGTCGATCAGTTGTGGAATTTTGGAACACGTATTATGTTCGAGTACAATTACTTTACTGGAGACTTGAAAAAGACGGTCGTGTGAAACCCAGCTCGCGCTATTCGTCCACGAGACTCAGAGGGCTATAGACACGGGTTCCCAGGTAGATGCCGTGTTTCTTGACTTCCGCAAGGCGTTTGATACAGTTCCTCACAGTCGTTTAATGAACAAAGTAAGAGCATATGGCCTATCAGACCAATTGTGTGATTGGATTGAAGGGGTCCTAGACAACAGAACGCAGCATGTCATTCTCAATGGAGAGAAGTCGTTCGAAGTAAGAGTGATTCCAGGTATGCCGCAGGGGAGTGTCGTAGGACCATGGCTATTCACAATATATCCTCCCCCCATGAACCATGGACCTTGCCGTTGGTGGGGAGGCTTGCGTGCCTCAGCGATACAGATGGCCGTACCGTAGGTGCAACCACAACGGAGGGGTATCTGTTGAGAGGCCAGACAAACATGTGGTTCCTGAAGAGGGGCAGCAGCCTTTTCAGTAGTTGCAGGGGCAACAGTTGGATGATTGACTGATCTGGCCTTGTAACATTAACCAATACGGCCTTGCTGTGCTGGTACTGCGAACGGCTGAAAGCAAGGGGAAACTACAGCCGTAATTTTTCCCGAGGACATGCAGCTCTACTGTATGATTAAATGATGATGGCGTCCTCTTGGGTAAAATATTCCGGAGGTAAAATAGTCCCCCATTCGGATCTCCGGGCGGGGACTACTCAAGAGGACGTCGTTATCAGGAGAAAGAAAACTGGCATTCTACGGATCGGAGCGTGGAATGTCAGATCACTTAATCGGGCAGGTAGGTTAGAAAATTTAAAAAGGGAGATGGATAGGTTAAAGTTAGATATAGTGGGAATTAGTGAAGTTCGGTGGCAGGAGGAACAAGACTTTTGGTCAGGTGATTACAGGGTTATAAATACAAAATCAAATAGGGGTAATGCAGGAGTAGGTTTAATAATGAATAAAAAAATAGGAGTGCGGGTTAGCTACTACAAACAGCATAGTGAACGCATTATTGTGGCCAAGATAGACACAAAGCCCATGCCTACTACAGTAGTACAAGTTTATATGCCAACTAGCTCTGCAGATGATGAAGAAATAGATGAAATGTATGACGAGATAAAAGAAATTATTCAGGTAGTGAAGGGAGACGAAAATTTAATAGTGATGGGTGACTGGAATTCGTCAGTAGGAAAAGGGAGAGAAGGAAACATAGTAGGTGAATATGGATTGGGGGGAAGGAATGATAGAGGAAGCCGCCTTGTAGAATTTTGAACAGAGCATAACTTAATCATAGCTAACACTTGGTTCAAGAATCATGAAAGGAGGCTGTATACATGGAAGAAGCCTGGAGATACTGACAGGTTTCAGATAGATTATATAATGGTAAGACAGAGATTTAGGAACCAGGTTTTAAATTGTAAGACATTTCCTGGGGCAGATGTAGATTCTGACCACAATCTATTGGTTATGAACTGCAGATTGAAACTGAAGAAACTGCAAAAAGGTGGGAATTTAAGGAGATGGGACTTGGATAAACTGAAAGAACCAGAGGTTGTAGAGAGTTTCAGGGAGAGCATTAGGGAACAATTGACAGGAATGGGGGAAAGAAATACAGTAGAAGAAGAATGGGTAGCTCTGAGGGATGGAGTGGTGAAGGCAGCAGACGATCAAGTAGGTAAAAAGACGCGGGCTAATAGAAATCCTTGGGTAACAGAAGAAATATTGAATTTAATTGATGAAAGGAGAAAATATAAAAATTCAGTAAATGAAGCAGGCAAAAAGGAATACAAACGTCTCAAAAATGAAATCGACAGGAAATGCAAAATGGCTAAGCAGGGATGGCTAGAGGACAAATGTAAGGATGTAGAGGCTTGTCTCACTAGGGGTAAGATAGATACTGCCTACAGGAAAATTAAAGAGACCTTTGGAGAGAAGAGAACCACTTGTATGAATATCAAGAGCTCAGATGGCAACCCAGTTCTAAGCAAAGAAGGGAAAGCAGAAAGGTGGAAGGAGTATATAGAGGGTTTATACAAGGGCGATGTACTTGAGGACAATATTATGGAAATGGAAGAGGATGTAGATGAAGACGAAATGGGAGATAAGATACTGCGTGAAGAGTTTGACAGAGCACTGAAAGACCTGAGTCAAAACAAGGCCCCGGGAGTAGACAACATTCCATTAGAACTACTGATGGCCTCAGGAGAGCCAGTCATGACAAAACTCTACCATCTGGTGAGCACGATGTATGAGACAGGCGAAATACCCTCAGACTTTAAGAAGAATATAATAATTCCAATCCCAAAGAAAGCAGGTGTTGACAGATGTGAAAGTTACCGAACTATCAGTTTAATAAGTCACAGCTGCAAAATACTAACGCGAATTCTTTACAGACGAATGGAAAAACTGGTAGAAGCCGACCTCGGGGAAGATCAGTTTGGATTCCGTAGAAATGTTGGAACACGTGAGGCAATACTGACCTTACGACTTATCTTGGAAGAAAGATTAAGAAAAGGCAAACCTACGTTTCTAGCATTTGTAGACTTAGAGAAAGCTTTTGACAAGGTTGACTGGAATACTCTCTTTCAAATTCTGAAGGTGGCAGGGGTAAAATACAGGGAGCGAAAGGCTATTTACAATTTGTACAGAAACCAGATGGCAGTTATAAGAGTCGAGGGGCATGAAAGGGAAGCAGTGGTTGGGAAAGGAGTGAGACAGGGTTGTAGCCTCTCCCCGATGTTATTCAATCTGTATATTGAGCAAGCAGTAAAGGAAACAAAAGAAAAATTCGGAGTAGGTATTAAAATTCATGGAGAAGAAGTAAAAACTTTGAGGTTCGCCGATGACATTGTAATTCTGTCAGAGACAGCAAAGGACTTGGAAGAGCAGTTGAACGGAATGGACAGTGTCTTGAAAGGAGGATATAAGATGAACATCAACAAAAGCAAAACGAGGATAATGGAATGTAGTCAAATTAAGTCGGGTGATGCTGAGGGAATTAGATTAGGAAATGAGACACTTAAAGTAGTAAAGGAGTTTTGCTATTTGGGGAGCAAAATAACTGATGATGGTCGAAGTAGAGAGGATATAAAATGTAGACTGGCAATGGCAAGGAAAGCGTTTCTCAAGAAGAGAAATTTGTTAACATCGAATATAGATTTAGGTGTCAGGAAGTCGTTTCTGAAAGTATTTGTATGGAGTGTAGCCATGTATGGAAGTGAGACATGGACGATAACTAGTTTGGACAAGAAGAGAATAGAAGCTTTCGAAATGTGGTGCTACAGAAGAATGCTGAAGATAAGGTGGGTAGATCACGTAACTAATGAGGAGGTATTGAATAGGATTGAGGAGAAGAGAAGTTTGTGGCACAACTTGACTAGAAGAAGGGATCGGTTGGTAGGACATGTTCTGAGGCATCGAGGGATCACAAATTTAGCATTGGAGGGCAGCGTGGAGGGTAAAAATCGTAGAGGGAGACCAAGAGATCAATACACTAAGCAGATTCAGAAGGATGTAGGTTGCAGTAGGTACTGGGAGATGAAGAAGCTTGCACAGGATAGAGTAGCATGGAGAGCTGCATCAAACCAGTCTCAGGACTGAAGACCACAACAACATAAATGACCTTGTGGATAACATCGGAAGTTCACTGAGACTTTTTGCGGATGACTCTGTAGTATATCGAGAGATTGTAATGCAGGAGGATCTGCAACGAATTGACGCATGGTGCAGGGAATGGCAATTGAATCTCAATGTAGACAAGTGTAATGTGCAGCGAATACATAGAAAGATCCTTTATCATTTAGCTACAATACAGCAAGTCAGCAACTGGAAGCAGTTAATTCCATAAATTATCTTGGAGAAGGAATTAGGAGTGATTTGAAATGGAATGACCATATAAAATTAATCGTCGGTAAATCAGTTGCCAGACTGAGATTCATTGGAAGAATCCTAAGGAAATGCAGTCCGAAAACAAAGGAAGTAGGTTACAGTACACTTGCTCGCCCACTGCTTGAATACTGCTCATTGGTGTGGGATCTGTACCAGATAGGGTTGATAGAAGAGATAGAGAAGATCCAACGGAGAGCAGCGCGCTTCGTTACAGGTGTAAGTAGGCTGTTTATGTTTTCTTATTGGCAACGTTACGTAGCGCTCTATATGAAAATCACTGGCTGTGCTGTGTGCAGTCTGTGGCTAGTTTGCATTGTTGTCTGCCATTGTAGAGGGGCAGCTGGATGTTAACAGCGCGTAGCGTCGCACAGTTAGAGGTGAGCCGCCAGCAGTGGTGGATGTGAGGAGAGAGATGGCGGAGTTTTGAAATTACATATATTATGACTTGTGATGATATTAAGGTAAATACATTGTTTGTTCTCTATTAAAATCTTTCATTTGCTAACTATCCCTATCAGTAGTTAGTGCCTTCAGTAGTTTGAATCTTTTATTTGGCTGGCAGTAGTGGCGCTCGCTGTATTGCAGTAGTTCGAGTAATGAAGGTTTTTGTGAGGTAAGTTATTTGTGAAAGGTATAGTTTAATGTTAATCAGGGCCATTCTTTTGCAGGGATCTTTGATAGTCAGACTGCGTTGCGCTAAATAATATTGTGTGTCAGGTTAAGCACAGTCATATACAACTGTTCTAAGGGGACGTTTCATATGTCGACCCTTAGCCAGGATACCTCACTGGAATCTTCTGATTTTTTCCTTGTAATTTGTGTAATTAGCGTAGATTTTGTTTATTGCTAGCGCGTAATTGTAGAAAGAATTTCCTTTGTAGTTGTAGTTTTTCATTGTTGTACACAGTTGTGGCATGCATTTAGATTAGCACAAAGTATTTTGCAGCTACACTTGCAATTAACTAGATATTATTTTCAGTACTATGTTAATGTGTTCTCTTATTTTTGCGCTTCAAATTGTGTTTTTCTGTGTTATCGTGTGAAATATTGTCACAATAATGGCATGTGGAAAACGTAACACTAGGCTCCAAAGTAAACTGAGAAATAATAGTGACGACGAGCGTAGCTTATCAGCACCACTGTGTAGTGAATTAACAGACGTTCCAAGTAGTAATTTGGTAATTGTGCATAGGGAAATGGAGCGGGCGGCAAATAAAGGTGTAGACAGTCAAACAGGTAGTGAACAGGGAAGCATTATCGATCAATCGATCGGCAACAGCTCGCCTCAGGAATCCGAAATGATAGGACACAATTTTGCAAATACTGTAGATTCAGGTTTTGCGTCCTCACCGTTTTCTCAAATGAGTCAAGACACATTTTCTGCTTGTCAAAATGTGAATGTTGCCGGTGAAAATGCACTGCCAAAAAGCATAGAGAAACAGATTCCAGACACCAATGCATTGTTATTGTGAACAGGCGACACAGTGTTATTGTGTGTGTGCATTCTTGCTTGTTAGTTGCACGATTATGTAACGACTATAAGGCTCACATACTTGGAACATATACCGGCACTGCTAATGAAATTTTCATGCAACATTTTGGTTTGCTTGAGAGTGGATTCTGGATTTAAGGTACTTTCAGTGAGATGCCAGATGAGACAGTGGTTAGTTTATGTGACAGCTACACGATTTTATCACGACGCTACTAATGAGCGACAGTTTACAATGTGGCTTTTGCGGTGTTTCTGTTTTATATCTGCACAGTTTTTCTGTATTATTCTGGAAAGTAAAACATGTTTTAGTAGTAACGTTTGTGGTATAGCTACAAGGAGACAGCCTTTTCTGTAGCACAACAATACGTTACAGCACAGTAATTTCTTCATCACGGCAATAAGCGAAATAAGTAAGATACCAATACGCAAAGCATTTCACTTTTGTTTGTAAGTACATTGACTTCTGCAGAACTTAGCTTTTGGAGGACGATAACTACGACACTTCCACAGAGATTATCTTACAGCAAGACGCATATTTAGCGCTACAGGACACGTATTTGAGTGATTAATTTTGTACTAAAAACATTTATTTTCAAAGATATTTGAAATACAATGATACAAAGGTTTTCCGTAATACATTTCATTCCATTCTTGTAATCTGTAACACCTGAGGGTATAATTACAATAATCCTCAGGGGGGTACACGCCTACTTCGTGTATCATGTGTTTGGCAAGCACAAGGAGCCCTAGCTAATATGGTATTTGCTTATACAACTTTACACATCGGTACCATATTTCTCTAATACATAAATTACACACCTATCTGATCATTTAACTGAGAGATAAACATTTTTTTTACTACGTCAGTGACACATGTTTACGCAATTACAGAGTTGGATTACTTCACACTTACGAAATTGTATTTTGTCTGTACTTTGTGAACTGTTCATATTTTTTCGGAACCATTGTGATACTATGAGAGCTTTGAATGATATATTTGGTATGAGATCATGATTTTTAAAGTACGTTTGAGGTAGATGACACTACTGAAATGAGCAGAGAATTTTCTTTAGGTTTTGAAATTATTGCAGAAAGCTACGACCTTTTTGAGATTTGACTGAGGTGTTATGATGTTATTATTACGACGACAATGTGTATTATGCTGCTGAGGTATGTTTATGATCAATAAGCTAATGCTATATGAGTTATTTGATTATGCTACGTATGTTATGATGAAATATTGAAGAAGTGTTGACGAATAAGGTAAGGAATAATGAGTAGTGTTTAGGGACTCTTGACTTGTGAAAAAGGATGTTGGAAACCAAGAATCGTACTTTAAGAGTAATGAAATGTGTGTGTAGATACGTGAATGTATCACAATGCCGGCGAAAATTTTTTGGACACTGTTATATTCACAAGATTTGGTTTCTACACATGTGCAACGCAAATTCTCGACCCGTGAAATTTTGTATATGAGACTGTCTCTGTAGCGGAAAAATGTCGTAAATATTTCCATAAGAATGTTAAGTGACCACCTGCACGTGTGTCGTCGGCACACAGCTGTGTCTGACACCTGGAGAACAAGCCATTAGAGTGTGCCTTTCCGGAAGCACAGGCAAAAAAAAAAAAGGAGGCCTCACCTCCGCTAATGACATTCGTTTCTAGAAAGCATCGCAAAAACGACTTGGTCGAAATTAAAAACATATGATAACACTGTGGAGCTCTTAATTTATGATATTTACTGAAATGCCTAATAAAATGACTAGAAATATTTTTACATCTGCACACCTGATTATGACAAGCGTCTTTCTATGAGAGTTGAGAGAATTTCTACTAACTTATGAAATGTCACATGACTATTGAATGATATTTTTATGCTTTGCTTTTCATAGTTGCTTATTTCATTTGATATCTGGTTTCCAGCTGTGTTGCAGCATTGCTTTTATAAAATAAAATGCATTTGCTAATGTGAACACTTTCTGTCAACAGATCTATTAAATAATTATTTTATGATCCACATTCTTTAAAAAAGGAGCACTTGGAAAGGAAAGAACAATAAGAAGGAACTAGTAACAGTAACACATAATTTTCTTTTCAAGTACATGGTAATATTTTTTTACAATAAGTTGTTATGGTGCACCACTTTAATTACATAGACATTAAGATGTGAATATGCCTTTCCCTTGTCTGCATTATTGTCTTTAGTGTAATGTTTTTTTTTTTTTTTTGGTTGAGCTATGTCATGTAAGTTATTTCTGCTGCTGTTTGCCAGGCATAGTGCTACTAAATTTCACTTTGTATTACTCTGTTAAGCTAGTTTTACTATTGATTTATTTTTATTGTTGCTGCACATTGGCTCATATTATTTGTAATGTTGCATTGCTTGGTAATTTAGATTTACTGTAGCTTGCTTTGCGATTTTCCATTTTTTTTTGCATTGCTGTTTGTGTTAATTTGTTATGTGCTGCTGCATTGCCTCGTCCCTTAGTTTAGCATCTGAGCTCAGTAGATTTAAGTTAGCTTAAGAGGGGGTAGACTATATAAGAAACTAACTATGATGGATTGGAGGAAATGCACTGAGAGGCTATACGAGAAAATTACAGAAAGCAGGTTTAGATAGGACTTTTTGGGAATAATGATGAACGAAGGGAGATCTCCATGCAAAATACTGCAGTAAAACAAACCCTGTCCTTTCCTTTTGTGTCATCCCACTATATGTTTGTGTACCCTTGTGTATTTGTGTTTTTCCTGTCTTTATGTGTTTAGCTGATGAGAGCTATGTTGTAGAATTTTTCTGATTATGTTATTTTCTTTGTAAAGATGTTTAGACATTATTTATTCTGTTTTGTTTTAATGCTCATGTGTGAAGTTGATGTTTCGCATGTTATTCTGATCTTTTATGTATTTACTTATGTCATAATTCCTGTAACACTGATGTATATGTTTATTTCTATTGTTTTGTAGAGCCTACATTACTACAAATGTTATCTGTATTGTTATGTTTTTAATGATGTATTTTGTACCTTTGTAATTGTATTCTTACGTCATAAAATTGTAATTGACACTAGTTCATCTAATTAAGTAACTTGTAAGTTACATTTCACTGCACACTTTTCTGTTGGTCATAGTATGTGGACAATATGTGAGAAGTAGGGACTGTTAGTGTTTGCACGTGTGTTAATAATTCAGCAAGGGACTGGATAACAGCATTGCTGGTTTTAAGGACAATTCCAAAAACTTTGTGAGTGCACAAGTGGTGGTTATGGACTTGCTCTATTATCCGCAAGACTCTTCAATGGTGATTGTGCACCTGCACAGTCGCAACAGATGGCTGCTGGCCATCTCTACAAGGACTATAGTGGGTCTGCATCTTTGATGACTCACCAATACCATTATTTCTACAAGGACTGCAGTGGGTCTGCACCTCTGGTGGCCCACCAATACCATACTCTCTACCAGGACTACAGTGGGTCTGCTCTGTGATGACCTACCTACCAATGTTTTTCAAAACGTCGAATGACTCTGCTGTGGGTTTTCTCCATTGTGGCCCATTACCTGTCAGCATGTCAAGAGTCAGCACTGTCTTTGCGTTGGAAGGACACCACTACTTCTTCAAGACTGCATGGAAATCCACTACTTCTGTGTGCAATTTTTTTTTTACTAATGAGACTTTGTGAAAAAAAACTGTAATTACTATTATGATGATCAGGACTGTCTTTATGGACTGTGAGAAAATTTTAGCTTTTGACCAACATTGTATTAATAAGTGTGTGCATTTGATATCTTTCTTACTGTAATTATGAAAAAAATTTTTAAATCTGTATTGGCCACTGCCCAACAAAATTTGTAAAATTTTTTTTGTGGGGTGCGTGGGGGCTATGTAAGTAGGCTGTTTATGTTTTCTTATTGGCAACGTTACGTAGCGCTCTATATGAAAATCACTGGCTGTGCTGTGTGCAGTCTGTGGCTAGTTTGCATTGTTGTCTGCCGTTGTAGAGGGGCAGCTGGATGTTAACAGCGCGTAGCGTTGCACAGTTAGAGGTGAGCCGCCAGCAGTGGTGGATGTGAGGAGAGAGATGGCGGAGTTTTGAAATTACATATATTATGACTTGTGATGATATTAAGGTAAATACATTGTTTGTTCTCTATTAAAATCTTTCATTTGCTAACTATCCCTATCAGTAGTTAGTGCCTTCAGTAGTTTGAATCTTTTATTTGGCTGGCAGTAGTGGCGCTCGCTGTATTGCAGTAGTTCGAGTAATGAAGATTTTTGTGAGGTAAGTTATTTGTGAAAGGTATAGTTTAATGTTAATCAGGGCCATTCTTTTGCAGGGATCTTTGATAGTCAGACTGCGTTGCGCTAAATAATATTGTGTGTCAGGTTAAGCATAGTCGTGTATAAATGTTCTAAGGGGACGTTTCACAGGTTCATTTAGTAATCGCGAAAGCGTTACGGAGATGATTGATAAACTCTGCAAGAGAGACGCTCAGTAGCTCGGTACGGGATTTTGTTGAAGTTTTGAGAACATACCTTCACCGAGGAGTCAAGCAGTATATTGCTCACTCCTACGTATATCTCGAGAGGAGACCATCAGGATAAAGTCAGAGAGATTAGAGCCCAAACACAGGCATACCGACAATCTTTCTCTCCAAGAACAATACGTGACTGGAATAGGAGGGAGAACCGATAGAGGAACTCAGGGTACCCTCCACCACACACCGTCAGGTGGCTTGCGGAGTATAGATGTAGATGTAGATGTAGAAATGGAAGTAAAGGACCCAAACAAACAAATGAACAACTGTCCGAATTTAAGTATTAGGTCTACAACTTTGTTTCAGGCGGTTTTTCTCGAAGTTCGAAACTTTATTGTGAAGAACTTACAAGAAATTTCTGATTCAAAGTATTACCTTCTCTGGCCAATACTTTCTCCTCTTTAGGGCAGCATACGCAGCCTGCGGTGGAAGAATTTGGCATCTTTTGAGAAGGTCCACGGACGGATCCAATTTTGAACTTGTTCATATGACCAGAAGTTCTGGTCGCCCAGAGCCTGTGCCACTGATCGAAAACGTGGCAGTAAGTAGGGGCAATGTCTGAATAATAAGGCGGATGGGGTGCCACTTACCATTTCAGTGTCCCAAAATATGTTTTGACTAGTTTTGCGACATGGAGCAAAAACACCTTTTCATATCTGTCGGTGTATTATGGTTGTTTCAATTCTCAGCTCAAACGCATAGACTGCTTTTGATACTAATCAGCCATGATTGTTTCCGTCGATTTCAGTATCTTGGAACGTTCTCTCTCCCAGCGCCATGCCGTTTTCGTAGTCAGAATTATCGTTCTTGAAGGTTTGAAACCTTTCCCTGCACTATTTGTAGCTTCCTCAGCAGCAGAGTTCTTCATGTTAAAACAGAAAATTCAAACTTTCCGCAAATGATGAGAACTGACCTCGTAAGCTGACATATTCAATCGCGGATAAGTGTATAATGCAATTACAAATCAACTAAAATTTTGATGGCGTTATGTTTACAAATGCCTAAGCTTATTGTACGACATACCATCAGCACCACCACTTGCCACTACTGCCATCTATTGTAAAAAGCGGGAAGCAAAGTTGTAGACGTAACACATTAATTGTTTGTAATTTTTAATAACGACATGTGATGCGGTATAGCAGTAAGCTGATTGACAGAGGACATCCATAATTTGTAAAATAGTGTGACAATGTCTCGAGCTTTTGTAAATACAATAAGAACGCATTTTATTTTAACTTCATAATAACTGGAATGTTTTGAAAACACAGAAGACAGCTAAAGGCCATAAACAAACGACGCGGGATCAGCAGGATCCAAGTATTTGCGACAGTACCCAAAACTGGTGTCAAAATATTTTAAAGTTATGAATACAGTTTTATTATTTCATCCAAACACACATGCGACATGGGTCGGAGCATTTTAATGCTGCAAAATCACTGTTCATGAAATTTATAACTTCTCAAGAGTTATTATTATAATAATTGTAAAATATGTAACTGCAGCAGCGTCGATGGTTGGTGGCCGTACAGTGTAGCTTAAGGATACAATTTTAATTTTTAATTTATGATTAAAGATGTAATACCATAACCACATTAGACCAAGACTGGAATTGTTTTAGAAAGTAACTTTGTTAAAAAAGTTGTACAGTTCATTTGGAAATTTAAATATGATACTGAGAGGTACTCTTTACTGTAAGTAGTCATACAGGTCTTACGACAGTGCTCATGAAGACATAGGAATCATCTGATGAGACCTGCCATTTTGTTCTAATCACATACGTTATGTAGATCTGGTGTGTGAAGAAGTCCTTCTGTAACATTGTCGTACGAACTACATATGGATGGTTCCTACTTCTTCTATTAACGTAACCTGTTAAGGATCTGAGGCTGACGAGCAATAATCAGAACTCGGTAGAACAACTTTTGCAAACCACTTCTTACATGGATGAAATACAATCCCATAACGCTCCTCCTATGAATCTGAGCCAGGCGTCTGCTTCTCCCTAAATTTTGTTTCGTGTAGTTATTCCACTTTGGGTAGCTCCAGATGTTTACTTCCAGATATCTTCCGACTGTTGCTGTTGCTAGTAATGCTTCGGCATCAGTAGTGTAATCACACAGCCTATTTATCTACAGTACGTATGTTACATTTACTTACATTGACTGTCAACCCGTAGTCCCTGTACCAATCATTGGTCCTCTTCAGGCCTTCCTGCAATTCGATATAGTCGTCTGTTATTGCACTCCTCATGTAGAGAACCGCATCACCTGCAACCAGCCTCACGGAGCTTCCAACATTATCAATGGATCATTTACATTGATGCGGTTGCTTTGAGAGTATGCCACAATCAATCATCAGTTGGATGTGGTTTTATCAGAGATTTGTAAGCATACTTGTGTATTACGAAAAGCAACGTGTGTGTTTTGTACACATACTGTTACTCTCCACCCGAAAACACCAACTTAGAAAGGAAATTTAATGGCGTATAATTTATTAAAGTGAAGTTACTCCTCACTTATAATTTGACAGCTACATTGCATCCTTGCGGGGAAACGCGAACACACTGAAAAGTCCGAATGTATTTGAGACATGTGTGTGTGTTTGTGTGTGTGTGTGTGTGTGTGTGTGTGTTTGTGTTTGTGTGAGTTTAGTGTGAATAATGCTACTCTACACCACAAAATACTTACTGAGGCAGGGAACTGAGTAGTGTATATTTATTAATCAGCCTCAGAGTCTCATTAACGAGAGATGTCACACTCAAGTGAACATTACGTCCCACTCAAGCAGCTGTACAGAATAAATGAAGTAAAAAACAGGGTTTGACGACCAGCTGTCAATGTCGGAAGTTACCCAACATGGTGGGTCATCGTAATAAACAGATGATACTGATATCGGTTTCTGCAGATGTAAGACGCTTTTTTGATAAAGTAATATGTGCAGTTTAGATGTGGAAATAGCACTGATTATTTGGGTACAAAGATCAAATGTATTTTTCATTCACAATCAGTAAAATGTAATTCTACTTGTCTGTTGTGATAGACAACCTACTCATGTATAAATAACATTTTTACGAACAGAAGAGAGTAACACAGGATGAGAACCAATAAAATAACGTGAAAATATTTCGATGACTCCTCGCTTATAGGGAGAAATGGCCATCGTAGTAGAATAAGAGAAATCAGAGCTCACGCAGAAAGATTTAGGTGTTCGTTTTTTGCTCCACATGGGCCTACATACCATTCAGCGGGTGGTTGGCTTGATCTCTCTAAGTCTCATCAGATTCGTGACTGGAAACGGTAATGGAAGTTAAATACATGGCGAAATCGACATACGTAACCAGCTTGCACAGAAAGGTTAAGGTATTTAAGAGTGGAATTTTCGATTAATAGTAGGTAAATCTTGAGCCAAGCATTTGGATGTGAACTACAGTGTGGTTACCTGCACTTTGCTTGTCTGTTACACGAAACGATTTTGGTACGACATTCGATGCTTTCGGTACAAATTCATTGATTTTGACCAAAAATTCGCTGACTTTTCATAGAAATTCAAAGATCTGTTCGATACACTATCACAAATCCCACCATCCTGACATCCAAACGAGTCACGGACTCCCCAACCACTGCGCGAATGCGATGTTAAAACGTGTACTAAAATATCTGCCGTAGTGATCTATACCTGCTACAAGACAAAATATCTTCAACTTATGTTTTATGATGTACTGGCGCATGTACTCGTATACGTGATACAGCTCCTATCATCATCAGATAAAAGTGCTTATACATATTACATTGGATTTTCAGTAAAATGACTGCAGTAGCATGTCGTTTAATTGTGAATGAACCATCTCCAAAGAGTAAAGTCAACAGCAACGAGAAAGTAAGTCTGGAGTGGGTTTCGTATTCCATTGTATTTCCACTACAACGACTGTAGTAGCATGGCATTTAATAATGAGTGAGCCATCTCCAAAGAGTCTTACATTAAATCAAAAGCAACAAGGAAATATTAGTCTGGACAAGGTTTCGGAAAAACAATCAATTCCTATCTGTAGGAATTTGTTGTTTTTTTCTTTTTTGATGCGTAATTCTGCTTTCAATTTTTGTCATATATTTTTACAAAATATGGAAGAAGCTTTCAGTATCATATTTATTAAAATATAGATATGTAGCTTCATAACCCTCTCCACAATGTAGCCTAACGTCAAGTATTTGACGACCATTGCTTCCATTGCTTCCTCAATCCCTGCAACATGTAACTGATGCGTAACTTTGAATACTTATTACAGCTCTATTGCAGTATGGATATGTGGTGTCATATCCTTCTGATATATAGCGCTTACATTGATTCCTCCCAGCTTCTATTACAAATTTCGATTCCTTCGTTTGAATACTGTTTTCTCCAATTGTATCTATAAATCACAGTTATTTTATTAAATTGGGAATTGTACACCATGTGGGTGTAGCCAATGAATTGTCTGAAGGGTTAGTGTGATAACGGAATAGATTATTTTCTGTAGTATATATTCTGCTGCTGTTAGTAGGTTAATGGAGGACACAAGTTGGCCCTTTCCAATCTGCTTGAATTGGTTTCTGAATGGTATGTCATTCTGATGTCTCAAAGCACTTGTTAGCAGATAATAGAACCGTGTACTAAAGCCCTAAACGTCTTAACAGTAGTTAGTACTCATCAGGGAGTAAAACAGTGTTTTTCATTCGTAGGGAAGACTATCTGCTTCGATAAATGGTAATATCGTGCAGGCATTTACGTGACAATTTTATGTTTTAACACTGATATAAAGGTCTTTTGTTGGGTGGATTTTTCAAAGGAGGTACTAAGATCATGATGTTATCACAGGTATCATATTAAGGGTGCGGTGCCTCATGTTAATATAACAGCCACATCCTTTGGTTATATGTCATTACACAGTATTTTGCTAAATCAGTGTATCTCTGATGCAATTTCAATCATACAGAATATCTTCTTTGCATCTCAGGACCAAAGTATCATGTGAACTACCGCCAGTCGTCATTTTCTTTCTAAATTCAAGTAGCATTTCGAGTCGTGCATATACCCCACAGTAATGTCGGGTAGTAGGTGTACTTTTGATCAGGTAGTGTATGCACAAATTAAATCACACATTGCGCTACAAGCAACAAGAGGGGAGTGGGGTGGAATGTAGAAAAATTGTGACTGTGTGTTTTAAACATATAAATCGTTCTGTACTCTTAAATTAACTCTGCTTTCTGCTGTCATATCGTGTGAAAAGTGAAAATTGCTGTTCCACTGCAAGACGATGAAGGCAAAAATTACGGCCTTAGAATGAGGAAAAGTCTGCACTGAGTGAGACAATGCGAGGCTGGCGCTGGTGCTGTCTGGAGGCCAAAATCTTGTGGCAGTGACCGTACTTACCAGGGCCCTGTGGTGGACTGCAGTACATGTTACCTCATGTCGGTAATCGTGTATTACGCGAGTAAGTCCGCCATCTGCACTATGTCTGTTATTAAATACTGCTACACATATTCCAGCCGATGAATTAGAAACATTCCTGGATGTTTAAATAAATAGACCATGCAATATCTAATTGTTTAAAACAAGTGGTGCTTTCCTACCCATCGCAGTACAGTGTGACCATATTAAAAACCTAACAATAAAAATTCTTGCGAACTACAAACTTCCCAGTAATTAAATATGGCAATATCCCTTACAAGGTGAAACGCCTTACAAACACTCAGAAATATTTACAACATGTCAAACAAGCTATTGCACCATTTTACACTTACAACAGAGTCGGTGAGCTGCAATGTATTTTTTAACGTAATACTTATACAGCGATGTCTAAAGGGTTCAGCAGCGTTATTAAATGTTTAAGGAAATAGACCATACATTAAGCAACTGTTCGAAAAAGTCAGGAAAGCTATTTCACTTGTATGTTTCCTCTAATTTGCTGCTTGTAACGGGTTGCTGCTTGTAATGGGTTGTGTTCAAGGTTATATGATATGAGTGGGGGAAAATCCTTGACGATGTCTGACTTCTTGATGATTCTGTGAACTTCCACCATGTTGGACTGCCACGTTTGATTGTGGTTGCCCCTTTAGATACCATCTTGGGTCAAAAATATATTAACTGGATAATAAATTATAGCGGTAAGTGTAATAAAGTGGGTAATAAATTTTACCCTAAATAAATTTCTTTTTCCAACCAATTGGAAAATTGTCCAATAAGTAGGTCTTAAGTTATAGAGATAAGGATTATCAGTTGGGTGATAAATTGGATTCTAAATAAATAGCCTCCATACAGGCTACACAACAAAGAGGTGGGGAGAGAGGGGTGGGGAAGGATAAAGGAAACTTGGGGTTGATACACTATGTGATCAAGTATCCGGACACCTGGCTGAAAATGAGTTACAAGTTTGTGGCTATCTCCATCAGTAATTCAGGAATTCAATATGGTGTTGGCCCACCCTCAGCCTTCATGACAGCTTCCACTGTCGCAGGCAGATGCTCAGTCAGGTGCTGGAAGGTTTCTTGGGGAATGGCAGCCCATTCTTCACGGAGTGCTGCACTGAGGAGAGGTATCGAGAAAGGTATCAAGGTCGGTCTGTGAGGCCTGGCACGAATTTGGCGCTCCAAAACATACCAAAGGTGTTCTATAGGATTCGGGTTAGGACCCTGTACAGGCCAGTGCATTACATGGATGTTATTTTCGTGTAATCACTCCGCCACAGGCCGTGCATTATGAACAGGTGCTCGATGATGTTGAAAGATGCAGTCGCTATCCACGAATTACTCTTCAACAGTGGTAAGCGAGAAGGTTCTTAAAACATTAATGTAGGCCTGTGCTGTGATAGCGCCACGTAAGACACAAGGGGTGCAGCCTCCTCCATGAAAAACACGACCACACCATAACACCACCACCTCCGAATTTTATCGTTGGCACTACATACGCTGGCAGATGACGTTCACTGGGCATTCGCAATACCCCACAACCTGCCATCGGATCGCCACATTGTGTACCGTGGTTCGTCACTCCACGCAACGTTTTTCAACTGTTCAATCGTCGTCCTTATACCAACTGAGGCGTCGTTTGGCACTTACCGGTATGATTTGTGACTTAACAAGCCGCTCGACCGTGAAATCAAAGTTTTCTCACCTCTCGCCTGTCATAGGACTTGCAGTGGATACTGATGCAGTTTGGAACTCGTGTGTGATGATGTGGATGTATGTCTGCCTATTACACACTACGACCCTCTTCAACTGTCGGCGCTGTCTGTCAGTCAACAGAAGTGGCCGGCCTGTACACTTTTGTGCTGTACGTGCCCCTTCACGTTTCCAGTTCACTATCACATCGGAAACAGTGGACGTAGGGGCGTTAAGGAGTGTGGAAATCTCGCTCACAGACGTATGACATCAGTGACACCCAATCACCTGACCACGTTCAACGTCCGTGAGTACCACGGAGTTCCCCATTATTCTGTGTCACGAAGTCTAATGACTACTGAGGTCGCTGATATGGAGTATCTGGCAGTAGGTGGCAGCACAATGCACCTAATATGAAAAACATATGTCTTTTGGGGTGTCCGGATACTTTTGATCACATAGTGTAGGTGAGGGAGGGCGTCATAAACTGCAATACTGAAAGTCTTTGAGTCCCCATCCTACAGAAATTCGAAGGATTTTTGTATTACTCACATGGAGACCTCAAACTTTTTACTACTGAGCGTCAACCGCCACTTTTCGCACCCTTCAGATGTCCCGTCTAAATCATACTGTAATTAGTTTTGCTTTCCTGATGACCTTAGCAAACGTTTATTTATGGCATTTGCTTCAGACAGGCAAATAGCGCTCTTAAAATTATATCCTAGATTAAGAACATTAGAGGGGCACCTAGCTACAAATTTCGTTTCTTTAGATGACTTGGGGTACATCGTGCTAATATTGTTGATAATGCGACTCACTGAATCCACTTATCGAGCATAGGAAAACAATTACCTTCTATATGCCTCTCTACGCATCTAATCTCTCTAAGTTTATTCTCATGGTAACTGCACAACATATACACTCCTGGAAATTGAAATAAGAACACCGTGAATTCATTGTCCCAGGAAAGGGAAACTTTATTGACACATTCCTGGGGTCAGATACATCACATGATCACACTGACAGAACCACAGGCACATAGACACAGGCAACAGAGCATGCACAATGTCGGCACTAGTACAGTGTATATCCACCTTTCGCAGCAATGCAGGCTGCTATTCTCCCATGGAGACGATCGTAGAGATGCTGGATGTAGTCCTGTGGAACGGCTTGCCATGCCATTTCCACCTGGCGCCTCAGTTGGACCAGCGTTCGTGCTGGACGTGCAGACCGCGTGAGACGACGCTTCATCCAGTCCCAAACTTGCTCAATGGGGGACAGATCCGGAGATCTTGCTGGCCAGGGTAGTTGACTTACACCTTCTAGAGCACGTTGGGTGGCACGGGATACATGTGGACGTGCATTGTCCTGTTGGAACAGCAAGTTCCCTTGCCGGTCTAGGAATGGTAGAACGATGGGTTCGATGACGGTTTGGATGTACCGTGCACTATTCAGTGTCCCCTCGACGATCACCAGTGGTGTACGGCCAGTGTAGGAGATCGCTCCCCACACCATGATGCCGGGTGTTGGCCCTGTGTGCCTCGGTCGTATGCAGTCCTGATTGTGGCGCTCACCTGCACGGCGCCAAACACGCATACGACCATCATTGGCACCAAGGCAGAAGTGACTCTCATCGCTGAAGACGACACGTCTCCATTCGTCCCTCCATTCACGCCTGTCGCGACACCACTGGAGGCGGGCTGCACGCTGTTGGGGCGTGAGCGGAAGACGGCCTAACGGTGTGCGGGACCGTAGCCCAGCTTCATGGAGACGGTTGCGAATGGTCCTCGCCGATACCCCAGGAGCAACAGTGTCCCTAATTTGCTGGGAAGTGGCGGTGCGGTCCCCTACGTCACTGCGTAGGATCCTACGGTCTTGGCGTGCATCCGTGCGTCGCTGCGGTCCGGTCCCAGGTCGACGGGCACGTGCACCTTCCGCCGACCACTGGCGACAACATCGATGTACTGTGGAGACCTCATGCCCCACGTGTTGAGCAATTCGACGGTACGTCCACCCGGCGCCCTGCATGCACACTATACGCCCTCGCTCAAAGTCCGTCAACTGCACATACGGTTCACGTCCACGCTGTCGCGGCATGCTACCAGTGTTAAAGACTGCGATGGAACTCCGTATGCCACGGCAAACTGGCTGACACTGACGGCGGCGGTGCACAAATGCTGCGCAGCTAGCGCCATTCGACGGCCAACACCGCGGTTCCTGGTATGTCCGCTGTGCCGTGCGTGTGATCATTGCTTGTACAGCCCTCTCGCAGTGTCCGGAGCAAGTATGGTAGGTCTGACACACCGGTGTCAATGTGTTCTTTTTTCCATTTCCAGGAGTGTACGATGGAAGTGGCTTAATGGCCGTGCAGTCTCTATCCAATACAGTTCTTGTAATTTCCCCCAACAACGTTTTCGTAAGAACCACATCGTCCTTCATGCAAGGATTCTCATGTAAGTTATCTGTGCACTTTCATATGGGCAATGCTGATCCTTTACTATCCCGGAAAAGTCTGCTCATTCGTTACGCATGTGTTGTCATGCCTAATTGATAATGATTACAAATCCTAGAAGAATATTCTTGGACTGGATAAAGCAGCGTCTCATATGCGATTTGGTTTGCAGACACTTTACTGTATACCACCATTTTTGGCTTCTGGCCGATCCATTTAGGTACAAAGCTACCGTCACGTTCTATGGCTGATTGAATGAGTACGAAATAACAGCATCGACACGTGATACTACAGATTCTTTTATATGATACATCATTTCTAAATTGCGTGTTTTCAAGTATGCAGCACTGTATTTACTACTGTTTAACATCGGTTGTCACTCAGGCTACTTGATCTGTCGTTTGTGAATGCAGGATATGGAGCGGTTCACAAAGGAGGAACTGGCGGGTGCTATGCAGAGCATGTTCGTAGACTTCACGGGATCTTCAGAGGTAATAATGCTCCTACAGCACCTACAGTTCTGTGGTTGTTAAAGAAATTAGATTAAACCGGATTCGTTGCAGCCAGCGGCCTTGCAACAGTGGTAATACCGGTTCCCGTCAGATCACCGAAGTTCAGTATTGCTGGGTCTGGATGGGTCTGCCGAGTGCTGTTGGCAAGCGGTGTGCACTCAGCCGTTGTGAGGTAATTGAGGAACTACTTGACTGAGAAGTAGCAACACTGGTCACGAAACATGTCAACGAACGGGAGAGCAGTGCGCTTACCACATGTCTCTCGGTATCTGCATCTGGTGATGCCTGCGGTTTGAGGATGACACGGCGACTGGTCGGTTCCGTTTAGCCTTCAAGGCCTGTTGGGACGGTGTTTTGTTTGTTTCTTTATCCGTTGCAATCATAGAATCGCCCAGATGAGTCCGTTAGGTTCGTACGGAACAAAACATTGCATTGGTGCTGGATAATGCGGCTGTGAGCACTCACAAGTCGCTTCATCATCGTTTTCTACAATTGGGACTTTCGAAGTCTCTTTGCGAAGAATTCTGAAAAAGGATCTTTATATGCACCCATACAATACTCAGCTGACGCAGTAACTTAAATCCACAGATAATTGGAGAAATATAGCAGAGTTGATTCTCACAAAATGAGAAAAGGACAAAAAATTTGTGAAAAGGAATAATCTTCAGTGACGAGTTTCATCCGCGTGGCTTCGCTAATCAATGGAATTACCCTAATTGGGCCAAAACCTAGGGTGAGCCAACAGAGCCACTGCAAACCACAGTTTGGTATGGCTTATGGGTATGTGGTGTGATCGGCTCCTTCTTCTTTGGAGATGTCGGCGGTAATGCAGTAACAACGGTGAACGTTATCGTGGAATGGTTGGAAACAGCTTCTGGCCTGCCCTCGGTGAAGTTGATACAGCCGATATGTGGTTCCAACAGCACGGGGCTATGTGTCAGAAGTCCCGCAAGACAATAGCCCTACTTCATGAAAAATTCTCTCAATCTACGAATTCACTTCGTGGCGACTTAGAATGGCCTCCCAGATCATGTGACATTATTCCATGTGACTTCTTTTTATTGGGTTATGTGAAGTCCAAGGTTCTCCAAGATAAGGTAGATATTTACCGCGTCGTCAGCGACATCAACAGAGACGTCTCACGAACAAACACGGAGTAACTGCCTGCCGAAACAGTGAAGGTGGGAAAATGCCTGATATAACTTTCCACACTTAAATGGGAGTATATGTAGATGAAAATTTAAAAAAATATTTCGATTCATTTTTGACTTCATAATTGCATATGAAAGACCTAAGAACGGACCATGATCACAATGACTCTTCTAATATAGATTCTCTAAATGCAGCCGAGAGGGTTTTTCCACAATGACGTCTGTGTGAGCGTGTGTTCCGTTTCCTCCTGAGCGCCGTAGACAAGAGGCAGGCGTACTTGTAAGCTCTGGAAGAGCAGCGCTCCGCGTTGTCCGTCAGCGGCCGCCTTCTGCCACGTTTCTGCGTGACACGTGTTCACGTGTTGGGCGGCCCGGCTCTCCCTCCGTGACTCACGGACCCCTTCGCTCTGCCCTGTGCCACGCTGCGTCCTTTCTGCTAACGCTGTTAAGTCTGGGTGCTCTCGTGACTCAGCGACAGCAACGCAATTACAGGCCGCCGGCTGCTCCAGTTACCGCAACCGCCCACCGGGGAACGTACGACCGACGCACTGTTACTGTACGTCTTCCAGCGAGGGCGGGAAACAATACCGCCCACAGTCTCACTGCCACGTTTTTTTCTTCCGGAACCCAACTAATGCAGTAAGCTTCTTCTTGCGTCCGGTGTTCCCGCTACGTATTTACCGTCCTCGCTGCCGTAGCCGTCGGAAGGCTCTGTAGAATTCTCAAGGAAACGGTCATCCTTCCTACCTTCCAGGTCGCGGACAGCCTTCTGCAAGTCCTCGTCGTGCGATTTCTTACAGATGAAACATGCCTTCGCCTAACATTAACGGACTTGACGGGTAACGTTAATATGTGTCGTTCATACGCATAAACTTGCTTAGTTTGCGTCCATATCCACCTAAGACTTAAGTTTCACCTCAAAAAAAAAAAAAATGTAGCCGATAAACAACTGAAGTGTTACCGATATTTAACCGATAGAGAGTGAAACACAACTTCCATCCCAAATATTTGGTCATTAAGCTGACTAGATCGTTGCGATAAAGTACCTCATACAACTGAAGGTCAGAAACTAAACACGCTATATACTATTACAAGAAAATTGGCTGATAGCACATGGGATTCAAACGTATTCACACTGAAAACAGCAGCAACATCAATACTCTTCACCACTGCAGAAAACTGTGCCAAGGTCTGGGAAGAAAGCCACCATATCAATACGGTAGGCATGCAGCTTCACGAAACCAGGCACATCACCGGTACATAAAGGTCTACTGTGGTAGCGCGGCTCTCCATCATCAGTAACATGGCAGCACGAAATTTGCTGCTGTTGTGGCCTTCCATCTTGATACAGCTCTCTATGCTAATTTATCCTCTGCAAGCCTCTTCATCTGCGAATAACTAATGCAACATATAACCTTCTGAATATGCTTACTTTATTCATCTCTTGATCCTCCTCTACCATCATCCCCCCCCCCCGCCGCACACCCTCCCCCCTTCCCCCCTCCCCCCCCCCCCCCACTCACACACATTTCCCTCCAATACTACATTGACGGTCCCTTGATATCTCAAATTCTCAGAATGTGTCCTATCAACCGATATGTTTCTCTAGTCGGGTTATGATACAAATTCCTTTTCTCGGCAGTTCTACGTAGTACTGCCTACGTGATCTACCCAGCTAATCTTCAGCATTTTTCTGCACCACCGTATTTCAAAAGCTTCTTTGCTCTTCTTGTCTAAACTCTTTATCATCCACGTTTCACTTCCATACATGGCTAAATTCCACACAAATACCTTCAGAGAAGACTTCCTAATACTTAAGTCTACATTCGATGTTAACAAATTTCTATTCCTCAGAAACGCTTTTATGTCATTGTTAGCCTACATTTTACATCCTCTGTACTTCGGCCGTCATCACTTATTTTGGTATCTAAATAGCTAAACATGTCTACTACTTTCAGTGTCTCGTTTTCTAATTTAATTCCCTCAGCATCACCTGAATTAATTCGGCTGCATTCCATTACGATTGTTTTGCTTTTATTGATATTCATCATACATCCTCCTTTCAAGACAATGTGCTTTCGATTCGACGGTTCCTCCAATTACAGTGTCATTGGTAAACCTCAAAGTTTTTATTTCTAATCAATGAAACTTACTTCCTACTCAAAATGTTTCTATAGCTTCCTTTACTGGTTCTGAACCACTGCTTCCCTTTCATGACCCTCGACTCTTAGACCGGCCGTCTGGTTTCTGTACACGTTGTAAATAGACTTCCGCTCCCTGTCTTTTAACCCTGATACCTTCAGAATTTCAAAGTGAGTATTCCGGTCAACAATGTCAAATGCTTTCTCGAAGTCTCCAATGTAGATTTGCCTTCCGTCAACCTATCTTTTAACGTAAGTCATAGGGTCAGTATTAGTTCGTGTGTTCTTACATTTCTCTCGAATCCAAATTGACGTTCCGCGAGGTTCACTTATACCTGCTTTTCCATTCTTCTCTAGATAATTCGTGTTAGTAATTTCAGTCACGACTTGTTAAACTGATGGTTCGGTAATATTCAGAACTGTCATCAGCTGCTTTTTTTGGGACTGGAATTATCATATTCTTCTTGAAGTATGAGGGTATTCCGCTTGTGTCATACATGTTGCATACTAGATGGAATAGATTTGTAATCGCTGGATGTCCCAAGGCTATCACTAGATCTAACGGAATGTCGTCGAACCCAGGGGCCTTCTTTCGAATTAGATCTTTCAGTGTTCTGCCAGATTCTTCATGTAGTTTCATATATCCCAACTCGTCATCATCTAAGTTAAAATGGTTCAAATGGTTCTGAGCATTATGGGACTTAACTTCTGAAGTCATCAGTCACCTATAACTTAGAATTACGTAAACCTAACTAACCTAAGGACATCACACACATCCATGCCCGAGGCAGGATTCGAACCTGCGACCGTAGCGGTCGCGCGGTTCCAGACTGTAGCGCCTAGAACCGCTCGGCCACACCGGCCGGCCATCATATAAGTCCTCTTCCCTTATTATAATATTACCTTACAGATCATCTCCCTTGTATAGACCCTCTTTATTATCCTTTCACCTTTCCCTTTTTTGCTTAGGACTGTTTTCCCATCTGAGCTCTTGATATTCATACAGCTTCCTGTTTTTTTGTTGTTTTTTTTTTCAAAGGCGTCTTTAATTTGCCTGCAGGCGGTATCTATGTTTCACCCAGTGAATTATCCTTCTAAATCCTTACATTCGTCCTTTACCCATTCCTGCTTAGCCATTTTGCACTTTCTGTCAAGCTCATTTTTTTAGATGTTTGGCGGCCCGCAGACTTCCGTTATAAAAATTCACAGCCATTCTGCCAACTGCCTTGTGAAAGAGGGGGGAGGATCGGACAGTGGTTCAGAGCACTGTTTAGACTTCTGGTGGGAAACTGCCATAAAGGAGGAAAAATCAGCAATTATCAAAGGCTTGAGGATGCAGAAGGTAATGGAAACCACGGCATTAAACACATATAACGTGTATCCACAGGAAATGTGGCCTGTAATTGATAAAGTGTCTTGATGATCTCTCCATTGGAAAAAAGATTCAGAAATAGTCCCCCATTCGGGTCTCGTGGTGGGTACTGACAAAGGGGAACTGACTATAAGAAAAAGATTCAATAACCAACGAAAACTTATCGTTCTATCTTCAGGGGCGTGGAATGTCAGAAGTTCGAACGTGGTAAGGAAGCTAGAAAAGCTGATAAAATGCCGAGGTTCAAACTATATACAGTAGGGGTCACTGAAGTGAAGTGGATAGAAGACCAGGATTTCTGGTCGGATGGGTACAGGGTATGATCAGCAGCAGCAGAAGGTGCTATAACGGAAGTAGGATTTGATATGAACGGGAAGGTAGGGCAGAGAGTGTGTTACTGTAAACAGTTCAGTGATATGGTTGTCAGGTTACCTTCCATTCAGAAAGCTGTTGCACTCAGCGACATATTGACTTTTAAATTATAGATTGCAGCGATCAGTCGTCCTTTTAAAATTTTATTGTTCAGACCTAGATTTCGGCTAGAAGCTAGCCATTCACAACGCACTATTATTTTCACTCAATGCATGTAATGCATGTTAGCCATTC